>NC_060893.1:5547015-6254515 GCF_014805685.1 Silurus meridionalis | reverse complement strand
CTATCTATCTATCTATCTATCTATCTATCATCTATCTATCTATCTATCTATCTATCTATCTATCTATCTATCTATCTATCTATCTATCTATCTATCTATCTATCTATCTATCTGTCTGTCTGTCTCTCTCTTTCTCTGTCTGTCTGTCTGTCTGTCTGTCTGTCTGTCTGTCTGTCTGTCTGTCTGTCTGTCTGTTTCTTTAATATCTATAAACAGATCAATCCAGTCTAGATTGGATTCTAAACCTTGATTGGACACTGTTAAAGCTCCATTGTGAGTAAATGCAGTTTCAGATCTCAGATCTTATCACTTTCACCAAACGTTCTTTTACTTTGTAAGCGCTACAGAGTAACGGCGTCGTGCGTCACCAGTTCATTCTTGGAACAACTTTCCGAATGACAGTTTAGGAGGGTCTTCATTCTTGCTCTGTGATTGGTCGAGACGGCATCGATCTTGAACAGTTGATTGGTCAGTACGGACGCGGTGCCGCCCACTGATCTAAGCAGAGACTGTTGACGGAGATGACCGGAGCGAACCGAAACATTATTTAACCGGCTTGTTTACGCAAATGCGCCTCAAACACGCTGATCACCGAGATAAGTGTGTCAAGGTAGAAACATCTTCAGCTTTTTATTTAGTATTTCTTACTTTAATTAACGAATTATATAAATATAGTTGTAGTAGTGGGCGGTGACCTAAACTTGTGTGTTTATATAGGAAGCTGCAGGTGGTGTTTGTTTTGGTTAATGGAGCTTTGAACCGACTTTCGCATCATCACCGACATCATGTTCCCGCTGGACTCGCCCTGGAATATCTCGTTCGCGGGATGCGGCTTTCTCGGGATTTACCACGTCGGAGTGGCAGCAGGTCTGCAGGAACATGCGCCTTTCCTCATCGAAAATGCCCAGCACATCTACGGAGCCTCGGCAGGATCCCTCACTGCTACAGCCCTGCTCAGCGGCATTAGTCTGGGTAAACCACCAGCTTTTTACTCTCTCTAACCTGATCAAGACCTTCACTCCATCCACAGGGTCCTAACCATGGTCCTGGTACACAGCCTTCCCCTGTCCTGCCCCTGATCAGATCATTACTTACAGAGGGGAGAGGGAGAACTAGTCCAGAGCAGGAGAAGAAAGAAAGAAAGATAGATAGATAGATAGATAGATAGATAGATAGATAGATAGATAGATAGATAGATAGATATGTGCAGAGAGAGACAGACAGACACACTGATAGATAGATAGATAGATAGATAGATAGATAGATAGATAGATAGATAGATAGATTGATTGATAGATACGTGCAGGCTGAGAGAGAGAGAGACAGACAGACAGACAGACAGACAGACAGACAGACAGACACACTGGCAAATAGGTAGATAGGTAGATAGATAGATAGATAGATAGATAGATAGATAGATAGATAGATAGATAGATGGATGGATGGATGGATGGATGGATAGAGACAGACAGACAGACAGACTTGCAGGCAGAGAGAGAAAAAGCGAGACAGACAGACAGACAGACAGAGAGAGACAGACAGAGAAACTGGCAGATAGATAGATAGATAGATAGATAGATAGATAGATAGATAGATAGATAGATAGATTAGTGTTTAATGTAGTGTGCAAGCAAGACTATTCAAACTAATTACAAATAAACACAAACGTTCATTAAACCTTATAATATGGTATAACACATCCTGGTGTAAATGAGAGAGTCAGGGCAATACTGGACAGATGACATGTTAATGACATATAAATGAAATGACCTAATTATGCTTCTATTTTTTCTACTGACCTTTAAAGAACTGTGATCCAGGTTTTATGATTCTAATATATTACCTCCAGGTCAGGTTTAGACTTGATTTAGACTTTAGACTTTAGACGAGAGCGTGTTTATTAGAATTATTAAAAAGGGAAGTGAGTCAGGACTATGCAGAGCTCTACTGTGAATTCATACTGTTGAAAATCTGTTTGTAACTTCACATTGTGTTTGCATTCCTTTATTTACCAGGTGAAGCAGGTGCCGGCATCATCCACGTTGCGAAGGAAGCAAGAAAGCGGTTTCTGGGACCAATGCACCCTTCCTTTAACCTGCCGAAAATAATGCGGCGCATGCTGTTTCAAATACTGCCACATGATGCGTACTCCAGGGCCTCGGGCCGTCTGGGCATCTCTCTCACCCGTGTCACGGATGGAGAGAATGTTATAGTGTCTCACTTTAACAGCAATGAAGAACTGGTGCAAGTAAGACTTGCATGCATTACACACAAACACAGTGATCTGATTTACGCAGTGCCTGTTATAATTCTACAGGCTTTTATGGTTATCAGAGACACATACATGTTCCTTTTGTTTATATGCAAAAAAAAGGTAATGTAACTGTATTAAAAAAATGATTTGACCAAACAACTGTAATGTTACAGATGTTAAACTTTATTTTCATTGAAAAAAAATTCTCCCCTAGCATGAATAACTTCAGTACTTTACACACTCTTGACATCCAGTCAAACATTCAGCTGAAATGCTTGAAATACTTGAAATACTTAAAACTTGCTAAGGGTGTTCTTCACTAGTTGGAGATTTCTTTCTGACCTTGTGATCCAGATCATCCCAAAACAGTTCAATATAAGTCATTCCATGATAGATTACATCTCAGACCACTGATACACTTGCATAGTTTGGACATATGTTTCAGGCTATTATCTTGCATGGTGAAGTCCAGATGGAATTGCGTGGTGGTTAAATATGGAAGGTTGCCCATGTTGGTTTAGTTTTCCTTTCATCCGGAATTAATCTCCAACCTTCCCTGCTCCAAAACAACCCCAAACCATTAAGCTTCCACGTTTGAGTGTGGGGGTAAGGCAGTCTGCTAACATCTTCTCACCTGTTCTTCATTTTACAGAAGTTCTTCTGTTCTTCAGTCACTGTCCAATTCCTGTATGCTTTTATAATATAAACAAACGGAACATAGTTTTATACTTCCAACAGGCACTATAACTGCTTCATAGTCACTTTGTGTGGTGAGCTCAGGCACCTTCATAAGAAATGCCCATTATTTGCTTTGAGATTTCTTATAAGTGTCAGATAACGTGCAATGATGTAACTGGGTTTAAACATAGCATGTCCGATTTTTTTTGCCAAATCTGTATCAGTGTATATGTGACATAAAACTGTCAGGAAAATTAGTTAAATAACAGTGATAGCTCTGGTATCCCTGGCAAACCCGAACTGTAAGATCACATGCAACACCTTCAGAAGTATCTTATTAGCATGTAAACTGAAAGATTGTACTAGTTTATGAATGTCACTGGCTATAAACTGCACTAAAGTACTAAAGTGGACAAAGGACAGTTATAGATACAATATACTGTTGGTGCAAATATTATCGCTCCATTAAAATATAAAAGCAGCACCATTCCAAAGCCTGAAGTAAAATGACATCATAAAAGTTGCCATGTGTTCCACGTTTCATTTTATTCAGAGTTGATCGAGCGGTCGAACTTTTATTTGCATTATCATTCATATTTTTCTAGAGTTTTCCTCACTGGGAGCTCTGCAAATAGAAAATAATTGGTAAGGAAGTGCCGATTCGGGTTTTACGATTTTTTTTGTGTTTGTGTGTTTGACCAGGCGTGTGTGTGCAGTGCCTTTATTCCCGTCTACTGTGGCCTGATACCGCCCACCCTGCAGGGAGTGGTGAGTACTCCATTTGTCTTTCATAGTTTTGTAATGTGGACACGTGAGATACAAGGTGGTTTCAAAAGGTTTTGAGGCTAGTTATGTAACGTGCCAACAGATGGCAGCACAAGGCTGCACTCACAGTCACAGGGGGCACGACCTGTGATAAGTCAGTTTGCCAAAAGACATCGTGGAGCCGTGCAACTGGTGCTATTCTCACCATGTGTGATATCACGTCTGCTATTCTCTAAGACTCCAGAACATATTCCAGAAGTGGCAGGACCTCTGTATTGCTGTGCAAAAGGACTATTTTGTAGATGATCGTGTGTAAACGTAGATAAATAAAGTATTTTCTTGTAAATAAAGCTAGTCTCAAAACTTTTTGATACCACCTCGTAGTGTGTTAAATATATTTGTGGTTTCAAGGTGTGAGTATCTGTGAACCTCCACACTGTAACACAGTCAATATGGTTATATTAATATATTTGATATATTGTTATATTTCTGATGCTCTTTGGAATTTTGTTGTGTAAAATACAAAAGCAGTTTCAGTAAACCTACACAGAAAATCTAATGGCCAGCTCAACTTCTCACTCACAGTTTTCCTCACAATGTACATTCAACACAGAAACGCAGAGGTCCCGAATAGCAAGTGCTGTATTGTTTAAAGTTGGTTGACACATCAGTGATTTTAGCATGTCTTTAAAAGTCAGGTCACGTGTGCAATGATGTCATTGGGTCTTACATATTACAGTGGACTGAAAAGCAGGAAAACGGGTGTATCGTATGAGTGTATGTGTATATGTGACTGAAAAGTAGCAAGAAAAGGAAGAAGAAAGTGTTACCTCTGGTTTCCATTGCCACCCTTGGACCCTGCTAGTGTTACTAATAATATGACCAGAAGATACCATGTGCAACAGCTTCAGAAGTATATTATGTGCATACCAACCATGTAACTATGTGCACTTTAAAGACAGATGGACAGACAGCATTCACATTTTCCTAATTTATCTCATTCAAGCAATTGAGCAGCTATGGGTTTAAGAGCCTTTCTTAGGGGCCCAGGAGTAGCAGCTTGGAGTGGCTGAGATTTGAACTCATGACCTTCAGATCCAAAGACAACAAATTAACAAACACATCCCATTATACCGAAGAGCAGGTGAGAGAGCTGGACACACTAAAGCTCTGCTACATCGTTCTCTTTAGGCAGAGATAAAGCTTTAAAATATTTAATCTTAGCAAGCAAAAATATACTATATGGACAAAAGTATTGGCCATATGCGGCTCTTCACCCAACCTTTTACCAAAACGTTGGAGGCTCACAATTGTATAAAATGTCTTTGGTGCCTTAGCATTACATTTTCCAATTTAAACTTGGAATCCTTTCCCAGCAGGATATGGTCTCTGTGCACAACGCCATGAACATATGCTTTACATGATTTAGAGTGGAAGATCTTGAGTGGTCTGCTACAAAGCTTTAACCCTAACCTTATTGAACATAAATAAACTGTAATGCTGACTGCCCCCCAGGCATCCTCACCTCACCTACATCAGTATCTGACTTTACAAACACCCTTGTGGTTGAATGATCACAAATCTTCAATATCTTTAAATTTTTTTCCAGAAGAGTGGAGGTTATTATAAGGATGTATAGGGACTAAATGTAGAATAGGATGTTCAGAAAGTACACACAAAGCTTATGGTCAGGTGTCTACAAACCTTTGTCTTGCTGAGACTTTTTTTTATTTGATTTGCAGTTTAACTCTTACCAGAGGTGCTATTAGCAGGTAGTTAAACGGTATTGTGTGTGTAGGAGACCAGTTAGCAAAGTGAAAATTGAGCAGTATGTTGATGAAAGGAACTCACAACTAAAAATAAATGTTTAATTCCGAAATAAAGCAAAGATGCCATCGGAGCCAATTTGATCTCTTTAATAGACCTTAAGCACAGAGAACATCGAAAACCCTCAATGTCACGATACGCCGCGGACGAGTCCCATAGCAGTGAATCACTGGACGTGGGAAGACTTTCAGTTGCACATGTTTTGATTTTGCAACTGTGTGCTAAAAAAATAGACATTTCTGTTTTGCTTAAACTGATGTGTTGTGGTTATATCTTATAGGGGGAAAAAAGTGACATCTCACTGTCACGTGTTAAGAATAGTGTGTGTGTGTGTGTGTGTGTGTGTGTGTGTGTGTGTGTGTGTGTGTGTGTGTGAGATCTGTGCCAGAAGCATTTCGTTGTTGTGAGTGCACATACATGCACTTCCAAGTATCGCAAAGGTCACACTGCTGCTCAGTATGGTGGTTTTTTTTTTTTTTGCCTGTTCTTGCTGTACCAGAAATAGAATCCTGACTGACCCCAGAACATCTTAGGAAGTTTTCATAGTATTCATGAGGGAAAAACTGTAGGGAAAACTTGAACCTTCTACATGAAAAAGAAGGAGAAGAACTAGGACATGAAAATTTATATTGCGTGTAACCATTTGAGAAGTATGTGTTACGTAAAACTTTGCATTTTGGCAATTCTGCAGCGCTACGTGGACGGAGGGATCACTGACAATTTGCCTCAGTACGAGCTGAAGAACACTATCACCGTCTCTCCGTTCTCAGGGGAGAGTGACATCTGTCCTCGAGATTACAGCTCCACCAACCTGCACGAACTCCGATTTACCAACACCTCTATACAGTTCACACTCTCCAACCTGTACAGAGTGTCCAGAGCACTGTTCCCTCCAGATCCACAGGTGAATAAATGAGCACACACACACACACCATTATCACATGTAAACAGTGCTAAAACTTTGCACATATTCCCTCTGTATAACTGTGTATTATCTTTAATCAGGTCCTAGAGACAATGTGCCAGCAAGGATACAAAGATGCCCTGTATTTCCTAAAGAAAAATGGTAAGAGAAATATAGGCTTATCACACAAATCATACACATAAATAATTAACTTTAATAGAAACACCTGTTCCCCTGCCATGTTGTATAAACCCTGCATATACAAAAGTTTTAGCCAGTGTTCACATTAAACATTAGAATGAATAATAAAACCAGAAAAGCCTGGATTGAGTATGTCAGAAATTTCTAAATTCAGATATTTTGTTTTTGAACCACAAGAAAAAATTGTGTCTACTGAATGGTGTGAAAAACAAAAAACATACAGGAAGCTGCAATATTGCAGGCAGAAACTCCTTGTTGGTGTAACCCAAATAATCCCCACTGTAACGATCAGAAAAGCAGCTCAGAAATGCTCAGCATGTCTCCAAGGATCACACCAAGTTCTGATACTGGTGCTCTTACTAGAGAGTAAGGCACGATAGATAGAATCTGCATAGCAGATAGATAGATAGATAGATAGATAGATAGATAGATGGATAGATGGATAGATAGATAGATGGATAGATAGATAGATAGATAGATAGATAGATAGATAGATAGATAGATAGATAGATAGATAGATAGATAGATAGATAGAAATAAGAAGTGCAAATTATGCAAAAATAAGTTACATGAGAAGAAAATTAAGAAAATATGAATGCAGAATATATTAAATGAATGTGGCAATGCACAACTTGTTTATGTGCAGTAGCTATTAATTATTGAGTGACAGTATGAAATGTAAGTTGCATTTGCTATGACAGAAAAACGAGTATGTACATTGTATATGCAACATAACCCATATTACCCAGTTATAATACTCTGAATAAACAGCATATACATATACAAATACACACAGATGAGCAAAGATATATACTATAAATCTACAACTGTATACATTTATATAAATTAAATAAAGTTCTGCACTCTAGACTCTATTTTGATTAATGTTAGATGCAATAACCTGAATAAACCCCTGTTCTGGATCAGACGTATTAAAATTGTAGCAGCTATGATGGTGTGATGAGCTGTTTCTAAGTACAACAATGCCCTCTAGTGGTCATGTATAATATTGTAAGCTTATGGAGGAAAAAAAATCCCTCTCAGGTTCTAACATCAACCGTGTTTGTTTCTTAGGCCTGTTACAGTCCCAGGGGCCTCATCACCCACTCAGTAATGGTAGCATGAGGGTTGATGAAGACTCTGAGAATGAGAGCAAAGATGACCGAATGCATAGTAGCGGAAGCGAGATGATGTCTGGCGATCATTCAAGTTTAGAGGAACATGTATTAGAGCACTTACCTCCACAGATGCATAGAGGTATTGAAAGACTCCACACATTACTATTAGAATAGTAAGTATTTACAAAATATGTATGACAATATATCTAAATTTTTTTTTTCCCCCTTAACAGCTCTCATGGAGGCGTGTAAAGAAAGACGACATCCCTTGCAGTCTGTGAGTGACATGCTACCGGTCAGGATGCTGTCGGCCATCTTGGTGCCATGCGCACTGCCGCTGGAGTCGGCTCTGTCGCTGAGTTTTAGGTGACTTAAAAAAACCAATTGATCATGGATTTTGGGGGAGGGGGATGATGATGAGAGAGTCATTCATTCATTAATCCATCTTCGTTAGGTGCTTTCTCCTGAGTATGAAAATAGAAGTAAAAATACATCCTGAACAAAAGAGGTAAAATGTTGTGAGATGAGACAGAGGTCCGAATTTCAAGAGCACAACAAAGATCTTTGGTTTAGGAACTAATAGTGGATCTTGTTATAATTGTTAGAATTAATGGATTATTGTGTGTAAGATTGAAACTATGAAACTAGCGATGAAACTAGCGATAATGAGTTGATTTAACCAAGTGCTTTTACCGAGTAGTCCTGCTTCCTGATTGGTGGAGAGAGAATCTGTATAACAGTATATCGGATGGATGGATGGATAAATTGCAGCATTTCTTTACAGTGTTTTTTGTTTTTATGGGTTTTTTTTCCGTCAGGTTGTTGGAGTGGCTTCCTGATGTCCAGGAGGATGTGGGCTGGATTAAAGACCAGACTGTGAAGCTGCTGAATTATGCTCTTAAAAATGCCAAGAGGAACATGTCCCAACAGCTGGTGGCACGGTGAGGAACCATGAATACACTGCCACGGGTTTTTAAAAAAGCATGCACCAAAACATAATGATTATAATGTATTGTCATGGGCTGATTTATTTACATATTTATTAAAAGGTATTTTATGGTGTTCAACAAAATCCTTGACAGTTTGCATATCATTATAATTACCATACTAACCATGACTTGAACATATTTGCACTGCATCCATCTTATTTCTCCTGGAGGAAATGAATAGTTATGATTATATTATATACAATGATTATAACCCAGCTTTTATTCTTGGGCACAAGCAAAGAAATTATTGTTTTTGGTCTGCCTAGTGCAACCGGAGTCAAGGCTTTTATTTCTTACTGACCTCATGATATAACAGGTGTACTCCAAGGATGTGTCCTGGGCCCATTGCTGTCAGTAAGGAACAGTAACCTTTATATCAGGATAACTTAATTTTGACTATAGAAACACGGCACGGCATTTAATATTGGTTTTATAATTTGGACAGAACTTAATTATGATTACACCTCGACACAAAGCATCCTTACCAATGGCTTTACAGCTTAGGCTTGTCTCAGATTAGTGAATATCATCTATGGCAGAGGTGTACAAACTTATTTCTCACCAAAATACCCATGGAACCGACAAATGGCATTGGCTAAATGTAAAAAAATCACAAAAGGTTTTTCATGCTTCTTAAAAGAGAAACAAAGGCTGTTGCATTGTAACGATTGTGTTGATACAGTCTGTTGTAATTATTAGGTGAAAGGGAAATTGTAACACATTGGCCAACGGGCCTTAGATTAGACTTCCTACCAGAGAAGCCGGCTAACGTCTGTCCACAGGCCACGTTTAGCTTTAGTGCCAAACACCTGACACTTGATTAGAGGTCGATCGATTCATCGTTTTTGCCGATTAATCGGCACCTTAAGTTGATTGCTGGAACTATCGTCTATCAGCAAAAATACATACCGATAACCTTTCCGGGTTGCGTCCGTTGCTGGAGCAGTTGAAATGGACCGCTGTCATTATGAGAGCGGCCTTTGGGAGCGAATCACTGAGGCCACGTGTGCTCTGCACGGAGATCGTAAATATTATATCAGTAGAAAAAAGTAAAAGGAGCCAGTCAAACCAATAAAATTCTCACAAAGTACAAAAGTATTTGCCTTTAAATGTACTCATGTATCAAAAGTACTATTATTTATTATTGCTATAATGTTCCTATTATCATTTTTGTCAAAGACTATTAACGCTTAATCAACAATTTTTATGTAAAAAAAACTCTAATGCTACTCTCAGGACAACAATCTATTAATACAATGATATTAATGAGTCAAACACCAATTGTTGCACGAAAAAGGCCATGGGTGTTGTACAACTGATTTGTATATTCATGCTAAGTAGATACCACCAAGCGGCAATCAAAACAAGTTGAAAGTTGCTCTACACTGATTAATGGCTTGCTGCATGTTTGACCAGTTAAGCTTTTATCCATTCATTAATAAAAAGAAATGCGTGTTTTCCCAAAATGTAGTTGAGTTAAAAAGTAATATATTTGACTTTGAAGTGTGAAAATAAAGTAAAAGTCTCCCTAAAATAAAAATACGTCAGAAAAGAAGAGATACTCGACAAAGCTACTTAAGTACCAAATTACATTTACTTTGTTACCGTCCATCACTGTATTATATTTATTATTATATTTATAAATATTATATGTACAGTATCTCACAAAAGTGAGTACAAGCCTCACATTTTTGCAACAGTTTTAGATCTTCTCAAGGGACAATACTAAAGAAAAGAAACTTGGATATATTTTAGAGTATCAATGTGCAGCTTGTATACAGCACAGATTTACTGTCCTCTGAAAATAACTCAACATACAGCCATTTTCAAGTAAACATGTCAAAACTATGTCCAAAGTGTCAATATTGTATGAGCACCAATGTTATCCAGCACCACCTTAATGCTCCGAAGAATTCACCAGAGCTGCACAGGTTGTTGCTGGGATCCTCTTCCACTCCTCCATAATGACATCACGGAGCTGTTGAGGATGTTAGACACATGGCGCTTCTTCACCTTCTTCTTGAGGATCCCTACAGGTGCTCAACAGGGTTCAGGTCTAGAGACATACTTGGCCACTCCATCACCTTTACTTTCAGCTTCCTCAGCAAGGCAGTTGTCATCTTGGTGGTGTGTTTGTGGTTGTTATTTGTTGGAAAACCACCGTTCGGCCCAGTTTCTGAAGGGAGGCATCATGTTCTGCTTCAGAATGTCACAGTACATGTTGGAATCCATGTTTCCCCTCAATGAACTGCAGCTCCCCAGTACCAGCAGGACTCATGCAGCCCCAGACCATGATGCTACCACCACCATGCTTGACTGTAGGCAGCACACAATTTTCTTTGTATTCCTCACCAGGGCGTTGCCACACATGCTGGACACCATCTGAGCCAAACAAGTTAATCTGTTTAAGGTCTTTCTTATGAGCCAGCTTCAGAAGAGCCTTCCATCTGGAACAAAGGCAATGCAAACCGACTTGTTGCAGCATGAGCGTATGTTCTGAGCACTGACAAGCAGACCTTCCTCTTCTGCAATCTCTAAAGCAATGCTGCAGCACTCATGCGTCTGTTTTTTGAACCCAGCTTTTGCTCCTGATGCACAGCTCGAGGACCCTTGCAAGGGCCTATTCCGAGTTTGACACGTCTTGGAAAACCTCGGTATGACCCTGGCGCCTGTACTGTAACTCAGTTTTAGGTTCTTACTGATACTGACTCCACTCCTGATGTAGGCCACTCCTGGCGAATGTCTTTCACTTCCTCTGAAACATTACTCAACAATGGCAATATATTCACCTGTAGATGTGTATGTGTATAGTGCATTAAGGTTGTACACAAGAAGTATTATTAAACTGCTTATTATACTAAACTAATGTCTCTCTCTCTCTCTCTCTCTCTCTCTCTCTCTCTCTCTCTCTCTCAGATTGTCTTATCAGTCTGAGTTAAGGCATGTCCAGTCTGCAGCAGCAAGTTTTAGTGCTGCCAATCTGCTGCCGGGCTGGGTGTGTAGCCGCAGCTCGTCTGTGCTGGATGCTCTCCAGCGTCTGGAGCAATACCAGCGCCAGCTCCTGCCAGGCTTCTTCTGCATGAACTTCAATCTACAAGCCTCCTTTAGTGCCAGATCTACGGCTCCTCTTTCTCCGCCCCTTCATGACGACATGGACGAAGGTTTGACGATGCGTCCCCTGGGGCCCGTCAATGCCGCCTTGCTTCCGCAGAACAATCAAACGGAGGATCACTACATCTCATAATCCACTCTTGTTTAACTTATGGGAAATTGAGTTGTCACGTGATCACCATGAGCCCCAGGAATTCTGAGAGAACTCATAATAATGATAACTCATCGCTATGTAACCTGAACAAGGAAGCGTTTCGAAATATCGTTATTTATTGTATTAACTCATTGATATGAACACAACCGGAGCCACTATGGCTTTTTTGCTTTTATGTTTGTATTTTTTTGAGCAATGGCATCTGTTTTCATCTGCACGCTGTCAAAAAAAAAAAACACCATCTACCTGATACTAGTGAAAGACAGAGGTGTAAAGAGTACCTGAAAATCACACTTGAGTAAAAGTATAGATACCTTACTGCAAAACTTACTTCAGGTTAATAGTCACCAATTCCAATATGACTTGAGTAAAAGTCTTAGAATTGAACGTAGGCTCAAAGACTAGACACGTGTTATCGAAAAAGTTTTTTGAGGTTTACTAAAATACAAATCAAATTGTACACCTCAACACTGCATTAACCAACACAACAGCCTCGTCAACATGCCGGAATGAAACAAAGATCAAACAAATCAATTAAAAAGAACAAAGTAGTAAAGCGATCTCCAATTAACCGATACAATTATAGTATCATGTCAAATAGTAAAAAAAACCATCAAGCAGTGTTGGGGCTTGTTGTGATTGGGAAGTCTTCAGTCGCATGAAGTAATACTCTTTCTCTGATGAGGTGGTATAACTTGTAAGATGTGTGGCCCCCCTCTATATTTGCCTTTATTAAGTCAAGACCTACAATACAATACACATACCTGCATAGATTAACCTGCCGTGCAATTGGTAACGGTCATTGATAATAAAAATATAGCGAAGTAATTGTAGTGAGTAGAAGTTGCTTGTATAGTTGATACTCAATAAAACTAGTAGCCCAAAAATAACTTGTGTACAATAACAAATATTTTACAGCACTGGCAAAAGATAATTGTAAATCGTTTATTATTTATTTAGAAAATATCAGTTTTTATGGCGGTCGTATCATTTTCATTTGTTGAATTTATCCCCCACACCCTAAAGCCTGGTTCGTGAAAATATTGTCCGACATTAAACTGGTCCGTGGCACAAAAACGTAGTTGAACACTGCCTTAAAACACATTACATTATTTATTAACTTAATAACAGGAAGTCAAAGCAGGACCTAATATGTGACTCCTCCCCTTTTAGCGATCCTCAGAGTAAACCGTACCTGAAACTTCATACACTATGGACAAATGTTTGTAGATATCTGACCATAAGATTGTACTTTTTGAACCCCCTATTCGAGCCCCTTTTGCTGTTGTTATATCCTCCACTCTTCTGGGATGATGATGCACTAGATTTTGGAGTGTAAAATTTCAGGTCTTAGAGACGGGGTAGTGGTCAGACTGATTTCTAAAACGACAGTATTCCAGATTGACAAAGATGTATTATATGTACTAATATATAACTTCTTGCAAATTAAGTGACTCATTGAGTCTGTTTATTTGTTTTTTTGCTTTACTCTCATCGTTTTCTACATTTTTTTAAATTCAGCATTTGCTTTACATGTGTTGTTTGAACCTGGGGAGCTGTAAAGTTCCTTAGCTTCCTGTAGAGCTTTACTCTCTGTGTTCAATGAAACGAAAGATATTTTTGGAGTGACGTTTCAAAATAGGCCTTTTGTAACTGGACTTGCCCGCACAGCCTCAGTCAGAAAACACATTCCTCAACCTGAACTCTTTATTATGAACAGTCTGATTTTTTACCTTATCAACTGTTTTTTATTCTCTGACTAAAATGGGGAACATGGAAGCAGAAATGCAGCATTAACTTGCTTTCTTAAATACATGTGTTTGTGGCTGATGAACCCTTTCCAGGACACGAATAGCGAATAGGCTGGAAATGTGCATCAGATCAAGTCTATTGATCAAGAATATATTTTCGCTCGGAGAGGTCTGGAGGTAAGAGATGAGTGTGATAGGAAGCAGACCCTGTTACAAAGCAATTGAGAAGAAAGTATACCTGTAATATAAACAACATTAAACAATTCTAGTCCTTGTTATTTCCAATAGTCATCATATATACCTATTAATGATGTACATCCTGAAATTCTGTATATGTAACATATTGTAACATTTATGTTGCCAAGTGTATGTGAACAATTGACCATCAGACCTGTTGTATATGTGGTTCTTCTTGAAACTATTTCCACAAAGTTAGAAACGCACAATTGCATAAAATGTCTGTGTATGCTGGAGTATTACAATTTCCTCTCGCTCTTGTAGCTGAAGCAACACAAATCCTCATAACCATGCTCTAGAATATGTTAGAAAGCTTTTCTGGAAGATTGATGCAAAGAGGGAAGTAACACTGGATTGGGATGTTCAATATCCACATAGCTGTGATGGTCAGTTGTGCCCAAATGTTTGGCCATGTAGTGTAAATAATCGCCACCACTCTGGCTTGATTGTAAAATAGATCTGCAGACAATTAGATTTTGTGTTTTCTGTCATTAAAAAGGTTGTGTCACATGAAACAATTCAGAACAGCCAGTGTTTCACACAAAAAATACATTGTATTAAGTTGTCAACTGGCCCATCTAATCTGGTTCCCCTCAGTCTAATCTGGACCATTTTATATGGTTCCCCTCAGTATAATCTGGCCCATCTAATCTGGTTCCCCCAGTCTAATCTGGCCCATCTAATCTGGTTCCCCCAGTCTAATCTGGACCATCTAATCTGGCTCCACCCCAAGTCTAATCTGGACCATCTAATCTGGTCCCAGCCATACTCTAATCTGGCCCATCTAATCTGGTTCCCCCCAGTCTAATCTGGCCACACCCAAGTCTAAAATGGCCATACACCCAAATTAATCTGACACATCTAATTTAGCTCATCTAATCTAGATCAACCCCAGTCTAATCTGGCCCACCCAATCTGGCTCCATCCCTAGTGTAATCTGGCCCCACTCCCCAGTCTAATCCTGCCAATCTAATCTGGTTCCACCCCAGTCTAATCTGTCCGCACCCAAGTCTAGACTGGCCATACACCCAGATAAATCTGACACATTTAAGATAGCTCAAACTCCAGTCTAATCTGACTCATCTAATCTGTCCCCACTCCCCAGTCTAATCTGGCCCCACCCCCAGATGAATCAGGCCTATCTACTCTAGCTCCACCCCAGTCTAATCTGGGGGGTTTTCAGTTTTCCAAACATGATTTCTCACTCACTAAATGCACTATGTGCTGCAGTTATTGCTTAAAAGTGTTATTTCTATTCATATTTTAAATATTCTCCAGGTTGTTTGTACACAAAAACTGTAAACAATCGACTATTGCAGATTTAGTATTTGAAGGTTAAAATGTGCTGAATATATCACACATTATTTTGTGTTGTTGAAGACTGATGAGAACGTATAAGCATGGGATGCTTCGGTATATGTGTTGTCCTGCTTTCCTAAATGCCACACTATCACTTTTTTTAATTGATATCATGATGATGTTGATGCTTTGAAGTGAATTTTTTAATAAAATGAATTAGAAATGAAACACAAATGGGGTTTGACAAACCAGGTGGAGAAACTGCATCACAGTTCAGGTTTATTCTGTCGGCAAAATGTACTTAAAAGTTTTTTAACAACATTATATTGAGTGCATCATTATTAGGGAATAGAAAGATATATAAAGGGATATAATGCAGCAATTTAGTGTAATAAACCACTTTTGTTTTCCTTTAGTGTGTGTAGTTCTTTATGTCTCCGGTAGAGGGAACACTCATGTCTTCAAGTAGTTTGTGTGTGTGTGTGTGCGCGCGCCTATATGAATGTGTATCCCGTCCTCGAAGCCGTCCACATCTTCTTTTTCCCCCGTCTCTCTCCCTTTCTCTCTCCCACACATCCACCGAATAAATCAAAGTCGCCGGGAGAGACGGAGGGAAGATGGCGGCCACTGACCGGTCGAGGTCCGAAGCCGCGAAGCAGCGGCGTCAGGATCAGCTGCAGCGGTGGCAGGGCTCGGAGACGGACCTGACCGGCGCCGAGACGCGAAGTCGGGCTATGAAGTCGGCCAAAGTGCGCTTCGCCCAGGGCGCCGTGTTCATGGCCGCCTGCTCGGCCGGGGACCAGGACGAGGTAGCTGAGCTGCTGAGACAAGGAGCGGACATCAACCATGCAAACGTGGACGGACTCACGGCGCTGCACCAGGTCAGTAGCAGCACCACTTCCAACACCATTTCCTCCTGCATTGACACAAAGTTACTTCGGGACATGGCTACTATGTGTCGAAGTTGTGTATATGGGTGTGTGTGTGCGTGCGCGCGTGCACAGATGTATGTGTGTATATATATATATAATATAATATATAATATATACACGTGTCTAAAACGTGTAAAGTCTTAAACGAAAACACCGGAACACCAGTTGAACGTTACTGTGTAATTAATAAAGGGAAAATAGGAATGTGTGTAAAGTTTCAACCGACTGAAGTGAAAAGTCCTGATCCACCCTCAGAGCATTCCAGCTCACAGACCTGGATTTTTTCCTCTCCGAGAAATAATCCGTATTTATATCCGGAAAAAAAGACTTGAGGTTGGGAGCACTTTTCTTTGGGAGTGAGTTCCTTTTTTGGGCGCTTGACAAGAATAGCTGTGGCCCAGACTGCTGTAGGTCCTCTTCCTCCTCTTTTTCCTCTTCCTCCCTCTCTCTCCCTCTTTCTCTCTCTGCTCTGACATAATGAAAACATGAACATGAAAACATAATGAAATAACTATTGTTTTATTCATAGACCGTTCATTCAGCATACTGAGTAGTCAGTTTAAGGGGAAAGTCCACCCTAAACCCCACTTCCATGAGGGTCCTACTGAAATATTTCTGAATGATTCTGGTTCGAATCTTTTAGCTTGGTGGAGTTTTTGTGATCTTTTGGAGGAGACGTCCAAATCGTGTGCCGTTGTGACGTCACGGGGAGGACTGATGCTCCGAGGCGATGGTAATCGTTTGCTCGATAGCAACCCGAAAACATCACATCGCTTTGTATTTGTGCCTGTCAACCCGTTCATGGGAGTGTGATCGTCTGTTGGTTCTTTTGCTTCTTACTGTTTTCGAAAACGACATCAAATTTCACTCTTCTGCATTTTATTTTACGTTGCGTATCGTTCTGAGATTGCAGATATCAGTTATCGGTTGTATATTCAGTTTCAAATGTCGCATGTGTTTTTTTTTTTTTTTAAGGTCATTTTTTTTTCGACGATCAGAACCAGTTCAAACTCTACCTGTACCTCATGTAAAAAAAAAAAAGGTGACTTAAAACAGTGGTTCCCAATTCCCGGGCCGCCGTTACGGCTAAATTCAAACCCCCAAGCGAGCAAAATAAACAAAAAACAACACTGTGGATTCATGTTTATTATATTTAGAAAATATCCGTTTTTATGGCGGTCGTATCATTTTAATTTGTTGAATTTATCCCCCACACCTTAAAGGCCGTTTTGTGAAAATATTGTCCGACATTAAACCGGTCCGTGGTGCAAAAAAGGTTGGGGACCACCGCCTTAAAACACATTACATTATTCAATAACTTAATTGCCCATAACACAGGAAGTCAAAGCAGGACGTAATATGTGACTCCTCCCCTTTTAGCGATCCTCAGAGTAAACCGTACCTGAAACTTTGTACACTATGGACAAATGTTTGTAGATATCTGACCATAAGATTGTGCTTTTTGAACCCCCTATTCGAGCCCCTTTTACTGTTGTTATATCCTCCACTCTTCTGGGATGATGATGCACTAGATTTTGGAGTGTGAAATTTTTGGGTCTTGTGAAGAGAACTTTTCATCCAAAGTCATCCTATACAATTTTGTGAGACCAAGTTTGTGGTAACAGTTTGGAGAAAAATCACCTTTAGATGGAAAAGTCCCAATATTTTTGTCAATTACGTACCATGGACACATGGTTAAGACTGAATAAATTCCTAGTCATTACCACTTCACAGTTCAGGAAACAGAATCAAACGCATGCTTTTGAACAGTCAGAGACCCCCAGAAATTTTTTTTATTCCAATTTCTGATTTGATTTCTCCAAACAATATCGACTTGAAAGGCAAAGTGATTATTATGATGTCGAGGAAGTTTAAATGAACAAAGCACAGAAAGATGTTCTCGAAATCGTTGCTCTATTTTTCTGGTAGTAGTAGAGAGAGAGACATGTTCCTGCTAAAAAGTGCAAAACTACAAATTTGATTTCATTGAGCAGTTTAAAGGAGCCGTTTCTTTGCTTTAAAAGCTCCGACATTGCAAAAAAAAAAAAAAAGGACACACTTTTGTGACCGTGTTTTATATTATTATTATTATTATTATTATTGTTATATATGGAATACCTGGTACCACGTGTTTGCGCCAGGATTAGTATGTATGTAGAGGTTTGGAATATAATTACAGACGAGGAAGTGATTGGCATTGTGGGTAATGTTGGGAATTCAACTAAAGAATGAAGATCTCATGTTGTTTATAGAGGTTAATATGCACATTATTCAGGGTGGATCTATATTTTACTTTTAATGTAATGATATGAAAAGGTCTAGGTTTTGGCTTGATTGGTCAGATCTGTTGAAGCACACACATCCAAACACTCACACACACACACACACACACACGAAGAGGGGAAGTCCTGCCAGAGAACTAGAGCTTGGGTTTTGTAGAAACTACATGAAATTCTTGTGAGCTGGAGAGCCAAAAGTCTTCCCGAGCAAGAGACAGACAAAATAGTAACTATTTGCCAGATTCAAACACGGCGTATTACATACAAGTGTTGTAGTTGTATCATGTGACCTACCGGTGACCTCTAACTTTTTATCGGAACAGTTTCCCGGCTTATTCGCGCATTGTACGAGCGGCGCAAGGGCCGTATTTGAATAACAGTTTAACAAACGGGGAATTGTGCCGCGCTGCTGTAGTGTTAATGGCGTACAAAGCTGGAACAGAGCTCTGCTTTTAGTCGCACTGATGTCATGCCTGGACAGTGGAGGAAGCTCGCTGTACGGAACAAGTTGTCAGCATGGAGCCAGTCGGGAGGACGGGTTTCGGAAAAAGTAGTGTCAGGGACGCTCGGTTTTGTGGCTTTTACGAGCCACAAAGCAGATTTAGTTTTTTGCATAGCCACTGTGTGGTCCACTCATAGGCCTTGCAAGTAGGAGCATGGAAAAATAGAGCAACGTGCATGTTTTGGGTATTTTGAGGATGAGAGCTGGGGTCCCGGAGGACTGTCGCTGCCACAGCTGTAGGATTTTATTATAAATTTTTTTTTTTTTCAAAATATTCTTTAAATACACATTTTTATGAGCAAGTCAATGGATATTTTTACTAAGGTGTTTGTGTGAGAGAGAGAGAGAGAGAGAGAGAGAGAGAGAGAGATGTTCTTTTGAATTCTGTTCTGGACAGAATCAGTATCACATCCTGTCATGCCGGTTTTTTCCTTATTCTGGACACAGCACACACTGTACTCTCGCTCTCACAGAGACAGTTTGCATCCCAGGAGTCCTCCTAATGTAAACATGACTTATGTCCACCAGCTGACGGAGACGAGCATCTAAACGCGCTCCCGTGTTCTTTCCTACTGTAACGGGCTTCTTCAGGAGTCTCTTAAATTTCCTCTAATCCTAATCTCAAACGTCTGGGTTTGTGAATGTCCATATTTCTGGGAGGATGTTCCACTTTATACAGGAGATTTGTGCTCTTTCAGCCACGAGTGTTCGTAAAGTCAGGTACTGATGTAGACGAGGTGAGGAGGCCTGGGATGCAGCCGGTGTTCCGATATGCATCCCAAAGGTGTTCAATAGGGATGAGGTCTGAGCTTTTTAAAGGCCAACCAAAATATTCTACTTCAGCCCATGAAATCATATCATATAGAGCTCGCTTTGTGCATGTGGCCTTCTATTCGATTACTTTTTATTTCATGTTTTCCCTGTTTGTTTTGTCTTTGCATAAATAAAAAAAAGTGTGCTATAATTCCTTTTAAAAGAGTTTTAGGCTGATTGTATCTGAAGTTTGTAATCTAGTGAACCAGTGTTGATTTATTGTTTAATAGAGACTCAGGAATTTTTGTGCGTCGCTCTGCTAAATACGTCGCTTGGCTTTCCACAGATAAAGAGGCAATAAAAGAATGTATACGTTTGTCTCTTTTTATAATTGTAAGTTTTTCCCTAATAAGCAAGACAGTGGGAAGGAAAAACTCCCTGAGATGGCATGAGGAAGAAACCTTGAGAGGATCCAGACCGAAAAAGAGGAACCCTATCCTCATCTGAGCGGCACAGAATGTCCATTTATTACAATCGTGTCCCTCGGATTAACAGTCCAATGAAGAACCACATATGGACACGTTTGGTGTCCTAATACTTTTGGTCATGCAGTGTGTGTTCTGTTATCGCTCGCTGCGACTTTAAGATTTCCGACAAAGAAACATTTTCACAAAGGAAGTCTTTGTGGTTTCTCAGGAACTCTACAAGCTGTGGGTTTTTTTTGTTTTGTTTTGTTTTTGTTGATTACCTTCGGCTGCTGCAAAGCACTCACATTGGAGACTCTTTCCAAAAATAAAATCGAGTCGTCCATGTTTTTTCCAATGTTAAAACTGTTACAGATTCAGGAATTGAGCAGAGTTTCTGGGCAGTACAAGAACAAAAACAAATGATGAACGAACAGTTGGAGAGTTTTTAGGTACTTTTTGAAATTTTTCACACACACACACACTCACACACTCAGACGAAACCCTAGCCAGGACAGCATTATGCTGCATAAATGTTTTTTTTTTTTTTTTTAAAACCTAGACATGTCGAAACGTTGCATCTGTCACATCCCTTCTCAGTCGTCGCACTAAACGGCTGAGAAACCTCCTAGCTGTAAACACGTTAGCCTACAGAGCACCATGAAAGGGAGAAGAATGATTGCATCAGTAGAACATCTCCAGTAAAGCTTCATTTCTCCTTCAAAACGTTCTCGGTGTGTGCCGCTCCAGAACGCGTTCGCTTCGGAGAGGAAACGCTAATTGGCCATGCTGTTGTATGAATGAACATGGTGGGAATTCTGCCACACAGGAAGCTGGAGCCAGGCCTGCGCCGGATTCTCTAATCTAGTTAACATAATGAAAAGCAGAATTGCCCTGACTTTCCCTGCGGAGAGTTCCTAAAGCGTAAAATCCGCAAAGCAGCGCTCGAACGCAGTATTCTGTAAACACGAGGAAGACTCGAGTGCTGTACCAGTGCGGAAGACAACCTACTGCTCTATAAATCCCAGTTTGGAATGGTCAGGGCACAGGGTGAGAACTAACGAATATTCAGACTTGCACAAATTGCTTGCATGTGCTGGATTATTGTCCAGAAAATATACAATAGACCATATTTCCCTTATAATAAAAATAAATAAAACGGCAATAAGACAATAAAAAAAATTAAAAACAGCTATCTACAGTGACACATTAGAGGCCCCGCCCCTCTCCATAGTTCTATGTTGGGTTGAATCCCTGATCATTTTGTTTGTGCTTTTTGAACATCCCATTCCACATTTAGTCCCTATTTCCTGTTATAATAACTTTTACTGGAGATTTGTGCTCATTCACAAACAAGGGTGTTGGTAAAGTCCAGTTTATCCCAGAATTGTTCTATAGGGTTGAGGTCAGAGCTCTATAGCAGGCCATTTAAGATGTTCCACTCCAAACCATGCAAAATAGCTTCATGGAGCTGGCTTTATACATATTAACATTGCCATGCTGGAACAAGTTTGGGTAAATTTGTGTGCCTCCAAATTTGTGGTAACGGTTTGGGGAAAAACCACATATGGCACAGGTGTCCTAATCCATATTTTATATATATTAGGTCATGATTGTCATGAGTTAACTCACGATTAATCAACTTAATCACACATTTGTATCTGTTCTAAATGTACCTTAAATGAATACTTAAGTTTTTAATACTCTAATCAACATGGGTGCATGGACATATATACAAATAAGGTTGCTTTATGCAAATGTATGTTTATTATTAGTGAAACCAAACTCAAAATTAGAGCATAAAGACAATATTCTTGTAAATGTTTGAAAGTAATTATGGTGGGTTTTTTTATTACATAAATCATCAGGACACCAAACGGAGCTTTGCTATGTTTCCACACGGACGGATTTAATTGCCGGATGTGTACATTTTTGAGATTTGAGATTTAGCGCATTTATTTTTTGACGTTGTAAATAAATGTGTTGCGTTAAAGGTTTTAATTTTTATATAAATATATATTTTTCAGTAAAAAATTATCTCTTCATCACGGCACCTGTAAGCATAATCGAAGATGTACCACTAGATTTCGGAGTGTTGCTTGTGGAGATTTGCGTGACTTTACTAACACAAGGCTGTAAAAGTAAAATCAGGTACTGATGTAGATGAAGTGAGGAGGCCTCGGGTGCACTCAGTGTTCCAGTGATCCAATTCATCCCAAATGTGTTCAACATGGCTGAACCCCAGTATTTGTTCGTCTGTGATTTCTGAATATGTTGCTCTAGTTGGTATCAGATTATTAAGCATTTAGCAAAAGTGAATATTCCTCCCTAAGAAAAGATCGGCAATGAAGTTCACTTTTACATCCAGGTTAGGATCGGATGTTACATTGGATTAAATTTATAATAGTGAAAATGGAACTCCACTGACCATAATGCAGATTCAGAGGTAGATTAATTTATCGATGCACAGAAAAAACTGCGACTGGAACAAGTGTTTTTTTTTGTTTTTGTTTATTTATTTATTTATTTTTAAACAAAAAACACTGTAGATCACAAAAGTCAATAAAATGGAAAAAACATATCAAATGATTAAGGGTTTGTTAGCGGTCCATGGCCCAGTGGTTGGAGACCATGGTCTCGTGCATTCATCATATTTCATATTAGAAGATTTTGAATAATTAAACAAATAATAGAAAAATAATAACTACATCTTTTCCTTTTTTTGTGTGGCAAAAAAAAATCTTACTAGTTTTAACGCTTTTAAAATCAAATCGAAAAAGGAAATGAAGTGACGTTGTTTGTGTATAAAAAAAAAAACAAATGCAAACAACTTACACAAACTCTTATTATTTATTTATTTTTAACTCTTCGGTGCATTTGTTATTTTCTTAATCTCCAGTCCAATTTTCTATATAAATGGTTGTGAAGATATTTAAAGATTTAAATATTCGTTTAAACTATAACCTCAGCGACACGGCACTGAGTAAATAAGTAAAATAAAAAACCACACCACTTCTGGTCTGGAATCCATTTGCACGGGCCTCCTGTCATTTTACAGACAGTCTACAGGTCGCCGTAGATCCCGGAGATCCGAGCGGGTTTCGAGGGTTGCCTCAAGGGCAAAAATTCAAGCGTCAAGCCCACGTACATAATAAATGCTCGCGAGCAACTCGACAAAATCTTACCTAATGCATAGTTATAGCAACCTGCACCGTTTATTTACTCTCTTAATTCTATTTAAAATCCTTTCAGTGACCCGTATTTATACTGGCGCGTCTCATAGACGAGTAACAGACTCCAGATGCAAATGCCACATCTGGAACCAACTCCAGCCCTTTTATGAGCTTTCTCCCACATGGGCTGCTGAGTCAGAGGCACGACTTGTCACAAAAAAAAACGTCCAGTTACTTCTGGCCTTCCAAATATTGCACAGTGGGTTATATATATATATATATATATATATATATATATATATATATATATATATATATATATATATATATAAAAAGAGCTGTAATTTGCTGAGCAATAAATGTGCTCAAATTAAAGCCGATCAGCTGCAGTGCATCATCATTCAGTTTCCTTTCTAAAACCCCAGTGTTCTGAAGAATCAGAGTCAAAACAATGGCTTCGAGTTACTGCAGAACCTGCACCTGGGTGGAGAAAGAAGCCTTCCAATGTAAAGCTGTTCTGGTGTAGAATCGTATTCCTCCATAATACCAGTAGCAGCTTTTTTTTTTTATCAGCTATATTGCTTTTTTGTCCCTCAATCGATGAATGTGTGTGGTTCTTATGTAATGTAAGAGCAGATGAAAACCTCATGGGTGCTATGAGGAAACGATTTTACTGGCATGCCCTTGCTTTATGCCTTTAGAACATAGCGGCTGGCAGCGTTACCATATTTAGCCGCTGCAGACGTTTCGTCTGCGCCTACGGTTATTGATTACGAGACGAAGTGTGAATATTAATGGATATTTGTTGTGACTGGGAATTGATCATTTTCAGCACTAGTTTTATTTTCTATTTATTTTTTGATATGTTCTGTTCGATTTCGGTACAGTTAGGGGGAAGAAATTCCATTTTATTGAAATAAAATATTTAAAAAATAAAGTAGAATGAATCGAACTAATGCAATACACATTTTAATTGTATAAATTAAATTATGAAATTAATTGTCGCAAATTAAATAAATGAAATAAAATGTTATAAATGGAAAAATGTAATACTTTACATTTGTTAGACTCCATTTAGGTAATGCAGATGTGTATGTTTGTGTGGTTTTTTTTTACATTTCATATTTAATTTTCTTTAGATATAATCTACTTGACTGTTCTACTTATTTCAGCATACTTTAACAAATGTCTTCATTCCTTCCTTCCATCCTTCATTCATTCACTTTCTCGATATGTGGAATTGTCAGGATTTTCTCCCATATACAGTACAGACCAAAAGTTTGGACACGCCTTCTCATTCAAAGAGTTTTCTTTATTTTAATCACTATGAAAATTGTAGAGTCACACTGAAGGCATCAAGAAGGAGAGTGATGGGGTGCTGCGCCAGATGACCTGGCCTCCACAGTCACCGGACCTGAACCCAATCGAGATGGTTTAGGGGTGAGCTGGACCGCAGAGTGAAGGCAAAAGGGCCAACAAGTGCCAAGCATCTCTCGGGGAACTCCTTCAAGACTGTTGGAAGACCATTTCAGGTGACTACCTCTTGAAGCTCATCAAGAGAATGCCAAGAGTGTGCAAAGCAGTAATCAAAGCAAAAGGTGGCTACTTTGAAGAACCTAGAATATGTCATTTTTCAGTTGTTTCACACTTTTTTGTTATGTATATAATTCCATATATAATTCCACATGTGTTAATTCATAGTTTTGATGCCTTCAGTGTGAATCTACAATTTTCATAGTCATGAAAATAAAGAAAACTCTTTGAATGAGAAGGTGAGTCCAAACTTTTGGTCTGTACTGTATATACACACACGTGCACTGAACTGAAGGCCTGGTACTGAAAAGGTTCTGTACGAATATGTGTGCCGTTACACCTCTAATATATGTGTGTTCAAGTTTATTTCTATAGCGCTTTTCACAATGGACATTGTCTCAAAGCAGTTTTACAGAAATTAAGAATTAAAAGGAGTGATGTGTGTTTATCCCTGATGAGCAGCCTGGGGTGACTGTAGCAAGGAAAAACTCCCTTAGATGTTCCTTGAGAGGAACCAGACTCAAAAGGGAAACCCATCATCATTTGGATGACATCAAGTGTGAATCTAAATCTTAAAAACAATACAAAACACCAGAGAGTGAGAACCACCATGAGCACCGGAGTGTCAGATTATTAGTAATGTCCTTTTTACAGTCTGATACAGTCATTTGAGGTTATGGAACCAGGAGCTATTGAGCAACTCGTACAATAGTTCAACATTTGAGATCATCATAGATCCAACACCAGCTTCGCCATGCCACAGCCTTTAAACGTTCAATTAGGTCCAATGTCCAATGTCCAAAACTTGACATGAAGTGAAATCCAAATGGCGCTGGTACGTCTCTAGATGCTTCTGAGTGAGTGAGTGAGTGAGTGAGTGACTCAGTGAGTGAGTGAGTGACTCAGTGAGTGAGTGAGTGACTCAGTGAGTGAGTGAGTGACTCAGTGAGTGAGTGAGTGACTCAGTGAGTGAGTGCAAAGTACTTTAGCTTGGTGCTTTTGTCCCCTCTGCTTT
The DNA here is from genome assembly GCF_014805685.1 of Silurus meridionalis. Lineage (NCBI taxonomy): Eukaryota > Metazoa > Chordata > Actinopteri > Siluriformes > Siluridae > Silurus > Silurus meridionalis. The sequence continues at coordinate 6,228,576 of NC_060893.1, read as the reverse complement.
TCTTTACTGTCCATTTCTCTGTGCCATGTTATTTTCTTGTTGCCCAGCAACAAAGATTAAATATAGGACTACGCACTCCTAACTTTCCATCCCTTCTCTCCAAAGTCTCTCATTCATTTTCTCTGTCTATTCCAACCCTTATGCCCCCAGTGTGGTACTTGGTGGAGAAGTAAGGTAAAGTCATTTTTTAGGAAGGATTTTAAAGTGAGAGGATGGAAAACATTCTTCAGGCAGCACAAACGGCTGTTGTTAAAAGTAAAAGGCCACTCGTGTGCGCACACACACACACACACACACACACGCGCGCACGCACTGCTCAAACAAGCACTCTGAGTGACCCACTCATGCCCCCGTGCAGTTGTTTGCAATTCTGCAAAGAATATTCTAGGCACAATGAAAAGCCGATATTGTGCATACGGGTATGATGGGTATTGTGATCATGTGATGATGTGAGATCTTATCAACCAAACAATTGATGTCCCCTTTTTTAAATAAATTATTATTATTATTTTCTTTTGGGAAATTATTTTTTCCTGTTCAGTGTCCTGTGTTTTTAAATGCCAGCACCAATATTTTGCGCTACAATATCCTGACTTATGTCTTTAATTATAATGAAATTTTGATCTACACTTTTCTAGTCATTAATTTGGAGGCACACAATTGTATGGATGCTTTTGGATGCAGTAGAGTTACATTTATCGCATTCGGCAAACACTCTTATCCAGATTTCTCATTCATGCAACTGAGCAGCTATGGGATAAAAGCCCTTGCTCAGGGGCTCAGGAACAGTAGATTGACGGCGCTGGAATTTAAACTCGCGACCTTCAGACTCCAAAGTCCAAAGCTTTAACCACTAACCTACCACCTTCCCTATATATAGAAGTACAGAGGCCAGAGAAGCATAACCCCCAGTTTAACCTCTCCAGGAGCCCCAGGTAGGACAGACTAGACTTTCTCTCTTTGCAGAGTTCAGCACAGTCCTCACACCAGTAGTCTCGAACTGAGGTTCTTTGGAGACCAAACTGCACTAAGCTATCTGAACTACTTTCCCCTTTACTTGAACTAAGCCACACAAACCAGTTGCAGAGTAACAATGCTCCTGTGCACAAAGCCAGCTCCATAAGGATATGCTTTACATGGGTTAGAGTAAGTGGAAGATCTGGAGTGCCACACTATAGAACCCTGACCTCTACCCTACTGAACACCTTTGGAGTGAATTGGAACTCTGACAGGCCTTTTCACCTCGCATACTTTAGTACCTGACTTTACCTTTGTGGCCGAATAAATCTTACCACAAAATTCCACAAAATTTAGTGGAACAACTTCCCAGAAGAGTGGAGGATATTATAACAGCAAATAGGGACTGAATGTGGAACTGGATGTTCATAAACCAAAAATCTTTTGGTCAGGTGTCTGCAAACCTTTGTCCATAATCATGATCTCATAATAATGGGTTAGAAAATACATGCAGAGGTATCATGGGTGTTTTTTTTAAATGTTTTTATTAATTGATATTTGTAATAATTACAAATTACTTGGTACTAAATAGATGATTTTTTTTTTTTTTAGACAGAAAAGAAAAGTACATTCACGCTCAAGTTAGCATTTGTACAGGAGGTTCGTTAGATAAATTACATAGCTTGATAAGTACCATGGAAATGTCCTAAAGTATCGTGATTAGAAATCGCCTGATTAATTGTTGAAAAATCCATACCGTTGGTTTTTCTGGCTTCCAGTCTGCTGTCATTACGTGAGCGGCCTCTAGAGGCGAATCACTGACACCACGTGCTGTTTGATTTATCATGCAAGACTGCGTGCTGCACGGAGAGCGCTATATCATATTGATTATTTAGCATTTATTAATTATATCATATTTATTAATGAATATATTTTTTATTTCCATCTTACATATTTGAAGGCGTATGCTGTAAAAAAATCTTTTTTTTTAATCCATGGTATTTGTTCATCATGACTCTCTCTGTCTCAGTGTATCTCATTGACTGTAAAAAACCCATTGAACTTAAAAAGGACAGAGAGAAGTGCTGTTTTGACTTAATTACCTGTGGTTGTGTGTGTGTGTGTGTGTGTGCGCATGTGTGTGTGTTGGTGTGTGTGTGTCTGTCTGTGTGAGCACGCAATCGAAATCTCTTTAAAGCACTAAACAGGAAGCACAGAAACAGCAGAACATCCGCTCGAGATCCATCTCGATCGTCTAGCCTGCTCGGAAGTACCAGTTCCCACGAATCCTGCCCTTGCCGTCTCGTAGTTACATTTTCGTTTCTACGAATGGCCTGTGCTGAGCTCGTATGTCCATCACATTATCATTTTTCAACTTGGAATCCTTTTTCATGCTGGGGATGGGATGTGGTGAACGACTCCGGGGAATTAGACGAGCGGAAAAACACAGAGTTTCCCAGACTCCTGTTTTGCACGATGTTAATCACTCGATTAGTGTGTTTGCATGAGTCTCGCCTCGGCCTGATAAGGAGGACGGTTAACGCGCTTATGTTGGGAAAAGTCTCTATGTCTCATTCGAAAATTTTTTTATGCTTTGGTGCAATGTCATCACTATCGTATCACTGTATGTGAAGTGTATGACCTTGTATTTGCATTTATAGTATTTGAACTCGCACACAGACTGACAAACAACTGAGCAGCTGAGGGTTAAGACCTTGCTCAGGGTCCTATTTGGATTTGACCTCACAAACTTCCGATCACTACCAGTGAGATATCAATTCTATAGTGGCACTTGTACAAATGTCTGCCCTCCCAATTAATAAATAATAATAAATTGATTTTGTATTGCTCATTTAAATATTCCCATCTCTGCCACGCTATGCCACTCCTGCTCCCCTGAGCAAGGCCTCTAACCCCATATCAAGGTAATATAAGGGATAAGGGCATCCACCAAGTCCCATAAATGGCCTGAATTTATTTTTGTGTATTTGTTTGTTTGTTTACTGTGTATGGACAAGACTCTAAGGTACACCTCAAATTCCCTTGCCTATATACTATACACCCGAAACACCAGGTGTCCACATACTTTTGCTAGCTTGCACATTTCTTAGAAATGCCTCCGAGTTCATTGGTCAAATAGCACAAGCCCGGACAAAGAAAATGCAAATCATTGTGTGTTTATATCAGCGAGTGTTAGGCAAATATTTTGGAAAGGTTGCGGTGCAACAAGATGACATAATCAACAGAGTAAAAGCCAGACCCACTCGCAGAGAGATACGAGGCACGGTGTCATTTAGTCTGGGAAAGAAAATGCGTACGGACTAATCAGGCATTAGGTAAGTATTAATGAGAGCTTTGAGGGTAAATTTCCAGTAAATTCAAGATTTTGTATAAATACAAGTATTACAGTTCTATAAACAGCCATGCAGAGCTGCACTGGAGTCATGGGGATTAGAGATGCACATTTCGTAACTGAGGCAGATGCGATTCGCAGACAACGACACGATGCGTTAAAGATGCATATGAAGCAGCTACCGATACGATACGATTCATCGATATTACGATAGTGTCCAACACGATGCGATTCAATGCAATGGAAAATATGATGCAATTCAATATGGTACAAATAGTTCACTTTTTATTTGTATTTCTCCAGACAGACCGCAAATCATCAGTTTACTCAAGTGCCTTCTAACGCATTGCCCTTTCACAAACGGGCCTGTATAGTGCAAAAAAATATATATATATTGTATAAAACCAGATGTTCTTTTACTGTTTGTATTCAGAAAGATGCAGCTCTACCTCTGCCATGTCAATCTGTATTCTAGGTTGCTGATTGAATGCGCCTTGAGAATCAATCTACATATAAAATATTGTTTGCAAATTATTGGTCACTTCCTAAATAATAAAAGTATAAAGCATCTTTTAATCATTATATATACACACAGTCAAAAGTATTGGCACACCTGATTTCTCCTGTAATATGTGTTTTAAGAATGACTTGGGGTGCAGTTTAATAAAACTTAGCGTTCAATTGGCGTTCCGAACCTGTTCCAGTATAGCAGTGCCCTTGTGCACAAAGCGTGCTCAATGAAGATATGTTTTACATTGTTACAGGAGGATCTTGAATGGCTTGTTATAGATTACTGATCTCATCCCTACTGAATCCTTTGGGATTCATTGGAAAACTGACTGCACTCCAGGCCTCCTCACCTCAACTACATCAGTACCTGACTTTACTAACACCTATTTTTGGCGGCTGAACAAAACGTGTTCACAAACACACTTGAAAATCTAGTGAAACATCTTCCCAGGAGAGTGGAGGGAATTATAAGAGCAAATCGGGACTAAATGTGGAATGCTATGCATAAAATATATAAATAACGCATGTTTTGTTGTATGCTAGGGTACGTCTGTGGGTTTTTTGGCTTTGTTCTGCCGATCGGTTTATTACCACTGCAGTCAGGACATGGACAAGGAGCTCGGGAGATCACAGCACTTGGTTTACTAACCATTAGGAGGTGAACCTCCTACATCATCTCATTTCTCTCTCTCTACACTCTTACAACTCCCACACACACCGTTCTTTTGCCACTGTTCTCACTGTATTATCTCCAGATATTATTTGATGTTGCAGTACATCATTTATAATCTTAAATTCAACCCCTTCATATAAATAAATCGTTTTTACCGATGCAAATATGCTAAAAATGATGCATCATGATACAAATGCCAGCTTGTATCCCATGCACAAACATATCGCTTTTATGACGATGCACCGATGCAAATTTGTGAATCTTACCATCCCTAATTGGGATAAATCTACATTACTAGGAACACTGTACTAGTTCTAGAAGGGACACCCCTCCGTCTTTCCCTTTTTTTGCTATCCGAACTGCCTAAGGTCCTCCTGGCATGATTCTTTCATTCTGGTTTATAGTCTATGTTTGACAGGATTGCATAACAGCATTACTGGAGATTTGTCATCACATTCATGCCATGAATTCTTCCGTTCCAACACGTCTCGCAGATGCTCTGCTGGATTCAGATCTAGCGACTGGGGCGGCTCTTGAAGTATGCTGAACTCACAGACGTATTCATGGAACCAGGTTTGGGGATCACTGATGTGGCTGTAGCTAATTTAAGTCCAATTGTGGCCATAAAAAGATGCACATGGTCAGCAACAATACTCTGATGGTTTTTGGATGGTATTACGAGGCCCATCCTGCCTTAACATTGGTGGTAACCTTAGCTGGTGGTGGTGGTGGTGTAAGGGTGTGAGGAATGCTTTTTTTTTCCAGCACCTGATCACATGGTTTTTTTTCTTTCCCTTCAAATTTCCCAGACATGGTCAATTATTGTGAGCATGCTCATTGGCTTGTCCTGTGCAAATGTGAATTTGGGATGTCATTAATATATTATATTAATATTATCCAGTCAGCAAATCATGTGGCAGCAGCACACTGCATAATACAGATACTGGTCAAGCGCTTCAGTTACTGTTCAAAACAGTACAGAGGAAGGGAAAATCTTGGTTGTAGGGTCCAGCTGGCTAATTTGTGTATTTCAAAAACCTTGTATTTTCACACAGACCAGTCTCAACGGAGAATGGTGCGAAAAAACAAAAAACAATGAGAGAAATTGTCTGTGTTAATTCAAAAGTTGATTAAAGTGTTGATTAAAGCACCTCAGCAATCACAAAAATCCACAGCTGAGCCTGAAGCTTTAGGTAAATGGGCTAACACAGCTAAAGACCATATTTGGTTCCATGTCTGTCGCCTAAGAAGACGAATCTATAGCTGTTTGGCACAAACTCACCCACACCTCATATGTATGTTTGTATGTATATATATGTATGTAGGGCTGCTGCTATCGATTATTTTAGTAATCAAGTATTTTAACGATTATTCCATTGATTACTTCGAGTTACTCAAGGAATCGTTACAGCCCTATATGCATGCATGTATGTATGTATGTATTAGAAGCTGTCATTAGTGGATTTTACATAAAATTGTATTAATTTATTCCCAACACTTTCTCCTCTTCATTTTAATAGCGTTTCTCTTGGCTGCACTGCTTCCAGTACATGTATGTGGATGTTAGATTTTTTTTGTCCAATCAGATTTCAGCCTCTATGTGCTGCCATGTCAATCTAATCTGCCCAGAGCCTTCAAAGTCAGTACTGCTGTTTTTTTTTTACCTTAGTCTCTATAAGAAATAAATCTGTTTCTTCAACCAATCAGATTTAAAATTCGCTAGCTGGCCCAGAATAGCGTCTGATTGGTTGGTCAGGGGGAAACTGTTACAGCCAAGTTCGACTGGCAAAACACGTCTGTATCGCTGCATACATTAATACAGCTGATGTTTTTACTCCTACAGAGGAAGTGAAATTGATTTGGTCTCGGACATACTTAAAAATACATTTTCAAGAAAAGCTAGACTTCGTGAAGAGAGGGCGGCCAACCCCAAAGCTAGATAGCGTGTCTCTACGCTAGCGTGTCTCTACCCTGGGAAAGGGTTTGTTCACCACCACTTTCAGACCAGTGAATATGAGCGGTACAACTGGCTTACAGCCTCTGAGAAGCGGTGTAAATTATGAGTCTGCATCTCTGTTGAGTAAGTTGTATTTTATTAGATTTTAATGTTTTTGTCATGTTATTAGACAAATATTGATTCAGATGATGTAGGTGGTACAGGTGCAGTTGTAGTGTAGAGGTTTGGAGTTGTCTTAAATGGGTTTCTTGCTTTAGTAAAATGGTTTTCATCCTCCATATGTGTAATGCCTCTCTCTCTGTAATGCCACACATTGTTATATTGCATGTTTGTATAGTATTGATGATTTTTATAATCGAATGAACATGTTATTTTGTGCTTTTGAAAGCTCGCTGTAGACACGTTCCTCACAAATGCTTTGTGCATTGGTGCTCAGTTTTCCTACTTGTGTGAGGTAAAGTGGTTCTACACAAGCTCACACTGGTTCCAAACAATTACTGACACTCCATGGTCACATGTATATTACAGCTAGGGTTCCAGAAAGGTTTTGGAAACTTTTTATGGGAATTTCTACTGGTGGGGATACTGTATAATATGCAAACCAATACAGATTTAAACAATGACATTTCTGTCTTCGATTGAATTGTTAGTTTATTAGTACAATAGCTTGCACACAGCACAAAGTTTTATGTAATATTAATGTATTTTAAGAAAATGCTCACCAATATGGACATTATTTTGTGTGCAGGATTTAACATTTATGTGCGTTATGTAATGGAGGAATGCACAGTGCATGTAGGGGGCGTGGCCTCAGCAGCCCTGCAGTAAATGTGCTGTGTGCATGGTTATATTACCTAAGATTATCCTGCAAGATTTTTTCCAACTACATTTAGGTTCTCTGATATAGGCTAACCTGCAATTTGGTAAATTCCCAGTTTATTCCCTTTAATTCCAGTATTAAAATTTTTTGTAATTTTGCAACCCTTATTACAGAACAGTGCAAATCGTGTGTTTTTTTTTTTTTTTTTTCTCTCTTCTTCCCCACCGATGTTAGGATGCTGGGGTCAGCCATGATACAGCACCTCTGGAGCACAGAGAGTCAAGGGCCTTGCTCAAGGGCCCAAGAAAGGCAGCTTGGCGATACCAACATTCCGATCAGTAACACTGAACCATAACCACTTTACCCCTCATTGTGTTAAATATTGTGTCGCCTCCTCACTGTGCACTAAATGAATTCTCGGTGCCATGACTGTTGCCTCTCATCACAGAACTCTTCTCGTGCACCAGAAGAAACTAACACGGCATAACTTCCAACAAAGTACACTTTTTTTTCTTATTTTTTTTACTTTTATAACCGGAAAGGTTCATGCAGCATGACGTTTTAGGCAAGAGGTGGGTGAGACGATGAAGGATCCAAACAGACTGTACTCTGATACCTAAGAGTAGGCAGTTCCTTAATTTGTTTCTCAGCACGGCGGTCTTGAAGCGTAGCACAAACGGCGTTTGTTTGCAAAATATGCAAAGACAACATCTTGAAAACACGACGAACCAGTTTAACCTGCAGAAAAGCACCCCAAAGAGTTTATTATTGAAGTTCAGTTTACACAGTCTACACCAAGAAAAGCACCAAGAACCAAGTCATGTAGCATAGATGTGTTGATCATGGAGCTGTATTGGTGCAGAGAAATACTTGGTGTGACACGTATTGGCATTGCACAAGTGGTGTGCAATTTATGTGCAATCACCAGAAAATAGGACCAAAAATGGGGTTTTATTTATTTATATATATATATATAAGAGCTATTGCAATCGATTATTTATTATTCCAACGAGTAATCGGATAAGAAGTACTTTTTTCTTTGTTAATTAAAAGTATTTGTGTAATATAATTTGTATATATTTATATTTATAACGTGTGTGTGTGTATGTATGTATGTGTGTGTGTGTTTGTGTGTATGAGGTGGTATCGAAAGATTTCAAGATTAGCTCGGTTTACAAGAAATTACATTATTTATCTACGTTTCCACTCTTTCACCTTCAAAAATCTCAGATCTCTGAAATTGTGTCAAACATGGTGACCTTTGAGCCAGATTTTCATCTTTGGGAAGAGGACGAAGTCCGCTGCCATTTGTTTGGCGTGTAATTTTGAACCTTTTTGATATCACCCCGTATATAGAAATGTATGTCAGCTGATATGTAAACGCACATTCCATGTCCTTGTTTCTCCAGGCCTGCATCGACGAGAACGCAGAGATGGTGCAGTTCCTCGTGGAGAGCGGTAGCGATGTGAACCGAGGGGACAACGAGGGCTGGACGCCCCTCCATGCAGCAGCATCCTGTGGTTTCATCCAGATCACTAAGTCAGTCTGTGTGTGTGTATATGTGGATATGTGTGCCTTGTGTGTACTTTCAAGACTTGCTTATACTTTGATTGTGTTGGGATGCAGAAGTCAAGTCAAGAAACTTTCGTTGTCATTTCCATATGTAGCTGGCGCAGTACACAGTGAACAGAAAGTAGGTTGATGGGTAATGCCAAATTTTAAGATATTAAAGACCCCCAAATTGACCAGTTGCAATGTTTATTATGCGATTTCTCTGAAACTGTACGATCGTTCACCTGGAAAGGTCCCACTTTCTGACCAAAGGAAATATGAGCGCTGTCAGGATCATGTGACTGTCGCACTGTTGTGTGGAAATATGTGGAGGAAATACAGGTTAGCCTTAAGTGCAGTAGGAATCATGTGATATTTGTGTTTGGGTTTTTTTTTTTTCCGTTCTATTTAACTTACAATAATTTCACCCTCACACTAAACTACCTGCATGATAAACCGAATTTGGGGATCTCCTGTGCACAAAAATCTCATAGGGTATGTTTTCTAGGTAATTATATAATAATATAATAATATTATAAAAATATTAAAGCACCAAACCAGCACAAAGGTAGAAAATCCCATTGCTGGATGGTGAATGGTCACTTTTGCTGGAAAAGCTAAATTAATCAGTTTGACAGAGTTTCTTTGTCCTTGTCTGGCAAGACATTTAAATCTAGCTACTCTATATGGACAAAAGTTTGTAGACACCTGATTTTTTTTTTAACGTCTCAGTCCACAATTATCACCTCCACTTTCCCAGAAAGATGTTCCTCTAGATTTTGGAGTGTGCTCGTTGCGAGTTGTGTTTATTCAGCCACAAGGGTGTTAGTAAACTCAGTAGGGTAAAGAGGTCTGGTGTGCAGTTACCATTCTAATTCATTCATCATTCATTAAGGTCAAGGTCTATATAGCAGGCCACTCATGATCTTCTACCCCAAATCATGTAAAGCATATCTTCTATGCTAATGCATACAAAGACATCCTGTATGGTTTTGAGCCTCCAACTTTTGTGTTTGGAGAAGATGTATAGTACATAGGGCTGGGAAAGTCAGGTGTGCCCATACTTTTGTCCATATCGTGTATTCAGCAGTGAGCAGTACCAGGGATATTTTATATACCTGCATCTAATATATTTGTTCACAGTCCAGCCAGTGAGAGATTTGTTCATGTTGTTCACTTGTATGAAAGCATAGCATTGGCTAGCAATCAGTGATCCGTATGTGTCTGCTAGCAAGCAGCGATCCGTACACGTCTGCCGAGTTTGATGGCAAGTAGCCGACTTCCGTGTCATTTGTGTTATGTGTTGTATAATAGGGGTGTGTCCATGCTTGAAATATTATTCTAGTGCATAAGATATTTAATGAGAGGGTGTAAAGATGTACTGAGGCGTGAAAGGGTTGATTGATGCACACCTGGTGTATTTATCAAGGGTTCTGCAGTTTGGCTCGATATAGAATGGTGCCACCGAAACACAGGGTGTTACCCGTAATGCTAAATTACATCTCCGTAACGATGCATCGTTTCGGCCTGACATAAATAGGTGTATTGCTTTTCAAGTCGTGTCAAGTCAAGTAGGCTTTATTGTCATTCTAACCATTTACAGCGCAGCATACAGTAAACGAAACAACGTTCCCTCAGGAACAAGAAGCTACTTCAAACGATATGATTTAACAAAAGGAACACAGAACTACACCAAACCCTTAACTGACATCACAAAGTGCAGCATTTAATGGAAAAAAAAGACATGAGACAAGAACACTGTAGACAGAGTAACTGTGGAAAAACAGTCAATTCAGCGACACTGTACCGCTTATCATTACGGTAATAAGTTTTATATAAAATAATAGAAACATTTAAACAAATAAAAATACTGTACATGTAAACCTTTGGTTTGATGTAAGCATTAGGTTTAACAAGGTTTGGTTTTATTAGGAACTTTGATAGAAATGCTTCCTAATGACTATTGTTAGGAATTGAATATTAAAGTCAGGCAAAATTAAGAAAATCTTTCTATCTGTGTGTGTGTGTGTGTGTGTGTGTGTGTTAGTGTTAGTGGTGGTGGTGTTGTTGTTGTTGTTGTTGCTTGATTTCCTGTACTGTACTGTTCAGCCCTTGGAACCTTGTACGATGTGTCCGTGTTGCAGGTACCTGATCGAGCATGGCGCACAGGTAGGAGCGGTGAACAGCGAGGGGGAACTTCCTTTGGATGTGGCCACAGATGACGCCATGGAAAGGCTGCTGAAGGCAGAGATCAAAAAACAGGGTGAGGAGGGGAACGGATGATAAAAGCACCAAGTGAACAAATTGAGTGAGCGAAAAAAAGTAATAGAAAAGACAACAGCAGGATGAAGGGGGGAAAAAAGCGGATACTACGGTCAAAGGTCCGTGTTGGGTTTCTGAAAGATAGTCTTTTATGTTACAGGTTTATTGTGTTACGAGATTTATAGTATCAAACATACGTTAGCAGAAGGCGGAAACGCAGAGGCAACGTTCGTAATTTGATTGTCCTCATTAGAGCTGAAGAGGAAGTTGTAAATGAATCAGTGTGCTGGAATTATTTGCTCATGTTGCCGATATTATAGTCTTCTTATTCTATGGGACCAGTGTTCAGAATTATGGGGTGAGCCTAGAGTTAATTCCCAAATCAAATTGATAATTTGTAGATCAGCAACTGAAAAAATCGTGACCGATCAAATTTCGTTTATTGAGAGCTTGTGAATTGTATTAATAAAAATCATAGTACAGTATTACATACCCGTTTTACAGTCATGAGAGAGAATAAAATGATCTCAGAAATCACAATATACAACATAACACCGAGTCATATTTACTCCATATATTATATAAACGGTACACAAAATTCACAGTTCGCTAGGAAGAAATGCAAAACATACGTAAAAATCGCTTGTCGTTTATTATTATTAGCATCAACATTTTACTTTTTTTATTTTAAAGCAATTTTAAATAAAATGCTGGTTTGGTTTAAATAAAAAAAATTATTTATAAAAGTAAAAATCATTATCAAAAATAAAATGAAAGCAATACAGTTTATTATTATTATTATTATTATTATTATTATTATTATTATTATATATAATTCAATTGAGTACTTGATTAAATAGGCACAAATGAAATTGGTCAATTTAAATAAATAAATCAATAAATCAATAAATTCAGTGACCCCAATTATGTAATCCTGATGTTTTTTCATTTAATTTTCTAATATATTTTACTCATCAGTTTATCCATCTGTTTCATTAGGAAACTCATATAAGACATACCTTTATTCGTCCCACAGTGGGAAGATTTCTACTAATTTAGTTTCATATTGGACGTGGTTCATTAGGAACTTTCACTTTATACCCTCTATGCTATAATATGCTATATACACTTGATACACTCTGCAGAAGCAAATCTAATTTTATGTCACACACATTAATACCGAGTACGACGTAGTGAAATGCATATTACATCTGTGTAAATAGAAATAGAATATAAATAATAAAAAGTAGAATAATAGTATAAAGTTTAACTTTAGGTATAAAAATTAGGATAGAAATTTTTATATCTAAACTATAAAATATGTCTTCGAATGAGAATAAGACAGAAGAGCTATTCACATACAAAGTGCAAAGTTTGTGAACCTCATTTCCTCCTAAAATGTTTAATCAGGAGGAAGGAAGTGTTTTGGAAGTTTTCACGCCCTCGGCCTCATTGTGTTGGATGTGAAATGGAAAACTAGAAACCTGAAACGACCCGTCATACAAAAAAAAGCACGTAGGGATCTTAAGGTCGGGTGTCCACAAACTTTTGACCACACAGCGCATATAATGCACACTATAACCCAGGCTCTCCGCTGCCCCCCTGTGCGTCTGACAGGTGTGGACGTGGAGCAGGCGAGGAGAGAGGAGGAGCGAGTGATGATGCAGGACGCCACGGCCGCTTTGGCAGGGAGCGGATCGCTGGTGCCGCATCCCAACACTAAGGCCACGCCGCTGCACGTAGCCGCGGCGAAAGGCTACATCGAAGTGCTCAAGTGAGTGCACGACCGTGACACGGAAACGCTTATTAATTTTTTACAGGCTGCAGTATAATTGTGTGTGTGTATTGAAGGGTGTTGCTGAAGTGCAAGTTGGACGTGGACAGTAGGGACAGTGACGGTTGGACAGCTTTGCACGCTGCCGCTCACTGGGGGCAGGAGGAAGCGTGCGGTCTCCTCGTGGATCACATGTGCGACATGAACGCCGTCAGTAACGTGGTGAGCGTATTCACAATTCTCCTTCTCTCGTACTCGGGTTTCCATCCGATATTAAATCACTGCTCGCGTTCCACAGGGTCAAACTGCTCTCGATGTTTCCGATGAGAATCTAGTGGAGAAGTTGGAGGAGCTGCAAAAGAAGCAGAACGCGGTAAGTGTGTGTGTGTGCCGTATGGTATGTTCCACATGGGAAGTCCTATCTTATCACCTCTCCCTCTGGTTTATGTTCAAAGCCCACTTTCGCTCTTTCAAGAAAAGGTTATCTGTGCTGGGACGTGCTCTGAAAGCAAGCCGTTTGTTAGAACACACACACACATATACACACACACACACACACACACTCATTCTCAGAGCACTGTGAGTTATTGCAGGGCAGCAGTCCTCAAGCCAGGAGCCATATAAGGACATCACATAATAGAATGTCAGAGTGTTTATTATATTACCTTTCTTTTTCTTCTGCAGTTAATTATATAAAGTCGGCTTCCTGGAAGGCTGATGAGGTTTATCAGATCGTCAGGGTTTTCTTTTATAGAGGGACGAGGTGGCGGAAATTTCAGCCGCCGTTTATTTACCCCGGTGTCGATGTGTAAAATTTTTCAGATGCGTACTGAGAAACAGAAGATGCAGATGCCCGTTATTGAAACCAGTCCTCCCATTTCTATGGCACCAGTCCGTCCACGCAGGTAACACAAACACACACACAGAGTGTGACTCAGATACGGTCTGCATGTTATTTCACACACCAGCTCTGGCCTCACAAAAGGACACACTATTTGAATTGCATGTCTAAACATAAACACTGACACGAAGATGAAGAGAATGGTGAGCTGTAATGAGTTACAGATAAATATGGAGGGATGAGTGTTCTGGGGAAATGTATTTAGTGGTGTAACGGTACACGTATTCTTACCGGAATTTTTCGGAAAAGGGCTTTCGGTCCAGTGCACACGTGTACCGAATGCAGTCCTTTTTAAGGTGCGGAACAAAGTTCAAATCTGAGTTCCCTCACGAACATATTAAGTGGCGGACTGCAAGTTTGTTTGGTCTCTGCCTCGACTTTTGAGTGAAGCTTTTTGAGCGCAAAACTGTTTTGTTTTTTATTAATTATTATTAAACTTGAAAACATGCACAAAAAAGCCAGGAATATAAAAAGGAGCAATAGTTAGCGCAGTGTCTATAAAAAAAGTATGGATGGGAGGAATTAAGACATAAGTCGGCATTTAAATAAAATAAGTAGATCGTATCTTAATAAGATTAAATATTAAATGTAAAACACACACTTACATGCGCCTCTGTATTACCCAAATGGGGTCTATTTTTTAAATATTAAAATACATTTTTCCATCTATTTAATTGTATATAATCAGTATGACTTTATTACTTGATTTAATCAATATAATAAAAAAGTTAACACAATTTAATTTGATTCTGATTTTTATAAAATAGTATTTTATATTTTTTCAACCAAGCAGGCATTTTATTTAAAATTGTTTAAAAAATTGTAAACCGTTCATAAATGTTAATAATAATAAATTGCGTTAATAAAAAACAATCAAATTTGTTTAGCATTTCCTCCCCTAACTTTACCGAAATATAACTGAACCCTATATTAAAGACCAAGGTACGTACCGAACCGTACATTTTGTGTACCGTTACACCCCTAATATATAGTGATTATGAAGTGTGTGATAAATTATACCAGACAGCACTATGCATTTTGATGTCCGGGTTGTGTAAGCACATATTCCTAAAGGTATTGAAACCCCGGATCTGAATTCTGTAAGATTGATCATATAAATTCTTGTTCTGGTAACGCACCGAATCGGAACCCGGGTCTCCAATGCCTTTCACGCCACAGCCAAAAAAAAAAACAAAAAAAAAAAGCCCGCGCACTCATTCGCTTCACCTGTTCTGTTGCTCTCACCGATTGGCTGGTTTGCATGTCACTCGTTCTGTGCCGGGTGAATTGGCCCGCTCCTGCAGGACGTCCATCTCTCGTATGAGCAGCAAGGAGAAGATCACGTTGCACGAGAGAGAGAAGCACCCTCCGCCCGCCCTCCAGACTTCACCCACGGAGGAAGAAGAGGAGGAGCAGAACACCCAGAGCTGTCCAGGTGCACCGTCCAAAGCTTCCAGCAGCTCCAGTTCAGAGGAGGAGAGCGAATCGGAGAGCGATGCGGAATCAGGTGAGCACTATGGGCAGTTCACACCAAGCTCACATGATACACTTTTACCCTGCAAAAGTCAGCATGGAGCGTGAAGTCCAGAGGTTCCAGATGTCTAAGTGCGCCTGTGTGGAACCCAGGGCGGTTCGATTGGCTGATCTAACCCCAATGAAATAATGTACATATAAGAGTATGTATTTAGAAGCAGGTTTTACGCGATGCATCTTCAATGAATATTTTTATTCGTACCAGGTAACAGAGCAGGAGTTCAATATGTTTCACAGGTCGCGAAATACTTTTCAATTTCACATTTACTTATACAATCAAAGTATGCATTTAATACATTTTGGGCAACTCAGTGGTTAAGTGAGGCCTCATGGGTCCATTGTCTTTGGTTTGTTACTGAGCTGAAGTTAGTGTTTTTCCTCCCAAAGTTATAATCTGTTCTCCCCGTCATTGTTCTTTTTACTGCCGTGTTACTGTCTGTTCTCCCCATCGTGCCGTCTGTTACCCATTTCCTCTCTCTGTCGTAACCATCTGTTCTCCCCGTCTTACCGTCTGTTATCCGCGTCGTACAGTCTGTTCTTCTCATGACGCTGTCTGTTCTTATTTCCATGTACATTTATGGCATTTCGAAGCATTCTTGTCCAGAGCGACATACAAAAATTGCTTTGAGTCTCTAATAATAAATAAATGTACACGTATGCTACATTACAAACTGAAAGATAAATCAGCCTACAAGTCTGTTAAGAGGATTTAAAAAATTGTTTGTAAAAGACAAAGCAAACCTGGAAAATTGCTAGTTTAGGTGTTTCAGGAAGATGTGGGTCTTCACCTGTCGCTTGAAGATAGCCAGGGACTCCACTGTTTGGACCACCTCGGTGCCAGAACAGAGAAGAGCCTTGAGGTATACTTACCTCTTACCCAGAGAGACGGTGGTAGCAGTCGAGTTCTCCCTGTCTTATCGTCGGTTCTCCTCCTCTTACTGTATGTTGTCAAAATTTTACATCCCCCCCGACTAACCATCTGTTCTTCCCGTGTCCCCCTTATTTTACATCTCCCTGACTAACTGTCTGTCATCCTTTTCTTACAGTGTTCTCGTGTTGCTGTCTTTTCTCCCCGTCTTACTGTGTGTTCTCCCCATTCCATTGTTTGTTCCCCTTGTGTCACATCTGTCCTCCCTGTATTTGCTTCCTCTTTGTATCTCATTTCCTGCCACAGTCCAAAAACATGCAGGCAGGTAGACTGGTAGATCTTTCATTCTCATTAACTGTGAAAGAGCGTGCAAATATGTATGTTCATGGTGTCCTGAAGTCAAATGGCGTCTGTTCCACGTTGAATTCTCCTGTTTGTTACCAGGTATTGTTCTGCAATGGGTTCCAGGTCCACTGCAGTTTTGAACAGAGCAAACCCCTTACTAAAGACGGCCAAACTAATTTACGTTTTCAATGAATAAAAGATATCCAACGCCATGTTTTTCTCTCGCATCCCTCAGAAAATATATCCTCGTTCTAGTCAGTATTAGTTTGGCAATTTTGGAGCTAAATCTGAGCAAATAGAAAAGAAACGTGAAAAGTATTTCACTCAAAGGGACTCCCACTAGGAAAATACCCACGGAACACAAGATTGGTTCAATCAGGATTCATTCATAGTCTTTTATGTGTCGTTTTAGAAAAGGCCAAAACCAGGGAGCTGATCAACAACTTGAACAACAAACGCAACAGTGCTGCTCCTATAACGACCTCGAGCACGACCAGCAGCACGACCAGCAGCACGACCAACCAGGTTAAAAAGGTATGTTAAGAAAGCTTTGTACTGTAAACCTGCAGAAAAGGATATCATTGAGATTTTATTCAGATTTATCCTTGAATTCTATTTCTATACCCGTCATTGCTTTTCAATAGACTGTACAGTAGACATATGGGAAGAAACTGTAAATATGTTACATGTGTTGTATTAGATTCTCAGATTTACACTTTTGTAGTGTTGTGAAGGGCTTGTGTGTGTGTGTGTGTGTGTGTGTGTGTGTGTGTGTGTGTGTGTGTGTGTGTGTAGCCGGAGCCACCACGGCCTGCAGTAAGTGAGGCTCCGGGGTCGTGGAGGACGTCTCTGCGCAAAGCAGGCAGCTCGGTAACTCTGGGAACCTCAGGCGTGTCCGAAGCAGCTACAGAAAACCCAAAAGGTTCCGAGAACACCTCGGACATCGGGATGTCCCGCTCGGCCTCCAGCCCGAGGCTCAGCTCAGACACCGACACCAAGGTAACACCGCACAAACCTTCTGGTCCCTTTTTCCGTTGTTTTATCAAGCACCCCCTGCTGGCAGCTAAATTAACTTTTCCTTTCCTTTTTTTTCCATTCTTGGCCTGTAGCTCTGGTCTGCAAGTAGGTGTTACAGAAGACGTGAGGTGTAGACACAGTGTCCTCACACTTGTTAATTCCTGTACATATCAACATCGTTCACATTCTTTATTAATCCCCATCATGGATAAGGATCGGATGAATGACTAAAAATATGTTAGGGGTGTTCCCGAGCTCATCTCAAACCATTTATAAAATCTCTGGTGGTTTTGTGTATGAAGACTTGCACACCGACACTCAGAAATACCACGTAAAACAGAACAGGAAGATAGAATAACACGTTTTGTAAGCATATATATATTTTTTTTTATAGTTATTGGCGGTTTTACAAGTTTTATTCCGAGAATTCTGATGAAATTCCACCAAATCTACGTTGCTGTAATAGTCACATTAATCGAGTCACATGTGTTTTGGTAATCCAGCGTTGGTGAGCGTTCGGTCTCGATTTGTAGAAGCCATTTACTCGGTCTGTTTCATCCTCAGGGAATTCATTCCACCACCAACATAAACACATGTTCTCTGCTCCCTTTGTGCAGGAGCCCAGGTTAGCTCGAGTGCAGCCCACTCCGTCCAGACGCCTGTTCAGCGTCGGAGACAGCAACACCAGTAGCGCCTCAGACAACCCCAGCAGGTCTGTGTGTAAGAGATGCAGCAAATAGGTCATGCTTTTCTTGTTCTTATGTACAAGACATGACGATTTGATTTGTGTGCAGTTGGTTGAGCAGGAGCTCCTCATACACACGACGGCTGAACAGCCAGTCAGGCAGTGAGCCGGCAGCACAGAACCCCTCTTTACCTCGCAGGTTAGGGTCTCTCACATGCTCTCACATTCACACACACACACACACACACACACACACACACACACACACACACACACACATTAACATGTGTATGATCTGCTTTTAATTTTGTCTCCCTGGCTCCAGCTCATCTTATGGAAGGAAACTTGATGACTCTACAGTGGCCTCCGTCACCACACAAGGAACATCTGGACTCAGTCGCCTCAACAATATAGTGGCTCAGAGGTGTGTATTATATGTACCCTATAATGACAAAAGTTTGTGGACCCCTGACCATATGCTTTGTATGTGATTATTGAACATCCAATTCCACATTCAGTCCCCATTTGCTGTTATGATCTTAACTCTTCTGGGAAGATGTTCCACTAGAGATTTGTGCTCATTGAGCCACAAGGAAAGTCAGGTACTGAGGTGAGGCCTGGGGTGCAGTCAGCGTTCCAGTTCATTACAAAGGTGTTCAGTAAGGTTGAGGTCAGAGCTCTATAGCAGGCCACTCAAGATCTAACACTTCAAACCGTGTAAAACACATATGCATGAGGTCTTTGTGCACAAGGACATAGAAATGTATAGGCCTTCATTCAAACTAGGAGACCCAAACCTTTTCTAGCATGACTAAGACCTTTTGTAGGATTTTTTTTCAATACTTTGTTAGTGGTTTTGTTGTCCTGTTTCTTGAAAGAGTAATATTTTATTTCATAATGTCTATTTACATCATAGTGGCCCAGTACAGTATCTGACAAAATGTACAGACCTACATTATGTGGACCCAGATCTTCTGCTGGGTCTTTCATGTTTTCCGTTATTTATTAAAAGCTTGACATTAAGGCCGGTGTGTACAATTTGTTATGGCGTCAAAAAGGTTCTGGCTGAAAAGCATAAAACGGGGAGCATATTATTTTTTACATTTCTTTTGGCTTGGGACCAAATCTTTTGTGCGCACTTAGATTAGTTAACTATCAACATTCCAGTATAAAATTGTTTGATACACTGACGGTGTATCCTTTCCGTCACGCAGGTTAGCTCAGGAAGAGTCCGAGAAGAAGGATCCTGTGTCCATGACAACATCCACGACGGGAGGCGAGCAGGAGATAAAGCAGAGGCGGAGGTGAGAGTCATAGAGCTAGTGTGGAATTTATCAGGCTGCCTAAGGATTAACTGCAGTCTGCATTTTCACTTACATTTAATAAGAAACATACAACCGTGCCTAATTAAGGCGGTGTGTGTGTGTGTGTGTGTGTGTGTGTGTGTGTGTGTGTGTGTGTGTGTGTGTGTGTGTGTGCGCGTGCCCAGATCATATCTGACCCCAGTACGCGATGAGGAGGCTGAAGCTCAGAGGAAGGCTCGCTCCAGGCATGCACGTCAGTCCAGACGCTCCACTCAGGTTGGCTTGCTGTGAAACATGTGACCTTAGAGCCAGTCATGACAATACTCAAAATGGATTAGGGGGATTTTTTTCCCCCCACTAATGACACACCTGCTATATATATAATGTACATATATACACAGGGTGTTACACTTACCGACCTCCAGGAAGCAGAGAAGACAATAAAGACGGAAAACAAGACGAAAGACAGGACTAAGGAGGAAGAGGAAAAAGAAGCGAAGCAGAAGAAAGGAGAGGAAGGGGTAAGAAAGGTTAAGATTGTTGACTTAACAGAGTTTGGTGTATGTTGGTATTTAGATTTTTTTTTAACATATTTATTAGACATCATTAATATTGTCAGTCATGTTTTTTTTCCAAAATATAATTAAATGTTGTTTTTTTCACTTAATTACAACTAGACCTGGACTTGCGCTATTTTTACAATTTTATCATACAGTTTGGACGAATCATCGTATCTCGGGGGGCCATCTGTACTTTTTTTTTTTTTTGACATCAGTCAATTATCTTTATTATTCCATCCCTCAAAGGAAATATTGGTGAAATGCGAAATTTTTTTAATCTCCTGCCAAAAACTTGGTTTATTTTGGATACTCCCACAAAAAGAAATGCGAATCCCATCCCCCCAATATCATGTCAAACAACTAGCATCCCTTCCTTTATAACTTTTCTGTCAGTGTAAAAGAAAAAAACATAATGACATTGTTTGGTTTATTTTTTTTACATTCTGTATGTGTGTGTGTGTTCAGGAGGTGAGTTGGAGGTCTCGTATCGCAAACCTGCAGAAGTCGGACCTGCTGGGACTCACTCACCCTCCTGGTGCACCTCGTCCTGCTGACAGGAAAGGTGACCTTTCCTGCCTAATGACCTCTGCTCCAGGAAGCAGTCTAGATGTTTTTCTTTTGACCGTTCTACATCGTTTGTGTATGTGTGTTTGTGTGTGTGGGTGATAGATGCCGAGGACAGCCTAGCTGAAATTGAGGAACGAGCGAGGGAGAGGAGGAGAGCGCGAGCTCGGAGGAGAGAACGTGCCGGAGAGGTGGGCGATATGGACGGAGTGTCGATGCGTGTCGATGTTTAGAATGAGTGAGTGCCAGGATGAAGGTTTGATGTTCTCATCTCTGTACATAGAGTGAAGATAACGAGCCCAACGCAAAGGACGAGAGCAGCGGTGGGCCGGACCCACAGGTTTGAGGGACAGGATCACTCATTTCTAGGGGTGTCCCCGATTAAGCATTTACAAAGCCGAATCAGAATTGTCAAGTCTTGCCTATAGTCGAATCGTGTGTGTTTGTTAAACGCCTTTTCTTTTTTTTTTTTTTTACTTTTTTTTTTATTTAAAAGCAAGTCAAATTAAAACATCTAAATTGCCCGTGCGAGAAATATAAACAGTAAAAAATAAGACTGATTTTGTACAATCCATATGCTGTGCAGGGAGATGCAGAAAACCCAAAAGGGCTCATTTAAATGTACGTTTAAATGTCAAAAACCCTGTAATAAATAACTCTGAAAACAGATCTAATACCCAAAGTGCATAACAAAAAACAATAAAAAAACAGCACCAAGATGATCTTTTACAGCTTTTTTTTTTTTTTTTTTGGCTAGATGGTATAAACCATTCCATCATTTAATACCCCGAAATCTTATCAAACATTGACTTCTAGAAGTCAGAATTAGGAAGATGAAAAATATGAAAAGTTTTCCGTGACATCGAAGCTGCGAGTTTGCGTTAAAATTCATTCTCGCTTGAACATACACCAATCAGGCATAACATTATGGCGAGCCATGATGAAGAGATAATCAGTGTTCTTCACTTCATCGCTCATAAGGTTATAATGTTATAATGATGCGCCTGATCGGTGTATCTTATACATGTTTTTATATTTGAAAAATATTAATATAATACATTTAAAGTACCTGAAATTAAGCCGTCGTCATCTCCCGTAGACCCCCCGCTCCCCCTCCCCATCCTGTCAAAGCATAAAATCTTTGACTATTCGGGGTCACCCCTTGTCATTTTCATTGTTTCATTGTTTGCATACACTATCTCTGATATTTATATTTCTCGATCTTTTCTTTCTTTTTCTCTCATCTCGTCTTCTGTGAAATAGACGCACAGATATCCAAGTAGCAGGTATGTCTTTAATATTTTGACTTTTTTTTTTGGTTTATTTGGTTGAGTAACAATCAGTCTGATATGATCGGCCTCTCTTTCTGTCTCTCAGGTATAATCCATCCCTCAACGATTGTCTCGTGGCCGGTGGATCAGACGTCAAAGATTATAAAAGGGTATTTGCTCTTGATATTAGACTGTGTGTGTTTTTATCTCCTGTATAATCTGACCTGTGCTGTGATTGTGTGCATGCTAGTTGTTTGAGAAGTTGTCTAGAGAGAACACTCAGCTGCAGGCTCAACTACAGGACACGCTGAGGAACGTGTCCATGACTCGAATGGAGCTGGAGAAGGCGAACCAGGTAAAAAAAAAAAACACACGTTTTCCAAGACACTATGCATTTTGCTTCTCCGGCGTCACATCGGGTTTTAACCGAAAGCATGTTTGTGTGGTGCAGAGACAGGAGAGGTTCAGCGACTGCACCGCTCTTTTGGAGATGGAGAAGAAGGTTTGTTTGTGCTCTTCTTTTCCTATAAAGGGGTTCGGGTTTCCTCCAGCCAGACCGTGGTGGAGCACGTAATAGTGTGGAAATGCATTAAATTGGGGTTATAATACTTTATAAAACTGAGGGTGTAACGATACACGCATTCGTACCAAACCGTTTGGTGTTAGAGGGCTTTCTATGGGCGCACGTGTAACAAATGCAATGTAAACTATGCTGAAATTTTAAGTAAGTAATAGTTCAGTAAAAATCTCTTTAATATCTAATAAAAATAAATTGTAAAATCTGTATATCTGTATTACTCAAACGGCGTCTAACAGATCTAAACTATTTAATACACATCTTTCCTTAAATTTCATTTTCAAATGTAATTTAATTTGTGCCAATTTAATTGATTACTCAATTGAATCAATGAGATAAAGGGTACTGCATTCATTTGATTTATTGTATTTTATTTGTATCAAATATTATAAAATATTGTTTTATATATTATTTATCCAAGCAGGCATATTATTTATAAGTGTTTTCAAAAACTGTTGCTCACAAACGTTAATAGTATAAATAATAATAAACTGCGTTAATAAACGACAAGCAATTTTATGTTTTGAATTTCCTCCCCCTAACCGTAACGAAATCAATCCAAACCGTGAACTAAAAACCGAGGTACGTACCAAACCGTGAATTCTGTGTACAGTTACACCCCTAATGTAAAACATATTTATAAAAAAAAAAAAAAAGATTCTCTGCTAGTATAAGATTTACTTTCTTATTTCTTTCAACTAATGACCTCTCCTTGTTTTTTCTGTATTTTTGGGATGGATTTCGTCCGTCTCTCTCTCTCTCTCTCTCTCTCTCTCTCTCTCTCTCTCTCTCTCTCTCTCTCTCTCTCTCTCTCTCTCTCTCAGGAGAAAGTGATGTTGGAGAGACGTGCAGCCGAGCTAGAGGAAGAGCTGAAAGTAAGAACATACGTTCCAATTGATTTGCTATCGCTTTTCTCCACGCGGTCCTGTCACACGTGTGTGTGTGTGTGTGTGTGTGTGTGTGTGTGTGTGTGTGTGTGTGTATGTGTGTGTTTGTCCTCGTAGGTTTTGGGGGATCTAAAAGCGGACAACCAGCGGCTGAAGGACGAAAACGGAGCGCTCATCCGAGTGATCAGCAAGCTCTCGAAATAGACAAAGAGAAAAGGCGAACGAAAGTAAACCAACGAGAGGATGAACAGAAGATAGACCGAGGCTCAAAAAGAGAGAGCGGGAGAGAGAGAGACACAATCCACCCCTTCCCCCTTCCTCACATCCTGTGCCAAAGAATTAGTCGTGTGTGAGAACGAAGAAAATGATCAGAGCACATCACTTTTTTTATTTTTATATGCGCACCGTTTAAACTGCATAGTGACCTGATCCCTACCTGTGTGTGTGTGTGTGTGTGTGTGTGTGTGTGTGTGTGTGTGTGTGTGTGTATATATCTATATATGTTTGTGTGTGTGTGTGTCTGCGCTTGAATATGCACATCCACTATGAACTCTATTCGCCCCATATGTTCTGAAGAAGAGTCGGAAATGATGTATGCACACAATTGGCAGGATTTCTCTCACACACACACACACACACACACACACACACACACACACACACACACACACACACACAAAAATGAGGCGTACACAACATTCACTTGAGTGCCACACATTCCACACCTCTCAGGCTCCTTCAGGTCTGCGGTAATTTTGCACTTTTGCATACACTTTTTACACACACACCATATGAGTTGCCAATTCTATGACCACGTTGTTACCCAGTATCGGCTGAATGTACAGCCACACAGCACTACGATCAGTAACGAGAGCAGTACACTTTCACACCCACATGCAGGCAGTGTCATCGGTGCAAGCCCACTCGTGCACAAGCCTCTGTTAACGCTATGCATTGTATTTTGTTTTCCACGTTATCGATATAGAGGCGAAGAATATCGTTTTCATGTGTTTCCGTTTTCACGTCGGTTTCCTCGCCCCTGTTGTTCGGTCGACGAGGACGGTAACTTTGTTTATTATATAAATGGACATCTATTATTCCCTTAAAATAATAATAATGCCGTCAAAAGTAACGTGATACCCATGTGTTTTTAATATATCTATAAAACGAATTTCAGCACTTAATAAATGGTTGTGTGCATTTGTAGCTTAGTGTCAAGAATTTCTCGATATTTGTTCACACTTTTTTTTTTTTTGAGCATCGTTTCATCCAATTTTGCGGTTTAATACGAGGTGGTATCAAAAGGTTTCAAAATGCTCTGTTTACAAGAAAGTATTTTATCTGTTTGTTTTCACACAGTCTTTTTCAAAATAGTCCCCTTGCCCAGCAATACAACACTCCCAGTGCTCCTGCCACTTCTGGAATGTGTCCTGGGGTCTTCTTGTCGAAGCCCGTCAAGCATCTTGTGAGACTCGCACTGGGTCTCTGTAATGGTGTCAACCCTATGAGCTGGATCTTCATCTTCAGGGCGAAGTCCTCAGGTGTCAAATCTGTTGTAGGGTGATCGTCATGCACAAGTTGCCGGTGGTTTTGACATTTTCGGGGAATGAGCTCGTCGTCTTCCAGTGATGTTCTTCCACTCTTGAAGCACGTTGCTGCATCGCCGTTTGTCAAATGCGTGTCATTTCAAACATCTCTGTGGCAGATTTGAACAGTTTTATGCAGGATTTCATGTTTGCTCTTTGTTCTAAATTGCTGTCTGTGATGAAATTGCAGACGTAGTAACACATGGTCAGAAAAGCACCAGTTCGCATCATTAGTCTCGAAACTTTTTGATACCACCTCTTATGGAGTCAGTCAACAGGATGGTGAAGTATTTTATAAATGAAAAGTGAAAAATCTAATCGCTGCATCATTGCATTTGGCATTTCATTTCAAAGAGCAATCTCATATGGAAATGGCTTTTTAACAGTAGTGAGAAAATCAGAATGATCTTTGAGAAATTCCTCCTTCATGCTATTTGATATTTGGCAATAGTGTGCTGGTGCTATAAAAAATAACTACAAAATTAAAAAACTAAAATAAATAAATATAAAGAGCTTAACTATACAATCCATAAAGATTCCTTGCATTGCTTGTAGATGGTGGAATGGGCAATTTTTTCTTACTAGTACAATTTACCTAGAAAAGCGTAGTACATTAAATAAATAGCAGCTTCGAATACCTTTTTGGAAAGCTGTGTCCTGGGCCCGACTGACTTCTTGAGGAAACACCCTAATGGTTCTTCACCTTCATTTTGATCTGTTCAGGGAAAAAAAAAATCATTGCTGAATTTTGGTAGGTGCACGACACAGCTAAAGATCATTTTAATTTCAGTGAAAGAAAGCATGCCAATGAGAAACCAAAACCTTACACTTCTTTGTATTTTTCTTTTCTTTTAAGACAGGGATGGGAATAGAAGGACAAAAATCGTTTAAACCTTTGCAGCCTCTTGAACTAATTTTATTATAGCTCCAATTTTGAATCAACACTACAAATGCATCATTAATCTTTTAATGAAAAACAACCACCTAGTTGAGAATCCAATGTCCATTAAACATACACTGATCAGGCATAACATTATGACCACATGCCTAATATTGTGTTGGTCACTCTTTCACTGCCAAAACAGTTTTGACTCATCGATCATCAACACCATTAACTTCTTCAGCAATGTAAGCTACAGGAGCTCGTCTGTTGGATTGGAACACACAGGCCAGACTTCGCTCCTCACGTAAATCAATGAGCCTCGGCTGCCCATGACACTTTTGTCGGTTCACCACCTTTCCTTTCTTGGAGCACTTTTGATAGATACTGACCAATGCAGACTGGGAACATCCCACAAGAGCTGCAGTTTTGGAGATGCTCTGACCCAGTCGTCTAGACATCACCATTTGGCCCTCGTCAAATTCCCTCAGATCTTTACACTCGCCCATTTTTCCTGCTTCTAACACATCAACTTTAAGGACAAAATGTTCACTTGCTGCCTAATGATATCTCACCCACTAACAGGTGCCATGATGAAGAGGAGATCAGTGTTATTCACGTCACGACTGATGATAATGTGTGATTTGTCTATTCTGCTGGACTTTAATACTTCATGACACTTGCTTTCTTTTTTGTTGATACTTTTGAAAAAAATTTCATCAAGTTAATCCCAATTTGGTCTTTAGTTTTTTTCTTTTTAAGTGAATCTTAAACATTACACATTTGTATAACTAATCCTGGCTTTCGCCTTGAACATAGCCATAATAGCTGACAAAAAAAACACAACCACCTACTTCTAGATCAGCAACGAATATATTAGGGTATTGATCTGCTGGGTTTTTTTTTGTCTCTACGTACTTCTTTTTGTTTATCGAGTCCTGCAGACCACAAGTCCTAGAATGTGACATTTTCCCATCAAAGTCTAAAAGGCTTCTCATTTAGGAATAGGGGATCTTTAGGAATCTCATTTGGGGGGGATGGAAAGCAAATGTCATGGTGGAGTCGAGTTCTTCTCGTGATGTACATTTGAATTGAAAGAAACCTTAGTGCGTTAGATACCCACTGTGCTCCTCATCTGTGAACGAGACATCGTCAGTCAACATTGTCTCTTTCTCTTAGTCTCTTTTGTTGTATCCCTGCCCACCAGATGTCCGGCATCCTTGGGGGAAGAAACAGCTGGAGCAATGGGCACAACATTCCCATAGTGTGTGTGTGAGAGAGAGAGAGAGAGAGAGCAAGACTAATTGGAATGCAGACAAACTGGGTGCAAACTTCAAAATGTGTTGAAGCTACTGATCGACTAGAAATAGAAGTGCGAGAAGTGCTCTTCTTTCGGTTCTCTCGAGTCTTCTCAAGCATCTGATTGACCCTCTTTCTGTTGACTGACGTATGTCAGAGGAGCAACCTTTCCAATCGTGCTGCTAATCGATTTAACATGCACGTGGATGTTTATAGACAAGCCTGGAGAGCCGAATGACCTTTGGGAGAATGCTACCTTCGTCTTCTCTACCCTCATCTGTTTGTCCCATCTATTCACACACTGGTAGTCTGCCCACTGTCCTACAAGGACACAATGTAGCCACTGACAGTGAGTGCAGTTCCTAATAAGGTACGCCTAGCTGGCCTTGCTGTAAATATCTCTTAAGGTCTGAGAAGGAAAGCGAGCGAGGGAGGGAGGGAAAAAAAAGGAGAGGAAGAGAGCAATAAAGGAAAAAGCAGAGGGGACGGATTGCAGCCTTATAAGGGCAAAGCTGCTCTTTTCCCAGGGTTTGGAGTTCCGACCTCTGGCATGATGCCAAGCCAAAGCAAACTGTATTGTAGCTCCATCTAGAGGTTAAGAAGTGGAAGGACATCAACACTGAGTTTAGTTTCAGCAGAGCTTAGAATGCAGAAAATGTACTGGTTTACAGCTCAAATGAAGTCTAATGGTTAGGCAATGCACTTCTCACTCTTAACACAACCGGGACTTCATTCACACAGAAATTGATCTTACAGTGTAGTTGTAAGATATAAAATACATTTATAGGCAAAACTATTGGAACACCTCACTTTTCCTCCCAAATGTGGTGCCCCAAACTGATACAAAGCTGAGGACAAGTGTACAGAATGTAAACAACCATGCCTTGAGACTTTTTCTTGAACTAGGAGACACAATCCTGTTCCAGCAAGATAATGCGCCGGAACACAAAGCCAGATCCATGAACATATGATTTACATGGATAGGTGAAGATTTTAAGCATTGTTAACTCATTATAATTATTATTAGAGAACTCATTATTAACACCTTATCAAACAATTTTGAGACCCCAGTCCTCCTCACCCTACATCAGTACCTGACTTTACTAATGTCTTCGTGGCTGAATGAGCACAAACCTCCACAAATTCACTCCAAAATCTAGTGGCACATATTCCCAGATGAGTGGTGGTTATTATAATGGCAAATGGGGATTAAATAGCTGCAGTAGATACTTTTAACTGTTCGGAATAATGCAGAATAATAGTTAGGGTGCAATACTGTAAGAATTAGACCCTTCTCTGGGCCAGATGTTTGTGTATCATTAGAACAGAATGATGAGGATGAGGAAGATAAGCCGTGTTGCCTCTGCTGGCCCCTTTAACCAGGGCCTTAACCCTCAACAACAGGACAAAATGTATGTTGCTCTGGAAAATAAATGGCATAAAAAATATTTAATTTAAATATTAAAACATGTTCTATAGCACACAGTGTACAGTGCATCCGGAAAATATTCACACCACTTCAGTTTTTCCACATTTTGTTATGTTACAGCCTTTTTCCGAAAAGAATTCAATTCATTATTTTCCTCAAAATTCTACAAACAATTCCCTATAATGACAATGTAAAAGAAGTTTGTTTGAAATATTTGCTAATTTATTCAAAATAATATTTAAAAAAAATCACATGTACATTAGTATTCACAGCCTTTGTCATGACATTTAAAGCTCAGGTGCTTGAGATGTTTCTGCAACTTGATTGGAGTCCACCTGTGGTAAATTCAGTTGATTGGACATGATTTGAAGAGGCACACACCTGTCTTTATGCGGTCCCACAGTTAACAGTGCATGTCAGAGCACAAACCAAGTCATGAAGACCAAGGAATTGTCTGTAGACCTCTGAGACAGGATTGTTTTGCACAGATCTGGTGAGGGGTACAGAAAAATTTCTGCAGACTAGCAGGAAGACTCTTCCTAGAGCGGCCACCCGGCCAAACTGAGCGATCAGGGCAAAAATTGCTTTAGTGAGTGAGGGGACCGAAAACCCGATGGTCACTCTGAAAGAGCTTTAGCATTTTTCTGTGGAGAGAGAGAGAGAGAGAGAGACCTTCCAGTTCAGCACTTCCAGAAGAACAGCACTCCATTTGCAGCACACCACCAATTAGGCCTGTATGGTAGAGTGGCCAGACGGAAGCCATTCCTCAGTAAAAGGCACATGACAGCAGGCCTGGAGTTTTCCAAAAGGCACCTGAAGGACTCTCGAACAATGAGAAACAAAGATTGAACTCTGTGGCCTGAATGCCAAGTGTCATGTCTGGAGGAAACCAGGCACCACTCATCAACTGGCCAATACCGTCCCTGCAGTGAAGCATGATGGTGGCAGCATCATGCTGTGCTAATGTTATTCAGTGGCAGGAACTGGGAGACTATTCAGGACTGAGGGAAAGATGAATGCAGCAATTTATCAGAATTAGCTTTATTACCAAGTATGCTTATACACACAAGGAATTTGACTTGGTGTCAGGAGCTTCCAGTGCAGGAGAAGTACAGACATATTGTAACAGAATGGTAAACCAGACAGTTAAATAATGCAATATATACAGAGTAAAAATATTGTTAAATAAATGTACAGATGTTATTCACAAGTGTGCAGTTTACAAATAGACCATTTGATTCTATGTTCAAATGTGTCAATTGTGATGGACAATGTGTAGTTGTGAATATTTAAATTATTCATGCTGAGTATAGCCTGCGGGAAAAACTGTTTTTGTGTCTGGCTGTTCTGGTGGACGGAGCTCTGTAGCGCCGACCAGAAGACAACTGTAAGAAGAGAAAGTGGGCTGGGTGTGTGGGGTCCAAAGTGATTTTCTTAGCCCTTTTCTCCACTCTGGATGAATAAAGATCTTGAAGATTAGGCAGGGGGGCACCAATAATCCTCTCAGCAGTCCTGACCGTCTGCTGTAGCCTCTTGATGTCTGATTTGGTAGCTGACTCTATAGCGCTATTCACAATGGACATTGTCTCAAAGCAGCTTTACAGAATTTAAGGGTGAAGGTGAACGATGTGTATTAATCCCTGATGAGCAGCCATGGCGACTGTGGCAAGAAAAAAACTTAGATGTTTTGAGGAAGAAACCTTGAGAGGAACCAGACACAAAAGGAAAACCCATCCTCATTTGGGTGACATCAAGATTGCGATTATAAATCTTAAAAACAATACAAAACACTGGAGAGTGAGAACCACCATGAGCACTGGAATGTAAGATTATGAGTAATTTCCTTTATACAGTCTGATACAGTCAGTTAAGGTTATAGAACCAGGAGCTACTGAGCAACTCAGAAAAATAGCTCAAAATTTGAGATCATCATAGATCCAACATCAGCTTCTCCATGCCACAGCCTTTAAACACGCAGAGGTCCAATGTCCAAACACTACATGAAGTGAAATCCAAATGGCGCTGGTACGTTTCTAGATGGTTCCGGAAGTTTGAGGGCTCGGCATTTACTTCCTTAAAGGTTCACAATCTTCATGAGGTTGGACACGACTGGAGCTGGCGCAACCTCAGAATGAAACTACATGAATGTGCCTTTATCCTGTGAAAGGAGACTGGAATGCCAGATTATACAAGGCTTTACTGTATGTGAAACATGTATGGGTGTATGGATGCCACATATATTTGGTCATACATTTAGTCATATATCAACAAAGTATTAATAATTAAATTAGGAATAATAAATAAATGTAAAACACTTTCATGAGATGTAAGTTCTAACACATTTGTATTCCTGGTATTTTCCATATCTTTTTTTTCCCCCCTGAAAACTAATAAAGTTAACCTTTGTCATGGCCCTTTGCTTATGACAGGTTTTTAAACTTGGAGCAGCCAAAAAAACTTCACACCCCAGTCATCTGAATGTCATCTGACCGTTCATAAATTTCAAGGAAAACTGATTTCAAATCAGTGTTACTGTTTTTCCAACTCTGGAAAGAAACAAATGTGGGACTCGAGACCTGATCCCAAATCAGCATCTAAAAAGGCAAAGCCCCGCCCCCAGGCCCCGCCCACACAGATCCACTGTTCTGTAGGCACCAGAAAGTTCAGCTTCCTTATAAGAGTGAAAGAAGCGGATGCAACAAAAACTGGGCTTTTATTAACATTTTCCGAAATTTAGGGTGAAGTTATTAGGTGACTCTTCACTCCCAGGTGAGTATATTTTTATATTTAAGTAGGGAACAGCAGATTCAGTTACTTACTAGGAGACTGTAGGTATAGAGAGTTTGGACATTTTTACACATATATAGCGTTTCTGTGTTACTTAGGATCAGGAGAGGATAGATAGAGCGAGAGAGAGAGAGAGAGAGAGAGAGAGAGAGAGAGAGACAGACATACAGACAGACAGACAGACAGACAGAGGACAATACTATAGAAATGAAACTTGGATATATGTTAGAGTAGTCAATGTGCAGCTTGTATAGCAGTACAGATCCTCTAAAAATACCTCAATTATTGTCAAAGGATCTGGCAACAAAAGCCTAAGTGATAACAGCTGTACGCCGTGTAACCATGCAAAGCCACATGTCCTATTCATCATGTTTATGTTTTTGTCTGCTTGATAGGTCCATACAAATTTGTGTATCTTGTATTAGAGCAGTAAAATTTGGTGCTTTGGATACAATTCTCTCATACTGACCACTGGATATTCAACATGGCACATCATGGCAAAGAACTCGGTGAGATGTTACAATACAGTGGCCAGGGTCATATAGAGGTTCCACTGCAACAAGAACATTTATACTGCTATACAAGCTGCACATTGACTACTGTAAAATATATCCAAGTTTTCATTTCTATAGTATTGTTCCTTGTGAAGATCTATTAAAATGATTGCTGAAATGTGAGGGGTGTACTCACGTTTGTGTGATATATACATACATACATAGACATAAATACATATATATACAGAGGCACATATATACATACAACTTTATTGTCAATGCATAGTAAAGGTGCACAGCAACAGAATACAGTTTAGCATCTACCATATGTGCAGTATGGACAAATGTTGGGGGACAGCCGACCCTAAGATTTGTATATTTTTGTATATTTGTATATACTTTACAATATGCACTACAGAAAATGTAGAGAATATTGTTTAATGCACAATATAAGTAGAGAAATATGGGACACATAATTTTACAATATGAGAGATGTACATTTCAACTGTATATTCACAGTTGTACAATGAAAGAGGTGTCATAACTAATAGAAATAATGTAAGTTAGTTATGCTACAGTAAAAAAAATCCTCAATATCCTATGATCCTTTCCACGTTTTCTAATGCTGCAGCCACGGTGTGTGTACAGCAAGATCATAGGACACTCCATTCACGCCTTCATGAATCACTCCAAGTAATCATGTGTCTCTTCATCATTGTGTTAGAACGAATTTAGGGACCAAAGTTGAGTCAATATTTAATGTTTTTAAAAAATAAATTCTCACACACACTTTAATATTATGGTTTTAATCCTAATTAAGTGCAATACAATTCCAGGCTGTAACACTTCAAAATGTGGAACAGTTCCTAGGGGTGAATATTAATGCAAAGCACAAGGATATTTATTTAAAGTGTGTATTTCTGTTTGCCAGAGATGAACCCGGACATTGCCGACCCTTATATTTTTTCGACTCGCTCGTTACCCTCTGACCACCGTTTCCTGCCGCCTCTGACTAACGGAACGCTGGGATGGAGAGTGTTTGGAAAAATGATGCATAAGGGAGGAGTCTATAATGGAAAGGCTGGAGCTTGTCACCGAGCTGATATTCCATGTCCGCTTGCAGTCCGGATGAAGGTCGAGAACGGGAAGCATATGTACACTCTGGATGCCCACACTGGTATAGCCGGAATGTTGTGGCCACCGCTTTCCACACCAGGGGTCTTCAAACTTTTTCTGTGAGGGCCACATAATTCTTTAATGGGGGCCCGGACCGCTCTGTAAAAGAAACTTACATGGGCCGGAGTGACTAGTACTATAGTATAATAGTAAATAGAACTATATTAATTAATAAATATAATTAATAAATTATTAATGATAAATTAAATATAGCGCTCTCCGTGCAGCACGCAGTCTCGCGTGTAGAAACAAACATCACATGGCATCAGTAATTCACCTCTAGAGGCTGCTCTCGTAATCACAGCAGACCGGAATCCAAAAAAAAAACAATGGTGTGAAATTTTGCCAATATTTTCTTTATCCATCACTATCAGTGCCTCAGTCTTTATTAATAACTAGGAGAAATTATAGTTTAAAACCCAACCTTTATTTTCTTATAACAGATATGATATGAGCAAAACGTACAATATTTAACATTTAAAATTTCTAAATATGCCGTTCCAAAAGTGGGGCAGGCCGTATTCCACCCATGGGCTGTAGTTTGGGGACCCCTGTACTACACCATTCCTCTTGCTTTCTGTCTAGGTTGAATAGCAGGATGCAGATCTGGATAATATAGTGTGTCTCTTGTTCTTCTCGTGCAGGTATATTCACTCATTCAGTGCTTACCTCGTATGTGGAAGCGACTCAGGTGTTCTACGCTCATCGACAATATCCCAACTTGTTGGTCATGGAGGTCTTGCTGAAGCGCCAAATGAGCTCTGTAGAACCGATCACGGTCAAACTTGAGAGTTCGTTCACTCCTCAAAGTCATGACATTGCCTTTGAAAAAGCCCCTGACTACAGAGGAGGGAGGTACGTTTCAAAATCATTCAGATCATTGATTTGAATCTGTAAAAGCACTACCTGAGCCTGAAATCCTGATTCTTCCAGTGGTGGGCCGTCAAGGCCAGCAAGGCCTGCTCTGATCAGATTAATTGTTTATATCCCAAAAGTCTATTTTTTCCGATTTATAGTTTTTTTTTCTCAAGTAGTGTAAGTTTCTGTTTGAGGCAGCTATCACGTCACGTGTTGCCAGGGTCAAAGGAAACTGCGTTGAGCTTGCTGAATCAGCACTACGGGTGCCTGTAGCTTACAGTACATGAGCTTCCATCAGATTTCGAGATGACAGCACTGTGGCTGACAGCACCGTTCATCTAGCAGAAGAACAAAATTGTCAGCATTTTTATTGCTTTGGTAGGGTGGACAGAGAGCTCACCAGTCAGAGCTCGCAAACTGCATCTGTAGCAAACTGCACAAGCTCAGATATATTCTTGTGGATTTAATAGCTTTTTTTTTTTCCAATGCATAATAGTTGACAGAGGAGAAGAAATTGATTTGGCCACAAGTTATACTTAAATTTACAAGACAGACTTTTCAAGAAGAGTTGGACATCGTGAGGAAAGGTCAACCAAAACAGTTGTTAAACTTTTTCATAATCATTTATATTT
Source organism: Silurus meridionalis (assembly GCF_014805685.1). Taxonomy (NCBI): domain Eukaryota; kingdom Metazoa; phylum Chordata; class Actinopteri; order Siluriformes; family Siluridae; genus Silurus; species Silurus meridionalis. Next base: position 6,194,065 of record NC_060893.1, on the reverse strand, counting down.
TCCTGTCGAATTTGCAAAAAAACACAATTTGCCTTCATTTTAATTTCCACTGATAAGTGTGAAATGTGCAGTGATGCTTTACAGTGATTCAGTGCTGCTCACAGCTTTAATTAAACTCTGTTCTTTAATAACAGGCATATGTTTGGGAGCACTGTGTCAGCAGAAGTCCCTGGAGTTCCTCGTCCTTGTGTTCACCTTATCTGGACCCCAGTAACCTCCTGTGTAACGTTACATCCTGAGCAGAGCCATTCTAGCTGGAGCTTTCTGGTTGCACTGGCGGAGAGCAGTGAGCTCGCCCAGCTTTGCTTTGACAAAGGTTTAGTGCTCGTTGAACATGGTGACCTGCAGACTTCCCATATAAGGGCATGGGCGGAGCTTTGGCTTGGCAGCAGTGTGGAGCTGGCCGGACCAGAGCCTTTGAGTCAAGCTGTGATTGGTTGCATGTTTTACCTTCTCAGTGCACTTCCTTCTCTGACAGAGACACCCACACCGTTCGGTGGCATTAGTCCTGGAGGACTGTCTAATGGAGGACATGGACAAGGACAGGACTACTGGGGACATGTTTTCTGGGATCAGGTAAGGTTTTCAACAAATATTTGGAATCTCTCACACATTGTGCAAACCAGCCACTTTATTAGGATTGTCATACAATTCAGCATACACATACATTCAGCCAGTGTGCATACAGTGCCAGTCAAATGTCAGGAAACACCTAGACTTTTATGGTTTTTCAGACACACGCATTTTTATTTTGTTTATATGCAACTAAGTAGGTAATGTAATGTCGCAAATCCTCTCTTAGCTTTATACACTCTTGGCATCCGAACAGTTTGTTTCTCCAAACATTCAGCTGAAAAATGTCTTGTAAAACTTGTTAAAGGTGTTCTACACTAGTTGGTGATCCAGTTCATCCAAGACTAATTCAATAGGATTTAGGTGCAGACGTACGCTTCGGGTCATTGCCTTGTTGTATGGTGAATTTGGTTTCAATTAGCCGCAGTCCAGACGGAATTGTCTGGTGTTGAAATATGGAACGGTAGCAATGTTGGTTCAGTTTTCCTTTTACCCGGAATAAATTCAAACTTCTCTGCTCCAAAACAAAACCCAAAACCATTAAGCTTCTATCTCCATGTTTGACTGTGTGAGTGAGGCATTCTGCTTACATCTTCTCTCCTGTTCTTCATTTTATAGAAGTTCTGTTAGAGCCAAAAAAGGTTAAATTTGGATTCCTATGTCCACATAACTTTCTTTCAGTCGTTCACTGTCCAGTTCTTCCATCTTTTTCTCTTTTACCTAATTTGTTGCATATAAGCAAAAGGAACATGCATGTGTCTCAAAAAACTGTGAAAGACTAGGTGTCTCCAAACTTTTGATGAATTCTTTAAATACACACTCTCTGCTATTTTCTATACATATTTTCGTTTTGCTCCACACTCAAAACTGCATACATTTTCTTCACAAAAGGTGCACATACTTTTAGGCCACAGTATAAGTAGACCAGTAATCATAAAGACTATTGTGTGCGTCCATGCCTCATTCTGAACATTCATTCAACACGCTCACCTGTATGCTGTAATGTTTTAGTACATTTCCAAAATCCGGTGTCACCCAGAAGATAAAACGAGCACAAAAAATAGAAAATGAAGTGTATTCTAATTGAATTTCTTGGTCTAGGACACATGGATGTATCCTAACATCGCACTCTTTCACCCCAACCTGCCAAAGCTGTCTTGGAGTACAGAATGCGAACACTTGAAGGTGCTCAGATTAATGCCCAGGAGCAGGGCTTTAAGGTACGAGTTAAAGTGGTTTACTTAAGGTGGTGGACTGTGTGTATGTGTGTATGAATGCACTGTCCATGGCATCCTAGCGTGTTTTTTATTCTGAATTTGTAACCAGGGCTTGAAGTATCCTTGGGAGAGTGCTGTCTCCGGTCAAGAAGTGTGTCCGTCGGACTTTTATGGAAAGCAGGAGATCCATATTAACGGAGATGTAGCTCTTGCCTTCCGTCACTACCTCTACTTAACACAGGTGCTCTGGTATATATTATGCTAAATTACCCTTGAAAATCTAAAAATAATCCAACGATGTACAGTAATCCTCTGTTTATCGCGGTGGTTACATTCCAAAACCCCCCCGTGATAAACGCAAAATAAAAACACAATAAATGGACGCCATCCAAAAAAAAGCATTGTTAAATTCTTTAAGTAATTAATAATAATAAATAATCCCCCCCCCACACACTTTAAACACACACACAAAACATTTGCAAGAATATAGCGAGATGACTTTTGTGTAAATTCACATTTATAATGAGTTTTTTTTTTTTATGAGAATTAATAATTATATTTTTATTAATAAATTTGATTATTTAACAGAAAACTTTTGGGTTTTTGGGTCTATCATGCTATCCGTGGGAAAACAGATCAGTTATGTGGCAAATGCAATTCCGCGATAAACCGGGGGCACGAGCTTCGAACCGTGGTAAAGCGGGGGATTACTGTATTATTATTATTAGGTGCGTGTACATCGAGCATTGTTTTTTTTCGCCACAGCGGACCATCCGCATGTTTGATGGCACATGTTTTTACGCCGGATGCCCTTCCTAACGCAACCCTTCCCATTTATCCCGGCTTGAGACCGGCACTAAGGCTTGTGCAACCCTAATGGCTGGGGTTGGTTCCCTGACCGGGGATCAAACCCGGGCCGCAGCGGTGAGAGCACCGCATCCTAACCACTAGACCACCAGGGAACCTGTACATCGAGCATTGTAATCGGTTTAAAAGTCCAATCCGAATAAAAATGCATCGTATAAACACCTCAATCAGAAAAAAACGAATGAAATAATCAGTTTGTGAGGGGCGGGATGTACCTTTCTATAAAACGAACAAAATAAAAAATTCTGCGATGTACACACTTTAAATCGATTACTTGCAAATGTAAACAAACTTTTCTTACTGTGCTCTTGTGAACACCGAACTGATTTGCCAAAACACGGTTTTCCGCACAGCTTCCGAGTTAAATAAAACAACCACGACACGCAGAATTAGGGGAATGGGATTTCTGATGGTCTCTTCTTCTAAGGCCTTAAATCCCACTACCAGTCCACACAAACGTGTGAATGACCGCGGACTCATGTGAAGGATTCGTTTTAATTCCAGCAATACAACCCGCTCCCACCAGTCCTTAATACGGACCTTCATCCACACAGCCACCAAAAAGCTCAGCTTCCTACGCTCATCTTTTCCCCATACCTTCCAACAGTAGTATGCCTACAAATTCACGCTGTTGCATGATTGAGTGCAACATTTTACATTAAAATAGCGTATAAGAAATAATGCACCTGCATGTTGGTTGGATAAAAGGTGGCAAACAGGACATAGGCTAATGTGCTCATGTCACGAAGTTATTCCGATTCTAAGCGGCGGCACATGTAAACACCGTGTCGGATTAGATAACGTCTCGTAAACAGTCCACCGAATCTTTCAATCGGAATGATTTTATTAAAAATAACAAAAACGTGTACATGTAAACGTGGCTTTTAATTTTTTTTTTTTTAAGGACTTGGACATTTTTAAAGATGGCGGTGCTAGTGAAGTGGTGTGGGGAATTGCTGATTACTGGGTGTCCCGAGTCACCTGGAATCTCGAAGACCAGTACTACCATATCAAGGGTATGAAAGAGTGACCCAAAATAACGGAAAAAACTCCAAATATGTTTGAGATTTCTATAGACAAAATGTATTGGGACGCTTGAATTTTCCAGCCTTATGTGATTCTTTCTTCAAACTGTTATTACAGTGTTGGAGGCACACGGTTGTACCGGATGTTTTTGAATGTGGTAGCATTCAATTTTCCCTTTACTTAAACAATGAGACCCAAAGCCTGTGTGAGCATGACAGTGCCCCTATAATCAATTATTCTGACAATTATTATAATTTATTTTTATTATTATCAATATCTATAAATAAATATTAATATATATATAAATAAACACATAAAGCTCTTTCGCATATTATAAATATAAAGAACCCTAAACCCTTTATAAACCCTAATACCCTATATTTATATTATATATAAATTCCTATATTTGTGTATAAAAGTGTACTTTAAAAAAAAATGCAAAAGCCACATATTGACTTTGTTTAATCTTTAATTTGGAGAGGTGGAGGTATGCGCTGGAGAGAAGGGGAATGAAAGTCAGTAGGAGTAAGACAGAGTAAATGTGCATAAATGAGAGGGAGGACAGTGGAGTGGTGTGGTTACAGGAAAAAGAGGTGATGAAGGTGGAGGAGTTCAGGTACCTGGGGTCAACAGTGCAAAGTAATGGAGAGTGTGTTAGAGAAGTAAAGAAAATAGTGCAGGCAGGGTGGAGTGGGTGGAGAAGAGTGATAGCAGGAGTGATTTGTGATAGAAGAGTATCTGTGAGAGTGAAAGGAAAAGTTTATAGGACTGTGGTGAGACCTGAGATGTTGAACGGATTAGAGACAGTGGCATTGAGTAAAAGACAGGAGGTGGAGCTGGAGGTAGCAGAGCTGAAGATGTTAAGGTTTTCTTTGGGAGTGATGACGATGGACAAGATTAGAAATGAGTTTATTTGAGGGACAGCCCATGTAGGATGTTTTGGAGACAAGGTGAGGGAGATGAGATTGAGATGGTTTGGACATGTGCAGAGGAGGGACATGAATTATATTGGTAGAAGAATGCTGAAGATGGAGCCACCAGGAAGAAGGAAAAGAGGAAGACCAAGGAGAGGTTTATGGATGTGGTGAGGGAAGACATGCAGGTAGTTGGTGTGAAAGAGGCAGATGTAGAGGACAGGGTGGTATGGAGAGGGATGATCCGCTGTGGCGACCCCTAATGGGAGCAGCCGAGAGAAGAAGAAGTAGTACATTTGTAATTTAGAAATTTAATTTAGACATCATTCGTATTGTTTTTGATGAAAATTGCAGATGACAAGTTGACAACCATGTTTTAAAAAAATGCAGACATTTTGTTTAGCTGTAAAGATTATAATAATCAAATAAAACTGTTGTAGCAGACACATGCTATAAAAAAAGAGAATAGAATGGAGAAGGCTTAAAAAGAAAGGAAGAAAATATGCATTGGTGTACAAACTCATAATTGTTCTCTGAAAACCACAACAGTGACTAAAAATGTGATCGTTTACTGCTGCTGTTATTTGCTGCTTTTAAATTGAGTGTTTAATTGAATCAATCACGATGTCTCGAGCGAGCTGATTGCGCAACCTGATGCTCGCGAGTCACGACAGAACAGATCCAGTACGACTGTCCTGAAGATACAAACAAACAGTTTACGCAGTAGCGCTTCATTAAACTCGATCGTGTTTACATGATGAGGATTCTGCGTTTTTTGCTCACCATGCTGATGTTTCCCCTTCATCTGTCACACCAGTGTGTTTTCTTTTTTCTTTTCGCATGTGGCTGTTATCTTGCCGTCAAGCAAACCCGTAACATTAGCAGCCCAACTAATCGATAAAAGCACTCGATCACAACAAATTTCACTATCAATTATTATCTATTTTATCGATTAGTTGTTGCAGCCCTCGTTTGGACTGAGTGGAAGATCTCGATAGAGCTCAGATTTCAACCTTGTTGAACACCGCTGGGATGAACTGGAACACTGCGTGAGCCCTGGGCCTTCTCACCTCACTCTGTAGTTGAATGAGCACAATTCTTTACACACACACACTCAGACCTCAGAAATCTAGTGAAACACCTTCTCAGAAGTGTCGGGGTTATTATAAGAGTTAAAAGAGACTAAATGTAGAATGGGATGTTCCAAAAGCACATACGAATCTTATGGTCAGGTGTCTATAAACGTTTATACATACAGTGTATCTTATAAAGAGAGTTTTTCATGTGTTATGTAGGAGTGATGCCTCCTGACGAGTACAACAAAAACGTTGACAACTCCGTGTACACCAACACTGTGGCCAAATACAGGTGTGTGCTGTATAGTGCATGCTGGATTGTGTGTTTAGCGAAACTTGAATAGATTTAACCTTGTTCATGTTTTTCTTCAGTTTGCAGTTTGCTGTGGACTTGGCTCAATTGCTCCAGCATCCTGCACCCCCAGAATGGCAGGAAATAGCTAATAAGCTAAAAATTCCCTTTGACCCTGAACTCAAATACCACCCGGAATTTGATGGTTACAAAAAGGGTAAGTAAGAGGATTATCGTTATTTTTATTAATATTTTTTATTTGGAAATTGATGCACTTATATTAAAGTTTTATTGGAACAATTCTACAACATCTTGTGTATGTTTACCTTACAGGAAGTGAAGTGAAGCAGGCAGATGCCATTCTGGTAGGATTCCCACTGGGATTTCCGATGAGCCCTGAGGTCAGACGGAACGATCTGGAGTTTTACGAGGCGGTCACTGACCCACTTGGTCCTGCTATGACTTGGGTAAAAATGTCATGATTTTATTTCATCAGTAGAACAGATGCATTATTATTTTAATAGAGAATCGGTTTAAATGCCATGTGTGTGTTTGCCTCAAATAGAGCATGTTTGCAGTGGGTTGGTTGGAACTTGGTGAATCGGAAAAAGCAGAAGGGCATCTGAAAAAGTGCTTCAAAAATATTCAGGGCCCCTTCCAGGTAATTTCTTTCTGTTTCTCCCCATATATTCAACTCCATTTTTATTGGCACCCTTTATGAAAATGAGCAACACAAGTGGCCTTTCTCAGATCAAACGTATAGAAGTGATATATTGTTTTATTTTAATCGACAGTTTTTCAAAGATAAATAGCTTTTTCAAGTTGTCATTGTTTTATCCCCATGGTTTCAAAAATGTTGACACCCCCACAGTCATTTGCTGATGTTTTCTTTGATGATAATTACATCAGTTACAGTTTGTTTAGTTTTAGTTTTTCAGTATATAATTTTACAGTTGTTTTTTTTTTTTTTGCTATAGGCCACATTTTATTTGACATGAAACTATTTACGATTTTTTATATCCTTTAATCAACTTGTGCTGCCAGCAAACATTCCCTGTAGAAAACTAGCTTTATAACTATTTGGTTTTCCCCTTTTTGACCAATAGCAAAGGCATTTTAACATGTAATATTATATTACAACAAATATTAAAAAAAAAAAAAACACAAATTTATATATTAGGGATGGTTCAAGGATTCACATCAAAGTTGAAACAACGTGATAATTGATTTCTCTTTGTTAAACCGTTTCCCAAAAGCGTTCTCTCAGCACCATTGCTTCTACGTACATACGACGTATCAAAACACTATGAAGAACGAGGCGTGTCCTGGGAGTCACACACTCCATCTTCCTTGAAACAGAACAGGAGAAAGAAATTCCGGTTTTATTGAATATTTATTCTTTGTTTTCTTTTTTGCACTACAAAAGCCTGTTTGTGAAAGGGCCATGCATTAGAAGTCAGAGGTCAGACTGCATCATAATAGGGCTGAATCATTTCATATGTGAATCATTTCAGGGGTGAATCATTTCATATGTGAATCATTTCATATGTATCTTTAATGTATCGTATCGCTGTCTATACATTGAGATGCGAATCGCAGTGGCCTCAGTTATGGAGAAGCACATCCCTAATTAATAGATAAATAACTAAATAATATGTATAATAATTTAAAATAACGAAAATTCTATTATTATTCTATACATTTAATCAATGTTATTTAAGGTTGCCCACAATTATACCTATAATCTGCTAATCTACTAGTGGTAAAATCTGAAGTTCTTGAGCATTTTTATAGTAAATTTATGTAAGTTGTAAGGTATTCGAGGGACAAAGTGCAAAATATTTATGTTTCACGTGAGGGGTGCCCTTAATTCTGAATTTAAAACTATTTTTAAGGATTCATCACAGTCAAAATCTGGTGTACGCAGGTGTGGAGTGAGTCAGCTGATGGTTCTGGAGCGGTCAACTTCCTCACAGGCATGGGAGGGTTTCTGCAGGCTGTGTTGTTTGGGTATTCTGGTTTTAGGTGGGTGAATAAAGTGACTTCCACACAAGCAATTACTACACACTCAAACACACACAGACACACACACACATATGTGTGTGTGTGTGTATATATATATATATATATATATATATATATATATATATATATATATATATATATTTTATTTTATTTTATTTTATTTTTTAATTTTATAATTTATTATTATTATTTTTTTTAGGGCTGCAACAACTAATTGATAAAACAGATAATATTCGATAATCAAATTTGAATGCCGTTATTGTTTAGGCAGAAGGAAAAGTGTGCTTCTCAAGTCACCCATTTTATATTGAGCACAACAAAGAAGACTTTAACCTGCAAGGTATGCAAATGTACCACAGTGATGCACGAGCACATGACAAGAAAACATCAGCATGGTGAGCAAAAACTGTAGAATCCTCATCATGTGAACACGGTAGAGTTTAATGAAGTGCTACTGCGTAAACTGTTTGTTTGTAACTTCGGGAAAGTCGCACTGGATCTGTTTTGTCGTGACTCGTGAGCATCAGGTGGCGCAATCAGCCACCTGGTTTTCCTGGGATTTTCCCAGTTTCACAAACTTCAAGACAAAAAACTGAACCCCATAACATTAGACCAATGAAATTTCCGAACGGAAACGAAAAAACGCACCTCACCTGTGTTCTGAGCTGCACGGCTTCGGGAGAAAAAACGTTTTTTTTAAACGTACGACGATGCCAAAAGAAAAACTCCCGAGAGAAATAGTTGTGAAAGGAAGGAGGAAGACAGTGAACAATGACTTTCTTGGTCGGCTACTGTTTAGATACAAGCCGTTGTAGCGTTGAGTCTGGGTGAAGGAGAGCTCGCTAACTCCAGTTGCAACAGAAATCATATAAGCACAGACAGGTTTCCAAAACTCGTGCTTTTTATTTTACTTGGCAACAGCGTTATGGGTTAGTCAAAGAAACTTAGAAATGAGTATCAGAAAATAAAATAATGTCTTGAACACATGCAGTAATACCGGAAAATGCAGTGGCATGCTATTCCCAAAATACCGCTATGCTCCTAAAGAAAGCGCAACATATTTCACCTGTTACACCGTGTGTAACGTGTCTTTCGTTAAAGCCTGTGTAAAGTACATTAGTGTAGACAGTGTAGTAGTAGTAGTAATGTAGTGTGCGGCTTATTTATTTTAAAAATAAAAATATTTGTAAAATTCGGTGCGGCTTATATATGGGTGCGCTTTATAGTCCGGAAATTACAGTAGTTAAACTCAATATGTGCTTTACGCATTTTTCAAAGTACACTTTTATAATAAGCAAAACATCTAATTAAAATTAATTTTTTTATCTGATTAATAAATTATAAATTATTAATTAAATTATTAAAAGTTTTTATATAATAATTGTCCAATTAATCAATTATCAAAAGAATTGTTAGTTGCAGCCCTAATTTATATATAATATAAAAAATGCAGAATGTTAATATATGAAAGTGCAAACATCTTCAACATGGCTATTGCAAGCACACATACAGTTTAATGTCAATGTCCCAGATGATTTGCTGATCTTTCTCTCTTGTCCTCTGCAGGGTCCAAAAGGACTGTCTGACTTTTTCCCCATCAATACCTAAAGAACTCTCTAAGCTCAGTCTGAAAGGCATCAGCTACCTTGGTAATAAGTTGGACTGGGTGATGGATAGACAGCTAGTCAGCGTTGTAGTGAGAAAGCAGACGAAGGATCATGGCAGTGAGCAGACGTGTCCTCTTGAAATTGTGCTACAGAGCTCTGGAGAGAGAATTGTGCTTAATCCAGGTTATCAATGATATCAAATAAGCAACAATGTCAATAACAATGTCGTTTCGAATTTGAGCTTTGCATACCTGCATGTTGTTTGGAATTTGTTTATTCTGGACAGGAATATTGATTATATATGTTTTTTATCTATTGATTACAGGACAAACAGTGACCTTTCCCTGGCAACCTGGCAAGATCCAAAAACAAAGCACTACCTCATACTGCTGGCCTCTTTGATCCAGATAAAACTGCTAGATATGCAATTTATTTTTATTTGCTGTTGATTGAAATGTATTGTTTCCTATTGTTTTTTTTATATTCCTAATAAATTTGATCCATGAAATATTTGTTTTCATTATGTGCTCTATTACATGGAAGCGGTAGCTCAGTGGATAAGATGTTGGCCTTTTATTTAGAAGGTCATGGGTTCAAATCCCAGCATCACCAAGTTGCCATTGCTGGGCCCCTAAGAAAGGCCCCTTAACCAGCAGTTGCTCAGCTGTATAACTGAGATAACTGTGTCGATGTGGATAGGGACGTCTGCCAAAAAAGCTGTTAATGTAAACAATAGAAGCAACTTTTTTTGAACCAAGAGAGATTTTGACAAGAAGATTTTGAGATCTATACATTTTCTTTCGGCTTCTCCCATTAGGGGTTGCCACAGCAGATCATCCGCATGTTTGATTTGGCACATGTTTTTATGCTGGATGCCCTTCCTAACGCAACCCTCCCTATTTATCCGGGCTTGGGACCGGCACTAAGAGTGGCTGGGGTCGGTTCCCTGCCCGGAAATCGAACCCGGGCAGCAGCGGTAAGAGCGCCGAATCCTAACCACACAATGATGAATTATTCATAAAGAAAAATAAAATGCATACTTGTGATTGGTTGTTGCTGTTATTACTAAAAGTATTAATTTAAATATAGTGCAAATGTAGGTAAACTCTTTAATACTGTTTATGTTAGAGATGGTAAGAATCACCGATTGGCATCTGTGCATCAGCATAAGAGTTAAAAATGTGATGCATCGATTTTAAAAAAGTGTGCATCGGATACAAAGTGTGTCCTGAGATTCACATGAGACAGAACAGGAAAAGAACATCTGTTTTTATTTTATCGTGGTTTTTTTGCACCACAAAAGCCTGTTTCTGAAAGTACATTTATGATTTGCTGTCTGTCTGGACCAAAGAAATAAAAGCACACTATTTGTACCATATTGAATTGCATAGCATCATATTTTCCAATTGCATTGAATTACATTGGATTGCAATGCATGGTAATAGGGTTAAATCGTATTATATCACAGCTGCGTCTTATGTATCTTTAGTGTATTGTATCGTTGGCTATGCATCGAGATGCGAAACGCAACGGCTTCAGGTTATGAATATTGACCCCTGGTATATGTGTTATATGGGGTGATATGGTTTCTAGGCAAAACATCTGCCATTATCATCCCATAATACTTGAATAATTGTGCGATACACCTGATGTGTTTTCCCCACAGTTCCAAAGTTTTGGGAGTAAACTTTCGATCCTTAATGGTACAAATCATACCGAATTTGGATGCATGGACTTTCTGCTTCTCACAGCAGAAACTGCAATCGCAACCATAGTGATATTGCAATCTCCGATAATGTTTTCATTGTAAGAAAGGGAGATATTTGGTGTGGCCCTCCTTGAGCCTGCACATGCTGAGAACACAAACACGCACGCGCGCGCGCGCGTGACCCGCGTCACTTCGTATTACGTCGTGCTTTTTCGTGCATTTCCGCCGCGTCTCCTTCCTGTGCTGCTGAGCGTCCTGCATAAAGAAAGTTGGCAGCCATTTCCTTATTTTTAAGCTCCTTTTAGGAGTTTTTATGCACCGTGCTTAAAAAGAAGTGTTTTTTTTTTTAGGTTTTACAGCGTGTAGTTTGGGATTCTTGTACATGGTGATGCATTAGCGCAGTGCACAGGGAACGAGGCGGAGCCGAAGAGCCGATCTGTGTCTTTCGGCTGTGTTCGGCTGCAGTCGGATGGACGAAGGCGAAGCGGCGGTGAAACGGCTCGGGTTAGCCGGAGCGGAGGAGGAGGAGGAGGAGGAGGAGGAGGAGACAGGGGGGCTGGAGGAAGAAGAGGAGGAAGAAGAAGAGGAGGAGGAGGAAGAAGACGAGGAGGAGGGGGAGCGTTCCGAAAGCGAGCCGGACGAAGCCGAAGTCAGTACGATGCCCGGTATGGCGGAAGCGGCCAACATCGCCATAGCCGAGTCCTGCCGAACACAGACGAGGGCGAAGCGCCGTTTGCGGGTCGGTTAATACACGCGTGTCCCATACCTCAACTCTACACAGACCAAACGACCACTATGTGACTTTGTTTAGCAAGCTAGCACTCCCAAACAACCCTAGAAAAAGAAACAGTATTTTGTTAGCCAAGCATGTTTACTATCTTGTTTGCCCACCTGCCCCTAAACTACAACCAGTGAGACTCAACTCACCCCTGAACATTTCACCAACAAGTCAATGAGACCAAGATGTAAACAACTTCCTCCACAATCTAGATCTTTCCTTACATTTAAATAACACTTAATCAGATCTTACGATAATAATTATCCCCCTTAATGTACATTTATTTATAATTTCCTAACAAAAACCTATACTGGTTCATGGTGCACTTATTTACAACAGACATCTTAATAAAGATAAAAATAACTGATCACACATTACGCACTAGTGCATTCATGCCCCTAGAAATAATTCCTCTGTCTTCTCTCTTTACAGACGTGACCACCGTTACAGTCAATGATGTCCAGAGTGCAGATGACGTCTTCTCGACCACTACCGGGTCCATCCCTGAACATGTGCTAGTGCGTCTTGTGTTCCTTTTAAAGCGGTCCCAGCTAAATTTGACCACGACGGACCTTTACGGGGAAAATCGTAGCTTTGATTAGGGACGGCTTACACCATAAAAACCTCTTTCGAAATTATGAATCCCACTGTGGGATTTTTTTTTGTTTCACATATTGACCCACTATAGTAGTATGCACTGTAGGGGACGGTCTAAAAATATTGTTACAGTAATCGATTACCAACTGATAATTCGAATTCATGATTGGATCATTTTTAACTATACGTCTTTTATTTGCTATTGAAAAAAGATCGATCGGTTTCTTCAATCAAATCTGTTTAATGTTTGCAAAACCATTTAACCGTAAATGCCTCTAAAACAGGATTTATGTGTTATGTTGGTGTACGTTTTAGTACATAAATCACTCCAATAGACAAATCATTATACATTCAAATCATCAGTCTAAAATGTTTCTAAAGCAGACCCTGGCTACGAAGATCTTTGCTGAAGTCAGAACCAATTTCAGTTGCCTGTAATCAGACTCTTCTTTACTGACCTAGCATTGCAGTTATTTATATTAACTCAGCATTTGGCTGTATTTTCAATCTAAATGATGCTTTCACGTGTCAAGTCAGTCTAAAAATGCAACTCAGATCTAACAGTAGTGTCCTAGTAATGCAGCATCTCAGAAAAATCACACAAAATGAATGATAAATGAAAAATTGCTGATGGAGGCAGTGGTTTAAAAATGTTTATTGGTGTTTTATTGTGTGTGGATGCATACAGACAGGCAGAACCACTCTGCAGATTGGGGACAGTCTGAGCACACAGAAGGCCACCCTGATTGTTGTACACACGGACGGGAGTATAGTGGATGCGACAGGCCTGAAAGCCACAACAGCACCCATGACTCCAGGTGTGTGTATGTATATGCCAGTTTGATCACTTATTATAAAAAAATAATGTTTCACACTTTTCTTTACTAGAGGAGCACACAGTAATTTGGTACAATCTGGCAACACATTGATGGCAGTCAGTTTTTACTGCTGAAAAAAAAAAAAAAAAAAAAAAATATATATATATATATATATATATATATATATATATATATATATATACACACACACACACACACACACACACACACACACACACACACACACACACACACACACACACACACACACACACACAATGCGAGCATAAATATTGGAACACCGGATTTTCTAGCCATCTGTTTCTTCTTCAAACTCTTCCCACAAAGTTGAAGGCACAACATAGTATAAGGTGTATTTGAATGCAGTAGCATGAAAATGGTTGGACTGGAAGATCCTTAATGGTGCTGTAGGTCTTGGACCTCAACCCTATTGAGAATTTTTTGAATAATTTAGAACTGCCTTCTCACCTCACATAGATCAGAACCCACACCCCAAAGTCTAGTGGGACATCTTCCCAGAAAAGTGGCGGATATAGTATTAGCAAATGGTGATTCTATGTGGAATGGCATGTTCAAAAAGTACATGAAACCTATGGCCAGGTGACCACAAACATTTGCCCACATTGTGTATAACTATAGTCAAAGGTGAACCTTATTTATTGGCTTTTTATGTATTTATTTATTTAATAAAGGTAGCGTGCTTGAATACATTTGTTGCTCTGTATTAGGGCCTCCGACTCCCTCCACCCAGATGAACCAGAGCCATGAGAAAGATGTGAACAAATATAACTGGGATCCATCTGTTTATGAGAACGAGCTGCCTGTGCGCTGCAGGAACACCAGCGGTGTCCTCTACAAGAACAGACTGGGATCAGGTAAGTTCTGCCCACTAGGGGGAACCAAAGCATTGTATTCCTTACTGCCATTCGAATAAACTTTATAACCTTAAACATTCAAGTAAAGTCAAATTTTATCACTCTTTATAAAACTTGCGATATTAATTTGACTTCAGCATTTCAAGGATTGTTCTGTTAAATTCTCAAATCTGATTGGTTGGAGCAGCACGGGTATTTGTTATGTTGAGGACTACCGTGAGGAAATTGATTTATTTAGCATTTGTGGAATTGTCAATACTTTACAGCAGTCAGAGATGAAACTGTAAATGTAGCCCCCCCGCTACAATTATATACTTTTATATAAAAAAGAAAAAGGGAAAAAAAGCTGATAAGAGAATGGCTATCTCAGGGATGATACACAACATATACATGGTGCACCACATATCAATTTTCCAATTAATTAAAAAAGTGTTGGGAATTTATGGTGAATGAGGAATAAATCCACTTCAGGAAGTGATGTTATGGGAAAATAATTGACATCACACCACCCTGTGTGATAATTTCCTTCTATAATGTGGTGTAACTCATGTTTATTGTGGTTCTTTTCAGCTCAAGTGAATGTTCTGGATTAGGCTTTAGTGGCCCAGTGGTTTTTAGTGGGTAGATTCCAGGAACATGTGGAGCAGGCACTGCATCCCCCAAAATATAAAATAAATGTGTTGGACAAATGCATCGATGATATAGCTTTTTTCCAACATCTATTACACTCTCTAGTAGATATCTGTATATATATTGTCATCATATGATTAAGAGCTTTTAAATTGAATTTCGACGTCATAAATAAGACACATTCAGAAGATTGTGTTCAATGTAAAGATCTCCCTACACCCTTTTGCCCTTTCACTGCAGATGGTTACTTATGTGAGAAAGGCTGTTTACACTTCTGAGTCAACAGGTGAAATGCATAGGGACTTTCTAAAACCGTGCCTCACGCTTGTGCACAGCAGTGGACCTTGTAGCTTTCACTGTGATTCACACATGGGTTTGTAAATGCACACCCTGTTCTCAGGTGGCAAAGGACATTGCATCAAATACAACAATAACTGGTTCACGCCAACGGAGTTTGAAGGACTTGCTGGAAGAGCTAGCAGTAAAGACTGGAAGAGGAGCATTCGTTATGCTGGGAGACCTCTTCAATGCCTTATACAGGTCAGATCATACATCCTACACGATACATACATACATACATACATACATACATACATACATACATATATATTTTTTCTTTTATGTTTAGACTTTGTTACAAATATATTTGTGTGTTAAATTAGGCATAAAACATTTTTTTAAGGGCTGAAATAAGCGATCACTTGAGGTCTGGGAACAGTTTAATTGCTTTTACATTAATTTTTATGGGAAGATTATCATGCGAGTACGAGCATATGGGACCACAAGCGTTTTTTTTTTTTTTTTTTAACGAATTCATCTCGTACACTAGGGTTCCACTGTATGACTTATTTTTAGTATTTCTGTGTAATAGTTTTCATAGGCCACATTTTGTCTTGTGTTCACAAGATGGCTAAGTTGCATTTAGTGACGCCCACCAACTCACATACAAGGTCACAGAGATGTAAAAACGGCAAAATAACGACTAAACCGAAAGGAAAAATTGGCTGCCATAAATAATTGATTGCATTGTTTTCTCCTAAGTGTACGTCTGGTCTTATTCGAGTCGTTTTAAATAATTACATTCATTCACGCAGTTGAAATAACGAAGTGCTTTTTCGATTTACTACATCACCTGTGCAAAAATTGTACCAGTTCATACCAAGTATGAGGTGAAGTCTGTCGATCAAAGCTCTCTGACTAACTTCAAATCTTACCAACTCTATTTATACAAGAATTTATGCAAATGCAGGAACTCAAAGGACAAAATGATCAGAATTTTCATCAATTCTTTTTCACGTTGTTATTGCGACTGCAAAATAATTTACAATTCAGGTTGTTAAACGAGGCTTGATGCACTTGAATGAACACACAGTACCACTTAAGCGTTGCTATGTTTGGTTTCTCACTAAACTTCGCTGAGAACACAGCTAGCTGAGATATCGCTGTTCCTAAAAATATCTAACTAGTGTTGGATAGATAGTAAAGTTATTTGTATATTTATGTGTGTTAAGTGTAAGCGCAGTTATTTTATTGTCCTTGGGCCTAATACATGTCAAATAATTGTGTATAATAATGCATCTGATCCTGTGACCGAATGAGACCTCTATTATAATATAAAAGTGCTCTCCGTAGTGTAATATTCTAGGCGTAGGTTTTTTTAAACACTGTGTTAATCATTTATTATTAGCTGTGTAAATGCTTAACACATGTTTATGCTTTTGTTGATATGTTTATTTACTTACTTACTTACAGGAGTGCATCCTCAACCCCCATGCTGCCTCTTGTACATGTGTAGCCTGCTGTGATGATCTGACTGTGGTTAGTAACACCAAATTCTCTGCACTCGGACTATTTAAATAGAAAAAAAAGAAACTTCAGAGTTACCAAAAATGGGAATTCAATAGTAGTCAGCTTGGGTTATGATAAAGTCACTGGTTTCATGGTAAGAGTGTTAAATGTAGTCAGAATAAACAGCATGCAGTGTGTAGTCAAGCCAAAGTGGACCGGTTTCCTTCCAGTAAATGGAACTGTGCATTATGGCCAACTGTCAGTGTGCATTTTTGGCAAAACACGCCGGGTTAATAACGTGTGAGTGTTGGTCATACAGTGTACCACAGATTTTTTTTTTACGTGGGTATAGTCTTGTTTCATGGGGGACCTCAAGAAGGTGAGGTAGAACTTTTCAATTTTATTTAGAATTAAGTCTTAATAATTAGGCCAAGCACCTGTGCTTCAACCTTGTCTTTATAATATGCTGTAAAACAGTGGGAATGGTTTATCCAAAGTCTCAGTGTTAGTGTTGTTTTTTGTTTGTTAGACATTAGACATTGGTCCATTATTAGAACATTGGAAATATTAGTTAGATTAAGAAACATCTGCTGTTGTGTATTTACTATCCTGGCGCAGGGTGTAGTAATTTTAAAAAATGTCGAGGGCTTTCTACGAAAGGTCAAAAGAATCAATGAACACGATTTCAGTTTTGCATTCTCACTCTCTCCTTCTTTCTTTTTAACCATCATTCAGAGCAAGGACGGGTCCTTCGGAGGCGACAGCATATCTATGGTAATACAGTACTTGTTAATTTAAACTGAATTACACTGATATCATGCACCAAAATTGAAGGTGTATCTGCGTCCTCTGCTGTAGACTGGACCTGTGCGACTTTTTGTCCCTTACAAGAGACGGAAGAAAGAGAGCGAGCATTCGTCATCTCCAGAGAAGAAGGAGGCACCTCCGCCAAAGAACATCACTCTAACACCAGGGGCTGCATGTAGGTGGTTTAATATTGAACTTTTTGCCTTTAACCAGGACACACATTAAACCACTAGACTTTGTATCTGACACTGATTATTATTTAATCAAAAACAACAATGGGAAGGTTTGGAAGGTCGTTATATAGACTGATTTGATGGCCATTTTTGGTGCATATTAGCTAAGTATTGTCCTTAGGACCGATGCACTGCTTTGTAGAAAATGTTGCTGACGGTTGCTTTTGCGTCTATCCAGTCACAGTGACCCCATCAGGTCAGCTCACCACTGCTGGCACACTGACCTTTGATCGAACATCAACTGGAGACGCGACGACCATCATTTCCGACAATTCTGCCGCTTCAGATGTCTTCAGCAGCACAGCAGGTTGGTTACAGGCATTTTCAGACATACCGTCTTACACACTTTTCTTACCATTTTTTATTAAAAACTCCTGAGCGAAGTATAAAAGTGCAAGTATGCCATTTGAAGGCACACAGAAGTCCTAGGCACGAGTATCCTTCAGTTATTAGCGAATTGCTTTGACTACAGCAAGTCAAGAAGCTTTTATTGTCATTTTAACCATATATAGCTGACACAGTACACAGTGAAATGAGACAATGTTTCTCCAGGACCCTGGTGCTACATAAAAAAAAACATAAAGCTACATCACACAACATAGAGCTACATAACAGGACACAGAGCTAAGGACGAAAGTAAGTTGTCCTCGCCACAAAAAATGCATCGTATGCAACCGAGTGCAAAGACTGCAAGACAAAAAACAGTGCAAACAGACAACACAAAACAGTGTGGGACAGATCAAAACACAAACGCCACCAGTAAACCTAATGTATAATGTGTAAAAGAGAACTACATGCAAGAATGTACTTTTAAATGCACAATTATACACAACAGCAAAACAGCATGTAAACAGAGATATGGTTATTATAAAATAATAATATAACATGTGTGGTACTGAAGACTTGGGTGTATGTGAATCGAAATGAGTATGAGTGCGTGTTTAAATCCGGGTTTTGAAGTTTGGTGTTGATGGTTTCCGGCTGCCAGAGTAAATAACGTGCCTGGTCACATCCTGATAGCCCTAATTGCAGGTTACGTTGACTTACATGGCAGTAATTTCCCTGTCAGTTCATAACTGGTCTCTTTTGTAGTTCTTACTCAGCTGTTTGAATCTCAAATTTTTTTTTGTCTTTGAAATGTTTTTTCCCTCAAACAAAATTACTTGGTGCTGTTTGCACCCCAGTGTCGCCTTTTGCGCAAAAAAATCAAAATGTAACAAATGAATAGTAAGGTATGTTTTTCGACATTTTGGACGAGAAAAAGCTGACGACTTTTGGCAGCATTAGCTGATCGGATGTGGGCGTGTCCAGCGATGTGACAAATTCAAGTAAAGAGTATTCAAACTTTAGGCAAATATGGGGCAACTTGGTGCAGCAAATGCCAATAAATATGTCGGAACTCAGACCCCGTATCTGAGCAGAGAGGAGAAAAGACAGTAGAGCGAACCTGATATAAATCCATTTGTGGAGTGCTAGTTACACCACCTACTGGTCACTTCAGGGTACAGTGATTGGTGACTTACTGTGACAAAATGTAGATTGTTCAGCCAGTCTTCTATAGTCTAATCTTTTTTTTTTTTATCGTAATAAATTCCCTCAGGAACTGCAACTGAAACTAGATGAATACACACACACTTACATGTCCTACAAACCTTGTGATGACCTTCCACTGACATCATAAGTAAAATCATGTCATTAATGCTATACTGCACTTAAACGTAACCCTTAACCTTATTCGCTTTTCTATTCCATTCTTTCCTTTTTTTTTCTCATTCTCTTCAGACATACACTATATTGCCTAAAGTATTGGGTCACCTGACCTTTCTTGCTATATGTAGAGCTTGGATCTCATCTCTACTGAAAACCTTTGGGATTAATTGGAACACTGACTGCACCCCAGTCCTCCTCACCTACACCAGTACCTGCCCTTTGTAATACGCTTGTGGCTGATAAACACATCTATAAGCACACTTCAAAATCTAGTGGAACAACTTTCCAGCAAATTGAGACTAAATGTGGAAAGCAATTCTCAAAAATCACACGCCATACTTATGACCAGGTGACCCAATACTTTTGGCAATATAGTATATGTTGCCATAAAAACATAAATGGTCAGATATTCCTATCCTTGTGGGGATATTTGGTCCTCACCAAGATGCATGCACACACATATACTAGGGATGTGCATCTCGAACTGAGGCCAATGCGATTCGCATCTCACATCTTTAACTTGTGAATTTTACAATTCCTAACACACATACACACATACAGACCCACACACATGCACATACATTCGTATTCCTCCTCCATCCCTCTAAGAGCACAGTGCCTGTAGGTTCGTCTCGTTCTAAGACAGAGTGGCTCTTAAGGCAGATGCCTCATCAGTGCCAAGTGCAGGGTTCCGTTGAAAGCCGGAACACTGTGAGGGCTAATGAAACCATGAAGACCCCTTCTGCTCTCTCTGGCACCGAACTCAGACCTGGACCGGTAATTATCAAACCTCTCAGAATAAGAAAAAAAAATATTCGGAAAAAATCAAGACCGTAATGTGATGTAGGTTTTCCTTTTTTTACATAGATGGGAAAGCCATATGAAAATTCCTAATACTAAATTAATTTCCATTTTCCTAAAGAGGTCTGCAGGTCTCGGGGGGCACAGATGTATCTGGACTGCCTAAATGGTTATTTTTGACACAACAAATAATTTTTTTAAATCATATAAAAAGATTATATGAACACACAATACAATTGCATCACACAATTCCTGCTGATTTTCAGCTGTACTTTCATGCTGCAAGTCTTGTTCTATTAGATTTAGAGCCAGTGAATGGGGCTGGTTATGAAACTGGTTTCAAATGACTTTGCTTGGTGACATACTGCACATCATGCTGGAGATAACTATTAGAAGATAGTAAATTATGAAAGCATATGATCAGCAACAATACAGATAGTCTGTGCGCTTCATGTAATGAACACAGACCCAAGTGTGCCAAGAAACATCCCTCACACCGTTACACCACCTCCGCCAGGCTGGACAAAGCAGGTTTGGATCATGGATTTATGCTATTTGTACTTAATACAAAATGGTTTTCAATTCACTGGTGTGCCTTATCAAGAGTTCATTTGTGACAGTTCTTGACTTCTTAATGTGCTGACAGTCCATCTTTACTTTAAGAAATGGTCTCAAGATTCTCAAGTGCAGTTAACAAAACCATCAAATTCTATGATGAAACAGGCTCTCATTAGGAAAGGAAGACCAAGAGCTACCTCTGCTGCAAAGAATAATTTTTTTTTAGAATTACCAGCCTCAGAAATCGCCAATTTAAATAAATGCTTTTTAGAGTTCATGTGATGGGCACTGTCCCACTTTGCACTTAGTGGGACCATCAATTTTTGTCCAACAGGACAATGAACCTAAACACACCTCTAGGTTATGTAAGAGCTATTGTCCAAGAAAAAGAGTGACAGAATGCTGTATCAATTAACCTGGCCTCCACAATCACCCAATCTTAAATCCAGTAGAGATATAACCTTATTAAACACCTTTAGGAATTAGAACTTTGTCTTAACCCTAGATCTCCTCATCCTACATCAGTACCTGACTTTGCTAATGCCTTGTGGCTAAATAACCAGTGAAACTAGTAGAACATCTTCCAAGAAGGGTGGAAGATTTTGTAACAGCAAATGGGGACTAAGTGTCAAATAGGATGTTTAAAAAGTACATTCGAATCTCATGGTCATGTGTTCACAAACGTTTGTCCTTATGGTGTATATGTGTGTGCTTTTTTATTTTTACAGAAAACTGTATTATGTCTGTATTATCAATTTGTCATTGATCATAGATGAGTGCTTGCTTTGTAAACTTATCTCTTCCCACCCTCATCTACCTTTAGCTCTCAGTCGTGCAGGGTGAAAAAGGATTTCTTCTCGATCTCAAAAAGACACTATGGAGACGCTTTATTTATGCATGTTCGGCATAAAAGCTGGCTTTAACCTAGTCTGTTATTTACTAGATAGTAAAGACTTGCAGTGAATTCATAAAACAAATAGTTGTCCTAAAAACAAATCTGTGACAAACAACAGATTCTGACCTGACTCTCTATTTTGACTTTGCTGTCTCAATATTTTTCCAGGATATTACACGGCTAGAGTATTTGTTCTGTTTTGTTTCCTGTCCATCATTTTTATACCAGTGCAGCCATTTGTGCCTTGAGTTCTTAACAGTCCATTAGAGAGATAAGACAAGGGCATTTCGAACACCAAACCTCCTCTGGAGATTGTGTGCTTTATTATTTTCCTCCACTGACACACACTTGTTCTCATTCGCCCTTTGAGCACTGGGGTTCTGGGTTTTTGTTTATTTTTGTCATATATTGATAAAGCTGTGGTATTTTTGTCTGCGTTCACACAAGAGTCCTGAAAACCACCTCTGATCCCAGTAGCAGCCTATAAGATGGTCACCTTTAGTGTACAAAAGATTTTAATTAGATTCTTGTGGCAACCTGTTGCTTTGAGATTATTCTAAAAGCTTGCATTTTACATAAATACAAACCAGATGTGCTTTTTGTACATCTTATTCCAGATTTATTGCCCATTTCCTAGTATAATAAGCTCCATTCTTCTGGGAAGGCTTTCCACTAAAATTTGGAATGCCGCCACTTATAAGAGCATTTGTGAGATCAGGTGGTGAGGTCTGAGGTCCATTTGGTGCTCCAGTTCATCCCACAGGTCTTTAGGAAGGCTGAGATTAAGACTCAGATGTCTGTGTAGAAGCATCACTAAGGGTCTGTGTTTTTTTATTATTACTTTTTGTATTCATTCAGTTCCCACATTGGAAAGTATAACCCATCATTATTACCCTTATTATTATATTAAGTTATTTCTATAGTTAGTATTGAGTTCTTGTAGTCTCCCTGTGTGTCTGTATAGAGAAAAGTTTGTGGACACCTGACCATATGATTTGTATGTGCTTATTGAACATCCAATTCCACCTTTGCTCCCTATTTGCTCTAACAATAACCTCCACTCTTCTGAGAAGATGTTCCACTAGATTTAGGAGTGTAGCTGTGAAGATTCAGCCACAAAGGTGTTTGTAAAGTTAGGTACTGATGAAGGTGAGGAGGCCTGAGGTGTAGTCAGCATTCCAAGGTGTTTAGTAGGGTTAAGGCCACTCAAGATCTTCCACTCCAACCCATGTAAAAAGCATATCATCAACTGTGAGTTACCAGTTTGAAAGGCGAGGTGTCCCAATACTTTTGTTCATATAGTGTATATAAAAAAAAACCCAACTTACAGCTTCTTTTTTATCTCTGAAATTATAAATGAGCTACAGATAGGCAGTGCAGATTATTATAGCAGTGCTTTTTTTGTCTTCCCGTAGACACTTTAGCACTTCAATATAAAATCTCTGATTATCAGTCTGTCCACTCTCTATGAAAAAGTCTGTTAATGTCAAAACCATGACCATCATTGTCTTGATGTGCGATTTGACCTCCTGGAGACATGCCAGGACACTGTGTTCTTGAAAAGCTCAGTACAGTTACTGCTTCTGATGCAGTTTTATTGAGCAGAAAAAAAAACATTCACACAAATTTTACACACATTAGAAAATTTGTTTTTTTCGCATCTGGCATAGGGATCGAACAGGAAAAAAAAAATCACAAACAAAACTTAGGCATCCACAAGGAATGTGACTAACTGGTGGCAAAACCTGCAACTACATCAAGTGTATACTGATTTAGAGTTTCTATTACAAGACTGTCCTGAAGAATACCGTAATTTCCGGAAAAAATTAATTTGGGTATTAAGCGCACCCAAATATAAGCCGCACCCACTGAATTTGACAAAGATTTTTATTTTGAACATAAATACGCCGCAGGTGTCTACATTGAAACTAATGAACTTTACACAGGCTTTAACGAAAGACAGTGTCTGTTACACGGCTTGTATCTAAACAGTAGCCTACCAAGACAGTCACTGTTCACTGTCTTCCTCCTTCCTTTCACAACTATTTCTCTCGAGAGTTTTTCTTTTGGCATCGTCGTGCGTTTAAAAATCACCATCGGTGAAGCTTTTCTCCCGATGCCGTGCAGCTCAGAACACAGGTGAAATGCGTTTTTTTCATGCCCGGTTGTTTTCAGGGTGATGAATGATTCACATTTCCTGTAGACAGTCCGACTGAGCGGCAGATCAAACATCAGAGGAACCTCATCCATATTTATGATGTGGTGCGGCCTGACTCAGTGGGAGCGCATCGGTTTTAATATAATGAGTTTCATTGGTTCACCTGAACTCGTTCGGAAATTTCATTGGTCTAATGTAATGGGGCTCAGTTTTTTGGCTTGGAAGTTTGTGTAACCGGGAAAAACCATGGAAAAATCATCAACTTCGTTGTCTAAGCCACGGGGTTCAAAGCATGGAAAAAAATTGCGGCTTATAGTACGGAAAATACGGTATATTCATTGTAGAGGATTGTTCTCCCTTTTAATAATTATGTTTTTAGCAAAAAAAACCTACACAGAGTATTTTTAAGTAAATTTTTTTTGTCGTAATGTACCCGATTTCAGTGATGTATGGATGTGGAGATTTGTTTGAGCTCCATCTGGTCTGCTGGCAATTAAAGCATTGTATTTTAGTTATGTGTGACCAGTTCATTTTTTTTTTGGAAGACAAGAAGTGCAGCGATCACTGGCTTATAAATTTGCTCATAACTCCAGGACATCTGTGTCCTCATTGACCACTAATTATAATGCTCTCATGTGTGTATAGTTGTTTCTGTGGCCAAGCTCACACTAAGTAAGCTAGTAAACACAGTGTCTCTTCACCAAGGTCTTGTTTGAAAGAGTGATTTTATGTTCTTATACTGCTTATAAGGAAGCAAATTTATTCTCAGTGCCACTTTCTAGTCTTAACTGTTCTTCTTTATTCTTGCTCTTTGTCAGTGCTGACCACTCTGCCGGCTCTGACTGTCGTCCCTCAGCAGCCCTTGTTACAGGCTAAAGCTCCTGCCACAGCCGGCATGTCCAATGGCTTAGAGATGAGCGAGCAGCACACCTGGCTGTACCTCGAGGAGACGGCCAACACACTCCTCAACACCGTCCAGCAGCTCAAAGCATTAATCGCCCAGGCCAAGCAGGCCAGCCAAGCCAGTGGCAGCCTGGAGAAAAGCAACTGCAGCAGGAAGGATGTGAGTGAACTGCATTTCTGACAGTGGTGAATGAAGTACGCAAACCATGTAGAGGTACACTAGGTAAAATATGACTTAAAGTAAAAATGCTCCCTTTAAACTTTTACTTGAGTAAAAGTACAAAAGTATTGGCCTTCAAATCTACTTAAGCATCCAAAGTACTATGATTTATTATTGCTATAATTTCCCTATTACCTCTTTGTCACGAAACGCTTTGCTTAATCAACTCAGTTTATGTAAAAAGACTTTAATGTCTGTTAATAGAATGATATTAATGAGTCAAACACTGATTGGTATCTATTGTAATGATCATAAGATCAAAACCTTCTTTGCAACTACTTAAAAAAAAAAGAATCACGCGTGTTGTGGCGAGTCAGGAGTTTATTCCTTTCAAAATGCTTGATATTGAACTGATGCTGAACTGTATGTTGGTGCTAAGAAAATTCCACCAAGTGGCAATCAAAACAAGTTCAAAACAGAGCACATTTATCCAATTGTAAATAAAAAGGAACGATCGATTTCACAAAATGTAATTAAGTAAAAAGTTAAATATTTGACTTTGGAATGTAGTGACGTTAATGTAAAAGTCTCGTCAAATGGAAATACTTCAGCAAAGTACAGATACTCGAAAAAGCTACTTAAGTACAGTAACGAATTAAATTTCATTTGTTACTGTCCACCAATGATTTCTGATTGGTTTGGGTATATAAAAGCAAAACGGCCCTAGAGTCAGTCATCATAATTTGCACGCTAATCTTTGTTAGTAACCTGCCCAGATCGTGCAAAACAACAGGAAAGTAACAGCATCGAAAGTAAGTAGTTCAGCAACTTCTTTAGATTGTATCGTCTTTAAACAAGGGCTTTAATTCAATCCTGAAAATAACTCGTTCTCTCTTTACAAAGCAGCTCAAATATAGCAGCAGAATGTTACACCTCCTGCCCACACAGCACAGGCTGAGTAGCTGTCTCTTATTACTAGTCCTGTTTTACCTTGGCGAGAGTCACAAGTATTCAGGAATTTTGTCCTGTAAACCATTACACTGTAGTGTACTTATTGAACTAAATTTGTCGGAACAAACGCCTTCCCGCCTGTTATGTGGAGGAACTGTAATCGGGTGGTCTAGACAACTTGACAAACAGGCCTGAGGCAGAGTATGCTGCAATATATGGAAAATGATTAGAAAGTGATCCAGGGAGAGATTTGTTTTAAGTTCTAAATCGATTTTTAAAAGGGCAATATCCTGAAAGTAGTCAGAAGGTATTACTTATTTCCTATTATAAGATTATGATAAACCAAATGTGGTGGTGGTAGCTCAGTGATTAAGGCATTGGACAATGTATCGGAAGGTCACAGGTTCAAATCCCACCACCACCGAGCTGCCACTGTTGGGCCCTTGAGCAAGACCCTTAACTCTCCCTGCTCAGTTGTAAGTCGCTATGGATAAGGGCGTCTGCCAAAATGCCGTAAATGTAAATGCATGATTATATCCCTATTCAAGGTGATTCTTAAATCAAGCTTGAACTGTTCTAATGGTAGATAATTTTGCTCATTTAAAACCTTTAAATTTAAAGAAGCGAAACGATTTGCGCATAGAATAAGGAATGTACAAGCTTGAAAAGTGTAATGAAGTACAAAAATGGATTTAATGATTATATATTTGTATTTTCCCAAAATCTTGTGGTGATTTGCGTTTATTTAGCCACAAGAGCATTAGTAAAATCAGGTACTAAACCTGGGTGAGGAGGTCCCGGGGGTTGAAGTTCTTTACAAAAGTGTTGAAGTGACGTTGAAGTCAGGGCTTTGTGCAGGACACTCAAATTCTTTCACTCCAACCTTCTCAGACCAAGTCTTCATTTAGCTTGTCATGCTCAAGCAGGTTTCGGGCTTCTTAATTCCAGTGAAGAGAAATGTGTAATGCTACAGAGTACAAAGGCCGTGTGGTAAAGGTTTAGTAAAAGTACACATATAGTTAGGGGTATATGATATATATCGTCTACGATAGTATCATCGCATACATTACCTGGCAAAGTCTAGTAGTTTAGACGAGTGTATGTGCACATTTCTTTTACTGCATGATTCAGTCTATTAAAAAGCATTTAGAATGATCAGAAAATCAGAAAAAGATAAATATGGGGGGGGACAAAGTGAGAAAGGTGAGATTGAGATGGTTTGGACATGTGAAGAGGAGGGACATGGGGTATATCAGTAGACGAATGTTGAGTATGGAGCCGCCAGGAAGGCAATAGAGGAGGTTTATGGATGTGGCGAGGGAAGACATGCAGGTAGTTGGTTTGAAAGAGACAGATGTAGAAGACAGAGTAGTATGGAGAGGGATGATCCGCTGTGGCAACCCCTAATGGGAGCAACATCAATATCACTCGAAATGTGCCTTTATTTTCTACAAAAATCTGGTAATATATTATAAAATGTATAATATATTTATAATGTTATATTATAAAATACTGATTTCATTTGCTTGGTGACAGCAAGAATGCTTTATTATTCTAAGGGACTAATTAAATGTATGAGTTTGACTCACACTTGTAGAAAAAAAATGGCTTGATTAGGGTAAAAAATAAAAAAAAAGACCATAAAAGCTAAAAATCTTTAAACTTTTCGGAAAAGATGAATCTTTTGTCACTGCTGTGAACTGAACACCACACAGAATAGGAGTCAGCTGTCCATGGTAGGCCTTAAGGTACCAGTACAAACACACTCAGCAAAATAGCCGAATTATCATTATCGATAAAATCCCAAAATATAACTACAATCAAGAGATAATTTTTTTGTCAATCACACACCCTTAAATATGGGTGTATAAAAGTATGGGTACTCTGGTGTCCACATACTTTTGGGCTACCTGTGTATTTGAAAACCACTTTACTAGAGGTGTTCTTCTTTGCTTTACTTTATTTATGCTCTACTTGCTTTATTCAAGGCAGGGTCGCATGGTTTAAATCACTTTTGGTTTTGATTTTAAAATATGCACTCATGTACTTATGTGCTTTGGGTTACTAAACATAAGGACAGGGGTTCAAGTCCCAGCACCTCCAAGGAAGGCACTAAACCCTCTCTGTTCTGGGGGGTGCCGTGCCATGGCTGACCCTCCGCTCTGATGCCAGCTTATTTATATATTTAAGTTGGGATAAATACGAAAAGGACATTTTCCTTTTGGAACGAATAAAATACAGTTAAAGAAAGAAAGAAAAATACCACCTGCTGGAATGAGTGGGAGTGGGATTTAAGTTCTTCACAGACCTCTAAACTCCCCATAAAAGTGATATGTGTTCCAAGAAAAATAACATTTTTAGACAACCATGTGGAGGTGACTACAGACTTCATTACATCTAACCTGGTTTATTTACCATACTAATGAAAGAAGACTGATTAGCCTAGCTTGTGTGCAGGAAAAAAAGCTAGTCATTTGGATTTATGATCCTGTGACTTCACACCTAAAGAGTATTAAATGTTAAATCCTCGTTCCAAAGGAACAATTTTCTAGAATGTTGTATGAATTTGTACGGAGGTTTGTTTTATTTCGTACAAATCGGGCTGAACCTTCAAACCTGAGGAGGCCTTCTGATTAGCGCTAGCCATGCACGTGCTAGCGGTCTCAGCATCAAATCATCTTCCTGTCATTCGATCAGCACTAAGTAGGTTAATCATAATTGTTCCCCTTCAGTCTTTCCCCAGCCAACTGTCGCTTACCGATGACTCAGAGCAGAAGATTACTGAAATTATCATCAAGGCAAGTGGAAATATTACTCTCTCTCTCTCTTTCTTCATTTTTTTCTCTCTGTCTCCCGCAATTCTCTTCTCTATTTTAGTTTCTTGTCTTTTCCTTTTCTTTTTTTTCTCTTTCTTTTCTCTCACTTTCTCTCTTTCTTTCCTTATACTTCTCTCAGCTTTCTTTTTTTCCTTGCAAACGCCAGTCAGGTGTTTGTGTGTGTGTGTTTGTCTGCACGTTTGCCCCGAACCTAAGAACTAAGTTGCATTACAAATAAAATAAGATTCATACTAAGACATGAGATACAGGCGACACTTGTTTTTTTTTTTAACCCTAGCAGGAGGCGTGTTTGAGGATCGTCTAATTTTTGAAGTGGTATTTGGCCTCCCTCCAAACCCCTTCCACCTCAGGTGGCTTGGAAATCCGAAAATCAGTCTGCACGTAAGCGTTTTGTCGCTTAGGTGACGATTCAGAAGATGGATTTTCTCATCTGGGTCTTACTTGTGCCAGATTCTAAGCATGTTAGAAAAAAACGTTTTTTTTTCTGAATGTGTAGACATCATAGCTGTAGCTATGGACTTTGTAATGGAAATTGTAATAGGAGCTGTGTAATGGCACTGTGGCCGTGTAAGTTGTCTCTCTATGCTGATGCGACTACTGCAGGTGTAGCCTGGAGGTAAGCCACTTGAAAGGAGTTGATCTATGGAGCATGATGTGGGTCTATCAGCAGTAACAGCTGTGGGAGCTCAGGCAGTTCATTTAGAGTTTGTGTGTGTGTGTGTGTGTGTGTGTGTGTGTGTGTGTGTGTGTGTGTGTGTGTGTGTGTGTGTGTGTGTGTGTGGAAGGTCATTTTTGAACAGTGTGTACTGATCAAGTGTGAGTGCACTAATAATGCAGGCTTATGAAAATGCTACACATTGGAGGACGGGTTAAACACTGATTTTGCGATGTATATCTTTATTTTATACAGTAAACTGTACATCACATGCATGCTAATTGGCCTAAACTAAGTACTTTTATAGTATTTATAGTAGAGGTCGGACTGATAGTGGTTTTTACCGACACGGATTGCTAGGTTGGATCGTACTTGCCGATAACCGATTAATCAGTGTGCCAAAAGACATCGTCCAGTGTACATTGCTGACCGGCGTAAAAAGCATTTCACTGCATGTCGTACTCTGTATGTATGTGTATATGACAAATTACATTTTATTTGATTTGATTTGAGCTGTGCAACTAGGGCTATTCTGACCACGTATGTTACCACGTCTGGTATTCTGACCACGTGCGCACCCTGTCACCGAATTCACAGCTGAGTTTGACAAAAGACAACATGATCTCACTTCTGCCAGATTGGGCTCCTGCAGACTTTGCCCTGTTCCTGAAGATAAAAATCCAGCTCAAAATTCTATGTTTGTCCACCGTGAATAGCAGAAGGTGCTTCCAGAAGGGGCTGGAAGGCTGGGAGCGCTGTATTGCTGTGCAAAGGAACTATTTTGAAAATGATAGTGTTAATGTAAATAAATAAACGACTTACTTGTAAACAGAGTTAGTCTCGAAACCTTTTTGATACCATTTCGTAGTACTGAACTTTACAAAAATTAAAAAATAAATAATCCAGTAATGTAACATGAAAATTTACTAAAGGTAATACATTTGTATATATTAATTATGTAATTATATAAATAATCAATTATAAATAATAAATATAATATAGCACTCTTCGTGCAGCACGCAGTCTCGCAAGTAAAAAACAAACAAACAAAAAAAACCTGGGGTCAGTGATTCACCTCTAGAGGTCGCTCTTGTAATGACAGCAAACCAAAAAGCAAACCAAAAAGCTGGAAAAACTATTGGTTTGGATTTTTGCAGACTTTTTTCCAGCAATTAACTATCGGTGCTGATTAATCAGTTTAGCCACCTCTAAATTTTAACCCTTCTTTGGTTACTCGTGTCATGAGAAGCCATGTTGATTTTGATGTTGCTTGATTAACTCCAGGCAGCTACAGTAATTCATTAAACACTTAAAAGTAAATGAATCAACATATTTCTTCTTTTTTTTTTTTTCTTGTTTTATGCAGCATACCTGTGTGAACTGTGGCCGTGAGGCATTCAGCGAATGCGCAGGTTGCCACAAAGTCTACTACTGTTCTAACTTTTGCCAAAAAAAGGTAAGCTGCCTCTTGATTCCTGTTGTATAAAGCAAAGCACACTAGTTTAGCTTAGTTTGCGCCTTCTACAGCCAGGTGCATACTGTGAGATTTTGGCCACGATTTGTTCGTCTGAGACAAATTTTTAAAATCCTAAAAGATTCCAATAATACCAGGCTTAAATCTGTAGTCTTTGATCGCTGGTTTAACATATTCACCGACAGCCGATTAATGGCCATTACGAACTTTTTTCCTTTAATGGACATCTGGCAGTGTCCTACAATTTCAGACTTTTTCCTGACATGTACATTACAGCAACAAAAGAAACCTACTGAGTTATAAAGGGAAAAGGGGTGTTTGTATGATATTTTTATTATGGTATGTCCCGAACAAAATAAGCGCTACAGATTGTTTTGTTTGCTGCTAGCTACCTTCAGCAACAGAACGAAATTGTGTGCTTCAGTTTTTTAACTGTGAAGAGACATTATGACAACTTATATTTTAAAGTGTGACATTGGGAATATGTACGGCAGTACAGTCTGGCAGTGGTGGACAGTAATAAAGCAAATGTAATTGGTTATTGTACTTTTTTACATATCTGTAGTTTACTGAAGTATTTTTATTTGGGGAGACTTTTCACTTTAACTTCACCACATCGCGGTGATCGCGGCAGATTGCTTTAAATATTTACAGTAGCTTTTTTTACGGTTTCCTTATTTGGATGCGGAATACAGTCTACTGCCACCCGCTGGTATGGGGATGTTATGTCTCTCGAGCAAACGCAGAATGTACATGCACGGTTTGTTGTGTCAGTTTATTTATTTGGTGTTTACAGCTCATTAATATCATTCTATTAATAGATTGGTGTGCTGAGAGTAACATTAGAGTCTTTTTACATAAACTGGGTTAATTAAGCAAAGAAGAAAATAGGAACATTAGAGCCATAATAAATCATAAAAGTTTTACTGGAGTAATTTAACTAGTTTATCTCTACTTTAACTCAAGTACATGGTTATTGTACTTCATCCACCACTGCCGTCTGACAAGCAACATTCGCAAGGTACAATTAAAAATCGCACAGTGTGCACCCAGCATAAATTGACTGAACCTTTTTTGTTTTTACATGAATTAATGATGTAACTCATCTTTGTAGCTTTAGATCTTAATAGGCTCGAATGGTGTCATGACCAGAGGTGGTACACACATCTTCACTTAAGTAGAAGTAAGGACTTTTTACTCAAGTTAAAGTAAAGAAGTTGGGGCTCTAAAATGTAGCCAATACTACTACCTGTTTTAGAGTCACGCTGGTAACTGGACCTCACATCATATTAATATTAGCATAGTATAATATTAATCGCAACCTAATTGCTAATTTTTTTCTGTTTTAAAGGTACCTTAAATTAATAGGTTTTAGGTTTTTAATACTCTAATTAACATTGGCATGGACAGATATGGATGCTTTATGCAAATGTATGTTCATTTTTAATATTTTTAGAATTGTGGTGTTTTAAATCATGTTAATAATTGGGACACAAAACAGAACTTTTGCTATATTTCCATGCGGACGGTTAATAAGGTGATACCGGGGAAACTGTACCTGTTCTAACTTTCCTACAGTTTTCTTTATTTTACAAAAGCACAGCATATTGTTGTTAATATGAGTGTATATAAATAAAAGTAGACACTTTACAGATTTGAATGATGTATTGTTCTTATCTGTACGATCAAAAAAGACAAATTTAATTTCGTTATGATGTCACGAACGTCTTTCGACCCCAGAGGGTTCATTGTGTGCATCATGGTGGATTTCGTTGCTGATTTGAGATTTGGCGCATCAGTAAAACAAATGTTTACTGATTAAAATTCTTCGGTGGATTTTTTTTTTATCAAACAGAAATGTGTGTTAATGAAATTAGTGCCGTTAAAATTAATTAAATTATAAACGCGTTCATTTTGACAGCCCTAATTAATGATGATGATCAGGTGATCAGGAATGTCTCTGTTCTCAGTCATGTTTGCATCACTGACTCCCTCTGTATACTCCACGTTAACACCAGACTTCTTGTTGCCTTCTCCTTTGTTTGTTGTTAGCTTCGTAAACTAACCTACGTCTGTGGTGTGTAAGAGCCAGTAAATAGTACACCAGTGGTAGATTGACAAATAGATTAAAACTAAAGTAACAAGTCTGTTTTGAAAAGGAAAGAAGTAAGATATTTGTGTAAAAATGTAATGAGTAAAAGTAAAAATTTGTCTGAAAATTAAACAGTGAAGTAAATTACTGATACCAGAAAAATCTACTTCAGTACAGTAAGAAGAAAGTATTTGTACTTTGTTACTTCCCACCTCTGTTCATGACTTTTCCTCAGAAAAATGCTTTTGTTCAAAAACCTATTAAAAGTATGTATATATTTGGCATCAGCAATATTTTTTCCATTTTTTAGGACTGGAAGGATCACCAGCACACTTGTTCTCAGCCCAGTGCAGCTATAGGAGTTCATGACGAGGCTCACATAGCCAGCATGGAGGTAGTGAAAGTCAAGGTGTAGCCCCAATACGGACACATGCAGTGCCCTTTGAACAATCCCACCCTTACCTTGTATATTATGAATGAGGGTGAGATACACTATATGGCCAAAAGTATCTGGACATCTGCCCATCACGGATGTGTTTGGTTCTTTTACGAAGTGTTGTCACAGAGATGGAAGCTCACAATCGTATCGGTTACGGAAAATGTTTTGTTATAAATGTCTTTAACTAAGAAGCCCTTCCGAGATCACGGCTTTATACGTTGCATTTTTTTGGTAGTGTTTAAATTAAACAGATAAAAAAAAGTGTAATTTGACGAGGAACGCCGATCATCAACTCGTCAGATAGAGCTTATAGTATGAGGTTCGGACTTGTATTGAAACGTTTTTTTTTTTAAGTTTAATTAATGTGTTCATATTGATGAAGAGACACGAGCCTGCAGGTTTACTTCATTAAGCACACGAAAGATAGTTGAGTTACCAAATTTCAAACTACCTTAGGAAACAAAAGAGTTCAAAATAAAAAAATGGAAAGGAAAAATGACATTTGTGTGTGTGTGTGTGTGTGTGTGTGTGTGTATGTGTTTTATAATGGCTCTCATGCATCTTGATTTTTCCAGTCGAGCCAAAATAACCCGGCTACAGCGGCGATTATTTTATCCTTATTTGTCTGCTTGTAAAAAAAAAATAATAATCTACTCACGTTTCCCTAATTAGAGAACTCAATATAAATGATCTACACAACACACAAATGCAAAACTCGATTTTGGGACGCTCTGCTTGCTCCATTGCATATTTTTATTAAGGTATAATAGTAAGTAAATGAAGTGGAACCCGTTTTTCACCCGGCTGCACAATTCACCATGTGACCGAACTTCTATCCATCATCTCTGTCTGTTTTAATGTGTTCTGGGCAACTGGCTAAAACATGCAGATCTAACTTGCTAGATTTGTGCTACTGGAAGACACACCGGTTATAGTTGTGTGTTATACATATTGTGAATGAATGTATAATGCAGTAAACTATTTAATTGTCAGTGAGCATGAAGGACAAAACTTACCAGCACTAGTGTTCTGTTATTATCCACAACCAAACCAGCACATAGTTCTACAGCTCTCTAATACCGGATTTTGGACCCTTCACACCTCATGACACATACAAATGACCATCATTTCCTACATCAGACAAACCTAAACAACAAATAGGCCCACACAGGTTACTTATTGCACACATATTAGGGTTTATGGCTGAACAAAATATGTGGTTTTTGATAGCAGGATTTTTTAAGATTTATGGATTTCATTTCGAAGGCTGGGAAAAAAAATAAAAACAGGGCTAGTTTTTGAACATAGACAATGTTTTAGATTAAAGCTGAAGACCGGTCAGGCCTTGCATAAACAGGCTTGCTCACAAAATGTCACACTAGGTGAAACCTAGATTGTTTTTATTTTTTAGAAAGCATCAATTTTGCTTTGCAAGCTCGCTAGATTGATCAATTTCAGAATTTGGTCCGATTAACCTTTAGTTCCCAGCGTTCACTGGTAATCAGGGTCTTCATTTTTCTCCTGTCTCTGATGGAAAATGGAAAATATTATATTCAGACAGGCTCTGGACACAACATGCGCAGAATAAAGCAAGCGTATGAATAAGTAAATATGAGCCATTTCCATTTTTATATTAACTGGATATTTACACTATAATAGGAACACATGTACACCTACTCATTCATGCAGTTATCTAGTCAGCCAATGAAGTGGCAGCAGCACAATAGATAGAGATCAAGAGTTTCAGATCACACCAAACTTCAGAATTGGGGAAAATGCACATATGAACACTTCAGGTTCACCAAAACTGGGCAGATTGGAAAGTTGTTTGGAGAAACTGTGGTAGTATCCTGTTGTTCGCTGACATTGGAGCCTTATTTGGTCTTCAGCTTTTGTAGGTCATCAACCTAAACACTATAAACACCCAAACACTAAACTGATGTTTATAAAGTTATAAAGAATGTTCTTCCTGTCAACTCGATTAAATTGGGCCATTCTCCTCTGACATTTCTCAACAAGTTGTACTTCTTGTATTTACTTTTTGTAATAATTGGGTGGAAACTCTGGAGATGGTTGTGTGTGAAAATCCCAAGAGTTTAGCAGTTTCTGATTCCTCCAAACCAGCAATAATTCCACATAAAAAATGTGGGCTATCAGGGCCAGCAAGGTCTTCTCTTTTTTCCCATGACTTTTTTCCCATGAATATTCTCTTAATTTTTATTAAGATTTTCTCTCTGCTGCACCAAATTCCAGTCATATATATTGATGGTAAAGTTTCTTTCCCATTATATTTTAGCCATTACACGCTGCCGGGATCAAAGGAATCTGCCATGAGACTTTCGATATCAACAGTGTGGGTGCCTGTAGCATAAAATATATACTGCTTGAAGGCTGTTGCTTTAACCAATCAGATTTCAAGTTGGCGACACCAGGGCCATCTAGCAGGCGTACAATAACATCAACATTTTCACGTCTTTTAAATGGATGGTCAGGGAGCGCACTAGTCAGAGCTCGCAAACCGCATCTGTAGCAAACTTTAGCTCAAATATATTTGTGTGGATTTCATAGTTGTTTTGAGGAGAAGAAATTGATTTGGTCGCAGATATTCTTACAAGGACATTTTTGAGATTGACTTTTTAAGAGAAGCTGGACATCATAAGGAAAGGTCAGCCAAAACAGTACAAAACAAATGTTAAGCTTTTTTATGAACCATTTATACTTTTTCGTTTTCTTTTCTGTAGAATTTGCAAAAACAAAAATGATGTATGCTGGCGGTACAGCTGTGGCTACAGTGAAAGGAGGCTTGTTGAATTGTGTTCATTGGGTTTCTTGTTTAAGTTCAAGTTTATTTCTATAGAGCTTTTTACAATGGACATTGTTTTAAGTAGAACTTAAGAATTTATACAACTTAAGAATTAAAGTGAATTTTGTGTATTTATCTCTAATGTGCAAGCCTGGGGCTTTAGTAATATCATTCATTCTCACTGCATGAGATGCACTGTGATTCAGTGCTCTGTTAGACTGCGTTTCTGTATAATATTGTGGTTTCATTATAAATGATGGTATTAAGATTTGGATTTAGTCAGGTAGGACACCACTCAAGGCCACTAGTATGAAATGCATGGCCTGCCACTGCTTCATAAAAAGCTACTGAGATCCCATTTTATTCCATATTCTGATGTTTGATGCGAATGTAATTCAAAGCTTGTGTTCTGTATCCGCATGATATTTACTCGTCGTGATGCTGCTAATACACAATCAACGCATCAAATCATGTGTGTGAACAGGCAGGGGTACAGGTGTTCCTATTAAAGTGGCTGGTGATTACATGTGAGCGTTTGTGAAATGGCCATTATTTAATGACTGGCACGTAGCAGAGATTAGCTGGTCTTTTCTCTGAGGTGTCATCAACTGCCACACAGCTGGCTTCATCCATATTAATCCTGAGCTGATGAACTCCACACGCTCAACTGGACTGATTCACCACGACATGCAGCCTGAATAAAAAAAATAAAAAAGTAAAGGGAGCATTTGACATTTCTGTTCAGTAACAGTTTTTACCAAATAAAAATCTATATCAGACATCTAAATGTATGCAATTTGTTTTTAGGTTCAGACTCTCTGGCCTCGTAGAAATAGTGTTCCTCTACGATGTAGCCTTTTAGTGACCCAGAATCCAGATCCAGGCTCCAGCAGTGGAGTTTATTGCAGCTTCCAGTTATAATGACTTTGAGCTATAATGTATTGCTGATGGGAATACAGGGTTAGGCTGAGTGCTGTAAAATGTAAATAACAAAATTACATTTATAAAGAAGTTGTTTTAATTCAATCCGACTGTCATCATAAGCATCTTCCTTTAACTTCATAGGTTTTCGATTTATCAGTTCAGTATCCCCCCCCAAAAAAAGGACATTTGAAGGTCGTTCTGTCAGATTTCTGTCTTATCAAGTTCAGCCTTTGTTTAGAATCGTACTGCATTAAGAGGCACTGATGGGAACCGTCTTTAGGTGACAGGGGACTTTGTCAGGTTGTCTAGTCGAATCTGCCTCCAGCCGTTCGTGAACCTGCTATAATTTATTCTTTTGTTTCCTCGCTCCATTTGGTGTATTTTAATATCAAGATCAGCTGCCTTTTTTTTGCTTTCCTGAACGCACAACAGAAAATCCCCTTCTGGGTGAAAAAGAGCAAGCACTAAATTTGGTCTTTCACCTGCCAGTGTTATAAAGTCATTTCAGAAGTTTTACTTGTTCAATTGATTGATTAGACAGCTCAACTGTGCTTAATGTATTAGCCCTCAACACGATACACACACATTTTTGCTTTTACATGACCCTTTGTTTTTCCTACCTGCACTTGCATCAGCCCAGCAGGAGCCACAGAAACTGGCAGCTCATTCATCCAGGGCCGGTGAGACTCCACCGCTCTGGTTGTGATGCATCATTTCATGCTAAACTGTAGTGTTATTTCCTGCTGCCTCATATTCCTTTATGTCTTCTGCTATTACAGTTGTGTGGTTTAGTGCTTTTTATGATATCAGACTTCTCAAGCATCAAATGGAGAGACAGTAACCCTGGTGTTGGGTTGTTGTTTTTTTTTCCCCTGCTGAAAATTCATGCTTCAGTAGGTTTGAGCAAAGGGTTTACTTTTGGCCTTTGAAGACTCCTGAAACATGGTCTTTTCTTTTGAAGTGAAAGTGGTCTTGTCTTCAAGTAAGCAAACTGACAATTTTTTTGGCAGAGGTCAATGAACTAATTTTTTTTGGACAAAAACTCAGTCAGTCAAAGCCCTGCTGGCTCACAGTTTTGTACAGCGATCACAATGAGGGATCATCAGACAGAGATGTGATCGCATGCACCTTTAGATTACACAGTGCACCAGTGAAAATATCAACAATGTTCTCTTCCCTCAGGTTTGCGAATTTACCCAGAGCCAGATGTCCGTTTTTTTGCTTGACAAACCAGCAGCTGGATTTGACTGGTCACTTTAAGTGGCACTCACATATCAGAGAAGCCGTCATTTGACCGTGCTTTTTTCATCGAGGTTGGAACAGAAGGGTTTGCTTGCCTCTGTCTTGAGCCTGAATGTAATAAAAACTGACATCCTTTCTCATATTAAAGCCTAAAAGCAGCTCTGACCTTCCTAAAACCTGTTTTATTTTGACCTCCATATCAGCGCAGGCATTTGAGGTGTTTTCAGAATAACAAGCTTGACAATGGAAGATGGATAGTACCTATATAACCCAACAAAGAGGATAATAACATCAGGGGGAACTTTTTCTTTTGTTTATTTTAAATTGCAAAGAAAAAAAATTGACTTTTGTCAGAATCAATAATCATGTTACTTGGTTAGAGTGGCAGGCCATCAAGGACTTCTCTGCTGAATCAATATGTAATAAATTATTTCCAATAGTCTATTCTCTTCTTTTTGTAGCTTTTCTCTCGATTGCGCTGCTTCCTGTAGCATAAATTTAGGTTAGAGTTTCTATCCAATTATATTTCAGCCACATTGTGTTGCCAGGGTCAAAATGTGGCTCGAGCCTTCACAATCAAAAGTGTGGGTTACTTGAAGCTGTTGCTTTGACCAATCAGCTTGCGAGTTTGAGATACTGGCGCCATCTAGCAGGAATACAAAAATGTCGGCATATTCACGCCGATTGGATGAGCAGAGAGCGCACTAGCCAGAGTTCGCAAACCTCATCTGTAGCAAACTGCACAAGCTCTAATATATATCCGTGTGGATTTAATAGCTGTTTATTTTGTTCCACAATGGCTGACAGAGGAGAAGACATTGATTTGGTCGCAGATACAAACACAAGGCCATTTTTAAGACGGAATTTTCAAGAAAAGCTGGATATGGTAAGAAAAGGTCAACCAAAACAATTCAAAACAGCTGTTAAGCTTTT
Organism: Silurus meridionalis; assembly: GCF_014805685.1. Taxonomy (NCBI): domain Eukaryota; kingdom Metazoa; phylum Chordata; class Actinopteri; order Siluriformes; family Siluridae; genus Silurus; species Silurus meridionalis. Next base: position 6,154,678 of record NC_060893.1, on the reverse strand, counting down.
TCTTCCAAAAAATCTTTATTTTTGCGTTTTCTTTCCTGTAGAATTTGCACAAAACCTCACAATTTGCCTTAAATTTAAATACCCAGGTAAAATGGAATGCATGAACAAATTGCACAAAAATACACAGAAAACTGGTGGTTATTTTTATGAGGTTAATATCGATGCTTCTGCTAGAGATCATCTTTGCTGGCGGTGCAGTTGTGGCTACAGTGAAAGGAGACTTGTTGAATTGTGTTCATTGGGTTTTTTGCTTTAGCAATAGCATTCATTCTCTCTGTATGAGATACCCGACTGTGATGCTGCTCCCTGTTGTACTGCTTTTCTATATAATATTGATGGTTTCTTTAGCAGTGGCGCCATAAATGATTGTATTAAGAGGTGGATTTATTCAGGTAGGACACCACTATAGGTGTAAAATGCACAGCCCACCAACTCTTGGTTGGAATAAAAAATCTGCAGTCCGATGTTTGATAATGTTTACATACATTTAATGATCACCAATCTTGAGATTGTGTGTGGAAAAAACTGATATGTTTCTTTTAGTGGAGATTTATTTAATTGTGGTGAAAGACTAGATTCGTACAGCCAGTTGGCAGAAGATCTTGCAGGAACCAAGAAAAAAGCTGAGGCAGATTTTTTTTCTCTCATGCAGGCAGGGGGTTGTAGTGTATGGACCTTGTGGGAAATGAAAGGCCATGAGCTGTAACATAGTGAGATGCTCATTTGGTGTTGCATTTATCCATCTTAAATAAATTGTAAATCTTAAATCTTAAATAAAAAAAGATGTTCAAATGACTACATTTTGGAAACTTAGCCTACAGGCTGAAGATCAAGGTCATTTATTTTCGACATGCAATACGAGCCTATGAACAAGGCCATTAAAAGTGTCTCACTGAAATGATAAAACAATACAAACCGCAACGTGATCGTGGAATTTACATTCTACTATATACAAGATGTTAGCATTGCCTTATTATTACAATCATGGTCAGGGCTCAAGTCGCACTGGCCGGATGATTGTTGTGCAGCATGCGGCGTGTCTAGCAGCATGTGGGTAAAAAATTCCTGAAGAACTTCCTGAACTCTGTGTTGAAGACGGTATAGATGATGGGGTTGATGGCGCTGTTGACGTAACCCAACCACGTAACGATGCTGATGAGACTGCCGGGAATGTCGCAGTCCTCGCACAGAGCACGCATCGTGTGCACCACGAAGAACGGCGTCCAGCAGAACAGGAAGGCACCTGGTAAGAAAAGCACAGCGTACGTCATCATGGCACATGGGAGGCGGAACGGTTTATGTTTCACATATTAGTTAGAAATCATCTCGAAGCGAAAGACCGGGCTGAGAATTTAGCCCCTGCATGCTGCCCTGAATGATTTGTATTCTTTCAGAGCGGTTTCTTAGCAAGAGGCATGTGACTGACAGTGACTCATCTGTCCTCAGTTTATGAATTATGGACCAGCTCTCTATCACTGTCCCTGTTGTCAACTGCTGAAGACCATCATCACTCCATCACGAGGGACAAGGGGGTGGAGGGATGAATCGGGCGAAGAGAGAAGGAGCTGCAGGAGGACTGCTATACATAATGAGGAATAGATTTCTCACACACACACGCACAAAATACAACACCAAAATAACTTTGGTTGAAGTACTTTCTGTACAAATGTATACTTCTAAATGAGGCTTTTAAATAATAAGAGCCAGGTCCATGGCACCAAAGCGCCGCTATCACGCGAACACAAGGCTTTCACGAACACATATACACCCCTAACTGGGTACCCTGCTGTGTTAAAGCATGTGCTTTAACTCTCCTGGTGAACGCTGTGTGTGTGCCCACAATGCTCTAAATGTGTGTGTCCTCTTGTAGCTCCGTATAGCTGCGTTCATCCTAGGACAAAGGTTATGTCATAATAGGATTGGAGGATTTAAGCATCTGTGATTAGCCAGTGTGGTTTAGAAGAGCCACTCAGTTTTCACTGTTTTATGTGAGTCCTGGATTTACCTTCCGAAAACATTTTAATAATGATGAAAATGATCCATCTGCTTAATATCATTGAATTCTATACATGAAGCTATTGTTTAGATTAGCGAGATTAGCGACTATTTTGAACATGTTTTCCTAAGCAAAGCCAATGCCCTAATTTTGGTCATTGGAAAAAGTTCAATTGCAATCCATGACAGACCTGGAATACACTACCTAGCATACTGCACCATATGAAGCTTGCTAGCTAGGTGTAAGAGGTGGTATGAGCTTTGGTTAGCTCTTTTTAGAAGTATTTTATTTATCTACTTCATACACTTTCACCTTTAAAATAGTCCCCTTGCACTCAGCATTCCTGCTACTTCTGAAATGTGTCCTGGAAGTGTTCTTTTGGAAGCACGTCAAGCACCTTCTGCGATTCGCGCTAGATCTCTGCAATGGTGTCAAAATGGCGACCCTCTGAGCTGGAGCTTCATTGTTGGGAAGACGGCGAAGACCGCAGGAGAAAACTCTGGCGAGTAGGGTGAGTGCAGTGAGATCATGTGGATCGTTGTCCGACGATCATCGTGCACAAGTTTCCGAATGGTTTCGATGTTTTCGGGGTTTGAGCTTAATCTCTCGTCATCTTCAATTGATGTTCTTCCGCTGTTGATGCACACGTGCCAGTCGAAACACCTCGATGACTCATTGCAGTATCGCAGTATGTCAAACGTATGTCATGTGAAAACGTCTTAATGGCAGATTAGCTCAGTTTCATGCGGAATTTCCTGCTAGCTCTTTGATGGATTCGCAGACATGGTTATGCATGTCGTCAGAATAGCACCAGTTAGCACCATTAGTCTGGAAACTTTTTTGATACCACCTTGTAGTTAGTTAGCTATTTGAGTCAGCTTACTTTCTTGTACACACCAAGCTCTTTATCCAGCCTGAAAATCCAGCACAAAAAGAAATATCATACGATGACAATAAGAATGTGTGGCCTGTAGGTGGACACCTGACCGTCACACTCATATGTGTCCCTTTTCCCAAACCTTGTAGCAACAAACTAAACAACAAAGCAGATTATTATATTAGATGTGTTTGCATATAAAGGTGTACAGACTGTACAAATTTGATGAGGAAAGGAAACGGTAGGTCAGGGGTTCCAATGGTTTTCAGTTCAAATCCCAGCAGCACCAATGATGAGACTTTGAGCATGCCCCGTAACCTTTAACTTAGTTGTGTAAATGGTGTCATTGTAAATCGCTTTGGGTAGGGGTGTCTTTTAAATGCAATAAATATAAAAGATGGTCATTATGTTTTTCCCTATTTTTACTTGAGGATCAATAAAGTATTCTGATGATTTCCGTGTACTCGTCTAGAATCAGTTTATACATATATATATATATATATATATATATATATATATATATATATATATATATATATATATATATATATATGTTTTATGATATGTATTACAATATTTAGGTTTTGGTTTAATTATTAGCATTAAACTGTTTGTTTAAACAATTATGTGCTGTTTAAAAAATCGATTAATATTATATTGTATATTTATACATTAATATGAAGTATAGTTATATTTATTAAACATAAATGTACAAAATTGACACCAAAAATAATCTTTTTCTAATTTTTGCATTTTATTGATAAAGTAAGCTGTGACAAATCAATATATAATTATTAACATTTTTTAATTGTAGTAAATAAATACGGTATCCCAGATACCTCAGATACCTCATTCTGTGACATAACCTTGCTTGATATTGACATATTGTCATATCACTCAGCCCTATTTGATTCACACGACGGTTTCTACAGCGTGCTTCTCAATCTTGGGAGGTGGTACTGTAGCTTAGTGGTTAAGGTGCAGGGTTACTGATCAGAAGGTCAGGGGTTTAAGTCCTGGTATTGCCAAGCTGCCAATCTTGGGGCCCTTAGAGACACCAGCTGAGGGAATATCATTTGAAACCATGATGTTCCTCTACAGATACAGAGTCTTTACTTAACTCATGCACCAAGACACTTTGTCTTGTAATTTGCAATTTCTTTTTTTTTGGCAAGAGCATTACTGGTGCAGATGTACTCACCTACTACGACAGGAAGCACCCTCATGGCCTTCCTTTCCCTCCCATTAATCTTTGCCCTCTTCTTCTCTCGGTTCTGATCTTGATTGTAACCACTCTCGGAGAAGGTCAGAGAAGCTACAGGCCCATTTTTATATTGTATTGTATACGGACTGTCAGGGACAGGATCCGGGTCCATCTCGTTTAGATTAAGGTCTGTAAAGTCATTCTCTATGACTGGGGGAAGAGGTGGTGGTAGAGACGCATGCGGCAGTAGAGATGCTGCTGTCTCGTCAAGTTTGTGACAGGCCTGTGTGCTGCTTTTCAGCTTGGCTTTCCTCACCTCCTCCCACCTCCTGAGGCTCTGAAATATTCCACAGTAGAGCAGCAGCATGATTGGGCAGGGCACAAAGAATGAGCAGACAGAGGAGTAGACCACATAGTTGTTATTCTCCAGCTTGCACTCGCTGTGGTCCCTGTTTGGCACGTCATTGATGCCGAACAGCACAGGCGAAGCCACAGCTAATGCCAGGATCCACGTGGCAGACAGCAGGACAACCTGCCGCTGGTCCACGTGTTTGCGGTTGTAATTGAGTGGGATGGACACAGCAATAAACCTGCAGGGATCCAAACAGACATGATATAAATGACAGTTCCAGTTCTGTTTGTCTACAATTTTCAAAAAGTCTCGGAAAACCACTTCTTTTGTTTACTTTGGCCTGTGCACTTTTTACATCCTGTGCACAAAGTTTACATTTACAGCATTTGGCAGACAACCTTATCCAGAGAGACTTACATTTATCTCATTCATACAACTGAGCAGCTATGGGGCCAATGTGCAATGCTTTAACTAATATGCCACCACCTCCCCAAGTTTCAGTTACGATTGACTCTGCAGCTGTCCTTAGTCAGGATGACTGTCATACTTATATCTCTCATTTGCCTACACTTGTATGATCAAAGTTAATCAAGACTACATAAAATTTCAATGTAATTATTGTTATTTATCTTGTCTCTCTCTCTCTCTCTCTCTCTCTCTCTCTCTCTCTCAAACCTACCTGTCAATGCTAATTGCACAAAGGTTGAATATGGAGGCAGTACACAGCATCACATCCATGGTCATCAAGCCGTCACACACGGTCATGTTCAGGGACCAAACTCCATCCAGGAACTAAAAAACGAATGAAGAGCTCTCTCTCTTAATTACAATTCAATTCAAACTGCTTTATATTCATAACCATATACACCAATCAGCCATAACATAATGATCAGCTGCCTAATATTGTGTTTGTCCCCTTTAGCTGCAAAAACAGTTCTGACCCATCGAGTATTAACACCATTAACTTCTTCAGCAATTTGAGCTATAGGAGCTCGTCTGTTGGATCGGATCACACGGGCCAGCCTTTGTTCCCCATGTGCATCAATGAGCCCATGACCCTGTCGCCGGTTTACCATTGTTCTTTCTTGAACTGCTTTTGATAGATAGTGACCACTGCAGACCGGGAAACCCCGCAAGAGCTGCAGTTTTGAAGATGCTCTGACCCAGTCAACTAGACGTTACAATTTGGTCCTTGTCAAACTCGCTCTAATCCTTACGCTCGCCCATTTTTCCTGCTTCCAACACGTCAACTTTGAGGACAAAATGTTTACTTGCTGCCCAATAATATCCCACCCACTAACAGGTGCCATGAAGTAGAGATAATCGTGTTGTTCACTTCACTGCTCATAATGTTGTAATGTCATTATGTTATGCCTGATCGGTGTCTATATTCAGGGCTGCAGACGAACTGCTATTAATAGCAGAAAAACTGTTATTAATAAACATATTATTAAATCATTACACAGAGTGTCTGTATAGAAACAATGAGATGAAAGGACAGAAATTAACTGCAGTACATCAAATAATATTAATAATAATCCTAATGCAATTATACAACTCTCCATTTCCCTCTCTCTTCTGTCTCTTTAACATTGGTACTTATGCTCTACCTCTTTTTCTCATCCTTTACTCTTCTAGCAGTCTGAAATCGCCATATCATACTTATGATGTACTTTATTTCCTAATCCCAAAATGCACACACACACACACACACACACACACACACACACACACACACACACACACACACACACACACTTACTCCATGTCCCTTAAACTGATGTGCTATTCTGGGACTGATACCCACCCCAGTGTCAAAAGGGGGTTGTAGGGGTGTTGGGGGGGCCTCAGATAAGAGGATTTAATGGCATTTTAATGATGGGGAATGGACAGACTCGATTGTTTTATTGGTAATAGCTCTTTTCTTATGCCAATGACCCATATTTGCCCTACAAGTGGAATGCATGAGCTCCTGGCAACAGAGTGTGGAGTATGATAATGAGGAAACGCTGTTGGATTGCACAGTGAGGATGTCATGCAAGACTTTGACCACGAGTAACCAGGTATCCTACAGTAACACTTCCTCTTCCAACTTGTTTCTACAATGTGGAGTCAAATACAAGGGACTCGATATCCCTGGACTACGGTCTTGGCTTTTTTTTTTTTTTGCAAGTCTGTTTTGCTGGCCTCTGCATTCGAACCCAAACATGTTGGACACGAGGTCTGTACCGACTGCTCACTTATTGGAAACCCGAGCGGGTTGACAAAGATGCACTCCGTAGGAGGTGTCGCTCCCGTCACACATGCCAAGTGAACCCAAGCCCATGCTAAATGGATGGTTAACGGGTAATTGGATTCCAGCTCGGAAGCATACAAGCAATTCTGGTGACGAAACAAAACACGTGGATGGACCAGGGATGTGACCGAATTGCAATAAATGGACGAAAGTTTGCGGTTGCCTTTTTGTATTTCTTCTCGTAATGGCCCCAGTTGTATCTTTGTATGCAGTGACATTACAATTTCCCTTCAGTTAAAGTAACCGGTTCAGGCCTGTTCCACATGAAGTTCCAAGAAGATATAATTTGCCAAGATTGGAGTAAAAGAACCTTGCAGCCACTGACCAGCTTCTGTAATCACCTGGAACACTGACTGCACCCTGACCTCACTAAAGCTCTTGTGGCTGAATGATCACAAATCCACACAGCCACACTACAAACTCTAGTAGAAATCCGTCCCAGAAAATTAGAGGTTATTCAAACTGAAAAAAGGGGATAAATCAAATCAGAAATAAAGCCTAAATAAATGTTGATGGATAGAATGAAGAGCCTTGTTTTAATAATATATTGACTTGACAGGTTTGAAGCTCTTCAGAATTATGTGCCTAGAAATGGGATGTATAGTATATCGCAGGGGTTGTTGCACTTACCTCTGCGTAGACAAACAGAGGCAGAACCAGCACTGCGAGGAGCAGGTCGGCGACGGCTAAACTCACGATAAAGTAATTGGTGGTGGTTTTTAAAGCCTTTTCTCTGTACACGCTGAGGCACACGAGCACGTTCCCGCAGATGATCACGACGATGAGCAGGATCCCAAAGACGAGTGCGGGAAAGTTGTAGTTCGTGCCTGAGAGCTGGGCTGCGCTGTGGTTGCTTGAAGGGCTGAGGTTGGTGGGCATTTCTGTAGAAATCCGGTACGTCTCCTCGGTGCCGTGCACGTCCCCGCTTCAGCACGAGCCCCCACCCTGGGGGCAGCTTCGCTTGAGGGCTTTCCTCTTATCAGCCAGCCGTCTCAAACACTTTCCATCTGAAAACACTGCCATCATCTGATCCACTGTGAATCTTTCTGCTTCTCTCTTTCTCTCTCTCTCTCTCTCTCTCTCTCCCACTCACGCACAAAGGTTCTGCCTCCTGCGCTTGAGCCAGGCGAGTGACGAGTTAAGCGCCTTAGTGCGTGCCTTACGCACAAAACCCAATCACCAGATCTGCCTGCTAACATACAAAACCACTCAGACATCCAGACATAACTTTTCTACTTCTCAGCAGGGATGCACGACTGCCTCACACCCAGCAGGTTGCTGCTTTTTGGGCTTTCTGTGTGGGTGTGTGTTTTTTTTCCCCTCTTAATGCTGTGACAGACATAGTGTTATGAGCTGATTCCTCCTCAACAGAAGTTCAGCAGTTCCAGCAGGAGGACAAAAGTCCTTGTTTGCTCTGGCTCATTCGAAAAAAGTGAGGAAACTCTGGCTTTTATGAGTGTTTTTATGAGTGTCATGTTTACAAACATGGTTTGTATGTTTTACTTGGATATCTATCTTTCTCAGTCTCTCTCTCTCTCTCTCTCTCTCTCTCTCTCAAAGTGCTATTACTGTATGTACACAATTAAGCTCTACAAATATGCATTTATTCCTGCATTTTGCATTTGGTAATATTATTTATATGAAATATCAAATTAAATTTTAGTCTTATATATATTTTTTATTTATCTATATCTAATATTTTAGATATTTTATTCGTTTTTTATGCCCAACATTTCTATCACGTGAAAAATATTACATAAATCATATGAGAACAAAAATCATCAATTAATGAAACAAATGTGAATCAAGTTGAAAATCACATGTGAAAATAATAAATTCCCCTTAAATCAATCAATTCAAATCAATAAATATGTTAATTTTTTTTTAACTGAGCTATACAACTGAAAATGTGAGAAAGAAAGAAATCATATGAAAATCATGAAGGAATCAAACTCCAATAAAAACAACAAATTATGTCCCAATGGGGGAAAAAATCACATGGAAAAAACTCGCTTAGGCTCACTATGAGTCTGCATGCAGTTGCAGAGCAAAAATCTTGGGAAAGTTTTAACTGGTGCTTTGGTTCTGACTACAAAACCTCTCAGTGCACCTGTTTGTCTTGGTGTGATAATAGTTGATGCTAGTCTTTCATTTCATGTTCTTTTTCCTTGTTTTCTCAGCTTGATGGGTCCATTTTAATAACAATGACATTTCTCTGAGATGCCTGAAGAGATTTTTTCCTCAGGCAACAGCAATTTATTTAATACATTAACCTTTTGCAATTAACCTTTTGACAAATTTTCTTTTCTGCTCTCCATGTTATTTTTTGTCTTTTTGCTTTTGACAGGTGATTAAAGGAGTATGCATGACCACCTTGTATTATATTTCACAATAAAATGACACATAATCAATTATTCCTTGATCCTATATGGTGAAATCGGTAAGTCGTACATAAGTCATATTATAGCTGTTTATCTACATAATATAACATACTCTTCTGAATCAAAAAAGTCTGTAGTTTTAACAATTAGCACCAAATGTTTCAGTAGAAGTCTAGCTTTTAATGAATTAATTGAAAAAAAACAGTTGAAACCAGTGATTTTCTGGTAACAGACAAACTACTGTCACTGATTAATAGAAAATATGAACAAAATAAGTGAAAGACATCTTTCATCTCTTCAACAATCACTGAGTGGATGATAGATCAAGTGATTTCAACTAGGTTAGATGAAAAGAGCAGTTTCCTCAGTGAAAAATCAAGAGTTTCAATTAAAGGCAGAATTTCCACTAAGATTTTTTGCTTTTAAATGTCAGAATAATGCCCATGTTATCACAATACATTCAGCTTGGAAAATGTATACATTTCTATTTAATGGGTTTTTACAAAACAACAAAAAAAGTTTTTTTTGTAGAATTTACATATTTTTTTTGCCAATTCTGCCTTTAATTGTCTTTAATTTTATTATTTTTTTTAAAATAATATTTAGAATGGTTTTTTTTTAATCAATTATATATTTTTACTGTAGAATTTACACATTTTTTTTTGCCAATTCTGCCTTTAATTTTCTTTAATTTTATTTTATTTTTTAATTTTTTATTAATGTTTTTATTTTAAATCAATTATATATTTTTTTGCCAAGTCTGCACTTAATTGGCTTCATTTTAATCTTTAAATACATTTTTGATGATAATATTTTGAATACTTTTTTTATTAATTGCTTGAAGCTGTCTGATATAGTTATAGTTATACAGTAGTTATTTATAATAAACTCTTTAACTGCATGCCCATGATTAATTAAAGCTTTAAAGCTTGCGAATGTGTGAGTGGCTGAAGAGTGTGTGTGTGTGTGTGTGTGTGTGTGTGTGTGTGTGTGTGTGTGTGTGTTTCACCACACAACAGGGAAACAATGAACTGTGTGTTTGCACTTAATCAACCTGTTGATCAAAACAAATTAGTGCCGCTTTCACTCTGATGCACGTGGAAAAGGCCAGCGAATGCATCTGTCTAAACATTTAACATCTGGGGGTAAATGATAAAATCAAACAGATAAATAAATGGATAAACGTGCCTTTGCTATTCATGTATGACCAGAAACAGATTTTTTATTAAATTTTTTTTTTTTTTTTTTTTACCGCTGCTGCCACTGCAAAAAAATTTCATCTTAGCAAAATCTGGTCAAATACGTAAAGCAAATAATAGAGGATATTAGATATCATTAAATCGAATTCTAACCATCTAAAAAAGCCAAACATTTTTTTTTTATTTCTAAGCAGAAGCAAAATCAAAAGCCTGAAATTATTAGAATTAAATAGAAATACTAGAATTACGTATATTTCTAGATATTCTCACTAGATTGCCAAAAATGTACTTACATTGTTTATTAGCTTATGATCTGCTGTTTTTCTTTGTTTTCTCTCATAAATAAATATATACATATAGGTCACACAAGTAGCAGTAAGACAGAAGAGAAATTAATTTGATTTGTTTAGTGTTTTCAACAGTGGACACTCATAGAGCAGACTTTAAACATGATCATTTTGGTGGCATTTTTGATGATTCATATTCAATTACTCACTTATCACATTATATCTAATCACATTACAATCCAAAGCACCAAAGGTGTCCAGACTACAATCAAATCAATTTAATTATAGTGTTTTTAATAATGGATATTATCCCAAAGAAGCTTTACAGAATTAAATATCTTTTAAATGTATACATCTTATATTACATTCAGAGCATTTGGCAGATGTCCTTATACATCTCTCTTGTTTATACATCTCAGCAGTTATGAGGTTAAGCACCTTGCTCAGGGGCGAGATATTAAATCCACACAAATATATATGAGCTTGTCGGTTTGTTACAGATGCGGGTTGCCAGCTCGGACCATCCAATCAAAAAATGTGAAAATGCCAAATGTTATTGTATGCCTTAGCTGGCCAATGGTTGGCCAACTTGGAATCTGAGTGGTTAAATTGGCCGCTTCATGCAACGTGTATTTTAAGCTACAGGCGCTCACAGTGCTGATTGTGAAGCCTCAAGATTGATTCGTTTGACCTCGGCAACATGATGTGAGGGCTGAAATCTGATTGAATAGAAACTGTAATCTGAATTTAATGCTTGGTTGCACTACTCCTAGAAGCAGTGCAACCGAGAGAAACGCTATATAAAATAAAGAGAATAACATTTTTGGGAATAATTGAACAAATATTCAAGGGTAAATATATTTTGAAAGGTAAGTCAGTGATTGTGAAATCCCTTCTGCAGTGTGTGCAAACCTGGTGAAAAACTACAGGAAATGTTTGACCTCTGTAATTGACCTCTCTCCAAATATTAACATTGTTCAAATACTTTTTTGCAGCTGTATCATACAAATAAATAGTAAAAAATAACGTGGTTTCTGGATTTTTTTTTTAGATTATGTCTCTCACAGTGGACATGCACCTACGATGACAATTTCAGACCCCTCCATGATTTCTAAGTGGGAGAACTTGCAAAATAGCAGGGTGTTCAAATACTTATTTTCCTCGCTGTATATGTGTGTATGTATGTATATGAATATTTGGCTGTCAAAATGAAAATTATTTTAAACGGCACGAAATGTAATTAATTAATCAATTCAGTGCACATTTCTGTTTCACCAAATGAGTTACTTCTCATAGACTCTCATAGACTTTGAGTAACTGAGAGAATGAACAGGAAGGAGAAGTTTTGACCCTCTACCATCATGATCTAAGAGAAAACAGTGGTCTCTTAACTATAGAAAACCAAGAGTCCAATAAGCAAAGCCTTGTTTGACCTCAATGGTAGTGTAGTGGTTAGTGATACGGTCTCTGCTATCTGACTCCCCCGGTTCGATTCCTACCGCTTAGCTTTCCTTTAAATTGTTTAAAAATTTTTATAAAGAACTATAAAAGGTCCTAAAAATCAGGTTCTTGCAGGAGATCCTGTGGCTCAATTGGAAGAGCTTTGCCTCTGGGTTGAGAGGTTGCCGGTTCAAACCCGGCCAGGGCTCAAAGTTAAGAGTGTGGAAGGTGTCCAGAATGGCTGCGTTGAAGGTCGGATGTGGAAGGTTTCGGAGGGTGTACCCTGAAGCAGGGGGGCAATATCCGGGCATCTGCCCCCCCCAGCGTCTGAGAAGCTGAAAACAGGGGGTTATAAAGCAAAAACGTTCAAAAAAGTATCGACTTAGTTTTGCATATATAGGGAAAAATTCTGCCAAAAACCTATCACCCCCACTTTTTCTTGAGGCTATGAAGGAGCAGGTCTTCACAGCCTTTGTTCTGAACAACCACTCCATTGCTCACCACAGACTACTTTCCACACAGCTTACCCAGTGTGGGGACAAGCCAGACTCGAACCAGCAACCTCTGAGCTCAGAGGCAAGGCTTTTATCACAAAGCCATCAAGTCCCACAACACACCTTCTTTTTTTTGGGGGTTTATCCTTCGTTTCATGCTTCAAAACAAGAAATTCAGACTAGAAAGAAACACAGAAAGCAGGATTCGAACCCTGAACCCCACCAACAGCGAAATACCAGTCTTAACCCACTGAACCATCGGGAAGGACCGGCTGCGATGATTGTTTAGAGCAGGTCTATCTTTTCTTTCAAACCATCAACACGTGACTAGCAGGGACAAAGCAGGATTCGAACCCTGATTCACACCATTAGCAAGGCACCAGCATTAATCTACTGAACCATCAGGAATGACAAGCTGGTAAGCTTGTTTAAAACAGGTCTATCTTTCTTTTTAACCCATCAAAACAAGAATATGAAGATGTAGGAATCAGGAATTTAACCTACCTCATGACTAGCAGACAGAAAGCCAGGTTTGAACCCTGACCACCAACATTAGCAAAGTACCAGCCTTAACCCACTAAGCCATCAGAAAAAAACAGGATGGGAAACTTGATTAGAGCAGGTCTATCTTTCTTTTCAAACAATCAACACAAGAATTTAACGCTAACGAAAGATGTAGGAAGCGAATACAGATGTAAGTAGCACAAGTTGAACCCACATTGTAAATGGCAGGAAGAAAGCAGGATTTAAACCCTAATCCTCACCATCAAGTCAAGTCAAGTCAAGAGGCTTTTATTGTCATTTCTACTATACACAGTGGTACACATTACACAGTAAAAACGAGACAACGTTCCTCCGGAACACTGGTGCTACACTAAACAACAACAAGCTACATAAAGTACATCGAGTGCAACCTAGTCCAAACAGTGCAGACAAAAAACAGTACAGACAAACAGTGCAGAGAGAAAACACAAGACAACACAAGACAAGACACAAAACATGAGATAGTGCCAACTAGTAAACCTACTGTATACTCTGAATATACAGTCCTGTATGAGAAGACTGTAAAAACTATACCCGGGAGTGAATATAAACAGACACCATGTAGTGCAAAAAACAGCAGCAGTCAAGAGGTGCAAAAGACAGCATGTAAACATTATAGTATAATTTGTTTGCAATTACAGAGGTCAAACGTTTCCTGTAGTTTTTCACAAGGTTTGCACACACTGCAGAAGGGATTTTGGCCCACTCCTCCACACAGATCTTCTCTAGATCAGTCAGGTTTCTGGCCTGTCACTGAGAAACACGGAGTTTGAGCTCCCTCCAAAGATTCTCTATTGGGTTTAGGTCTGGAGACTGGCTAGGCGATGCCAGAACCTTGATATGCTTCTTACAGAGCCACTCCTTGGTTATCCTGGCTGTGTGCTTCGGGTCATTGTCATGTTGGAAGACCCAGCCTCGACCCATCTTCAGTGCTCTAACTGATGGAAGGAAGTTGTTCCCCAAAATCTCGCAATACATGGCCCCGGTCATCCTCTCCTTAATACAGTGCAGTCGCCCTGTCCCATGTGCAGAAAAAAAAAACCCAAAGCATGATGCTACCACCCCCATGCTTCACAGTAGGGATGGTGTTCTTGGGATGGTACTCATCAATCTTCTTCCTCCAAACACGTTTAGTGGAATTATGACCCAAAAGATCTATTTTGGTCTCATCTGACCACATGACTTTCTCCCATGACTCCTCTGGAACATCCAAATGGTCATTGGCAAACTTAAGACGTGCCTGGACATGTGCTGGTTTAAGCAGGGGAACCTTCCGTGCCATGCATGATTTCGAACCATGACGTCTTAGTGTATTACCCACAGTAACCTTGTAAACGGTGGTCCCAGCTCTGTTCAGGTCATTGACCAGCTCCTCCCGTGTAATTCTGGGCTGATTTCTCACCTTCCTTAGGATCATTGAGACCCCACGAGGTGAGATCTTGCATGGAGCCCCAGTCCGAGGGAGATTGACAATCATGTTTAGCTTCTTCCATTTTCTAATCACTGCTCCAACAGTGGACCTTTTTTCACCAAGCTGCTTGGCAATTTCCCCGTAGCCCTTTCCAGCATTGTGGAGGTGTGCAATTTTGTCTCTAGTGTCTTTGGACAGCTCTTTGGTCTTGGCCATGTTAGTAGTTGGATTCTTACTGATTGTATGGGGTGGACAGGTGTCTTTATGCAGCTAACGACCTCATACAGGTGCATCTAATTTAGGATAATAAACGTAGTGGAGGTGGACATTTTAAAGGCAGACTAAAAGGTATTTGAGGGCCAGAATTCTAGCTAATAAACAGGTGTTCAAATACTTTTTTGCAGCTGTATCATACAAATAAATAGTAAAAAAAAAAACGTGATTTCTGGATTTTTTTTTTAGATTATGTCTCTCACAGTGGACATGCACCTACGATGACAATTTCAGACCCCTCCATGATTTCTAAGTGGGAGAACTTGCAAAATAGCAGGTGTTCAAATACTTATTTTCCTCGCTGTATATGTGTGTATGTATGTATATGAATATTTGGCTGTCAAAATGAAAATGATTTTAAACGGCACGAAATGTAATTAATTAATCAATTCAGTGAACATTTCTGTTTCACCAAATGAGTTACTTCTCATAGACTCTCATAGACTTTGAGTAACTGAGAGAATGAACAGGAAGGAGATGTTTTGACCCTCTACCATCATGATCTAAGAGAAAACAGTGGTCTCTTAACTATAGAAAACCAAGAGTCCAATAAGCAAAGCCTTGTTTGACCTCAATGGTAGTGTAGTGGTTAGTGATACGGGCTCTGCTATCTGACTCCCCCGGTTCGATTCCTACCGCTTAACTTTCCTTTAAATTGTTTAAAAATTTTTATAAAGAACTATAAAAGGTCCTAAAAATCAGGTTCTTGCAGGAGATCCTGTGGCTCAATTGGAAGAGCTTTGCCTCTGGGTTGAGAGGTTGCCGGTTCAAACCCCGGCCAGGGCTCAAAGTTAAGAGTGTGGAAGGTGTCCGGAATGGCTGCGTTGAAGGTCGGATGTGGAAGGTTTCGGAGGGTGTACCCTGAAGCAGGGGGGCAATATCCGGGCATCTGCCCCCCCCAGCGTCTGAGAAGCTGAAAACAGGGGGTTATAAAGCAAAAACGTTCAAAAAAGTATCGACTTAGTTTTGCATATAATATATATATAAATTCTGCCAAAAATCTATCACCCCCACTTTTTCTTGAGGCTATGAAGGAGCAGGTCTTCACAGCCTTTGTTCACAGACAACCACTCCATTGCTCACCACAGACTACTTTCCACACAGCTTACCCAGTGTGGGGACAAGCCAGACTCGAACCAGCAACCTCTGAGCTCAGAGGCCAGGCTTTTATCACAAAGCCATCAAGTCCCACAACACACCTTCTTTTTTTTGGGGGTTTATCCTTCGTTTCATGCTTCAAAACAAGAAATTCAGACTAGAAAGAAACACAGAAAGCAGGATTCGAACCCTGAACCCCACCAACAGCGAAATACCAGTCTTAACCCACTGAACCATCGGGAAGGACCGGCTGCGAAGATTGTTTAGAGCAGGTCTATCTTTTCTTTCAAACCATCAACACGTTACTAGCAGGGACAAAGCAGGATTCGAACCCTGATTCACACCATTAGCAAGGCACCAGCATTAATCTACTGAACCATCAGGAATGACAAGCTGGTAAGCTTGTTTAAAACAGGTCTATCTTTCTTTTTAACCCATCAAAACAAGAATATGAAGATGTAGGAATCAGGAATTTAACCTACCTCATGACTAGCAGACAGAAAGCCAGGTTTGAACCCTGACCACCAACATTAGCAAAGTACCAGCCTTAACCCACTAAGCCATCAGAAAAAAACAGGATGGGAAACTTGATTAGAGCAGGTCTATCTTTCTTTTCAAACAATCAACACAAGAATTTAACGCTAACGAAAGATGTAGGAAGCGAATACAGATGTAAGTAGCACAAGTTGAACCCACATTGTAAATGGCAGGAAGAAAGCAGGATTTAAACCCTAATCCTCACCATCAAGTCAAGTCAAGTCAAGAGGCTTTTATTGTCATTTCTACTATACACAGTGGTACACATTACACAGTAAAAACGAGACAACGTTCCTCCGGAACCCTGGTGCCACACTAAACAACAACAAGCTACATAAAGTGCATCGAATGCAACCTAGTGCAAACAGTGCAGACAAAAAACAGTACAGACAGACAGTGCAGACAGAAAACACAAGACAACACAAGACAAGACATAAAACATGAGATAGTGCCAACTAGTAAACCTACTGTATACTCTGAATATACAGTCCTGTATGAGGAAACTGTAAAAAATATACCCGGGAGTGAATATAAACCAACACCATGTAGTGCAAAAAACAGCAGCAGTCAAGAGGTGCAAAAAACAGCATGTAAACAGTATAGTATAATAACAGTATAGTGTAATAAGAAACAGTAAAGGTGCAAAAAACAACATATAAACGGTATAATAGAGTCAAAGGTGCAAAAAACAGCATGTAAACAGTGTAGTACGGTAGAGTATAAATAATAATAAATAAATGATGGTGGAATGGGCTGAGATGAGTAATGAGTGTGTGTCGAGTGTTAAGTCTAGGACTTCAGCGAGGCACCAGCCTTAACCCACTGAACCATGGAAGAGATCAGACTGGGAAGCATGTTTAGATGAGGCACAAGCCTTAAACCACTGAGTGACCACTGCTGAAAAGCATGTGTGCTTTTTGGAGGGTTCATACTTTGTTTCATGCCAGCGCAGTAAGAAAGAAGGCATGTAGGACTGGCTTTGAAACCTTATCACCAGCGTGGACTATATTAAGGACCATGTTCAGGCACAAGCCTTAACCCACTGAGCTACCACAGAAGTGCCTTTTTTTTTTTTTTTTTGGTGGAGTTATCTTTCATTAAAGACCAGGAAATCAAGAAATTAATCCAACACAGAAAGGACAGGATTGAAATGTTTTCAGAGTGGACAAGGTCCAGAAGTTTTATTTACCAACACAGCAACCAGGAATCAAACTCTCAAACTCATCCTCGTGGGGACCCTGACATTAACCCACTAGGCTATCACATCCATCCATCCATCCATCCATCTATCTATCTATCTATCTATCTATCTATCTATCTATCTATCTATCTATCTATCTATCTATCTATCTATCTAATCTATCTAATCTATCTAATCTATCTATCTAAATGATGTGAGGTCCAGTAAGTATAATCAGTACTTCAACTTTTACCCGAGTATTTTAAAACATGAGGATCTGTACTTCTACTTAAGTAAAGGATGTGTGTTCTTTTGCCACCTCTGTTCAGAGGACAATAAATCTGTACTGCTATACAAGCTTCACATTGACTACTCTAAAAAAATATCCAAGTTTCATTTTTATAATATGGTCCCTTTAGAAAATATACTAAAAAGATTGCTGAAATGTGAGGGGTGTACTCACTTTTGTGAGATACTGTATATATAAATATATCACATTTCAGAAACTATTTTATTTGCATTTACATTTACGGAATTCAGCAGACACCCTCTTCCAGAGCAACGTAAAAAAAAAAAGAATGCTTGAAGTCTCTATTTATGAATAAATCAACACGGTTTGCTATAGTAGATTACAAACTTAAGACAGCATTTTTATAGTTTTAATCAATAGTCACTATTACTGGTAACACTCTGTCTTGCCTGTCATTGACACAGGACACAGTCTCATCGTCGCAAAAACACACACACACACACACACACACACACACACACACACACACACACACACACACACACACACACACAGTTTCATGCCTCACATCCTGTTCTTCATGATGCAATGCTTCTACTACTATTCCTTAAACTGTCACAAGAAACTGATGTATTATTCTGTAAGTGATAGTGACACAGTCAGTCAAGCACCTGAAGATGAAAAGAGATGGGCTTCTATATCAGGACAATTGTCCTTACCGTCATCTTACTTGAACGTCATTGAAAATCTGTGGGCTTATCTTAAACATGCTCTGCAATATTCTGTAAGGAAGAGTGCAAGAAATTCATAAAATTTTATTAAACAAGGTTAGAAAGACTCTTGCTGACTTTAGAATGCATGCTATGATATTTGCCAAAAGGGGTTGTTACTAAGTTCTGACTGTGACGCTCTGACGTTTGCCCTTGCCAAAAAAACAACTTTTTCCCTTTTGTTCATCAAAATTGTTCCACTATTCCCTAAGTTCATCATTGCTGCAAATGTTGCATTCACTTTTTTCATTCACAACCACCAAAATATGTAACTTTTGCATACAACTGCACAATATGGATTTTACATATAATATATCTGGTGTTAGCATTTTATTTCCCCAGAATTAGTACAATTTAATTCTAATTTATACACTTTTGACAATGAACAGATTTAAAGCAGCTTAAAGAAATGTAAAAGAAGAATGCAAGTTTGAAATTCATAGATTTGGTCCTATGAGTTTATCCTTAATGAGTGACTGTGGCAAGGAAAGGTTCCTTGAGACAATGTGAGGAAGAAACCCTGAGAGGAACCAGACTCAAAATGGATGACATTAGAGATTTAGGGATTATACTTATAGGGAATAATTCATGGCTTTAGAATTTATATATGTAATTTATTTATTTATGTAAGGCTGCTTTGAGACAATGTCCATTGTTAAAACCACTATACAAATCAAATAAAATTGAATAGAATTGATTTAGTAACTGTTCACTGATGGAGACTTGAGCAAAATTGTTCTTTGCAATTGTACCCCTAAGTCATTGTAGAAAAAATGGCCCTATTGATTGCATTTCAAGTCATCTCACGATTCCTAAGTGGTACCATCCACAGTAATCTCAAGTGTTTTTTCTGCTGTCCATGTGGATCCAGTAGAAAATGGTTTCAACTGAAGATAACTCCATCCAGATGTAGGGTATCAGGATGAATCAGTCAGGTCCGGAGAGCAGAAAGGAACAGTATAACTTGTATCTAAAAAGCATCATGTTTAGTGATATAATAAGATTACAGATTATTAGGCAATCAGTATTTACTTATTCTGTTCTTGCATGGTTTATGAGTAAAAAATAACCCAAAATAGAGCATAAAAGCAACAGCAAATGGATTTACTCGAGATCATCTCCCACTCAGTCCCTCCAATTTGTCTACTTGGCTTTAAATGTGTCCCTTTTAAAAAAGAAAAAAGAAATCTAATCACTTAAATCAATTGTTCATGAACAAAATACTCCATGATTAATCTAGAAAGTCCTCAAGACAGCATGTGACACCATGTCCAAGTGACAACACCACATTCCTTCAGAATACTGTAGATACATGCAGTACAGCAAGTCTTCCTGTATTGGTCATACATACATTCAGTGTGTCAGTCAAACCAGTTCTGGACAAATCTTTAATCCATAATTAATCCATTAATGGCAGTTCTTAACCAGGAATCCTGAGAAACACACACATACACCTACACAAACAATTGTAAATCATGACTATGCTCTAATCACTGCAGCTTCTTCTGGTTCATTAACCTCAGTTTAGCTCCTTTAATAGTGGATTAGTGTGATATCTGTCCAAACTGTCATGCTCAAGCACTTCTATTTCTGTCTATCTTGTGCCCTAGAGCTGACCAGGCAATACACTAGACCACAGGTTATAGACTGATGTCTTCAACAACCACAGAGGAATAAGTTTTTTTTTAATTTATTTGGCCATCATTCTCTCATTAGCATGAAGACACACACTACCACACCATTGTATTAGGCAGCAAAGTCTGTAAAAAGAAAAAATCAGAATGATAAGAGATGTTGTACTACTAAGTCCAAAAACACAATAAGAAAGAGAGGTAAAGGTGGTAGTAGTAGTGTGTGTGTGTGTGTGTGTGTGTGTGTGTGTGTGTGTGTGCGTGTGTTGGCAGTGTAACATGTTATGGTCTGAATCATGATTTGTCAGCCCAATAATGATAAATCGGTCTGTGGTGCCCCAAACAGAGACCTTCAGGACAAGCAGCAGGATCTTATACGTTTTGATTTGCAGACATTTCTACTGGTAACACCCTGCCTTGCCCTTTAGAAATAACAGAATACACACACACACACACACACACACACACACACACACACAGGCTCACACCTCACATCCTGTTCTGCTTGATGCACAGCTTCTACACCCTAATTGTCACACGGAGATGAAGTAATATAATAAATCACTTGATATATTTCTACTTGGAGAGAAGATAAGAAATGGAAATGCTTTGGACACACTCACTACTGATATAGTCATGTTTGATATGGTAGGTATTATTAGGGTTAAGCATCTGAAGGTTTGAATGCAGGCTTTGTTTGTAAGATGACAAGTTTTCAGTGCTATATGTGCCAACTCAGACCTAGTTTGTCAGATTTGTTGAGATTTTAGGTTAACATCGCCTCCTGTTGGTCATTATGTGCTATATAATCTTCCTCCAGCACACAAGAGCCATCTAACCTTTATGCATTTTATTTAGAAAATATTCAGAAGTCTTTATTTTTCCCAATATTTGTCACTACTATTACTATCCCCAACACTACTAATACAAGTACTACTACTACCGCTCCCATCACTACCATTATTACTAATACTACAACTACTACTATTACTATTAATACCACCACCAGCATTAGTACTACTACAACTACTACTATTATTACCAGCACCACCATTACTAATACAAATACTGCTACTACTATTAATACCAGCACCACTACCAATACTACGACTACTATTACTATTAATACCACTACTACTACTACAATAACTATTACTACTGCCACTACCACTACTACTATTACCACTACTACTACTACTATTGCTAGTACCACTACTACCACTACTACAACTACTATTACTACCACCACCACCACCACTACTTCTAATATTACTACTACTACCAGTGGTGGGTCAGGGCCAGCAAAGCCTTCTCTGCTGGCCTAAACACAATCAGAAGCATTGACCTACATTTACAACCTAAATTCTAATATTTGTCTCCAACAGTTTATTCTCTTCATTTTGGAGCGTTTCTCTTGGCTGCACTGCTTCCAGTAGTGTATGTGGATGTTAGATTTTTTTGTCCAATCAGATTTCAGCCTCTATGTGCTGCCATGTCAATCTAATCCGCCCAGGGCCTGCAAAGTCTGTTCTCCAGGCCTTTTTTACCATAGAGAATATTATAAGTGGGTCTGTTTCTTTAAACAATCAGATTTTGAATTGTCCCAGAATAGTGTCAGCATTTTTGCATCCTCCAATTCGTTGGTCAGAGGGAAACTGTAACAGCCAAGATTGACTGGCAAAACACACAACCCCGAATCCAGCTAGCTTGTCTCAGCCCGGGAAAGCGCTTGTTCACCACTTTCAGACCAGAGAATACTAGCAGTACCACTGGCATACAGCTTCTGAGGAGCGGTGCAAATTATGAGTCTGCATCTCTGGTGAGTAAGTTGTATTTTATTTACATTTTAATGTTTTTGTCATGTTATTAGACAAATATTGATTCTGCTCCAGATGATGTAGGTGGCACAGTTGTGGTTGTAGTGTAGAGGTTTGGAGTTGTCTTAACTGGGTTTCTTGCTTTAGTAAAATGGTATTCACCCTCCATATGTGAAATCTCTCTCTGTAATGCCACGCGTTGTTGTCTTGCGTTTTTTTATCGTATTAATGGTTTCTATAATTGCGACTTGATAGTGGTGGTATTAAGAGGTGGATTATGTCAAGTTTAAGTCCTCACTGAAGGCCCAGGTACCAAATGTACGGCCTGCCACTGACTACTACCACCACAACTACTACTACTACAACCACTGCTACTACTACTTCTATTACTACCAGCACCACCACTTCTAATATTACTACTACCACCACTACCACTGCACACCCCGCCCGCACAGAGCCAATCTCCGTCATACTAACTACCGACTCATGATGCACATTAGCAACAGGCCTACTTAAGGCTCTCAGTCCCTCATACCCATCGTCAGTTCTAAACAGGTTATGCTACAGGACTCACTCAGACTTAGTGGACCTCGCCTCTCCCTGGCATACCACGGATATTCTTTCCCTGTCATCGGCTGCAAGTTTCTCAGAACTATATTAACTTTACCGGAACTCTCCCTTTTTACTCACACATGCTTCCGCCTATGTTTACCCCAGCGTAACACTACCACTGTTATTGCTACTACTTTTAACACCACCACCACCACTAATACTACCCTATACTACTACTATTAACTCCACCACCACCACCACTAATACTACCCCTACTACTACTACCACCACCACCACCACTAATACTACCCCTACTACTACTATTAACACCACCACAACCACTAATACTACCCCTCCTACTACTACTATTAACACCACTACCACTAATACTACCCCATACTACTACTATTACTGTCACTTCTATACTTCTACTGCTATAAAAGCAGATTTTTCATTTGGATATATTACATGATCACAGTTTTTCTTTGTAGGATAGCTATGTTGAGACTTTTTACTGGTGAGGAATGCAAAAGATTACTAACACTAACACACATATACTATATCCAGCTCTCCCTCAAAAGAATCCACCTTTGTGCAAATTATACCTATTTCTATCATTACATGAAAGTAGAGATTTTCAGTCAAAAATAACTAATTTGTGTGTAACTTTATTTTCCCCTTTCCAAGTGTATTTTCTTTAGACAACTACAAGCCCTGAAAGGTCCTGCCTGACTCTCTGGATCACAGCTGTACCATTCCTGGCAGCTACACAGACAATATTATGATAATCTATAGAAGATGTTCTTCAGTCAGGGAAAAAATAGCACTCGTTTGCAATCAGTGAATCAGCAAATTGCTATAATCTCTTGCACATAATCGAAGGTGATTGATCATTCGTTGTTTAAGCACTATAGGGCAGTCAAAATGTCTGGTCTACAGTGCATGTCTAAAAATAAACCATCATCAAATCTTATAATAATATGAAACATTTGTGAAACTAAAATAATTGTTGTATCAACATTATAATTAAAAAGGGTTTAAACAGATTTACAAGTGGAAAAAAATCTACAGTGAATGTTGACACTTACCAAAAATATCATGACTGACCATTTCATCAGAGAACTTCATCACTTGGATACAGTAGACTGTATTAACTAAAACTGTTGGAGGAATTTATTTAAACTCCATCTCTCTGGTGTCACCCAGAAGAGAACAGGTTTTAATATTGACTCAGGTCCCTTGCAGAGTCTTCTTCCTGCCTCTGCCAGCTCTTGGTTTGCTCACCAGGGATCTACAGATTGCTTTCTGAAAGCATCTATTGGAAAACATGTAACATATATAGTAAGATTTGACCAAAGACATAAAAAACACACACCCATTCATGTATGCATTCACATCTAGGGCCAACTCCGAGTAGCCAATCCATCACTGAGATAATATTCATTCACAAATGAAGAGCATATAAAACTCCTCGTAGCCAGTGTCCATGCCATAAGAGATTCCTGTAGACGATACTAAAACCTCAAAACCAAAAAAAAGTTGGGACACAGTGTAAAATGTAAATAGAAACAGAATGCAATGAATTGCAAATCTCATAAAAACTGTATTGTATTTACAACAAAACAAAAACTAAATATCAAATGTTTCATCTGAGAATATATACCATTTTAAGGAAGAAATGAGGAACAATTTTCTCAAAAGAGTTGGGGCAGGACCAGGTTTACCGCTGTGTAGCATCACGTTGTCGGTCCATATACATATGGGAACTGAGAAGACCAGTTGCTAAAGTTTTGGGAGAAGAATGTTGTCCCATATGTGTCACCAGGCAGTGGTGGATGAAGTACACAAAGCATGTACTTGAGCCTTCAAGTTTCTGCGAGGTTTCTTTCATTACCCTAAATGCATTTATTGCACAATTAAATTCAAATGTCATTGTGCACATTTTATTAAACTTGCAGAACCAAGAACTATACAACTCCTTGGCTAATTGTAGCCACAAGATACATACAACCTCTATATCCTTATAATGTGTCTTTTAAATTAGCATTTTATGCTGCACTGGAGATTCCCCATACTGAACTTAGTTCAGGACTTATTTAATCACAGAAAACCTTTATGACATCACCTCTATTAAGGTAAACAAATCAATAAGTGCTATTTTAACTACAATACAACTAGATTAGTTCAGTTGTAATTGTTTTGTTGCTACACATCATGATAAACTACATAGTATAAATTATAATGTTATGCACCTGAAAGAGATATTGTTACTCTATGAATAAAAGCCCAGCAGGCAAAATAGCATAACCTAAGTGATATACACTTATAAGCCTATTTTATTTAATGCATTAGCCTTTGCTATCCTCATAACGAGATGAGGCGGCATACACAACTTTATCTATTGCAAGTTTCCCTCATACATCTTCCTCTTTCCTTAATTGGTCT
Source organism: Silurus meridionalis (assembly GCF_014805685.1). Lineage (NCBI taxonomy): Eukaryota > Metazoa > Chordata > Actinopteri > Siluriformes > Siluridae > Silurus > Silurus meridionalis. Next base: position 6,129,645 of record NC_060893.1, on the reverse strand, counting down.
CCTGAGGGCTTAGACCTTTTTTTATAATCAATAATTTTAATTATAATCCCTCCCTACTGACGTGACATCACTTAAAGGTCCTGTCAGTTCTCCCACTAAAAACCCTGAAGGCCGAGGTGACGTTGCTCAAATAAATAAATAAATAAATAAATAAAATGATCGTGACACCCCCTGCAAGGTGCCGCCCTGGGCGGCTGCCCATGTCACCTATGCATGCATCCACCACTGCCAAGCAGCGTGCTGCGTACTTGACCAGTTACGTTTTTATTCACCCATTAATAAAAAGGAACGACTGATTTCGTGAAATGTAGTTGAGTGTAACCGAGCGTTCGTGTAGTGTTCGCCTAAACACTGTATATGAAAGAAAACAATAAACAAGGGCATCCAAACTCTTCCCAACTTTATTACACACACTATATCCTCCAGCCAAAAAAACACAGACACTCTAGTACCCCAAGTGCAAATGCCCCTTGCCTATCTATTGCAAACCCCGAAGAGAAAAATGGATTACACACATACAATGAGCACCAGTTGATCCAGAATTAGTACAGCATAACAAAATTAAATAAAGTCTGTTACATATATCCCCCCCTCACAAAATAAACATCCCTGTTTATATGTTAAAAAAAAAAAAAAAAAAAACATCAGGAGAATACACAAAAAAAAGCACAAATCATAGATCACAAACAGCAATGTATGATGAACATAAAACAAAGCACAGACCCTTATGACAACATTCCACTTAAACTGAGAAAAACAGTCATATCAATACAGAACAAAATCCTGCAAATGGCCAGGAGGTCTACAAACTCTTCCAGTCCTACTAACGCTAGGCTCAAGCCTCCCAACCGAACACTGTGAGTCCGCCAAAGCATCCAGATCTTTTTGGGAAGGAACACAGTCCTCCTTACTGGAGACTTCAGATCCCATGGGAAATGGCCCAGCCTGTGACAAGGGGAAACCGGGCAATGTGAACAGCCTTACTCTATCATAATGCACTACTTGAACTCTCTTAGCATTGTCAAAAGGGTTTACAATCCGGTAAGTCAGTCCAGGTTCACTACATAAATCCATGACTTGCACAACTTTATAAGGTCCCTTCCAATGGGTTGCCAGCTTCATGAGAATCTCCACCGGGTTGTGGAGCCACACCATGGCACCTACATCATAAGGTTGGTGATTCAAGGAAACATCATAGTACAGTTTTTGACAGTCATAAGCTGCCTCACTATGCATCCATGTATTGCTAAAGGCAGAGTTCAGTTTGATCAGCAGTGAAAGAACAAACTCGCCATGTGACTCTGCCATCTCAGAGTCAAGAGCAGGGGTGGGTAACACTACATTGGCGGGAACTCGTGCTACCCGACCGTGGGTCAAGAAGAAAGGAGTCAAATGAGTGCTGGAGTGAGCCGTGGTATTGTAAGCAAAAGCTACATGTTTCACATATTCGTCCCACTCCCCTCCATAAGTGAAAAGTGTCTTAGCCAGTTGATCAATCGGAGTCCGATTAAATCGCTCACCCATGCTGTCTGATTTCAGGTGGCATGGTGTGGTGCGAGTCTTTTTAATATTCAGAAAACGGCAGAGTGTCTGAACCACTTCCACCTCAAACTGACGACCCTGATCTGATTGCAAAGTCTCTGGTACACCATGAAGCAGAACATAGTCCTCAAACAGACATCGTCTGTGCAGACTGATTAGGTAAAGCATACAAATTGACAAATTTGGTGAAGTAGTCCTCGACGACCAGCACATACCGGTTACCGTTTGAAGTGGGAGGCAGCTCGAAGATGTCCATAGCCACTCTTTCAAATGTTCGCACTGACTGAAAACCCCCCATCGCTGCACGGTGGGCTGAAACAGGACTACGTGTCTGACATTCCTTGCACTGCTCACACCATACTTTGATATCCCTGTACATGAAAGGCCAGTAACAAAATTGTCTTACCCATTCCCAAACCCACTCGGAAGAGAAATGGGCAGAAGCTGGTGCACCATGCAACTGTTAAAGAATGTCAGATACCAGAGCAGAGGAACCAACCATTTGGACTACCAGATTACTCATGAGTGGGCAGAAAACTGAGCGGCATAACAGTCCATCAACAATAGAAAGATGGTTAAATTCAGTCCAGAACTTACGTAAGCGCCAAGAAGCTCCCTGTAACCTCCGTCTGGCCGGTCTTTTGGATTGAGCCACCAAGCCTAACAAAATATCAGGGTCAGCATGCTGCATAGCCCTAATGTACAGAGTATGACAAAGTATTTATATGAGACCTGCTGTCCGAATTGCTTAGTGAGCCCACGACAGCCACGTCACCGGTAGAATCAGTGACATCAGAGAAACATTTCATTTACATTTACATTTTCAGAATTAAGCAGACGCCCTTATCCAGAGCGACGTAGAAAAGTGCTTTGAGTCTCTAGCAATGAATAATTCTACAGTGGTACACAAGATTACAAACCTAATATAGATATAACTCTTGAATTCTACAAAGCAAACCTAGAAAATGCTAACTTAGGTATTTCAGGAAGAGGTAGGTCTTCAATCGTCGCTTGAAGATAGCCAGGGATTCCACTGTACGGACATCTAGGGGAAGTTTCTTCCACCACCTCAGTGCCAGAACAGAGAAGAGCCTTGAAGTATACTTACCTCTCATTCTGAGAGAAGATGGTACCAGTCGAGCAGTGCTGGAGGATCTCAGACAGCGTGGTGCAGTGCGAGATGTGATGAGGTCTCTGAGGTAAGATGGTTCTGGTCTATTTTTGGCCCTGTAGGCAAGCATCAGTGTTTTAAATCTGATGCGTGCAGTTACTGGAAGCCAGTGAAGGGAGCGCAGCAGTGGGGTGGTGTGGGAGAACTTGGGCAGATTGAGCACAAGTCGTGCAGCTGCATTTTGGATCATTTGCAGTGGACGAATAGAGTGGAAGACCTGCCAGCAGAGAGTTGCAGTATTTGAGTCTGGGAATGACAAGAGACTGAACAAACACAAAGACAAAAAAATAAAGCAATCTTTTAAACAGGTCTCTTCAATTAACAAATAGATTTACAGTTTAATGTAACAAAGTAAACAAACTATTAGATACAAAAAAGAGAAATAAAAACTTAATCCTGACAATACTGGGGTCTGAACCCACAACCTTCTGGGGACCTGCTGATCGGTAAAAAAAAACACCTTACCCATTGAACTATCCCTTTCTACTAGTGCACGCAGTCAAAAAGCCTAATTAACCAACATGGCTTCTTTCTCATACTTCAACACCGTCACTCATTAAAAAGTAGGCCAAACAAGTTTTTCAAAAAAAACAAAGAAATAAAGCAATCTTTTAAACAGGCAACTTTAATTAACAAATAGATGTTCAGTTTCATGTAACAAAGTAAACAAACTATTGGATAAAAAAAGAGAAATAAAAAACTTTACCTTGGCAATACCAGGGTTTATCCAACAATGTTCTGGGGACCTGCTGATTGGTAAACCAACACCCACTGAGCTATTCCTTTCTACTAGTGCAAGCAGTCAAAGAGCCTAATGAACCAACGTGGCTTCTTTTCCATACTTCAACACCATGTTAAAAGTAGGCCAAACAGGTCTTTCAAAAAAGACAAAGAAATAAAGAAATCTATGAGACAAGCATGAGACAAGCACAGAGTTCTTGCACCATTCCCTGTTGATATAAACACACACTCTCGTTTAGTATGAGTTAAATACTCAAATACTGTTCAAATCACATACTCTACATTTTACTCAAGTCACACTGGAATTGGTGACTTATAACTTATAATGGAGTAAGTTTTGCAGTAAGGTTTTAATAGTTTTACACAAGTAGGATTGTCGGGAAGTCTTTACAGCACAGCTTGTGGTGAAGTTGGTTTCAATTAGCTGCAGTCCATTAAACTGTACATCTATTTGTTAATTAAAGAGACCTGTTTAAAAGATTGCTTTATTTTTTTGTCTTTTTAAAGACTTGTTTGACTTCTGTTTATATGAGTAACATGGTGTTAAAGTATAGATAAGAAGCCATGTTGGTTCATTAGGCCCATTGAATGCTTGCACAAGCTCCAGGATCCATCTACCAATTCTGCCTGTTGGATCGTCATCAATAAACATACGCCAAAGCGCTAAGAGCGGACGGTGGTCTGTGATAATGGTAAATGAAGTAAGTCCAATGTAATGCTTAAACTCCTGTACTGCCCACACAACAGCCCACAACTCACGATCAAAGGTGAACCAACGCCTCTGCGTGGAATTCAATGTCCAGCTGGCATATGGGACCACATGTTCCAGTCCATCTCTGTCCTGGGCAAGAACTGCACCAACTGCCAAGTTGGACGCATCGGTGTAAATTTTAAAAAGAACACTGAAGTCAGGCAATATCACCACAGGGTCAGATGACAACACACTTTTCAAAAGGTTAAATGACGTGTCACATTCAGGAGTCCACACAAAGGGGACATTCTTTCCAACAGGTTGGTTCAGTGGGGCAGCAAGTTTAGAAAAGCCCTTTACAAAGCGTCTGTAATAGGAACAAAATCTCACAAAGGCTCTCACCTCAGAAGGAGAATGGGGAACTGGCCAGTGTTCTTAGGATCAAGCTGGTGACCCTTTCGAGAGACTACAAGGCCCAGAAAAACCACATGATCCCTGGCAAGGTGGCATTTACCTGGATTCAGTCTTAAACCAACAGACTGGATTCTTGAAAGCACGTCTTTGAGGCTCAACAGATGTTCTGCAAATGTTTTGTTATGAATCAAAATGTCATCGAGATATAGCATGAAGATGTGCCACGGGAGCCCTTTGAGATCTAGCTCCATCAAGCATTGAAATGTGGCAGGAGCGTTGCAAAGACCCATTGGCATGGATCGCCACTGATAGAGCCCTTGTCCCGTAGTATTGTACTCCGTCTTCTCTCAATCCTCCTCTGCGACTTCCACCAGTAACTGTTACAGAATTTCAGCATGCTAAACCACACTGCGCCTGCTAACGTGTCCAATGTGTCATCCACACTAGGCAGGGGATGTGAGTCTTTAATAGTCACACTGTTTAAGCGTCTATAGTCCACACAAAAACGCCTGGCACCACACTTCTTCCTCAGTAAAATGACTGGTGACGCCCAGGGGCTACAGCTTTCCTCAATAACGCCATCTGCTAGCAGGCCAGCCAATTGTTTCTCTATCTCATCACATTTTTCCCGGAGCTGCATGGTATGCACACTGCTTAATAGGCGCTTGCTCACCCGTTCTGATGTGATGTTTCACAAGTTTACATTTACTGCTATCCCGTCTGGACAAGCTGAAGATATCATTGTACTCCAACAGTAATAAAGAAAGTGAAGCTTTCTTAGACTCAGAAATAGGTGACTCATCTAGCGACACAGGAGGGATATCACTGGGAAAGGACACTGTAGCTAAATCCACAGGAGCATGGAATGGCTGAACATCGGAGTCATCAACTCGGTAAAATTTACCCAGGTGCATGTCTTTTTAAGAAAATATCCTGCCTGGTAGGGTTTAAGATCCGAGCTTTAGTAAGTCCATTGTGAACTGTGTGAGCAACAAATAGGCTGGAAGAATCTGCCACATTGGGTTCCAGATATCCAACAAAGTCACTCGTTAAGCGAACTGCAATAGGTATAAGCACACTTTAACAGGCACAACAGACTCACTGAGTGGAGGTAAGTTCATAGCAGTGACCAGCAAAACATTGCAGCACCTGGGAACAAAGTTTTTGCTGTAAGGAGAGGAACTGAGATGTCCTGCAGTTGTAGCTTAGCACAGCTGAGGTCCAATAAAACATGATTCCTCAATAGAAAGTCCCAGCCTAGCAGTACAGTTTGTGTGGTCCCTCTCTGAACATGAAATACACGCTGCCATGACTCCGTGCCCAGCTGAAACGTAATTTTGATAGTACCCAGTGTATCTAGCATTTGTCCATTCACCGCGTGAGCCGACACATAGTCCCTTTTCAATGGCTGATTACAAAGTGTTGGAATTGACATAAGAAAGGCAGCACTCATGAGACACACACTGGAACCAGAGTGCACTAACATTTGTACTTCAACACCTCCAATAACTCCTCTCACATATGACACTCCTTACCAGCATTGAAAATAACATTCATGTCTTCAGGGACTGAGTAGCCATTATTAACACTGTCCTTCTGAGGGCCTCCAGGGAGTACAGCTGGCGTTTGGGCCGCAACATCAGCTACTGTCCGTTTCCAGCACACTGCGACGTTCTGCTCTGCCAGGAGACATGAATCTCACGCCTCTTTTCCTTGAATCATCCTCGTGACTGTTCAATCTACGAGCAGGGCTGGGGCTGCGTCTAGAAGGGGAGCGAGCAGCGTAGGAGTTGTTATAATCATGAACATTGTCGGAAATGTTTTGTTTTTCAGACCGAGCTGCTTCCGACTTTAGTTGGGACTTTCAAAATAAATATAAAATAGTTTTTTCAAAAGAGGCCAAGACACTTGGATGAGTAAAGCAAAGGTAGAGTTTACTGCGGAAAACCACAATCAACCCGAGAGCATCAGCATGTCATGACATCGATGGTCTGACCACACCTGGCATTTCCTCCTGTTTTTATAAATTTTTTCCTTTAATATTGAAAACTCCCCAAATCTGGGCCCTCCTCAGTTACCATCAGTTATTACTATTATTGGAAATCTTTGGGCATTAGACCTTCCTCCAAGTATTCTAACTATTATTAACATTCAAATATTCCAACATTTAAAAGGTTAATTCTGATTTCCATTGTCTTCAAAATTCTTCGAGAGGGTTGGACCACAAAAAAGTGGAAGGTTTACTACTGTTTCACTTCATTATTTTACTTAACTTGGTGGACAGTGCTTGCCAGTGCAATTTGATCATGCGTGAGTACTTTGCTTTTTTCTTATTTGATAGATTATACTATATTATTATTTTGTTAGCAATTTTAATACTTTGCATAAGCTCATTAGTATTTTTAAATGTATTCTTAACTTTATTACTTTGATGGTTTTAGTAGGTTGCTTAGGCTTTCCACAAATGGGGTAGATTTCACTGAAGAGGTCCTTTTTATATGTCTACTGAGTGTTATGGGCACTTTCCTGCGGGTTATGATGATATACATAAGGTATGTTCATCACTGCGTTGGAACATTTTATTCTCAGTCCAAGGTAAACGGCCCCTCCGTGCGCTGTCAAAAACACGTGACTGGCATCCACGGCCCCCGCGGGCACACTGGCACATACCATTAGACCGAGAGCAGTATCCACTCCACTTATTCATCGCTCCCAAACTCGCACCGGCTTTCAATCTTTGGTTTTCTTCACCTAAACGCCTCAGTTCCATCCTCATATCTCTCATTTGTTCTGTTAGCCGATCCACTGCTCTATAAAGTCTTCCATTGTCAGTCATGGAGTGAACAGCAGAAACTCCATCCATATTGCCATAGGCATTATTAACAGGCATGCAATCAGTCTTTATCGTGACCCTAGCCATTTTACACCGGCCTGCAATTATCACAGCTTCCTCCAAGTCTGTTGCTCCTTGTTCGTGGCATTTAGCTCTGAGTACAGGATCCAGACCAGCCACGAAACGGCGAAACTTTTCCTCTTTTAGCGCCTTGTCCCCATATTCTGGAAAAGCCTCGTCCACTAACCTGCCGATCTCCGCCGCATATACCTCCAAACATTCCCGTGAAGCACGAGGGCGGGCTAATAGGCCCGAAAGCCTCCTTGAGTCTCTCTTTCACCGCTTTATAAACAGCTTGAACGGCCATAGGAAGACTGTTTCACAGGAGAAATGCCGCGTTGCTCAAGCGTGTCGGCAGAATTCTCACCAGTTCATAATCTCCCTCAGTAAGCGCTCAGACCGTGACCTCGAACTGCTGCGCCCAACATAGAAAGCTTTGTTTCTTGTCACCAGAGAACGGCGGTGGTAACTCAATTTTCACATGCCTGTTGATCCTGTCGCGGTCCCGTCTCGGATAGAAATCATCCTCGTCTTTAGACCACATGATGGCCGCGCCCACACTGCATGGCCGGGCGTGCTAACTCAACTAAGCACTTTTCAACTATAAACTAACTAGTTAATCACCCGCGGTAACACTGAACCAGGTAAACGACAATAACAAAACAAAACCGCTGGCACCAATGTAACCGAGCGTTCGTGTAGGGTTCGCCTAAACACTTTATATGAAAGCCCCTTGCCTGTCTATGGCAAGCCCCGAGGGGAAAAACGGATTACACACATACAATGAGCACCAGTTGATCCAGAATTAGTACAACATAACAGAATTAAATAAAGTCTGTTACATGAGTAAAAAATAAGATATTTGACTCTAAAATGTAGTTACTTAAAGTAAAAGTCTCCCCAAACGTAAATACTTGAGTAAAGTACAGATACGCCAAAAAACGACTTAAGTACAGTAACCAATTACGTTTACTTCATTACTGTCCACCACTGGATACAGGATTCTTGCTGCTCAACAGTCCTGGGTGTTGTGTTTTTCATTTCATGACACGCTGAATGATTCCAAATGGTGAAAGGTCTAGACTGCAAGTTAGTATGTCTTGCTCAAATATAAAAGGCCTTCCCCGAAAAAGATGTTTTCTGGATGGAAGCATTTGTTTGCTCTAAAACCAGAATATACGGTCAGCATTGATTGAGCCTTTCCTAATGTGCAAGCTGCCCATTCCACAGGCACTCAAACACTCCCATACCATCAGTGATGTGGCTTTGTAAACTGATTGCTAATAACAAGTCAGATAGCCCCCCTCCTACAGAGGACATGGTATCCATACTTTTCAAAAAGAAATCAAAATTACAATTTGTCTGACCACAAAACATTTTTCCCCTTTGCCTCTGTACATTTTAAATGCCCAGAGAGGATGGTGGCTTTTTGGGATTATGTTCATGCATGCCTTCATCTTTATTGCATGGTAGAGATTTAACCTGCATATATGGGTGACATTGCAAACTGCATTGCAAACATTTTGATAACTTAACTTTTTCAGACTATTGTTTTCCCTGTCCTAACTTTTTTAAGACGTGTTGCAGCCATCAAATTTAAAATTCTTATTTTTTTCCCTTGAAATTATACATTTTCTCATTTTATAAATCTGAGTTTTTTTTGTGAATTAGAAATATGGGTTTATGAGATTTGCAAATCATTGCATTTTGTTTTTGTTTACATTTTACAGTGTCCCAACATTTCTGGAATTAGGGAAGTATTTAGAAAACATGAAAATTGAGTTGGTCTGCGCCTGATACAAACAGATTTGCTTCAGTATATTAGTACATAATCTTTCTTTGCACTGTGTTGTACAGTGTATTTTGCACAAACATTGTTTGCTCACATGCACTTTACTGCTTCAGTCCTAAATTTTTGTCATGTATTGTGGATTTATGTTATTTTTATAGCACCTTGATCCTGAAGAGACTGTTATTTTGTTTTACTGCATACTGTACCAACTGTATATGGGTGAAATGATAATAAAAGCCAATTGACTTGACTTGTTTAAACTATAATGTATTTGCTGGATCCTAGCACCACTAAGCTACAGTTTTGGGCCTTTGACCCTTTCCTTAACCCTCATTTGCTCAGTTGTATAACAAACTCTATAATTTTAAGTCACTTTGGATAAGGTCATCAGAGAATTGCTCAATGTTTTGACCCAATAATACATAGTAAAATAATGAAAATTTTCATAATTGCACTCTCTGGTGTCGCCCAAATGAATCAGGGTTCCTTTTTAAATCTCTAAAGATTCTTCCCAATGTTATCTCAGGACGTTCTTCCTCACCACCATTTGCTAATTAGATAAAGATTTATGAATTTAAAACATACACTATATTGCCAAGTTATTCACACCTGGTCAAATGTATAGCATGTGCTTTTTGAGAATCACATTTCACATTTAGTCCCAATTTGCTCTGATAATTCCCTTCACTCTTCTGAAAAGATGTAGATTTTGGAGTGTGTTTTTGGACATTTTTGTTTATCAGCCAAAAGGGTGTTAGTAAAGTCAGGTACTGATGAGATTAGAGCTCTATAGCAGGCCTCTCACGATCTTCCTCTCCAAACCATGCTCGCTTTGTGCACAGAAGCATTGACATGCTGGAACAGCTTTGGGCTTAGAAGTTAAAGTGAATGCAAAATCTTATTATACCGCATCCAAAGTCGTCCTATTCAGATGTGTGCCTCCAGCTATTTGGTAACAGTTTGGAGAAGAACCACATATGGTAGGAAAGGTCAGGTGTCCCCATACTCTTTTCTATATAGTGCATATCCAGAATGTATATATTTTTTGTAAAGCTGCTTTATTACAAGTGCTGCACAACTCAAACTGAACTGGATTGAATGAAATCTTCCAATGTTGAAGCTATGAGTCACCAATAATACCTGATTATGCTGATTATTTCAATCAATACACTAGAAAGCAATTCTGTCTTACATCATGTGAGTTTTGTTCTTTCTCTTGCAAGAAAAAACACATACAATGGGTCTTTCCAGAAAGTAGTGAAATGGTCAGTCTACTGTTTGAACTGATTGCCTCACTGCATTGATTTTCCATTACAAATTGGACTATTAAATAATAATGTGAAATCTCATCCATCAATTAAGGAAGTATGTACAGATAACGATATGTAACTGTATTAGCATGAGCACACAAAGCTACCTATTACCCCCTGCAAGCTAACACCATAGTAAACAAGCATAATGACTAATGTAAATAAGTACAGCCATAAAGGACAGGGTATGGCATGCCTTTATTTCCTCCAATCAATAATTTCTTTGGGTACAAAAAGTGCTTGGAGCAAACGGCACAACACGATAGTTCTTCTGCTGCAAGTGTATCACAGCAAGTGGATTATCCTGTAGGTGAGTTGGACAGTTGTGTCTCCTGGTTAAGTTCACCGTTCTTATCTGATCTAATACATGAAATAATTTGAAAAAGCAGCTCTGGGATGTTAGATCTTCCTTCTGTTTGTGTTTCTTGCAGGTTCTGCCATGCCTTACCTCTTGAGCTTAGTGCAGGTTGTCCTGTTATCAGTACTTCTCTTCCAGTACACGGCCACATTCCCATCAGGGAACAGGTAAGAAGCCTTGTCTTACATAGGCTTGTTTTTGGACTGCAGATTTCCTCTCCCCCTTTTTATTCCCCCTCCAAGCCTTGTTTTTCTTCTGTTCTTTGCTTATATGAAATCGTAGACCTTTCACATATTCAGTTTGTATTTACTTCAGATTCTAATCACTGATCTTTCCTTCTTTCTTTAATACTGAGTACATTTTGTTGTTTTTCATTTTCAGGAATGGGGAAATTGATGAGAGCTTCATAAGCTGGGACAGTCCTTCCTGCAGAAGATGTTTGTTTCCAAGAGAGAGCACACCTGCAGATGAATCTCCTGCAGATGATAGAGGGTGTGACGCATCTTTTTAAAAAATTTTTGCCCACACATATGCAGAGCATCAGTAATTATTTATTTCTCTTATTTTAGAATGTGCCAAAATGTTTTTGCTTAAGTCAAAGAAAAATATTGTGAAATTTTGTGATTTGAATGAAATGTTAAATAGTGATAATCATTTTAAAAGGGTCTTAAGCTTTGGGAAATCTAAGTATTTCAGCTGAATGTGGAAAGCCAGGGCAGATTTTGAACTCGCAAAGGTTTCATAGCCATAGGTTTCAAGTTGTTCATGTGGTTGGATGTTATTTTGTGACACGTTGCGTTTAGGTTCAGAGGATTCGAATTACAGACCAGACAGTTAGGAGATCTTGAGTTTACCAGCCGCCATGCTGAGCTGCTAAAATCCAAAGCCAAGCAGTCTTCCCTCTGCTCCTTCCTTCGCCGCATGCAGAACAGTAAGAAGAGGTAAGTCTGCGCTGCATGAATTCTTTACACCTTTCTCTCAATTTTTGCCTATGGACTTCATTAGTGTCCCACTAGAAAATTTGTTCTCATGGTATTCAAATGTCAACTCTACTGTGGTTTTTTTTTTACAGTGGATTCACTGGGGACACGGAGCACATGAACACACTAATGAAGCAATACATGTGTGCCAACTTGTATCAGTGACGCACTAACCCTCTCATATACAACACAACCGAACATATACAGGCAATAAATCGATTTTATTTAAAGAGCGATTGATTATTTATGATTGCATGGGTTACACTGCTTTACTGCCTCACAAGTATTCCACTTTTCGCCACAAAAAAAAATTTATTAAACTCTGTCAGAAATCTGTCACCTTACAATGAAGATGTAATAAAATGAGAGATATGAAACCATAGTCTTCTGTGTTACTTTGTGTTCTTTGTAGGCAAAGATAAAAATAGAATCATGCAAATGACCCTAAAGGACTAATCAATCTACGCTAGATAATACTACGGAAAAAATCTGTGTGTGCTGTTGTTTTTCTGCACATGATGCAAAGAAAAAAATAAAAACTTCCATCTAAATATATCAATCCCACTGTGTGGTTTCCTTTTTATATGTGCTGCAAAAGTAACAGCATCTAATAGTTTGAACATTATGCAGGTTTACTAGGTCCAGGTTTTTGTACAACACCACGAGTCATACAACTCGTGAACTGCACCATGTAGTTTCATTACTCATTAATGATCATTTATGATGTCTATATTTGTTTATTCAGATACGTGGGGTGGTACGCTGGTGCCATGGGTAGTGTTGCCATCTCAAAGATCCATGGTCCCTGCTTAGTTATCATATTCAAGATTTAAGATTTTGATTCAAGATTTTGAATTAATTAAATTAATTAAAGAAAATAAGAAAAGATATGGGAAAATATATTATAGAAGATAACCTATATCAAGTATTATAGAAGATATATATCATATCAAGTGTTACATTTATTAATTTATTCCTAATATACAAGCCAGGGGTGTCTGTGGCAAGGAAAAACTCCCAGAGATGATATGAGGAAGGAAACTTGAGAGGAACCAGGCTCAAAAGGGAACCCATCCTCATTTAGGTAATTTAGATACAAAATTCCCTTCTGTAACTGTGCACTATATGTGTGATAGAAGGGTATCTGCAAGAGTGAAAGGGAAAGTTTATAGGACTGTGGTGAGACCTGCGATGTTGTATGGTTTAGAGATAGTGGCATTGAGTAAAAGACAGGAGGTGGAGCTGGAGGTAGCAGAGCTGAAGATGTTGAGGTTTTTGTTGGGTGTGACGACGATGGACAGGATTAGAAACGAGTGTGTTAGAGGGACAGCGCATATAGGATGTTTTGGGGACAAAGTGTAAGAGGGCTGATTAAGATGGTTTGGACATGTTTAGGGGAGGGACATGGGGTATATCGGTAGGAGAATGCTGAGGATAGAGCCACCAGAAAGAAAGAAAACAGGAAGACCAAGAAAGAGGTTTATGGATGTGGTGAGGGAAGACATGCAGGTAGTTGGTTTGAAAGAGGCAGATGTAGAGGACAGAGTAGTATGAAGACAGATGATCCGCTGTGGTGACCCCTAATGGGAGCGGCCGAAAGAAGAAGAGGAAGAAGAAGAAGAAGAACTGTGCAGTATATATAGTATAATAAAATCATCCCATCCAGTTAAATTGTTAAACTAGTTAAATTAAACATGTATAATAATGGATCTGGATGTAAATAAACTGCTACATAAAGGCATAATATATTTTCCCTGTTGAAGTATTACACAACGATGTGTTATAACCAGTTAAAATATGTTATTCAGTGCTTGTGCCAGAGTGGTACAGTGAGTATATATTGCTCTAGAGACACTTCTGCATTTCACAGCCCGTAACATGCAGAGGAGAAACATATACCAGATAAAAGGATAATGTAAATTCCTTATTTATTACTATATCCTACCCCCTAGAATAGTGGAGGTAATAATCTCAAATACACCCCGTAAACACCCTGTGACTGTTGTATTCCTTGGAGCATTCTGTCTTGCAGTGACCATGTAACCCCTAAAAGCTTGAGGTAAACAACTGGTCTTTGTCACCAGTTTGTGAACGGAACATATAAATTCTGTCCACACTGACAGGGAGTTTATGTAGGGATGAAAGTCCAATACAGTCAGCTTTTTATGACCAATAAAGCCAGATAACGTCCCATCTCAAAGGTTGGGTCTGAAGCTTGCTTTCTCTCATCGTTTCAACATGTTTAAAGTGTTGTTGAAAGAGCATCTGATTGAGCAGAGACTTCCTGAGCAATGGATCTAAATCATCTTAAATTGGTCCAAATCATTTTCTTTATGCTGGCAGTGTTCACCATCAACACTACTGGTCAAAGTAAGTGTGGTGTTGTCTATTATCTGGTTCTGCTATACAGTACAGTTTTCTAAGAAAATAAAGCTTGGTGTGAGGTTTTGGATATATATATATATATATATATATATATATATATATATATATATATATATATATATATATATATATCCATTCAAAAGCGTAGATAGTAAGCTTGTATACAGTGTATATGAAGGTAACAAATTAAATTAAATCTGTAATGGGTTTGGCTTCACTTGTCTACTTTACAGGAATGACAAATCAATACATATTATTCTGACTGATCATCATTATTCTATGATCATAGAAACTGGTATTGTGAGCGATGCTGTCAAAATGTTACTGACTCCCCAAAAAGGGTTTAATTGTATAATTACAATTGTATAATTGTAATCAATAAATCATATGCTATAAATCTTGAATTAATGATTAAACACTTTAGGGAAATTTTTGGTTAGACATCCTATTCTGTCAGTATCATTAAAACAGGCTGTATTTGTTTTTATTAATCTCTCCAGTGCAGTTGGAGAGAACTGTAAAATGTGTACCAAAATAAATTGAGGCAAATTGCATGAAAACTTTTTTCTTTGCCCCAGTATGTTAACCAGCTGTACATTTAGAGTAGGTCATGTGAATGTTCCACAATGATGAAAAATACACTAAAACCAATGGTGTAAATAGACTTCTTAATTAATTTGCAGATTATGTTTTTGTGTACGTCAAGAGAAATAAAAATGATTCTGATTTGAACGTGAAGCAACTTTGTCCTTTTCCTTCAGTTTGCTCAGCACCAATCGCAGTGAATTTTCCGGAAAACAACAATATTAATGCTACAGTTGCCACAATAAGAATTGACGAAGGAGTCCGACTTAGTATTACAGCAAATCCTGATAATGCCTTCGGAATAAATGGCAATTTGCTCGTGGCAAAGAAAATACTTGACTATGAGGTAATTATTCTTTTACAGGGTGATCTTTTGTGTGATTTTTGTGTACTGGGATTATACTGAGAGCTTGATTATAAGAAAATAAAACTTTCACTTTAGTCCTTTTTTTTTTTTTACTTGTACTTGTTTATGCCAGCTATACATTTCTGTACATTTTTATTTTTAAATATATTTTTTTCCTCAGAGCCTGCCTGAGGGTGGTGGCCTAAGTGTTAGCATACTGTGTGAGAAGGATGGGGCAAGTCAGGTTAGCTTGATTTGTGTTGATTATGTGTCAAGCCCTTTTTTTATATAAAGTTTGCTGTTTTTAATACACAGTACTCAATACAATGTATACTGCATTTTCTATTTTACTATTCCTTTGCAGCTAAGCATACGGGTATTTGTGAATGTGGAAAATATCAATGACAACGCTCCATTTTTTAGCCAGAATCCATTTTTTCTGCAAGTTGCTGAGGTAGACCTAATATCATGCTCAAGTTTCAAAGGACACACACCTTTATTACATTCTTATTATGACTCAAACCTGATAAGAATTTAGTTTTAGTGAAGAAAATGATGTGTTCTTGTCACTAATGTAATTTATGATGTCTTACAAGCTAACGAAAATCAATACATCTGTGGACAAAATTGAGGCTACAGACCTCGATGGAGATCGGCTGTATTACAGTTTAATAGCTCCATTGGTAAGTCTTAGGCTTGCATGTTTTCTGTAAACATACCTTAAAATACTGCCACTGTTCAAAGTACAGATGAGTTTATGAGCACTTTCTTT
Source organism: Silurus meridionalis (assembly GCF_014805685.1). NCBI lineage: Eukaryota > Metazoa > Chordata > Actinopteri > Siluriformes > Siluridae > Silurus > Silurus meridionalis. The sequence goes on along the minus strand of NC_060893.1, from coordinate 6,113,665 downwards.
TTCCTTTGCATTCCTCATTCTCTCTCTCTCTCTCTCTCTCTCTCTCTTTCAATCATACAGGACGAATTTGGGCTGCAGGCAGACAGTAACCCAATAATTCTGGTGAAGAAGGTTTTGGATTATGATACTGTTAAAGAAGTCACTCTTGTACTCTTTGCTCAGGTAAATAATATCATTATTCCTAACTGCTAGAAGACATTTAATTACTTATGGTTTTACATATATATATATATATATATATATATATATATATATATATATATATATATATATATATATATATATATATATATATATATATATATATATATATATATATAAACAGTTGCATGTTTGTCACACCTTAAAGTTTCAGATCATCAAACTAATATAAATATTAGTAAAAGATAGCACAAGTGAACACAACATGCTGTATTTAAATGAAGGTTTTTATTACTGAGGGAAAACAAAACCCAAAAATACATGGCCCTGTGTGAAAAAGTGTTTGAGCCATTCACAAATGGTCAGAGCCATTATTCACAAATGACAAAAACATGAAACAGTGGAGAACCTTCCCAGGAGTGACCAGCCGACCAAAATTAATCCAAGAGCACAGCGACGACTCATCCAAGAGGCCACAAAAGACCCCACAACAACATCCAAAGAACTGCAGGCCTCACTTGCCTCAGTTAAGGTCAGTGTTCATGACTCCACCACAAGAAAGAGACTGAGCAAAAAATGGTCTGCATGGCAGAGTTCCGAAACGAAAACTGCTGCTGAGCAAAAAGAACATAAAGGCTCATCTCAGTTTTGCCAGAAAACATCTTGATGATCCTAAGACTTTTGGGAAAATACTCTGTGGACTGACAAAACAAAAGTAAAGATTTTTTGGAAGGTGTTTCAAAAATTCCATTATGTCTGGCTTGAAAGTAACCCCGCATTTCAGAAAAAGAACATCATACCAACACTAAAATCTGGTGGTGGTAGTGTGATGGTCTGGGGCTGTTTTGCTGCTTCAGGACCTGGAAGACTTGCTGTGATAAATGGAACCATAAATTCTACTGTTTACCAAAAAATGATCCATAACTCAACAGAAAGAAAAACAAAATGAAGACTTTGGAGTGGCCTAGTCAAAGTCCTGACCTGAATCCTATTGAGATGCTGTGGCATGACCTTAAAAAGGCAGTTCATGCTCGAAAACCATCCAATGTAGCTAAATTACAACAATTCTGCATAGATGAGTGAGCCAAAATTCTTCCATATCACATGGTCCTAAGTATTCAGACCCTTCAGTATTTAGTAGAAGCACCATTTTGATCTAATACAGCCATGAGTCTTTTTGGGAAAGATGTTTTCACACCTGGATTTGGAGATTCTCTGCCATTCCTCCTTGCAGATCCTCTCCAGTTCTGTCAGGTTGGATGGTAAACGTTGGTAGACAGCCATTTTTAGGTCTTTCCAAAGATGCTCAATTAGTCAGGGCTCTGGCTGGGACAGTCACGGTGTTGTTGTGAAGCCGCTCCTTTGTTATTTTAGCTGTGTGCTTAGAGTCATTGTTTTGTTGGAAGGTAAACCTTCAGCCCAGTCTGAGGTCCAGAGCACTCTGGAGAAGGTTTTCTTCCAGTATATCCCTGTACTTGGCCGCATTCATCTTTCCCTCGATTGCAACCAGTCGTCCTGTCCCTGCAGCTGAAAAACACCCCCACAGCATGATGCTGCCATCCCCATGCTTCACTGTTGGGACTGTATTGGACAGGTGATGAGCAGTGCCTGGTTTTCTCCACACATACCACTTGGAATTAAGGCCAAAAAGTTCTATCTTGGTCTCATCAGACCAGAGAATCTTATTTCTCACCATCTTGGAGTCTTTCAGGTGTTTTTTAGCAAACTGCATGCAGGCTTTCATGTGTGTTGCACTGAGTAGAGGCTTCCGTCGGGTCACTCTGCCATAAAGCCCCAACTGGTGGAGGGCTGCAGTGATGGTTGACTTTCTACAACTTTCTCCCATCTCCTGACTGCATTTCTGGAGCTCAGCCATAGTGATCTTTGGGTTCTTCTTTACCTCTTTTACCAAGGCTCTTCTCCGATAGCTCAGTTTGGCCGGACGGCCAGCTCTAGGAAGGGTTTTGGTCGTCCCAAACGTCTTCCATTTAAGGATTTTGGAGGCCACTCCATAAGAAACCTTAGGAACCTTAAGTGCAGCAGAAATTTTTTTGTAACCTTGGCCAGATCTGTGCCTTGCCACAATTCTGTCCCTGAGCTCTTCAGGCAGTTCCTTAGACAGTTCCTTATTTGCTCTGACATGCATTGTGATCTGTAAGGTCTTATATAGACAGGTGTGTGGCTTTCCTAATCAGGTCCAATCAGTATAATCAAACACAGCTGGACTCAAATAAAGGTGTAGAACCATCTCAAGGATGATCAGAAGAAATGGATAGCACCTGAGTTAAATATATGAGTGTCACAGCAAAGGGTCTGAATACTTAGGACCATGTGATATTTCAGTTTTTCTTTTTTTTAATAAATCTGCAAAAATGTCAACTATTCTGTGTTTTTATGTCAATATGGGGTGCTATGTGTACATTTTTGAGGGAAAGAAATGAACTTAAATGATTTTAGCAAATGGCTGCAATATAACAAAGAGTGAAAAATTTAAGGGGGTCTGAATACTTTCCATACCCACTGTATATAGATACATATTCATTATTTCATGTTATCATTTTCATGTTTATTCATTATATCATGGATCTTGTGACTTTTCAGGACACGCCCCTATCTTCAACATTGACACCTTCACATACGGCCTCTACCACTGTTGTTGTCACTATCGTAGACATCAATAATCGACCCCCATGGTTCCAGCCCTGCATAGAGGCCACTGTTGGTATAACCAAAATCTGTGTTACCTCCGGATACACAGGGAATGTCAATTTAAATGAACAAATGGTGTGTACTCTGCTTTCACCACAGACTCTGTTTATGCTATGAGATCGCAATACATGATCCAGTTAGATAAGATGTAGCAATAAAATATGTTCATATATTCATCCATAATGGCTAATGTCATGCCTCAGACTAGCAGGCATGCTAATGTTATCCACCTAATTAAAACCTACTGATAGAATGTAATCTGTACTGCCATTGTCTGTCCTCATGATTAAATGGTAATAGTCTTTTCTTAATCACAGGCTGGTGCACTGACCCTGAATCCTGGTCCACTGCATGCTATTGATGGAGACAAAGGAAGGAATGACCCAATCAGATACACAATTATTGGAGGTTAGACAAAATTGCAGCATTGTAAAATTAATTGAACTCTCTACATTGTTCCAATTCCTCTCATGTGCACACCAGCTTTAAACCCTGTTTGAGAATTTACACTAATTTTCAGTCTCTAAACAGGAAATGTGAATGAAACATTCGTTATTGATCAAAACAGTGGGAATATTACAATGCAGAAGCCAGTGGGTGTAGCAGGGTCCATCATACTGACAGTCATGGTAAGTAACACCCTAAGTTAATTAAAACTTTACATATAATAACCGATGATACACACCTGACCATTAAACTCAAACATGGTTTATCCACAAAAACTTGAAAGCACATAGATGTTAGGATGTTTTTGAATGGTGTAGAATTACAATTTCTATTCAGTGGCTATTAGAAACTCAAACCTGGTCCAACATGTCAATTCACACTGACCTCAACCCCACTGAACAGCTTTGAGATGAATTTGAATGCTGACCGAATCCTAATCTTCTTGCACAAATATCAGTGCCTGATCTTACTAATGCTCTTGCAGCTGAAAGATCACAAATACTTACAGCAAAAATGTCTTCCCAATAGTCTGATGGTTATTATAAGATCAAAGTTAGAACTGTAATCTGAAATTGGATTCTCAACAAGCCTATGGGTGTGATTAAACAGGGGCCCCATGTATTTCTGGCCATATATATTTTATATAAAATGCTTGAAACTTGTCACATGTCCTTTACAGCACAGCAAAAATCTGGAGCACAGAGAGATAAAGGACTTGCTCTAGAACCCAAGAGTGGCAGATAGATTGCCGATGCCGTGGCTTGTATATACAACAGAAAAAATGTGAACTGAATCATATGTGTTGCTTGTATCTCTATTATCCACTTTGTAGGCATATGAGTTGGAGAACCCTGACCAGTTTGCCACCACAACTGTCGCACTTCAAGTAGTGATAAGTAGCAAGCACCCACCGCAGTTCGTCAAGCCTGAATATGTGGGCTTCATCTCAGAGGACGCAGGAATCGGCAGCCTAGTGCTAGAAAGCAAGTCCAGTAAAATACCTTTACAGGTTCGGGCCACAGATGCAGACTTCTCGGATGTAAGTCTTAAATTTATGTTTGACATTTTTCTGCTGCTATGTGTAACCTGGTGCAGCTGCATTGCATGCCAAGCCTTTGTAATATCATAGTTTGAAATGTAGCAGCTACATTCTTAGTGGAGCTGTAAGATAAGAGTTACACAGTGTGAGCTAATAACTGAGAAACTCAAGTACTCAAATACTATTATTCGAATGCTGAATAGTATACTAGTTTTAGATGTAGACACTGTTAGAATCTGGGATACCAAATGTAAATGTTGTTTAAGTTGAATTTTTGCTACTTTTGGAACTTTTCAGGTCACTCGAACTTAATAAAAGTTGTCTCTCTTGCATGAAATATACTGTTAGATTAGTTGCAAATAGTTGCGAAGATTCGAGTCGTTTATTATCACAGATTTTTGCTCTGTTAACACCATGTGAACACGCACACAAATGTTTTTGATGCTGAATGTGAAGCAGCTGGCATTAAAATCATCACCTCCATTTCAGAGGCCTCCCCGAAAAGGGTGGGATGCACCGGTCAGATGAAAGGAGAGAGTTTTCCCTAAATTCAGATTGAGAGTGATGGAAAAAAGGAGGATGAGATAAAAAAAAAAAAAAACAGATCAGGACCAAAGGCAGTGGTGTTACTGATCTGTCTATGGCTGCAAATAAAGATATCAGAAATGAAGTTCCTTCATTAGGTTTCCTCTATAAAAGTTTAAGGAGCTTTTCAATAAAAAAAAGAGCCGTATAGTCAAAGCTCAGGTAGGCCAAATTAAGAGGACACAGATGAGGTAATTCAGACACCTTACAGGATTATATCTCATATATTTTTTCCTTGGAAAAGAGCAGTTAATAGCATGGTCGTTATACCAGATTGTGGTATGCTTCTGGCTTTCAAGATACTGTTTTATACATTTACAAACTGAAAGTGCAGACACTGTGTTTGTCATGTACATGTGTTCTGTGTGGTTTTAGAGATTTTGTTAAAACCTAGTAGACCTGGTTAATTATATTAGCTCTAATATTAAGTGATATTGCCTCACACATGGGAGACACACGTGCTTAATAAAGATCGAACATGTTCAACTAAAAAAGTTGCTAAACTGTAAAATGGTTGATTGAATGTTGTAAGCTTTCAATATTCTATTGGAATGCTACTCTATAAAATGGCTAAAATGTCAGTCTAATAGCATAGCCTAGAGCATATGTCAAGTGGGATTGTCTTCCTACGTTTTTTTGTTTGAGGCTATGTTATTAATGTCATCCTGCCCCAAACAAAATTTATGGTCACGAGCCATTGCTGCTGCCAGGGATCCATCAGGAAGAGGTGGAAGAATTCTGGTTTGACCTTCCCATTAAGATACTTCTGCAACTCCCAGCAGGAAAAGAGGAAAGAAAACGACTGACTGAACATATTTCAAGTCAATTATACTAAGTTGTTTCATGTGGTCCTCACTGTAGGGAGTAAACCCTGAAATTAAATTCGAGGTTCCTGCAGGCAGTGACTTTAGAATCACTCCAGAGGGCTTCATAATCATGACAAGAGTTGCTTCTCCTGGCAAAGTGGACTTGCAAGTATGTATTTTACTTTGCTCAAAATGTGCAATACATTTCTTTTGTCTTCTCGGCCCATACGTGTAATTTTCTTTGTCCTAGATAAGAGTAGTTGATGCAACAAATGGTGAATCGAGCACAGCCAATCTTTCTGTAGAAGTCACTCCAGGTGAGGAGAGATAAACATCACTAGCACTTGAAAGTGCAACTTATTATCTCGCATTTATTACCTCCAATCCAGACTTAATAGTCTCTAAAGTTAAAGAGAAATCATTTTGACACACTTGAGCAGTTTTAGCTGTGGGAAGTTGCACAGTATTATGCGATTGCCGCTTGCTTGTGCTATGTTTAAGGGGAATATTTCTCTCGCTTTCTGTCCAGCCAATTCAAAACATCCACAAAATTCTCTCTATCCAATTCAAAATGACTATTGGAAATCTTAGAAAATGATATTTTAAAAGCATTTTTTGAATTGGCTGGATTGCATAGGACTTAATGAGTGTTACTGCTGTGTCCTTAGGCGTCACCACTACGGAAATGCCCACAACCGATAGTCCTACTACCACTGCCATTACAACAACACTGGCCACAAGCACTGCCCTAACCAATAATATAAGTACTGATGCCTCCACTGCCATTACTACAACCCTTGCTATAAGTACTGCCATAAACGATAACACAAGTACGGATACCATAGTCACAGTTACGGAAATCACCTCCAGACCACACACGGATACTACACACCCTGATACTACTCGCAGTTCTTACACAGGTACATGCACAGATGGAACTCACACCCTTCCACACACATCTTCTCTGCCGCACTGTGATCCACAAGCTTGATCATTTTCTGGATTCTCTCTACATCAAATCAAATATGGAATACACTGATCAGGCATAACATTATAACGTTATATCCGGTGAAGCGAATAACCCTGATTATCTCTTCATCATGGCACCTGTTAGTGGGTGGGATACATTAGGCAGCAAGTGAACATTTTGTCCTCAAAGTTGATGTGTTAGAAGCAGGAAAAATGGGCAAGCATAAGGATTTAAACGAGTTTGACAAGGCCTATATTCTGATGTCTAGACAACTGGGTCAGAGCATCTGCAGCTCATGTGGGTCTTTAGTGGTCAGTATCTATCAAAAGTGGTCCAGTCGAGGCTCATTGATGCACATAGGTAGCGAAGGCTGGCCCGTGTGATCCGATCCAACAGACGAGCTCCTGTAGCTCAAATTCAAAAATCAAAACACTCAAACTTAAACAAAAAAAAAGTTAATGCTGTTAATGCTCTACGGGTCAGGACTGTTTTAGCAGCAAAAAGGGTCCAACACTATATACGCCGGTGGTCATAAAGACCATGCCTGGTCAGTGGTCATAAAGTTATGCCTTGTCGGTGTATGTGATTGCTGCATGCTAGTGCTCTGCTTTTGCATCCACACTTGAAATTAATGGTATGATGCCTGCAATGTGAGATATAAAAATGACTGATTGCCCAATCAAAATCACCAGTTATATTAAAGTATCTGATGTTGAGTGAACTGAAAAATAAATCATACTAAAATAAACAAGGTCTTGTGCTTTGTTATCTCTGTGTTTTGTTTCTTGTGAAAAGCCCTTACATCATGCACATGTTGTGGTGGGGTTTTTTTTTCCAGACGGTTTGCCTTTGCCATCAGGTGATTTTAGGACAGAGGACATGATAGCACTGGGGGTGAGTCTGGCTATAGCGCTGCTGCTCTGCTTTGTGGTTATTGGTTTTCTGGCCTACAACCTCAGACGCTACACTGTAGACTGGAAGAAGCTGTCAGAGGTCAGCATCTTCCGCAGTTCGGTAAGTCACTTAAACCCAGAACAAGGGAATACCGAAACCTTAAAATGGATTTATGTGTATTTATTGGATCGTCATGCAGTGGTGGACAAAGAGCACATGCCCATGTATTTAAGTTGAAGTAGAGATAGACTATATAAAATATTACTCCAGTAAATGTATAACAATTGAACTGAACTATTCCTCCTTATTATTATCATGGCTATAAAGTTCCTATTCTAAGTTTTTCCACAAGGCCTTTTGCCTAATTAACTCGATTTATGTAAAAAGACTCTAATGTTACTCTTAGCACACCACATCTATTAATGATATTAATGAGTCAAAAACACTGATATGATCATGAGCCCAAACCTTCTTTTTAACTACATCAAAAAGAAATCATGCAAATAAGTCCACAGTTGTTGTGTAAAGTAAGAAATGAAAATTAAAGTTTAATTTATTCATAATTTATTTTACTCTCAAAATGTTCTGTTTGCTCTTTAACTGACGCTGAACTGTATGTAGGTGATAAATAGAACACCAAGCGACAATCAAAACAATTTCAAAACAGAGCGCACGCTTCACCCTGATTGGTGGCTTGCTACGTGTTTGACAAGTTAGGTTTTTATCCACCTATAAATAAAAAAAAAAAATGACTGATTTTTCAAAAAAATTTAATTTAATAAATAGTAAGATATTTAAAGTAAGAGTAAAAGTCGCCCCAAATGGAAATACTCCAGGATAGATATGTGAAAAAAGCTACATAAGTACACTAACAAAATACATTTACTTTGTTACTGTCCACCACTGTCATCATGTCATAATTATGTGTAAGTCTACAGTATCCAACAAAAGTAAGTCATGTTTCAGCAACCATTTTATTATATGTTCTCAAGGGAAAATACTATAAAAATGAAACTTGGATATATTTTAAAGTAGTCAATATACAGCTTGTATACAGTACAGATTTTCTGTCCTCTAAAAATAATTTAACATACAGGCATTTTTGTCAAAAAAACTGGCAAAAAAAGAGATTACATCCTAGGTAAACATGTCAAAACTGAGTCCAAAATGTCAATATTTTGGGCGACTCGTTCTTTTGGGATGAAGACCATGCAAACCAACTTGTTGGTGTGCAGCATGTGGTCTGAGCACTGACAAGCGGACCTTACACTTTTACCTGTAACCTCTACAGCAATGCTGCAGCACTCATGAATCTGTTTTTTTGAAGTCAGTTTTTGCACCTGGCACACAGCGTGAGGACTCAACTTTGATCAACCTTTGCAAGGCTTGGAAAACCTGTGTATGACAATGGCCACTGTACTGTAACCCAGTTTCATGGTGTTACCGATCTTCTTATAGCCTCGGCCATCATTGTGAAGAGCAACAATTCTAATTCTCAAATCCTCAGAGAGTCTTTGCCATTAGGTGTCATGTTGAACAAACAGTGGCCAGTATGAAAGAATTGTATTAAAAGCACCACATTTTAACTGCTGTAATACAAGATACACAAATTTGTATGGTCCTGTCAATCAAACAAAAACATGAACATGATGAATAGGACGTGTGGTTTTGCAGGGTTACACAATGTACAGTTATCACTTTTGTTGCCAGCTATTTTGAAAATAATGACTGTATGTTGATTATTTTTCAGAGGACAGTAAATCTGTACATAGCAGTACAAGCTGCACACTGACTACTCCAAAATATATCCAAGTTGCATTTCTACAGTATTGTCCCTTAAAAAGTTGTACTAAAATAGTTGCTGAAATGTAAATATTCGTGAATTAAAGCACAAATTTAAATTGGTCCTGTTGGTGTTTGCAGCTGAGTGGAGGTTCAGGTGGGCCTAAAAATGGAGTGGAGTACACCAATGAGGGCTTTCATGGTGATGAAGACACGGACAGCATGAAGTCGAAGCAGGAGGCAAAGTTGGCCATGCCACGAAGCTCGGAGCAGAACCGCAGCGTTCCGGAGGTACTGGGGACGCAGCACAGCGCTTCAGCCCTGCAGAGCAAAAACGCCGATGATAACTCGCTTTCCATAGACTCCAACAGCCAAAATGCCTCAGACAATACAGATAATGAGAAAGAGGTGAAACCCATTCTCACCAAGGAGCGGCGCATGGAAGAAGGCTACAAAGCCGTGTGGTTTAAGGAAGATATTGACCCGAATGACAAGGAGGAAGTGGTCATTTCTGACAGAGACCAAGACATCGACCATGATGATGATTATCATGATGATGATGATGATTCTATGGAGGAGGAGGAGCAAGAGGAAGAAGATGACGAGGAAGATGCTAAGTTTGCTGTATTATAGCAGGCTGTTTGTGCGGCTGGTTTTAAATATCAGTTATATTTTGATACAATTAGATTTTATTAATATAGTTTTTACTTTTTGTAGCATGTCCCCCACTCGATCATTATTTCCAATTTAATATAAAAGCATATTTTGCATAGTACAATATGTATACTACTACATTGAGATTATAGTTTTAGAAAATATGAACTGGTTAATAACGCAGAGAGTTTGAGATGGAAATACTATATGATAATAAATGTTTCGATTATGACTTACTGAACTCTGTACTTATGTAACGCACAAATATTTGCCTTAACAACCTTCCAATGTGTTTCCTTTTTTATATGAGAAGGTACACTGACGTGTAATCCAGTTAAAATACATTCCTTATCTCCAAGAAAGTGACCTTTACTCATTTTGCCTGGGAAACACGAGCTTTTATGACCTTTTATTTCGCATTGAGATTATTTCATGCGGGAACTTATGTCGAAATATTCGTAAGAATGTAATATGTGATAATAAATATGTGACAGTTTTCCAAGCACATCTGTTTTAAGCCGATGTGAAAACCTCACACTGCCTGAGACCCCATCCAGTGTATTGATGTATCATAATAATGAGTCAGATGATAAGTGAAAATTCAATTAGTTACATTTATAAACAGCAGTAAATGAAAAAGGAAATTATTCCTTAGGCAGAACAGTATGCAGTTTGAATGCCACAGTGAACACATTATTGTATAAGACTATATATTAAAAATGTTTAAAAAAAAAAAAAAAAGTAAGTAAAAACAATAACTCAAATAACTCAATCTAATAAACAGGACATTTTAAATGGTTGCCTTAATAACAAATGATGTTTGTTACAAATAGATTCCTATTAATAAAGTATTGCTACACGCTCAACAATGCCAAAAGTGTCAATTTATGATATATTTTACACTGACTGGGCATAATATTATGACCACCCGCCTAATAACCTAACCTTGAAAATGCTCTGACCCAGTCATCTAGTTAATCACAATTTAGCCCTTGTCAAACTCACTCACATCCTTACGCTTGCAAATCTTTTCTGCTTCTAACACATCAACTTTGAAGAAAAATCTTCACCTGTTGCTCCTAATGTTTTAATGTCATACTGTAATAATATGCCTGATCAATGTATATGAAGATGTGATTTTACTCGTGACCATATCTTGATCAAAAAAACATGTTCATATGCTTTCATGACCTACAAAAAAATATATAATCAAATCAAGGAAATCATGTACAACGTGACAGATGGTGTGATAGGGAGAGTAACAAAAGGCAATGCAACAAGCATCAGTGCAGTAATTGGTTCCTGTCCTCTTGTCCTTTAAGAGATAAAAGCTCTATTCATTCATGTAGTGCTCGGTCAGGCTGACCTGGCTCCTTAAAAGCCCTTTTCAGATGATGGATTAAAGAGAGTATAGAACAAAGACCATTTTAAAAGAAATTAATAAAATAAATAAACAATTTAAATACCAAGAAGGTGAAAAGTGCACCAGAAATATGATGCGTGCAACACTGACCCTTTTTTTCCCTCATTTTTTCACGTTTCCCCTTTTTCATGTTGTTCAAATCTGGACAACAGAAAAAAACTCTGGATTTCCAATGGCTCTTCACACACACACACACACACACACACACACACACACACACACACACACACACACACACACACACACACACACACACAAGTAGGGCCTGTATCTAAGCGACAGACAGATTCAAATGGCTTGCAAACCCCCTTTTTTTGCCAGTCCTGAAAAGAGTGATCTAAAACCAATCAGGTTTAAAATGAAGAGAGCCTGCGAACTTCAGCCAGACTCACAGCAGACGGTATAGAGAGGCGCAAAACCATTGTGCAAATCTAAAACCTCTGGAGGATTTTTCATCTTCCATCTAAAAAGAAAGATGTGAGTATATAAATATATATAACTCTATTGACTTCGATCTTAGATTTATTTTGTGCAATGCGACAAACAAATTAACGTATTTCCAGGAATTGCAATTATGTATTAGGTATCAAACTCTGCAGCACTGACAAATGTTCTTCCCTGAAATTACTTCCCCTTTTAGAAAGGGAAGCTTATGGGCTTCATTCCTAGACTTTCTAGCACAGGTGAAGGAGATTAAGGCTTTATCACTTTGGTTATGACATGTCTTTTTATCAAACACTTTTGCATAAAACCTTCTCCACCAGAGCAAGGCCTCATATTGCATTTTTCAGACAGATTTTCTTTCCCCCCATCAGGATTGTTTTGACTGCTCCTATAACACAACACCTTTGATTTGAAGGACTTTATAAATTGAATGGCTGCCTGCCAAATCCTTTCAAATTCCCCTTCTTTTCAAGGACCACCTCATGTGCTGTCAAGGCAGAGGACATTAATATAAGCCAGAAAAGTAAAAGAGAGAAATACAGGTCTTACAGTGATGCTGAAAATCTTTCGGATTTCTCATTAGCGGTCCATCACTAATTGACCCATAGTTGTTTTGGGGTGTTTTTTTCTCCGAAGTGTGAGGAGCTTTTTGGATCTGCCGGTTTAAGCGCATCTTCGCGGAGTGTCAGAATGGAGTTACAGAACATATCTGACATCATGACTGCAGTGGAGTTTAGCGGCTTGGGAGTCTTCTCAGCATTACTTTTGCTTTTACTACTAATTTTAATCACAGCCTACAACCGAGGAAACAAATCTATCTTACCAGGTGAGTTAAAACGTGTCCTCTTTAGTGAGCATACAGACACTAAATCTTTATATATAGAATCAATCTGGGCAACATAGCACATGTAATGTAATGGAACTTGCTAATGTCTGGTTTTCTCCCAGGTCCCTACTGGTTACTGGGTCTGGGCCCCATTCTAAGCTATTCTAGGTTTTTGTGGATGGGCATTGGTACAGCCAGTAATTATTATAATAAGAAATATGGTTGCATGACTCGGGTTTGGATCCAGGGAGAGGAAACACTCATTCTGAGCAAGTGAGTTTCTCAAGACCGAAAGTAGTTTTTTAACTCTACATGAGTATGGTAAACAAAATATTCCACAAAGATAACATTATCTGGACACCTCTGGACACTGAGGATGTGTTGAATTGTGTTTTCAGGGCATCTGCTGTGTACCATGTTCTGAAGAGTAGTAACTATGTTGCCAGATTTGCTAGTAAACGTGGACTGAAGTGCATCGGTATGGATGAACAAGGCCTTATTTTTAACAGCAACATCCCACTTTGGAAAAAGCTACGCACATATTTTGCCAAAGGTGATTTATTTTCCTGGTTTCTGATCATTTGTTTGAAGAAAAAAAAAATTTTAGAATTAGTGCAAAAACCACATGTGTGAATGTATGTGCTCCAGCCCTTACAGGCCCTGGTCTGCAGAGGACAGTGGGGGTGTGTGTTAGTGCCACGAATAAGCACTTGGGTGTCCTGCATGATTTCACAGATTCCTCAGGCCATGTGGATGCTCTGAACTTCCTACGCTGTGTAGTGGTTGACATCTCCAACAGACTCTTCCTCCGAATTCCTATCAATGGTTAGGCCGTTAATGCTACGAATTCTGCTGTACATTGGTGTAAATACCCAGAACTGACTGCAGAAATACAGTATGAATGTACTATGTATATCCACTCTTTTGGCAGAAAAAGACTTGCTACTGAAGATCCACAAATACTTTGATACATGGCAAACAGTGCTTATCCAGCCGGACATTTTTTTCCAATTAAACTGGGTGTTTAAAAAACATCAACATGCAGCGTGGGTTCCCTCAAGAAATTTAAAACTTTTTATTTTTTACATTTATTTCTTTGTTTTGAGAGCTACATTCTAACCGGAGTCACTCTCTTGTAGAAAGGAGCTTCAGGAAGAGATGGGGAGGCTCGTGGAGCAAAAGCGTAAAGCCATCAATGCCATGGAAAAGCTAGATGAGGCTGACTTTGCAACCGAGTTGATATTCGCTCAGGTTTGTCTGTGCTATAAAAATTACTGAACGTGTGCCACAATTATAGACCACAGCACTTCTCGTATTCTCACTTCTGATTGGTTCAGATGTTGAGTCTCCTATAAAAGCTCTGACAATCTTTGCAGCTCTGAATCTAATAACAGGTCAATTTTTTTATTTGGTGAAAAGCTTCTATATGATGTTTATTAAGCATTTGCTAAAGGGTGCATCAGCATTTTGGAGATATTAAAGAAAAAGCTATCAGGTTTCAGACACAGGACCATGTGTTTTGCATTTACAGGTTTTTTGTAACAAGATAAGCTGTATTTTTTGGTCTTATCAACTACAAGAGAAAGAAAAAAGTAAATTATTAAGAAGAAAAGCAACTATGTTAATATTTACTTTTATACTATCTACTATACGTGATAACACTAATACGTTTCCTGAATGTTCCATAGCATTAAATACAATTATAAATGGATGAAAAAGTTGTAACAAGCTATAACAAGTGTGTGTGTGTTCATGGCATCACATCGTTCCACTGTAAATGATGTATTTATACCAGCATGTTCTGAAATATGTTATTCCTTACATAATTGCGATGCTGATGTTGCTTGCGGATCTCCATCAGAATCATGGAGAGATGTCAGAAGACGATGTGAGGCAGTGTGTGTTGGAGATGGTGATTGCCGCACCGGACACTCTGTCCATCAGTCTGTTCTTCATGCTGGTTCTGTTGAAGCAGAAGCCAGCAGTAGAGCAGTGTATACTACAGGAAATGCACAATGTGTTGGGTAATTCTCTCAACTCATGGAAGTCAACCAGAACGCCAGAAGAAATATAAAAAAATAAATTCCTAACAATTCATGTTAATTGCCTAGTTCCTTTTTTCCTTGGTAATTCTAGCATGAGTTATAATAAAATACTCACTTGGCATTCATTCACACACCAACAATTCTATACTAAATCAATTACATTGTCTGCTTATAGGACACATGTGCATATAAATACAGGATTTGTTTTTAAAAACCCAACCAACCAACCTTAACTGTGCTCCAGGTGGGCGAGAGATGGAGCCATCTGACCTGCAAAAGTTGACAGTGATGGATAGTTTTATAAAGAGTCTCTGCGATTCCATCCTGTGGTGGACTTCATCATGAGGCGAGCGCTAGAAGATGACGTCATTGAAGGCTTCACTGTAGCCAAAGGGACGAACGTCATTCTGAACATTGGCCGGATGCACAAGAGCACAGAGTTTTTTCCCAAAGCTAACGAATTTAGCTTGGAGAACTTTGATAACAATGTAAGTAGGACATACAGTATTGGATTGCATTGATGTAGGGAAATCAGAAATGGAAGGGAATAATACATGAGAGGAACTGTAGGTTTTTAATACTTTTCACATTTATCTAAACAATATACTACACCGATCAGGCACAACGTTATGATATTATAACATTATGAGCAGTGAAGTGAATAACACTGATTATCTCTCCATCATGACACCTGTTATTGGGTGGGATATATTAAGGAAACATAACACAATATTAGGCAGGTGGTCATAATGTTATGCCTGATCAGTGTGAATCTGATAGTACTGACGTGCACTCCTGATCTTCCAGGTGCCGAGTCGTTTCTTCCAGCCGTTTGGCTGTGGGCCACGTGCCTGTGTGGGGAAACACATAGCTATGGTGATGATGAAGGCCATACTGGTGACAGTTCTGTTGCAGTACACCGTGTGTCCCCAGCCTGGATGTACGGTCAGCACCATCAGGCAAACCAACAACCTGTCACAGCAGCCCGTAGAGGAGGACACACACAGCCTAGCCATGAGCTTCATAGCACGCAAACCGAGTCCAGAAAAGCAGGAAGCAGCCTCTGGTTTGGAATGAATAGAGAAGCTGAAATTACTATGATTATGCTGCAACAACTTTTTTTTTCTTTCAGTATCCCATGTGAAACTAAACTATCATAATCACATACTGGTTTGAAAGTTGTGAATAATTAATAGAACTAAATCAAATTTTTGTTCAAAATGTTTTGTTCGCTTCCTCATCGGGACACAAAACTATATTCTCACAGGTATTACTGTAGTTATAGCATTATGGGATAAAGTGTTAGAGCCTCTCGCTCTAATTTTTGAAGTTTTTCACAATATAACAAACGTTTTCTTGTATAATCCACTCACCTGCATTAGTGTGTTTTCAGTCAGAAGCCTCGACCTCATTCATAGGTCAAACAATGTGAAATGGTAACAGAACTCACTCGTCTGCATGTATAGTGTTTTATAAAATATATTTTCTCGACAGCTACAGTATAAAGGAAGACATGGCTTCTTTGTTGATGGTCTTTTATAACAAATACTGCTGTAATTAAAACGGTGACAAATCAAACAGAATATTCAATGTATCAGTTTGAATCGGAAAGAAACTAATAAAAGAATGGAAAGACAGAAATAAAGGTTTAAAATATGAAAAACAATAAATATACATATATATTTTTTCGAAATACTCTATTAGGTAAGGAACCTCTCAGGAACTGGGTTCAATTAGAAAAACAATACCATTAGTATTATAAAGCATTTCATTAAAGAAGAAAGACAGAAATTACATATATTGCTTTACAGTCAGTCATCATTTCAAGAAAGATCTGAGCACGTCCACACACACACACACACACACACACACACACACACACACACACACACACACACACACACACGCAGGCTTCATCATTCCTAATCTTCACTCATACTCAATAACAGAAGGATTGTAAGACATTTCAGTTAATAACAGATGCATAGAGTTGCTGAGCCTCAGGGTTCTTGCAGGACTCTCTGGCAGTGATAGAGGAGACAGTCTGGGAAAGCAGGCAGAGGAGAACGCAGCCGTACAGCCAGAGAAGCACCGTGTACACGACAGTGCATGAGACAGGGGGCGCCATTCAGCAAACGACAGGCCACGATACCCTCCGAACCTAAACATAACACATCCTGTTAAGCACTGGAAAATACTAGCTAATATATACTAGCTAATACGGACAAAACGAGGCAACCTTTACAATTAATATGGGAAAAAATAGATGCGTAGTCAGATATTTAAAACAGTAATGAACTCCTCTTACCGATGATGTGCACCGTGTGTATTCGGAGGTTTTCCTGAAGAGCATTAAGGGTGGTTATAAGAGGACTTTCAGTGCCTGTTAGTAGTTTTAGGTTCTGCTTCACATCATTAGAGAAGGAAAGCCACAATTTCCCATACTCCTCTGTGCTCAGCATCAGCGGCCTGTTGGAAAAAAGCTTTATATAGATTTAAATAATTTTTTTCACCACAGCACAGTTTTCCTCCGGATTCTTATAAACAGTATATTAAAAAAACTCAATTACATAGAACAAAATCGAACCCAGTGGATTTTAAATATTTTATGGCATTTTACAGTTTAGAGGGGGTTGGATTTTTAAGCCTCACAAGTCCTTCAAGTTTATAATTGTCCAATTTGTTGAAATATCGAGTTCTGAATCCATAACATTAAATAGCTCCAAAAGAGAGAAACTAAAAGTGTAGTTGTGTTCGGTACTCTGAGTTGTTTTAATTTACTTGCATTAACTTTATTTTCAATAGAGAATATCATGAATATAGATTAATAAAAAGCACAAAAAAATATATAAATCCTATGCTAAATTACTAAGCGACATTTATTAAATCGTTAATAAAGTTGTGTACACCAGGTCCAAAGTTTGCAGACACCAAACCATAGAATTTACATTTACATTTGCGGCATTTAGAAGACGCCCTTATCCAGAGCGACATACAAAAGTCTCTAGCAATGAATAGAGACTGCAGAATAGAATGCATATATACACGCTGTTCTGAACATCCAATTCCACATTTAGTCCCCATCTGCTATTATTACATCTTCCACTCTTCAGGGAAGATGTTCCACTAGTTTTTAGTGTGCGCTGGTGGAGATTTGCGTTCATTCAGACACAATGGTGTTAATAAAGTGAGGTACTGATGTAGCTGAGGTGAAGAGGCCAGGGGTGCAGTCAGCCTTTTAATTCATCCTGAATGTGTTCAATAGGGTTGAGGTTTGAGCTCTACAGCAGGCCACTTAAGAGATTCTACTCCAAACCATGTAAAGCTGTAGATGTATATCAAAATCCAAAACTACATGGCCCTGTGTGAAAAAGTGTTTGCCCCCTAAATGGCAATAACTGGTTTTTAACAAATGTTTGTTTTCCCTCAATAATAAAAACCTTTATTTAAAAACTGCATGTTGTGTTCACTTGTGTTCTCTTTTACTAATATTTTAATTAGTTTGATGATCATCTGAAACATTAAAGTGTGACAAACATGCAAAAAAAAAAAAGAACTCAGTAAAGTCTCATAGTACAGTACAATATAAGTTTATATACAGTGGTGTGAAAACTATGTATATAAAATTATATATATAGACAAGTCATCACTTTGTGGACACTGATCAGGCATAACATTATGACCACCTGCCTAATATTGTGTTGGTCCCCTTTTGGACCAAAACAGTTCTGACCCATTAATCATTAACACCATTAACTTCTTCAGCAATTTGAGCTACAGAAGCTCGTCGGTTAGCTCGGACCACAAGGACCAGCCTTGGCTCCTCACATGCATCAATGTCCATGACCCTGTCGCCGGTTCACCACTGTTCCTTCCTTGGACCACTTTTGATAGATACTGAGCACTGCAGACCGGTACACCCCACAAGAGCCGCAGTTTTGGAGATGCTCTGACCCAGTCGTCTAGACATTACAATTTGGCCCTCGTCCAACCCGCTCAAATCCTTACGCTAGCCCATTTTTCCTGCTTCTAACACGCCAACTTTGAGGAAAAAATATATACTTGCTGCCAAATAATATCCCACCCATTAACAGGTGCCATGATGAAGAGATAATCAGTGTTGTTCACTTCACCGCTCATAATGTTTAAATGATATACATATATTTATCTATACCATTTTTCACATTCTTTAATCAGCACCAGTAATAATATATAATAACAAAGTTCAGACAACTTATTTTTAAATAATTGGAGATATCAAGTTTAATTATGGTGGGTAACTATGAGAAGAACATTCTGGTGCATGCAGATCGTACCTTATAAAGTCAGTGGTGGAGAGTTTACCAGAGAACTGCAGAGTGTGCAAATGTCCAGACTGTGTTTGGTACAACACTGCTCCTTTGAAGGTCACTTGAATGTGAGGTCTTTCCATCAGAAGAGTGTAACGACACACTGAGGAATCTCTGCCCTCCAGACACTCGATCACATTTCCTCTTAGGCTCGTCATCTTTAGGAAGAACAGTTTGAAAAACATTAGTGTGTTAGATATTTGGTGGATTTGGTGAATCTGCTCTTCTTTTTTTTTTTTAAATGTATGAAATAATGTATTTTTCTGGCATTTAATGATACCTACAGGATACAGGGTATATATCTTACAATGTACCGATGTGACACAATCTGCTTATGTCAGTGGTTCTCAAAAATCTTTCAGCCATTCCCCACATTATAGAGGGGGTGGATTTTCAATCCCCACCTGTCCTCCATCACCCCCCAAAAAAGGTAATAAAATTCACATTTAAAAATGTCTAATTTAATTTTCCCCATTAGAGGGGGCTGTCCCACACTTTGAGAACCACTGAAATATATCCATTATTTTGAAAAGAATACAACAGGATAGTGGAATTGCAAGGTTTCTAAACACATGGTCCAATCGAACGATTACTACCAGATTGGTGTCCTCGATAAAAAATAAAATAAAATCACAGGTCACTATGAAATGTTACCTCCAGCTCCTCGCAGCTCAGTTCAACAGTGACATCGCAGAGTGGCATCTCTGTAGTGTTGCAAATGAACAGCGCGAGCAGCAGGGCATCGTCTCTGTACACGCGGCAGCAAGAGATGGACAGGCGGGGGTCAGAAGTCAAGGTTATAATGTCAGAATGAGGCAGGTCATCCAGTTCAGATGGTAACTTCAGAACGACGAGATCAGAACAGCCGTTTTGAGGCACTACTAAGGCTTCTTCTGCTAAAGCGTTAGGTCTAATCATCAGCATATCCACAGTGCACACTTCCCTTTCACCCAGACCATTAGCGGTCTGGCTGGACTGCGTGGAATCACAGCTGCCGTTAACCGTAGTGGACGTCAGGGTGTGATTTGAGTTCTGTATGTGTGTAACCTGCTCCTCGTCCAGCAAGCCATCGTATAAGGCGTCTGTCCTGCGCCGGGAAGAGTGTGAGGAGCTCGTAGATGCCTCACTGGTGCTCGACGATGATGCTGATCCGTGCTGCCTGTGTTTTCTTCTGAATCGTGGAGCGGAAGCCTCAGTTTTCTCCAACTGGCACAGAGGAAACATTAATAGTTATATGTAATGCAAAACCTTAGAGTCTCTAATCTCCTTCAGGTTGCATCTCCTACATAGAACATAGTCCACTGGTGTGCACCTTCTGTACGTCAGACTCCAATCAAGTTGTAGAAACATCTGGATGATTAGTGGAAACTCAATTTTAAATGTCATGGTAAAGGCTGTGCATACTAATGTACATGTGATTATTTTTTATTCTTACTTTTAATACATTGCAAAAATTTGGAACAAACGTATTTCATGTTGTCATTATGTGGAATTGTTTGTAAAATATTGAGAAAAATAATTTATTTAATCAATTTTGGAATAAGGCTATAAGATAAAAAAATGTGGAAAAAGTGAAGCGCTGTGAATACTTTCCAGATGTGCTGTACATCCGACTGTATAGAAACACCTGATGATGTTAAAGAAGCACATCCGTGTTTTGTTATTAAATCTAAAACACCGCAAAGCACTAAAGACAAATTTCGACACAAAATATTTCTTCTCCTTTTGAACATCTCCATTAGTGTACAACTTTCCAGGAGGTTTTAAAGTGGTAAATAGTGACAAGTAGTAAAATACTTGCAACATTTTTTCAGATTCATTTAAATAAATAAATTAATTCATTTATTTATTTTTAATTTTTAATTTGTGACATCTTCCCCTTTACAGTCTGGTCTTTTATGCACGAGACCCAGAGAGTTCAAATTTCTGAATACAGTGCAAAGTGACAACATTGCAAGAAACCGAACACATTTTTTTTTTTTGCCCAGAAAGTTTCTATGTTATTCCTGAAGATTATATTTATAGCATTCGGCAGACACCTTTATCCAGAGCAGCTTAGAATTATCTCGATACACCTGAGCAGCTGAGGGTTAGGGGCCTTGCTCAAGGGCCCAGCAGTGGCACTTTGGTGGTGCTGGGATTTGAACTCACAACCTTCCGTTGAGGAGTCCATCATCATTAATATTTAGGAACAATTTAGCCATACTGTCCATTAGTAAAAGTAATTTAATTCGGAAAAATTATCTGGATAATAATTAATTAATGGCGGGGAATATTTTGAGCTCCACTCCCATCCATTTTCTGGCTCAGCTGACATTGGCAGGAATGATTGAGGAGTGAATGAGGAATTTCAGAAGAGGTACCTAAACATTATGTTCCCACTGCCAGGTGGTTTGTATCAACTAAACTGACCCAAGTCATGCTGTACTGTCTGGCAGAAAAATTATTTTATTTACAATAAACCCACCAGAGATGTGGAGCTTTGAGATCCCAGTCCAACAAACAGAGATGATGCCAGCTGCTGCTTCTCCTGGTCCATATGTGAAGGCTCAGGCTTGGGATAGTGATTAAGCTCGGGCTGGGAAGCATCTGTTGCAGCTACTTCCTGGTTGGATGACTGGTGTACAGTGTTCGGTGTGTCTACTACTGCTGAGGTTTTAGAAGACTCTTTCTGGAGCAGATAACCCTCCTTCCCCCACACTCTCTTCACACCATCCAATATGAGTGTGCTTGCTCTGTAAACATGCAACACTTCCATCACATGAAAGCCAATACTTACACCGGTGTATGTTACAGTAAATGTGATTGAAATGTATAAATATGAGATATTTCTGTATGCATGAATACAGAATGAACCACAAGCTGAAACTTCATTGAATTACAGTAAAGGTCTTTTTGTCTTACCCTGTCCTAAGTGCCGGTTCGGTGCTGTTACCAGAGAGACCAGAGCTCATAGAGAGAACGGTTGGGGACTGTCTGTCCATGAGCGTGCATGAGGACATGCTCACGGGAAGAGACAGTCCATACGGCTCTAAACTTAGTGCTGAGGATAAAAAAGACAGAGAAAATCTTGTCAGGCACACTCCTATTCTCCATCAACATATTCTTCATGCTATTAAAAGACTTAATATTCATATAGGATTTATTTCCCTTTCCCACACATTCCACAAAGAGGGCAAGAGCAAACTGGGACAAGACAGAGATCATAAAAAAAATACGATTCAGAACATTGCAGTACCTCTCTGCTGACTCAGCTCTTCCTGTCTCTGATGAGGGGGTTTATACGGAGCAGCTCCTGCAGCTAGAGCTTCAGATACAAAGCCATCCAGAAATGAGAGAGAGGAGTCCACCTGTCACACACAAACACACACACACACACACACACACACACACACACACACTAAATGAATAATTTATAAATAAACAATAATGACTATATTCATATCGCACTTTTTAATGGAATAATAAATAAATAAAATGTTAAAAAAGTGAATGCAAAAGTAATAGTAATAAAAAAAAAAAATAATACATAATACTTATTGCTATTACTTATTGTTATATATATATATATATATATATATATATATATATATATATATATATATATATATGTGTGTATGTGTGTGTGTGTGTGTGTGTGTGTCTAAGCAAAAAAAACCACACATTTATAATGAACCATTAATTTTTAATAGAATAAAAAACAATTATTGCATTAAATAACTAGGTTTTAAAAGTGAAATAAATTGAATTTAATTAATTATATTCAAAAATATATATTGTTTTCATTAATCTGGTAATGTAATTCAAATAGCTTTTCCTCACCTGCATGCTGTCCCTGAACTGGTGCAGTAACCGAGCGTGGAGCTGCGAGTCCCGGCTGAGGCCCTGCAGCTCATTAGCCTGCTGGCGCAGCACTGTGTCCAGAGAGGAAGCCAAGCTCTCCGTCAGCTCCAGTACAAGCTCAGCAGATCCAGAGCTCTGACACAGCTTAGTGAGGGCACCCAGCACCCAGCTCCTGGTCTCTGAGCTCACTCCTCTCTGCTCTAACAACTTCTTCAGGAGCACTATGACCTCACACTGGTCCAGGCCTTCTCTCATGCAGGAGTACTCTCCAAGCACCTGGTAGGAAAAACAAGGAAAAACTGGGTTACTTTTCTCTTTGGTTACTTGGCTTTACTATACATATTACATAGGGTTTGACTTGAAAGTTCCTCAAAGGTTCTTTGAGTGGTTAAGAAGACAGAGAAGGAGATATAGAAAGATAGAATGAGCTGGGTGTGGTAGCTGATATACTTCATTACAGTTCAGCTCATTGAGGTGATAAATGACATCACATATTATCTCTGAAACACCTCAACAATGATGATATATAATGATCATTCTGTGCCACACACATAATGATGAGTTCCCTTTTGAGTCTGGTTCCTCTCGAGGTTTCTTCCTTATACCATCTCAGAGAGTTTTTCCTTGCCACAGTCGCCACTAGCTCGCTCATTAGATATAAACTTATAAGGAACTAACTTACAGGCACTAAACTTTTCACACCGTCATAAGCTTGTTATCTCTGTAAAGCTGCTGAGGGACAATGTCCAATGTTAAAATGCTATACTAATAAAATTAATTTGAACTTTGTTATTGAAATTACCAGTACAATGCATTCACATATCCATTAATAAATAACTTACTTGAAACTGCCTTCCTGTGCAGGAGCTTTTCTTTCTTTTTTTTTTTTTTACAAGTGAAGTCATGCTTGAAGCAACTTTCCCCCAATTATAAATATTTGTAGCATTCTTTATGTATATAAAAGAGTATTAATATTAGCTAATATTCAAAGTTTCAAGAAAAATTAAATATGCTGTCATGGCATTTACAATAGGAATGCAAGCAGTGTGTGTGTGTGTGTGTGTGTGTGTGTGTGTGTGTGTGTGTGTGTGTGTGTGTGTGTACCCACCCAGCTAATGACTTGTAGGAAGCACTGGGGCAAATGAGAACAGTCACCCTTCAGGACTGCTATATACAAGTCCACTGCATATAGCTTGAGCTGCCGGTCGTCCTCCTCTGCATCCGAGCCTGAAACACAAAATAATCAAATCAGGTCACTTTCCATGCTACTTGTAATTCCAATAAGCTTTTAGAACTTTACTATATGAAGTTTTACCCTCTATGAGCAGCCTGAGGAAGTTGTTGGGAATATCCGGCTTCATGAAGTCACCGCCGAGAGAGAACACTTCATTCATAGTCTGAATAAACCACTCGTTGTCTGGAGCATACGTATAACTCTATTATAGGAAAATTCGCAAAATAAAACTGTAAACTAAAAATCTAGTACAAAGCCTGCTTAGTAAATGATTAGTAATTTTGAATTTCTGTGCAAGAATATTTTCTTAAGTAATATGAGAAAAAATTTATTTGTTCTAACTAACAGAAAAAAAAAATACTCCTATATGTGGGAAAATAACTGGTACCACTGAGAATAATGTAAAAAATACAGGTAGCCTTCTACTTATGTTGGAGATACGTTACGACGACCCCATCGTAAGTCTAAAAAATATCGAAAGTCAAAGATGGTGCTATGAATGTGACACTCCTGCTTCATGCTGATTTATAATTTAAATTTTCTACTCTAAACTGATGGCTTTTTACTAAAAGCAGGAGACATACTCGGGCGCTTGGAAGACATGCTTTGATCACTAAAACTGCTGTTTGAAACAGAAAGAAATACACACCGAGACAACTTTACTCCGTCGACCGCTAGCGAGGGTGCGCAATCTCACGGGGCGAGAGATACGCTCATCCCAGCTGCGTGTCCAACGTAACGTACATCGTACGCTGCTGCCTGTGGCGTGAAGTTCAAGATATTTTTATAATTCTATTTTATTCTAATTAATGTTTGTGGACACTGCAAGCATTTTCTCCAGGAAAGAGTCATAAAATATCAATTGTGCCAATTATTCTGAAATCAACATTAAAATAAAAACATTCAAATAAAAAGAGTCAGTAGTGAAAATTCTCAGTCAGTGCAGTTCTGGGGTTTTTGTGTTTTTCATTTTTGCACATTTTCATGATTACAATCCAGAAGGCCACGGTATACCTGCATGTAATGCGTGCATTACAATAGAAATAGAAGGCAACATCTTAAGTCAATAAAAGGATATTTTTCAGCCAACTCAGCCACTTTTCCCACAAGATCGATGATGGTGTAGCTATCGTCACAAAGCCGGAGGAATCGCAACATTTTCTCTACGATCACAGTGACGTTTTGGGCATTCGTTATCCTGAAGAGCAGCTCTAAGGTCTGAGATGTGGGGGAAAAAAGCAGGAGGAAGAGGAATTAAATAAACAACGTCTTTGTACTTTTGATTCCTGCCTTTCCAAAGACCAAAATATAACCAGTTCTGGTGAATTTCTTTGCTAATACTAGGTCATGTTTAACCTTACATTGCAAAATAAGTTGAATGAAGGAAATTCTTTACTATTCATTTGTCAGATGTTTATCCAGACCTTCGTAAACATGAATGGTATAGAATTGAACCTTTATAGTTAAACACTTCCATGCTACAACACAAATTCAAAATAATATAATAAACCTGAGACACAAAACTGACCAGATGTTCATTTAAAAAATTGGATATCTCTGTACCCTTCTGCCTACACTGTAATAAAGCTCTCAAATTTGGTGGAGGAAACCAATTCTTTTATCTGTGAGTCTTGGGTTATTATTATGTATTGAAAAGTTAATACAAGTTACTAAAATGAAGAGGGACTAGACATTTCAACAATATATATATTTTTTTTTTTACCATCACCCCAAATCCGAGAGTTTAATATGAGGTTTACTTTGAAATGTATTTTTTTTTTAAAGAATTTTCCAATGTAGATTTGCTTCCTTCACCTCTCTCTTGATGATGAGATCCGAATGATCCAAACATTCTATAATAGTCATCTGGTGCTGCAGAGCGAGGTTGGCGTCATACTGAACCACGTATGTTAAAGCCTTCAACCCTGTATCAAAGAAAGAAAGAAAGAAAGAAAGAAAGAAAGAAAGAAAGCAAGCATGTAATGAGTGGGCTTTTACAGCTCTTGAATATATGAGACAGTCAAACAAGAGAGGTATGCACTTTACCCAGGTACTTCAGGTTGATCTTCGGAGACAGCACGAAGTTTCCTATGCACCTCGCTGCTTTTTCCAGCAGCTCGGCTTTAGGGTATACGGTATAGATCGCCTTCACGCACTCGTACAGAATTGCTGACAAAACATATGATAAGTCAAATCAAGGCATGTCAAATACTAACCGAACAATAATAAACACATTCAAACTGAGGTAAAAAAAACAAAAACAAATAAATACCATAAGTAATGTTGTGGTTCAGTTCGGCTCGTCGCAGAGACTCGTCTAACACCTCGTACATCAGCTCACTCGCGCTAGGAGCGTAAAAAGCATCATCAAGCTACAAAAGACAAACAGCTAGGAAGCATATTCATAAATAACCACAATGGAGTATGTTAAGGGATGTGATATAGCTTATAACGTGCAGCAGTTTTTGTATAAGAGCACAAACCTGCAGTAGAAAAGATGGATATGCTCGTTCTGATACGTTACTGTATCTATAGTAACAGCAGATGTGCAGCGACTTGTATAGTGAACGTTGCACATGATATTATATATAATTATATTATATATAAACATTTTTTAACTGTATTATCAAAAACATCCTCCACAATTATATCAATCCAACCATGTAGCATCAATATAGAGGGGGGTGGGGAGTGTCCCAATACTTTTGCCCATGCATCATATCATTACGTTTAGGACTTTGTCTAGTTCTAATGTGTACCTTTGGTCCTCTTTCCCCAGCAGAGACAGGATACGGAGCAGTTGGATCTGCAGCCATGGTGCAGGGACACCGTGGTAGTTAAAGTCAAGTGGTAGCTTCCCTCCAACCACCTGCCTCAAGATGGTTACAAAGCTGCTCGTCAGCTCCTTGTAATTGTCGGGGTTCTCCTGTTAAAAATAAAGACGTCTATCATGCATACTGCAGCAAATCATATTATTATTATTACTATTTCAAAATCTAGTTATGGAGATATCAAAGAAATCCTGGGATGTAGTGAAGACCTTTATCAACCGCAAGTAGATGTGTAAAGAGGACATCATGACTCCTGGATCTTTGTCACACAAGGCTTTCCGAAACTTGCTGTGAATATGCTGCACTTGATTCGGGGCGATCAGGTAGAACTTGTACAAAGCAAGCACCGCTTTCTGTCGTATGATTTCCCTTTAAAAAAACAAGTAGAGCGCATGACAGACATGAGCAAGCAAATAAATATGTGATTCAGTTCCATTGGATCTGATTGATTCTTGATCTTACTTTTGATGAGACAGCTTCTCTTCTACCAGGGGCAGAATGGACGGGATCATGTCTTTGGGAAATATCTGACTTACAACAGTCAGAGCCATGCAGACCTCAATGAGGTTAGTGCTTTGAAGATCCTGTAAATGACGAGTTTTGCCTTGAGAAGTCTTATTTATCTATGTCTTTAAACAGATTCCACAATTTTATAGCAATTATCATTATTATGATTCGACATTAACATTCTTTCAAATCTAAGCGTTGAAAAGAATCCTGTTCATAAATGCTGAATCTTTGTGTTGTTTTAATGACATTCAATAAAAATGTTTATTGTTGGGCTTAGAAATGTCTTCATTTATTAATGTGTGACATTGTTTGCAATATTATATGGTATAAAGAGCTTTCAAACTAAAAACCTGGCCTTGGCTATTATTTTGCTGACTTTGCAGTTTTATTTCTGCTACAGAGATCATTTTGTTTAATTTTCCCAGATTCCTAGGTTAGACACTTAGTTTTAAAAAAATAAAAATACAATAAAAAAAAGACAAAAAAAATCAGATATAATTATGCTAAAACTATAGTGCATTTTGTTTACAGTTTTAAGCCTAAAATTATCTACTTTTTATACCGACAATGAGTACATTATTTCGCATTGCTGATGATTTAGAAATAAAAATAGATGCCTTTCAGTCAGACGTTTTCTGCATGCTAATTTTTTTTATATATTTTTTCTAATATTATTCTGTACTGTATTTGTACCGTGTCTCTACTTTATAGTTGCACATTTTTCTCCGAACACTAAATGCAAAGTTTCTTCTTCTTCTTCTTTCGGCTGCTCCCATTAGGGGGCGCCACAGCGGATCATCCGTCTCCATACCCCCCTGTCCTCTACATCTGCCTCTTTCACACCAACTACCTGCATGTCTTCCCTCACCACATCCATAAACCTCCTCCTTGGTCTTCCTCTTTTCCTCCTACCTGGTGGCTCCATCCTCAGCATTCTTCTACCGCTGTACCCCATGTCCCTCCTCTGCACATGTCCAAACCAACTCAATCTCACCTCCCTCACCTTGTCTCCAAAACGTCCTACATGCGCTGTCCCTCTAATAAACTCATTTCTAATCCTGTCCATCGTCGTCACTCCCAACGAAAACCTCAACTTCTTCAGCTCTGCTACCCCCAGCTCCACCTCCTGTCTTTTACTCAATGCCAGATACTCTTCTATCACAAATCACTCCTGCTATCACTCTTCTCCACCCACTCCACCCTGCCTGCACTCTTTTCTTCACTTCTCTAACACACTCTCTATTACTTTGCACTGTTGACCCCAGGTACCTGAACTCTTTCACCTTCTCCACCTCTTCTCCCTGTAACCGCACCACTCCACTGCCCTCCCTCTCATTTACACACAAAGTTTATATATACAAAACCTCGATTCCAAAAAAGTTGGGACTTTTGTGTAAAAATGTCAATAAAAACAACGATTTGCCAATCTCAAAAACCCATGTTTTATTCACAGTGGAATATAAAAACATACCAAATCTATAAACTAAAAAAAGTAGATCCTGTAAACGACGTGAGAGCTATCTAGATATGTCTTTATACCGATGACCAGATTCCACAACATGATCAGTCGTATGATCTGATGCATTTAAAATCATTTGGCACATCATTAAACAAAAAAAAAAACACAACAAAGGACACTGTTGAGCAGTTGAAATCCTGCATCAGGCAAATATAAGACAACATTCCTCTCCCAAAACTTCAACAGCTGATCTCCTCAGTCCCCAAATGTATACAGACAGAAGATGCGATGCTACGCAGTTACCCAACTTTTCTTTTTTTTGTGTTGCAGCTATCAAATTCAAAACGACCTTATTTTTTCCCTATAATGGAATGTATTCTCATATGCCCACAATGTACAAATAGACAGTCAGACCAGAGAAGCTTCAGACGTTCACCCTCTACATTCTGGTATGTGGTGAAACCAATAACGTACGCACCTTCAATACTGTATTGACCAGCAGTAACAGCAGTTCATGACTCTCATTAAGAAAAAGTGACACTGCAAGGTATCCTGTAATCAGAGATAAAAACAAGCAGAAAAAGCAAAACAAAAATTATCATCAGCTTCAAGAGATCATCAACCATCCTGACTAATAAATACCACGTCTCCCGTACCAACTCTCTTCTCCAGTACTGTGCCTTGCTGGGCCAGTTTGATGGCATGGATGTAAGCAAAAGTGGCTTCATATCCGAGCATCTCACAATACATGGCTCTCACCATCAGCTCCCTCATTTGTCTCTGAAAAGGAGAAATAAACAAATCAGATGATCATAGAGAAGAATATTTGATGCCAAACACACAGACAGGGTTAAACTGTATGTAGGGTTATAAAGCATCACCATTGTAGTATTAGGAGATGAAAGCTGATCTTTAATAGCTGCAAGCTCTTTAGTGATGAGCTTTTCTTCTTCCTGGGAAGCAAAAATGATGAGTTAGGACTGAAACAGATGACATAAATACACTTAATCACTAGCAGTGTGAAAATAAACTCACATTTTTGGATGTCAGCTCAGTAATGCTTCTGACCAGGTGTCCTAGTTTGGAGGTGGGGGAAAGTTTGGAGGCTCCAGGGTGAGAATCGAGAGACAACAGACCCGGGAGAGCATTGAGGGTCTTCTCAACCACATCACTCATTGCAGGCACGAATTACAAAGCAGACCTGCTCTCTGGGGAACTTCCGGCTCTCTGCACCAGTTTGTTTCCCCACAAAAAAACAGATTCCAAAGGGTCATGGAGCAAGTGGACACTAAAAAGAAGAAATGTTTACACCACTGAAACTAGCCGCTGGTTTGATTTCCAAATACCTTCATGTGCCCTATAAAGGTCCACTTCGTAAGACGTGACGTAATGACTTATGTCGTGTTCAGATAGTGCACTAAAGAGGTATTTGTGACGAAACCCTGGTTTGACAGCAGAACGCACTGTCACATCCTGTTCCTTCTTCTTCGCTTATTGGGTGGCGATTTGAAAGCAAAATTGTTACTACCGCCACCTGCTGGATTGTATATTAAAAACACAGCATTCAGCTCGTTTTTTTATCATCTCTAGTAAATACATACACTGACCAGGTATAACTTAATGGCCACTGATCAGCCATAACATTATGACCACCTGCCTGAAAATGTGTTGGTCCCCCTTTTAATGCATAAACAGTCCTGACCTGTCGAGCATTACAGCATTAACTTCTTCAGCAATGTGAGCTTTAGGAACTCGTCTGTGGAATCGTACCACATGGGCCAGCCTTCATTGCCCACGTGCATGTCACCGGTCCACTACTGTTCTCTCCAGATACTCAACACTGCAGACCGGGAACATCCCACATGAGCTGCAGTTTTGAAGATGCTCTGACCCAGTCGTCTAGACAGCACAATTTGGCCCTTGTCCAACCCGCTCAAATCCTTTTGCTTGCCCATTTTTCCTGCCTTTAACACATCAACTTTGAGGACAAAATGATCACCAAAATTCAAATAAATGTTGGCCAGATTTGGGCCAGTTTTGGTTTGATTTTTTTTATTCATGGCTGACAGTCGGCTGCCCTTTGGCTTACTTGTGGCCCAAATCTGGCAAACAGAAGCAGACCACCCAAGTGCCATCATTCCACGTGGTATGTGGGCCAGATGAAACTGTCAGGTGTGGGCCGGATTTGGACATCAAAGTCTTTGCTATTTGGGGTGTTATCTACTGTATCATGGAATGGCCTGCCCAGTCACCGCACCTAAATCCTATTGAGCTGCTTTGGGATGAGATGGATCGTCAGAAAGCAAATTTTAACTAGTGAAGAACACCATGGCAAAGTATTTCAGCTGAATGTTTGAAAAAACTAAATGTCTGGATGGCAAATGTGTGAAAAGATGTCTGTACATTTATATATTAGTTTGTTCTAAGTAAATCTTAACACTGTTAAATTACATAGTTTGTTGCATAGAAACACAATTTACCCCAAAATGGCCTTAATTCCAATTGGACCAAAAGGTAATTCATGCATTGCCTTAAAATGCCTTAAAATATGATCATATAAATGTTGTCCTTTACATATAGAAGTTCAAGACCTTAAGCATGTTGTTGTCAAGAAAACTCAGACAAGTTAAACATCCACATACTGTTCATCATATACAGTATGTTCCTTCATGTGACATGAGATATTACAAATCACACAATGGATTCAAAAAATGCCAAGACACATAACCTTTCTCGATATGTAAAACCCATTTATTTCTCTTTCATGATGACACTATTATTATTGTGGACAAATATTATATATACATTTCGCTACAGTTAGTAACTGTTCCTATAGTGCAATTATTACTTCAGACCGATATACAGTATGTCAAAGAGCACATGATAACTGAGTAGGGATTGTTTGCATATTAGATGAACGATCTGCACTGAAAAAAAAACAAAAAAAAAACAACTCTGCCCTTCCAACTGGCTGCTTTGCTATTTCAGACTAGAATTGAAAATTGTAAATGAGCACACAAGCCTCCTACAAATAGCTGCACAGCGGTAAGTGAAGTTCGTCTCACCATCTGTGTTCGAAAGACATTATCACAAGACAGAGATACATTTGCAATTAAGATATGCTTAATGACCTATAGTGTATATCATTAATATTTTTTGCCTAGACATTACAAAATGGCCAGTTACAGAGTTACGTGTTATAAGTATTGAGTTGATAGATATGAAGTGTGTAGGTAAAGCTAAAAACTAATACTTTCTTGTATTACATTGCCTTTTTTAATATGATCCATCAGTCTATTTACGTTCATTACAAAACCAGGTCACTAACCCTTTAAATTGTAAATCTAAAACAAATGTCTTACAATCGATTCTATTTATATAATGATTTATTCTATTCTCAGACTTTAATTTGTCGTTTCCAGGTGCCATATAAACACAGAGAAGTAGTGTGAAATGAAATCCCCTCAACGGCATGCACTTTATGTATTAGCAAGAAGAATTTACTTTTGATAAATAACCTATAATATGTGATTTCCGACACAGCTAGTGTTTCTGGACGAATTTTGGTCCTATATTTATCAAAAAAAAAACAAAAAAACAATTAAACAAACCCAAAAGAAACAACATTGTGCTCTTGTCTGTCTAGACTACCGTCTGTCTTCAACCCTGTTCTACTCTTCTGTGCATTTCTTATAAATCCAACACGAAGTTAATAATTGTTTAACTGAATGTTTCTGTCGATGTCAATGCCAGAGAGAACCAAGCAGCCAACGCAAGCTGCTGTTCAAGCCCAGACCTGCAAAGACAAACCAAAATTGTTAATTGGTTGATGTCTGATGTGGTTCACATTTTATTATATTAAAAATCAAAACAGAATTTTGCAAGAAAGGTTACTTATGTTGTAGCAATGCAGTGTGAATGTTTGTAGGGTGGTGGCGTGGTTGAATGATGGTTTGTGAATGGAGTTAGTTTATTAATTAGTGCTTTTTTTTGCAGTGAGCAAAGGAGTGGATTAGAAGAGGAAGGAAAATCAGAGCAATGGGAGAAAGAGAGAGAGAGCAAAAGCTGAATATACATATATATATATATAAGTGAACGTGGAAGTGAAAGTTTTGATGAAACCTGTCACCAGCCTTTCATTTCCTCTTCCCTAAGCAAGCAAGATCACGACAGTGTTCTTTAAACTTTAATCAAAAACTAACTTTCGAAACAACTGCAATGAGAAAATGTAAAATTCTTGAAACGTGGTAATAACTCAACTATGTTCTACATTGCAAAAAAAGGGTATTTTCCTTTGACTATTCCACTTTATAAAGATGCACAAGATTATTCACTTTCAGTTCAATTTTAAATAATAATAAAACAAAATACAAAAACAACAGTTATGCATGTATTAATTGCTTGTTCACCCGTAAAGTGTGGTCCCAGGACCCCGAGCAGAACGCCGTCCCGTCAGGAGAGACTCGGAGAGTGCTGACTCTGTTCTCATGTCCGAATAAAATAGATACACGGGTCCCCTTTAGAACGTCCCACACGTTGATGGTGTAGTCGTTGTAGCCACCAAATAGTAGTCTGCCTGCAAGACGCAGAAAACCAAAATCCAAAAATTTAGTTTTGGTACCTATTTAAAATAATCATGACTTTAATAATCAAACTTTTCATTTGACGCCATTCTTTTTATTTTTTTTTATGTCAAGAATATAAAAATATTTCCATATCATACTTATTCATTATCAAAGCTGATATGTGTGTTTAATCTTTAAGTCAGGCACCGAAATCCTTTTTTAATTATTTTTTATTAGGGCCACATCATTTTTATTTGAGGGGGCGGGTCGGTCTGTAAAACAAAATTTCAATACATAGTGGAGATTTTATTATAATTTTGAATGTATTTATTATGCCTCCTAATGTTGGATAAGTTTATTATTTTGGTTTGCACTGTACAGACAAATTATCATTCGTTTTCCAAAGATAAATCGCATATTTAAAGAACATTATTACTATCATTTTTTAAAAATTTTATATTCATTGCTATTGAAATTAAAACATTTAAATACTTATGCATATGCATATGCAGGTAAATTTAACAAATAATTAGGCTGTGTTGATAACTAGAGGTCAACCTATAAGTGGATTTTACTTTTACCGAGAGCTTGGTTGGATTGTACTTGCCGATAACGATTAATCAACCGGAAAAAAAACAAATATAACACTCCATGTAAAATAGTACTGAATTTTATTACAAACATAAAAAAAAAAACCAGTTCTAAATCATAAAAATGTGCTAAAAGAAATAAATAGGAATATATTCATTAATAAATATAACTGTATAATTATAAATAATAAATATAATGTGCTCTCCGTTCAGCGTGCAATCTCGCGTGTTAAAACAAACAGCATGTGGTGTCAGTGATTCGCCTCTAGAGGCTGCTCTCGTAATGACAGCGAACCAATAGACGGAAAAACTATTGGTATGGATTTGCTGGATTACTATCAGTGCTTCGACCTCTTTTTTTAACTTAGGGAATCTTTCCTTCGATAGCCAAACTTTTTTAGCAAAAACAGATTTGATATGAGTAAACTCTTGTGAACATGTTTCTTTGCCATGGATTCAGAGCACTTACCACTGAGAGAGAAGTCTACACTGGAAGCTCCGAATATGATGCTTTCCTTGGAATAAATTGCCACCTCTCTATCAGCCCTCAAGTCATACAGACGGCACTAAGGAAACAAATCGTTAGACTGATCAGACCGATACAGCTGCAAAACTATTCTTTTCTTATTGAACAAAATTTATTGGTTAATCTTTAAAATATTTACATTAATTTTATACATTTGTTTGTTACATTCAAGAGCAATTTATATACTTAAAATGTTTAACCATTTTCTGGAGATAATAACAGCAATAAGGTTCTGTTATTGCAACATGCAATATCTCTTTCTTTCTTTAATGCCTCACAAGAACTGAGATGCCTTTTAAAGGATGCTGGACCATATCTCCATGCACTTTTGTCCAACATTTTAAGCTTGTGATGCATGTGTGTGAGGACAATTGTCTTTAACACAGAACACACATTTTGTTACAATAAGGTTTAAAGTCAGATGACCAGTGCAAAATACTGAATTTGTGTTCTCACAAGTTTTTTATGTTGATTTAATGCCTATCTGGCATCACTATGTAGGTCTGTCTACAACCAGATTTCAACCTCAGGGTGAGGCAGCCAGCTTTTAGGCCACAAAACATCAACAAACAATATAATGTGAATTTCGGGTTTTTCACCATGCATGCCAGTGACCTTTATGGCCAAAAAAGGCTTGGTTAAGTTTAGGAGAGTCAGCAATTTATGTGTGTATTCACATATCACACTGTTCTGATTTTCTGATCTTCTTAGCCTTTCTTACCATTCTCCTTACCATATAAATATGATCATGCAGTAAATTTTGGCACTGAATTGATCTATATAAGAAATAAAGGAGCAAACTCACAGTAGCATCATCTGAGCCGGAGGCAAACGCGTCCCCACTCGGATAGTATCTATAGCAACAAAAAACATTATCAGCAGTGTGCACTTTTTTTACATAAAACATAAAATACCAAATCTTAATTTTCTGTTTATCTTATTGAATACTGAATTTAATAAACTGTAGCTCATATGCCAGGTAAAATGCTGTGCGAGAAGGTAAACCCACCGCACACTGTTTATATCTGACTCGTGGGTCTCGAAGGACTGGACGCACTGTCCCGAGCGCATATCCCAAACATTTGCCTTTTTATCACAACCCTGAGATATTGTTAAAAAAAATAAAAGAAATGTAAGGTCACAACACTCGGAGAGAACGACAGAGGCAGAGAGACGGAGAACAGCTAGAGTGCTGACATGATTCTGATGTATTTTGGAAAACTAACCCCAGACACAAAGGTGTTGCCGGTCTCAGAGGGAGCGAGGTCCAGGCAAAGCACATCAGCTGCATGTCCATGGAAACTCTGGAGCAGCTGCCCACTTTCCACATCCCATATTGCACATGTTCCATCACCGCTCGATGTCAGGATCTAAAATCAAGAGCCATAGTGATTAGTTACAAAGAAAAACTGTATAATAGCTCTATAATAAGGGATCCCTGTCAAATGCAGACAGTGGCATGTTCTAAGAGATGATATCCCGTATATAATATATTCAGCATGATGCTGATTTGATGCCATTTTCATTTCCATTACATTTAAAGCATTTGACAGACACCCATTTCCAGAGCAACTTACAAATATTTCATTCATACAACTGAGCAGTTGAAGGTAGTGATAGGTCGTTTTTTAAACAGTCTTCAAAGTGACTCAGAAGCAAGAGTCGTCTCAAAGATTAATTTGTTCATATTCCTCTGGTTGCGCATGAGCAAAGCATCGCAAAATCTCTGTAGGTTATGTACAGGAAACAGAATTAAGCAGTTTGTCTCTCGACTCTTCAAGTCCGATTCGTTTGCTCTTTTATCACGTGACTCCCATATGCAGTGCATTACGCAGGAAACAGACTTCCTCATGATTCCTCTGGTCCAAGTCGTTCCTTCTTTTTATCACGTGACTAGTATAAACGTTAAATAATGCAATATTGTAACAATATTTATGGCAGTCATGTGACAAAATAACTACATGTATAAGGACAGTGTGACAGAAGTGAAGTGTGCAGTAGGAACGACAGACGGGTTCAAGGTGGAGGTGGGACTGCATCAAGGATCGGCTCTGAGCCCTTTCCTGTTTGCAGTGGTGATGGACAGGTTGACAGGGTGGAGTGGGTGGAGAAGAGTGGCAGGAGTGATTTGTGATAGAAGAGTATCTGGAAGAGTGAAAGGGAAAGTTTATAAGACTGTGGTGAGACCTGCGATGTTGTATGGATTAGAGACAGTGGCATTGAGTAAAAGACAGGAGGTGGAGCTGGAGGTAGCAGAGCTGAAGATGTTGAGGTTTTCGTTGGGAGTGACAACGATGGACAGGATTAGAAATGAGTTTATTTGTGGGACAGAGCATGTAAGACGTTTTGGAGACAAAGTGAGAGAATTATAGTCAAAGTTTGTATTTGTAGATGTGTTGGGTGATCTGCTTATTAAAAATGTAACATTTTATATTATTTCAAATCAAAGGAGCAAAAAGAACTGAATGACTAAAAAAAAAAGATATTCTCATCACTAGTTGAAGGTCTTGCTCAAGGTCCCAGCAGTGGCAGCTGTGTGGTGCTGGAATTTGAACTCACCACATTTCAATTAGAAGTCCAACGCCTTAACCACTGAGCTCCCACTACCCATTACGTTTAGTGGCAAATTATAAGACAAAAAAAAAGAATGATAATTATGAAAAAGGTGGACCTGCATGTCTGAGTTGGTGAAGCTGCATGCTGACAAATAATTGGTGTGCATTGCCACGGATTTCTTCTTCGCTGCCAGGTTCTCATTTTTATCCAGGGATAGTGGGTACACAGAACACTTGTTGTCAAGACCACTGCGAAACACAAAAAGCTCAGTTAAACAGAGAGGAATCTCAGTTTCTATTTTTACATTCGCAGTTTACTGCTGGAACTCAAACCCCCTAATGTAATAAATGACAAAAAGCATTCCTTAGGAATTTTTTTATTTTTTTTGCAAAATGCCACGAAGAAGCCCAGGTCCTTACCCACACGCTACTGCACATCCAGAAGGGGCGTATGCACAGGCCATCACCCATGTGCATGGCATGGTTACTGCATGCTCCTGTAAAAAAAATACAGATCAGTTATTTTATCTTAAGCATCTGTGGCCGAACAAAAAAACTGTCCAAAATTATGTTATATTAGGAAACTGCTAAAAGATTATTTTTCTATAGAATTACATTTCCTAAAATACACTATGTAGACAAAAGTTTGTGGACACCCGAGTGTAAGATCAATGTTTGCTTTTTAAAAATCCTGTTTCACATTTATTCCCCATTTGCTGTTATGGCAACCTCCATTTTTCTCGTAAAATAATCCACAAGATTTGTTCTCATTCTGCCATAAGGGTGTTAGTAAAGTCAGGTGCTGATGTAGGTGCGGAATACATCATAATACATCATAAAGGTTTTCAGTAGGGTTGAGGTCAGTCCTCTATAGCAGGAGATCTTCCACTCCAAGCCATGCAAAGCACATCTGCATGGAGCTGGCTTTGTGCACAGGGACATTGTCATGTTAGAAAAGGTATAAATCCCTAGTTGGAGTGAAGGAAAAATTTAATCCTATCGCATCCAGATACATCCTATACAAATACATTGTGGTAACAGTTTGTGGTAACACACAAGGCACATATAAAGAAGTCAGGTGTCCCAATATCTGTGTTCATATAGTGTATAAGCAGGGAATCTTGCTTGCTGCAGATTAAAGATTATTCTTACACTTAAGATTTGAATGATTTTTATACATATTTTTAATAGCAGTCTGTCGCTAGTATTGAAAAAATGTAAACACTTGTAACTCATATACCTTGTTGGTTGTAAACGCATCCCACACAATCACCTTTCCATCCTAGAAGACAGAAAGAGTGAATAATGCATAGATTTTTGAAACAGACATGTCATGCATACACAATAACAGGCCATTTGTTTGCAGAAATGAATGAAGAATCATGGACAGCTCTCAAGTCAGGCTGCAGCTATTAACCTGCTGATAATGACACTTCCTGTGGAGCAAGAATCCTAAATGGCTTCCTGTGGGACCCTATAGTGCACTACATAGGGTGTAGAGGCCATTAAATTATACCATTAGGCAAATTTTTTTTTTGTACCTGGGATGAGCTCACAATTCTCCTCTTGTCTTTACACCAGTCCATGCAAAGCACTTTATTGCCATGTCCTTTCAGAGTTCTTTTGGTCTTCATAACAAATTGGCCGAGAGACTCCACCTTCTCTGCCACCTGGTGCACTGGGTAAGAAAGCAGGTGTGTTATAGACTATAATTTACTCTGCACTTAATAGAAGTGATCTTTAATACCTGGTGCCTAAAGAGTTTTATGTCTCACTCAAAAAACTTACTACTAAGTTTAGAAAGCTTGGGTTTCCTGTTACAGAATTGCATAGTTCTTTGTTACAGGGTTGCATTTCTTTTTACAGGATTGTGTCGACTGTGATGATTATTTTGGAACACTACCTTCAACATTATGTCAACTAAATGATTAGAAAATATTTGTAAGTAATTATTGCTTATTCATATTATGCATATTCATAGTATTGTTAAGCCTGACCAAGTAAACAACCAGCAAATATTTCTTAAATGATGGCATGGGGAAAAATCCTTTCCATTCTGTTAGAAAAAGCCCTAAATGTCCTGTTTATGGCATTACTTATGTTGTTTACTCTTCTTCTAACCAAATATATGGGTTTGAATTCATAAAACAACCATGACAAAATTGAAAAATGTTTATTTTTAAAGATATGAAAATAAATGTAATACTGAGCCTTTTGTACAGCACTGTATATATATATATATATATATATATATATATATATATATATATATATATATACAGGGAGTGCAGAATTATTAGGCAAATGAGTATTTTGACCTCATCATCCTCGTTATGCATGTTGTCTTACTCCAAGCTGTATAGGCTGGAAAGCCTACTACCAATTAAGCATATTAGGTGATGTGCATCTCTGTAATGAGAAGGGTGTGGTCTAATGACATCAACACCCTATATCAGGTGTGCATAATTATTAGGCAACTTCCTTTCCTTTGGCAAAATGGGTCAAAAGAAGGACTTGACAGGCTCAGAAAAGTCAAAAATAGTGAGATATATTGCAGAGGGATGCAGCAGTCTTAAAATAGCCAAGCTTCTGAAGCGTGATCATCGAACAATCAAGCGTTTCATTCAAAATAGTCGACAGGGTCGCAAGAAGCGTGTGGAAAACCAAGGCGCAAAATAACTGCCCGTGAACTGAGAAAAGTCAAGCGTGCAGCTGCCAAGATGCCACTTGCCACCAGTTTGGCCATATTTCAGAGCTGCAACATCACTGAGTGCCCAAAAGCACAAGGTGTGCAATACTCAGAGACATGGCCAAGGTAAGAAAGGCAGAAAGTCGACCACCACTGAACAAGACACACAAGCTGAAACGTCAAGACTGGGCCAAGAAATATCTCAAGACTGATTTTTCTAAGGTTTTATGGACTGATGAAATGAGAGTGAGTCTTGATGGGCCAGATGGATGGGCCCGTGGCTGGATTGGTAAAGGGCAGAGAGCTCCAGTCCGACTCAGACGCCAGCAAGGTGGAGGTGGAGTACTGGTTTGGGCTGGTATCATCAAAGATGAGCTTGTGGGGCCTTTTCGGGTTGAGGATGGAGTCAAGCTGAACTCCCAGTCCTACTGCCAGTTTCTGGAAGACACCTTCTTCAAGCAGTGGTACAGGAAGAAGTCTGCATCCTTCAAGAAAAACATGATTTTCATGCAGGACAATGCTCCATCACACACGCCCAAGTACTCCACAGCGTGGCTGGCAAGAAAGGGTATAAAAGAAGAAAATCTAATGATATGGCCTCCTTGTTCACCTGATCTGAACCCCATTGAGAACCTGTGGTCCATCATCAAATGTGCGATTTACAAGGAGGGAAAACAGTACACCTCTCTGAACAGTGTCTGGGAGGCTGTGGTTGCTGCTGCACGCAATGTTGATGGTGAACAGATCAAAACACTGACAGAATCCATGGATGGCAGGCTTTTGAGTGTCCTTGCAAAGAAAGGTGGCTATATTGGTCACTGATTTGTTTTTGTTTGGTTTTGAATGTCAGAAATGTATATTTGTGAATGTTGAGATGTTATATTGGTTTCACTGGTAAAAATAAATAATTGAAATGGGTATGAATTTGTTTTTGTTGTTGCCTAATAATTATGCACAGTAATAGTCACCTGCACACACAGATATCCCCTAAAATAGCTAAAACTAAAACTACTTCCAAAAATATTCAGCTTTGATATTAATGAGTTTTTTGTGTTCATTGAGAACATGGTTGTTGTTCAAATTAAATCCTCAAATAAAATTAATCCTCAAAAATACAACTTGCCTAATAATTCTGCACTCCTGTATATATATATATATATATATATATATATATTACAAACAATGTGTATTTTGCATTATAATACTATAATAAAACAGGTTATTTTGTATTTATTTGAAGCTTTTATTGCTATCATTTTGCTCATTTTAAGCATAGCCAATACATAATAAATCTTTCTATCTATCTATCTATCTATCTATCTATCTATCTATCTATCTATCTATCTATCTATCTATCTATCTATCTATCTATCTATCTATCTATCAATCTATCAATCTATCTATCTGACAAAATTGAAAAATGTGGAAATGTAGAATGTCATCCAAGATCAACACACAGCTTCAAAAACGTTTCATGTTAAAATCAGAAAATCTTAACAGATCCCTCATTTATTGTATCACTGCATACTGCAGTAACAACCACACTATAGAATTGAACTAGTAGCACTAGTAGTACAGATTTAGCTGCACTGTGCCAAAAGTGGTATTATGTAATACCTCCTTATGTACAGTACTAGATATGTTATTACAACTTGCTTGTGCTAACACCTTAACAATATATTGAATATGGTCACATGTATTTATTTCCATATATAATATTAAAATAAACCAAAAATAAGATTATTAAACCTGTTTCAAGCTATTTGTACATATTTCAAGCTTTTATTGTGAGATAATTTTTGCAACATGCAGAACCAATAACATTCGAATTGTTTAAGCTCAAAATGTGTAATAAAATAAATATAAAATCCAGACAAAAGGTCTAATGATTTATTTATATATATATATATATATATATATATATATATATATATATATATATATATATATATATATATATATATATATAATATTTATTATTTATTATATTAGATGTAGCATCCTTTTTTCTGGATATTATTTTATTTTTATTTTTATTTTAGATCGTGCAAGATGGTGTATTAGCAATATTTCGAATATGGTCATATGTATGTACTTCCTTTTATATTATTATAATAAACCAAAAATAGGAATTAATAAACCTGTTTCAAGCCATTTGTACTTGTTCCAATCTTTTATTGTCATAATTTTCTCCTGCACACACAGATATCCCCTAAAATAGCTAAAACTAAAACTACTTCCAAAAATATTCAGCTTTGATATTAATGAGTTTTTGTGTTCATTGAGAACATGGTTGTTGTTCA
This sequence comes from Silurus meridionalis, assembly GCF_014805685.1. Lineage (NCBI taxonomy): Eukaryota > Metazoa > Chordata > Actinopteri > Siluriformes > Siluridae > Silurus > Silurus meridionalis. The sequence goes on along the minus strand of NC_060893.1, from coordinate 6,071,446 downwards.
AATTAAATCCTCAAATAAAATTAATCCTCAAAAATACAACTTGCCTAATAATTCTGCACTCCTGTATATATATATATATATATATATATATATATTACAAACAATGTGTATTTTGCATTATAATACTATAATAAAACAGGTTATTTTGTATTTATTTGAAGCTTTTATTGCTATCATTTTGCTCATTTTAAGCATAGCCAATACATAATAAATCTTTCTATCTATCTATCTATCTATCTATCTATCTATCTATCTATCTATCTATCTATCTATCTATCTATCTATCTATCTATCTATCTATCTATCAATCTATCAATCTATCTATCTGACAAAATTGAAAAATGTGGAAATGTAGAATGTCATCCAAGATCAACACACAGCTTCAAAAACGTTTCATGTTAAAATCAGAAATCTTCATTTATTGTATCACTGCATACTGCAGTAACAACCACACTATAGAATTGAACTAGTAGCACTAGTAGTACAGATTTAGCTGCACTGTGCCAAAAGTGGTATTATGTAATACCTCCTTATGTACAGTACTAGATATGTTATTACAACTTGCTTGTGCTAACACCTTAACAATATATTGAATATGGACACATGTATTTATTTCCATATATAATATTAAAATAAACCAAAATAAGATTATTAAACCTGTTTCAAGCTATTTGTACATATTTCAAGCTTTTATTGTGAGATAATTTTTGCAACATGCAGAACCAATAACATTCGAATTGTTTAAGCTCAAAATGTGTAATAAAATAAATATAAAATCCAGACAAAAAGGTCTAATGATTTATTTATATATATATATATATATATATATATATATATATATATATATATATATATATATATATATATATATATATATATATATATTTATTATTTATTATATTAGATGTAGCATCCTTTTTTCTGGATATTATTTTTATTTTTATTTTTATTTTAGATCGTGCAAGATGGTGTATTAGCAATATTTCGAATATGGTCATATGTATGTACTTCCTTTTATATTATTATAATAAACCAAAAATAGGAATTAATAAACCTGTTTCAAGCCATTTGTACTTGTTCCAATCTTTTATTGTCATAATTTTTCTCCTTTCAAGCAGAAATATTTAACATAAGAAACCTACAAGCTTGTTGAAATGTGTAATAATATCCAAAAAAAAAAAAAGGTCTAATGATCTTATATATAGTTAACTTAATGATTATAATTTTTTTAGAATCAGATCATGTACTTATTATATTGGGGCAAAAAAAAAAAAAAAAAAGATGCTCCCTGATTATTTATAATGTTTAATAATGCAGTACCACACTATAGATAGAACTTACAGTAACCAGTAGGACCAGTATTACTGTATATATCTTATTGCCATATATTATATATTACCTCCTGCCATTATGAACAGTCCTAGGCGCGTTATTACATGTAGATGGTGCTCAGTGTACTGTAAACAGGCGCTATAAATAACCCACTGTGGAAATATGATTTTTTGCACATATTATTATAGAAAACAAAAGAGGAAAAAACATCCCTACATAAACTAGTGGATCTGTGGGATGTTATGAAGTCTAGTTTATATCTGATACTCACACTCCACATCATGCAGCTTGGCCCTCTCCTCCTCGAGCTTCGTCTTCAGCGTCTCCGACTCGGATTTCAGCTTCGCTATGGTCTCACTCGGCTGCACTTCCTGGGCAGCCATCTTTTTAAATTGGCTGAATAAAATGCTTACCTGATCAATGCACGTGAAGAATAACAATATGATGCTGAATATGTGGTATTATTTCCCGAACACAGCTGATGAAGAAGACTTCTGGAGAGACTGGATGTCAGTGAGAGATATACAGAGAAAGCGCGAGATGAGGATGCAGCTGATGACGTCACAAGAAGGATGCCCTGTTTCCAGCATCCTGTGTAAGCGCTCAGGATAAATCATTAGACCCCTACTGGACTAGAGCAGTGAAAAGAGCAGCACTTCCTTCACAAACCATGACTCCTGGATTCACGTGATGAAGATGAATAGGTGTGTTTTAGAGGTTATATACTCTACTCATGTTCCCTTCCCCAACGTGTGACCCCCCCCAAAAAGATGATGAATATTTATGGGTTGCTATAAGGGGCAGGTAGGCTTTCATACAGGGGTTCATACAGAGGGACAACATAATGATGTCTAGTGATGTGCAATTAATATTACACCAAATATGTAATACACTTAGTGTCTTAACACTTTATTGAGGTTCCCAATGGTTCAAGCAATATATAATACACAATTCAATAGAAGATGTATGAATAAAATACACTATAGAAAGCAGTGGTGGACCTAAGCTCTATTAAAAGTTGCATGTTTTAATATAACGTAGCTGTGTCCATGAATATGCATTAAATTATTTCCAACAGTCTCTTCATTTTATAGTGTTTCTGTCATTTGCACTGCTCCAAGAAGCATCTATTTACCTTGGAGTTTCTAATTAGATTTCACTCGTCACATGACTTGTTGCCGGAGTCAAAGGTATCTGCATCGAAGGACTTCAATGTGAACACTGCAAGGCTTAAAGCTCTTGTTTAGGATAAACAGATTGCATGCTGGAGTCACTGAGGCCCTCTAGAAGGCGCCCGATCACGTAGGCATTTTCACATCTTTCGATCGGGCGGTTAAGAGAGCGCACTTGTCAGAGCTCACGAAACACATGACTAGATTTTTCATGACCTGTTTTAACTTTTTTTATTTTCTGTAGTGAAAAACCAGATCATTTGTCTTCATTTGAAATCCACAAGAAAACCTTAATGCATGAAAAACGCACAAAAAACTCTCATTTTATGAGTTTAATATTGATGCTTCTGCTAGGGATAATGTACAGATGCATTGCACTTTATGAATTGTGTTAATTGGGTTTCTTGGTTTAGTAACGGCATTCGTTCTCGCCGCATGAGATACTTGTCGTTAATGCCGTGCTTCGTTATACCACGTATCTATATAATATTAATGTTTTTTATAACTGTGGTGTCATAATGACTGTATTAAGAGGTGGTATGATTCAGGAAGGACACTATTTTAGTCCTAGGTGTGAAACAAACAGGCCGACATTAAAATATTGAATACACTTACACACTGGGGAAGTAGTAGCTGAGTGGTTAAGGCTCTGGGTTACTGAAGAGAAGGTCAGGGGGTTCAATCCCCATTATTGCTAAATTGCTAATCTGGGTCCTTGAGCAAGTCTGTTAACCCTCTGTGCTCCAGTGGCGTAGTATCATGGTGAATCCTGTGCTCTGACCCCAGCTTCAAGCTACAAGCTGCGATATGTGAAGAAAGATTTTTACTGTGCTGTAATGTACATTTGACAAGTAAAAAGCCTCATTCATTTTTTTTTTAGTGTCCAACACTTTACTGTGGTTCACAATGGTTCAAGTGAATACATGATACACAATACATTAGAAGAAGTATGAATACACTATATAAAGTATGTGTGGACACTGTAGCAGTACAATTTCCCTTTTATGCAAATAGGCTCAAACCTGTTTAAAAAATGTTTCTACATCACAGTGAAGGTTCTTGTCTGAGTGGTATCTTCAACAAGCGCAGATTGATGTGATAGTTAGGTGTCCACATACTTTTGGCAATATATTTGGCATTTTGTTCATTTATGAGCAATTGCTGCAAATGTTTGATAAAAATACTATTATGCATATTCATAGTGTACTTTTGTGAACAAAAGTATTGGGACACCTGACTTTTCCAGCTATATGTGGTTTTCTCCCAAACTTTTATCGTGAAGCTGAAGGCACACAATTTGTAGGATGTTCCAAAGGATGTTGGAGCATGAAATTTTTCCTTCGCTTAAACTAGGAGACCCAAACCTGTTCCAGCATGACAATGCCTCTGTGCACAAAGGAAACTCCATGAAGATATGCTTTACATTGGTTGGAGTAGAAGCTCTCCTTCTATAGTGCTCTGACCTCAACCCTACTGAACACCTTTGGGATGAATGTGAACGCTAACTGGCTTCCTCACCTCACCTACATCAGTACCTGACTTTAATAACACCCTTGTGTCTTTACAAATCTCCAAAAGCACACTCCAAAATCTAGTAGAACATCTTCCCAGAAGAGTTACAAATTGGCAGTAACTGTGGAATGTGATGCTTAAAAAGCACATACCATACATATGACCATGTCGGCAAACCTTTGGCAATATAGTGTGTGTGTGTGTTTTATATATATATATATATATATATATATATATATATATATATATATATATATATATATATATATATATATATATATATATATATATATATATATATATATTCATTCATGTACAAAATGAAATGCCCAAAATTTTATTGTGCGATTCATAAAAAGGAATTATTTCCTAAAAAGCATGTTAAAGCAAATGCTATTATCCAGTGATGAAGAAGCAGTCCAAGGTCAGGGCTCATATGAGAGTGACAAAGCTCAGGTGAAGGCTGTTGGGCACCTGCAGGAGCTCCAGTGCTTGTGTGGATGAACAGAAAGGAAAAGTAACCTGGAAGCGGTACTGTGCGTCCATCATCAGTTGAGCTGAGCCCTCACGCTCCTGAAGCAGTGCCTATTACAAAGCAGAACCCCAGTCCTGATTATCATGAATTCTACTTTGAACTTTGAACAAAATGAAACCATGTTGCGGGAAAAAAAAAAAAACCCATGAACGATACATGATCAGTCGTACAGTCCAAACTTGCCTGAACTTTCCGCACAAAAGACGGCGCAACTCGTTTTTCGAAGTCGTCGATAGGAGTGTACGAGTTGAGGATCTTCACAATCTGAAAAGGCACGGTCAGAAAAAAAAATTGAGTACGTGTGAGCACACTGAAAATGGCACGAGAAAGGAGGAATGTGAGGACATCTGTTACACCTGAACTGGTGAGAGCTCGTGGCATCTCTGCTGGATCTCAGCTGCATCGTCGTCCGTGGTTTTGTTCACCTGCAGGAGCCATGCAGCCTGGGACAGCGGCCCTAGAGTCTCCATAATATTGTAGCCCTGAAGGCCTTTATCCCTCAGCCACTCTTCCAGGTAACTGATATTACACCTGTTAGGGGGTGGAGATGGTTCTAAAGTTAAAATAGGTAGTTCTCGAGTTTCGACGTGCGATTTTTTCGATACAAATGAATTAAAATATACAAATTTTACAAAATCATACAGATCACTGTTCTTTAAGACTCCTGGGTAAGCTAGGCCACGTCTCTATATACACATCTTCATCGTAAGTCTAGAACTACCTGTATATGGCTTCATGAAGATCTAAAAGCAGTTTAGGTCAAAATGGCATCTGAACACTATCCCACAGAGGCACTGCATAATAAACAGGTATTGTCTAATTGTAGTGAAATAAATGAAATTATCAAGAAAAATCAAGAAAACATACTAATAGTTAATATTCCCTTCTCTTTTTCTGTATTCTGTAATGTCAGCAGTACGAAAAATATTTCCCACAGTCGTCCCGTACAGTTCTTATCTCCTTCCCAATCCCTCTCACCTGATCTGCATGCCCTTGCGGCAGGAGCAGAGGTCCTTGCGCAGAAGGATGCTGTTGAGTGAAGTGGCTCCGATTAAGTAGAAGAGCTGGCGGAGAGCCTGACCCTGCAGCTGCGGATCCATGCCCTGCTGTGCCATACAGCTGTGGTAGTCACTCAGAAGCTGTAGGATGAATGTGAACGCTAACTGGCTTCCTCACCTCACCTACATCAGTACCTGACTTTAATAACACCCTTGTGTCTTTACAAATCTCCAAAAGCACACTCCAAAATCTAGTAGAACATCTTCCCAGAAGAGTTACAAATTGGCAGTAACTGTGGAATGTGATGCTTAAAAGCACATACCATACATATGACCATGTCGGCAAACCTTTGGCAATATAGTGTGTGTGTGTGTTTTATATATATATATATATATATATATATATATATATATATATATATATATATATATATATATATATATATATATATATATATATATATATATATATATATTCATTCATGTACAAAATGAAATGCCCAAAATTTTATTGTGCGATTCATAAAAAGGAATTAGTTCCTAAAAAGCATGTTAAAGCAAATGCTATTATCCAGTGATGAAGAAGCAGTCCAAGGTCAGGGCTCATATGAGAGTGACAAAGCTCAGGTGAAGGCTGTTGGGCACCTGCAGGAGCTCCAGTGCTTGTGTGGATGAACAGAAAGGAAAAGTAACCTGGAAGCGGTACTGTGCGTCCATCATCAGTTGAGCTGAGCCCTCACGCTCCTGAAGCAGTGCCTATTACAAAGCAGAACCCCAGTCCTGATTATCATGAATTCTACTTTGAACTTTGAACAAAATGAAACCATGTTGCGGAAAAAAAAAACCATGAACGATACATGATCAGTCGTACAGTCCAAACTTGCCTGAACTTTCCGCACAAAAGACGGCGCAACTCGTTTTTCGAAGTCGTCGATAGGAGTGTACGAGTTGAGGATCTTCACAATCTGAAAAGGCACGGTCAGAAAAAAAAATTGAGTACGTGTGAGCACACTGAAAATGGCACGAGAAAGGAGGAATGTGAGGACATCTGTTACACCTGAACTGGTGAGAGCTCGTGGCATCTCTGCTGGATCTCAGCTGCATCGTCGTCCGTGGTTTTGTTCACCTGCAGGAGCCATGCAGCCTGGGACAGCGGCCCTAGAGTCTCCATAATATTGTAGCCCTGAAGGCCTTTATCCCTCAGCCACTCTTCCAGGTAACTGATATTACACCTGTTAGGGGGTGGAGATGGTTCTAAAGTTAAAATAGGTAGTTCTCGAGTTTCGACGCATGCGATTTTTTCGATACAAATGAATTAAAATATACAAATTTTACAAAATCATACAGATCACTGTTCTTTAAGACTCCTGGGTAAGCTAGGCCACGTCTCTATATACACATCTTCATCGTAAGTCTAGAACTACCTGTATATGGCTTCATGAAGATCTAAAAGCAGTTTAGGTCACAATGGCATCTGAACACTATCCCACAGAGGCACTGCATAATAAACAGGTATTGTCTAATTGTAGTGAAATAAATGAAATTATCAAGAAAAATCAAGAAAACATACTAATAGTTAATATTCCCTTCTCTTTTTCTGTATTCTGTAATGTCAGCAGTACGAAAAATATTTCCCACAGTCGTCCCGTACAGTTCTTATCTCCTTCCCAATCCCTCTCACCTGATCTGCATGCCCTTGCGGCAGGAGCAGAGGTCCTTGCGCAGAAGGATGCTGTTGAGTGAAGTGGCTCCGATTAAGTAGAAGAGCTGGCGGAGAGCCTGACCCTGCAGCTGCGGATCCATGCCCTGCTGTGCCATACAGCTGTGGTAGTCACTCAGAAGCTGTAGGATAGAAGAAACGCTGTAGTTCTGGCCCTCGCCCTCTATAAATCCATCTCCCAGCATGCTGTTGGAGCGCTTACGGAAACCTGTTGGCTTCATGCTCGAGATGCCCTGCAGACTTTCATGCTCCAGCATACCAGGGACTGAAGAGCGACAGAGAGGTGTTAACATGACCGAAAAAAAAACAGGTCTCAGGTCAGTGAAAAGCAAAACAACCTTCAACTTACCAATCATAGGGAACAGAGCATCCTCCATCGCATCGAGAAACTGGTCATGGATGTGAATGGCAAGATCGCTGAACACCTGTCTGTATTCGGACAGGTCAAAGTTCTGCAGGCAGTTTTTATTCTGCCGTGGTGTATTGTGCTTTATAAACTCCTATCGAAGAAACATTGAGAGTTTAGCTTTCTTCTAACAATGTTTTTAAGGGGCCTTATGATAGTTATTATACTCACTTCTTCTCCGCTGTACTGTTTGAGGCAGTTGAGCAGGTAGTACGTGTTGGAGAGCCAAAAAGACAAAACCTCAAAGTTTTCCTGATGGTCCTTCAAAAAAGACAAGCAAGCTGATAACATCAACATGTCCACTACTACTTCCATTGTTTATGATATTGTATTACACAGTCTTTTCTAGTGTCCTTCATACTTAAAGTCAGTATTTATTAAAGAAAAATATTGTATAAATATTATACTCAGCAAATGAAAGAAACTTTTTATCTTTAGAAAAACTGGAACTCAAAGTTTAAAACTCATACGCTTAATTTTAGTTTTTTTAACCTCTGTTCCTTCACCTAAAAAGTCTGCCCCAATCTTTCATTCCTAGGTACACCTTCTACCACTTCATCTAACTCACGCCAGAATTTTTCCTTCTCCTCCATCTCACAACCCACTTGTGAAGCATAAGCACTGATGACATTTATCATCACCCCTTCAAATTCCAGCTTCACGTTCATCACCCTATCAGAAACTCTCTTCACCTCCACTACACTCTTCCTTCAGAATCACCCCTACACCATTTCTCTTTCCATCCACACCATGATAGAACAGTTTAAACCCACCTCCAATGTTCCTGGTCTTACTCTCTTTCCACTTGGTCTTCTGAACACACAACATATCTACCTTTCTCCTCTCCATCATATCAGCTCCCTCTCTCCCTTTACCAGTCATAGTACCAACATTTAAACTGCCCACCTTAACTTCCACACTCCTACACTTCTCCTTTTTTTTAAGTCATCAAATAAAAGCTGTTGTCTGAATTTCAGTAATCCCCCACTTTACCGCGATTTGAATCTGGCGCCCCCGGTTTATCGCTGAATTGCATTTGCCACATAACTAATTTGTTTTGCTGATTTTCCCGGTGTCTCGCGATAGACCAAAAAACTTATAGGAAATTGTTTTTATGGAGTTTTATGTTGAAATAATGACATTTATTACAATGAAGTATAATGTCAATACAGTACAGTATACATAAAATAGCATTTTTGGGGTGGGGTCCGTTTATCACGGTTGTACGTTTATGGTGGGCGGTTTTGGAACGTAACCACCGCGATAAACGGGGGATTACTGTAATCTGTTTCTAAAAATAATACTTCTGGAAGGCACTGTATGAGCTAATGGGCATCCAGGAGTTCTTACCATGGTGACCTGTTTAATTCCACTGATGATGGCTTGCATGAGGGACTTCAGCTTCTCTCCGTCATTGAGATAGTCAGAATGCCGAACGCACATGAAGAGCAGATAGGATGCCAACCCAGGGATCATATTCACCACCACTCCTCTTGGTTTCAGCTCTGTAGATCACACATGTTCTTTGATTTATATAGAGTAAGAGGGGACACAACAATGAAAAATTGCAGCATTATGTGTGTATTTAATAAATAATAAGTAATGGGGCTAAAGCAGTGTATGCTTCAAAACGTTGTTTCAAAATAATCCTTGGAATTCCGCGTATTTTTTTCATCATTCTGCTTTTCATCTCCACTGTACTCAACAGTTCTCAGCCAAAATCGTTTGCATTTTTGCTTTCTCCAAACATAAATCCTAAACATATGAAATGTGGTGTTCAATGACTATAATGCCAAATACTAGCCTTGCCATGTATTCCAGATTTGAAAGGCTCAAAGACATTAACACTGCGCTCATTTCAATCTTCTGACTATTTGTATGGCCGTTATTCGAGGAAATTTTGCAACTATCTTGTAATCTGTCACAATCAGTGAGCTATGGGCAACTGTTCCTCTTCACTGATACAGTTTGTCCATTTTTGGACACTTCTGTGACTTTTGCGACTGTTTCAAATTCCGAGAAAATGTAATGCTACTGCCTCCAAATTACACAATTGTGCGCTTCCAACTTTGTGGGAACGGCTTGGAGAGAAACCACATACTGTTGGAAAACGCCATGCATCTCAAAACATTTATTAATGTGGTGTTGGGTAAACTCCAGGACATCCAGCTAATACATGCTACCAATGCAGGTACATTTGACCCACATAGAGACTGCAATAAGACGTGGAACATACCAAGTATTAACGCCCGTACAAGCCTGCCTTCATCCTCTTTCCTGTACTCCAGCATGCCAAGGTATTCTTTTGGAATAACTGGTCCAGCTTTTTCACTGACTGTTGAGAAAAGAGCTTATACATTATAATAAATGTTAACCCAGATCAGTAGATCACAGAAAGCCAGACTCTGCAGCTTACCTTTTCCTGGTGCCTGAAGAGCTTTGATTTGGTCCTGAAGCCTCTTTATGGTTCTGTCTTTTGTATCTAATTGCTCCTCAAACTCCTGTGAACCAAATTGATATATATGCTTATGAAAAAAAAATATATATATATATTTATATATTATAAATATATATTATATTTATTTTATTTATATTTTTTATTATTATTTATTTAATTTATTAATGAATATTATTATATGTATTAATTATTTAATATGCAGCCTCGTGCTGCCATCTGTTGGTGTGTTAAAAACTAATCTCAAAATCGTTTTGATACCACCTCGTATGGTCTCAATCTAACCGCTAGTAAGATTAGCTGTGCAAAGTTGACAGAAATACACAAACACACACCATGTTCTCAGCTGTAAGACGTGAGGTCTCCTGTCTGAGTTTGTTTTTGGTTTCGTTGTCCGTTTGCTGATGTCTCTTAAGTTGCTCTATGGTCTCCTCAAACTCCTCTAACCTTTTGTCCATCTTCTCCCTTTCTCTCTCACTTTCCCTGTTCCTCTTCTCCAAAAGCCTGTGTGTAGAAAATCTCACACATGACATACTCATATACTCACAGAACATGCATTCAGGATAGAAAAAAAATGAAAACATGGTAGGTACCTTCTCTGTGAGCCTTCCTCCTCAAGCTTATGCTGAAGCTCATTGGATACCCTTATATTATTTTCTGGCAAACAAATCGAAATAAGTAAGTAAATAAAATTACAGGTAATCCTGACTCAAATGCAGAAGTGGTTTGATTGTAAAGATCTCACCAGTCATCTCATGTCGTTGTTCCTCTAGTTGTGTTTCCAGCTCTTGTCTGTGACGCTGTAACTCCGTTACCTGTTGCTTCAGTTCAGGGATCACCTACATACAACACGGATACGCTTAAATCCGCTTAAATGTTCATACAATAAGAAATATTTATATTCTTCACCCTAGTGTTTGATATACAGTACCATGTTTTCCGCAGTGAGCCGGGCCACCTCCTGACCAAAGCTGTGGTTGACATCGCTCTTCTCTTGAAAGAGGGTTTGCAGCTGATGGTTCTCTTTAGTCAGGTGATCGTTTTTGAAAACCAGTGCCTCCAGCTTACTTTCGTTGATTTCCCTTTGTTCCCGTAAGTGAGCCTCCACAAGCCTAAGCAAGGAAAAAAAAAAGTTTAAGAAACAATACATATCCATTCATGAATGTATTCTATTATAAAACTGTTTATTGTGTTTACACTAATAGTAAAAGTCGACCCTTTCCTACAAACACTGGGCATTAGACATTAAAACACAGTCAAACTTAAAATATAATGCACACAGGTATGTGTGTGAGAGGTTGAAAGAACTGGAGAAATCCCAGATATACAGAGGGAGAACATGAGTAGTGAAGTGGCAACCCTAACTGCTGCACCAGGCTGCCATATTTGTGAACGTATATTTACTATAGCACTACTCTTAAATGAATTCTATCTACCAGATCTGTTGATAGTACAGAAAACCTGCTGTGACAGTAATAAAGACATAAAAATAATAAGAATAGAAATATAAAAATAGAAGACAGATTTTAGGGGGAGTCAAATATATTTTTATATGAAATACATTTTTGTATAACAAATTATTATTTCAAGTTCCTTCTAAAAACATGACATCATAGAAAAGTGTCTCGGTTTCCTTCTGATTCTGCGTGGCTTTCCTTACGAAAGTAATCCTAATTAACGTAATGTAAAAATTGTATCGTCATATTCTTAAACGTCTGAGTGTTAAAGTTGTAGTTTGGAAATTATGTTATTTATTATTGAATTGTAATTTTTTTTAATAATTTTTTTGTGTTGAAACTGTTGATGCCACGTCTAGATTAGTTTTGAAAACGCTTTGTGTACCAACCTGGTTGCGTTCTGCAGCCCATTAAATGCAAACTGTAGATCTTTGTCATCAGCAGCTTCTGTGGTCTCTTTTGTGAACCTTTAATAAAACCAACTGTTAATATGTGTGAATGACGATAAACTTAATCTTTATTTGGCTTGAATTGTTAGGAGGAAAGTTAAAAATCATGGACTGAATTTTAAGATTTTTATAAATACACTTGCTTCTCAAGGCCTATTGAATAAGATGCAAAAGAAATTTAAAACTTCGCACGACTGGCTTTATTTCATATTTAGTTTATAATTTCGAAGACAGGTGTATTAATATCATATCAAATGTTTATCAGGACCTGTTAATGGTCTCCTCTTCCTTTGTGTCACCCAGAAGTTGCCTAGCGATCATGTTCATTTTTGCTGAAAAAAGAAAAACAAAAATGTTGAATTTTTGTAACTGGTCAATTTCTGATTTCGCTGCCATACTCAAGCATACATTTTATACACTTATACATCGGTACTCGTCCGTAATTCTGTGCTGAAACTGATGAGCATCGAACAAGTATATATACTGTAATTTCCGGACTATAAAGTGCACCCATATATAAGCCGCACCCACTGAATTTGACAAATATTTTAATTTTTAACATAAATAAGCCGCTACACTAATGTACTTTACACAGGCTTTAAAGAAAGACACGTTACACACGGTGTAACGGGTGAAATATGTTGCGCTTCCTTTAGGAGCATAGCGGTATTTTGGGAAAAGAACGGCACAGCATTTTTCCGGTATTACTGCGTGTGTTCAAGACGAGGATTATGTCATTATTTTCTGATGCTCATTTCTAAGTTTCTTTGACTAACCCATAACGCTGTTGCCAAGAAAAATAAAAAAGCACGAGTTTTGGAAACCTGTCTGTGCTTATATGATTTCTGTTGCAACTGGAGTTAGCGAGCTCTCCCTTCACCCAGACTCAACGCGTTACAACGGCTTGTATCTAAACAGTAGCCGACCAAGAAAGTCATTGTTCACTGTCTTCCTCCTTCCTTTCACAACTATTTCTCTCGGGAGTTTTTCTTTTGGCATCGTCATGCGTTTAAAAATCACCTGGTGGAAGTTTTTTCTCCCGATGTCGTGCAGCTCAGAACACAGGTGAGGTGCGTTTTTTCGTTTCCGTTCGGAAATTTAATTGGTCTAATGTTATGTCGCTCAGTTTTTTGGCTTGAAGTTTGTGAAACCGGGAAAAACCCAGGAAAAATTCATAAATTAGCCGCTTCATTGTTTAAGCCGCGGGGTCCAAACGTGGGGAAAAAGTAGCGGCTTATAGTCCGGAAAATACGGTATATTATATTTCTTTTGTACAGTCGTAAAAAGCATTGCACTACACTTTCTCTGTATGAATAAAATTGGTATGTAATACATTTGATTAGATTTATGATTATTTATATATATTTGTTTTACTGTACTCATCAGATTGTACCTCTGGTCTGCTCAGTTTGCTCCCTCAACTTTCTGTCTGCTTCAGTTTTTTCATTCTGGAGGCTGTGAATCTCCCTATGTAACTCTGGGATCACCTACACAGATGAGAATAAATATTCACACAAGATAAAAAATAAAATAAAGGATTCACTTGATAATTGCAACACTTACAGACTTCTTTCGTTAGCAACAGAGTTTACCCTGACATGTTTGGTGAGCTGACCAAGCTGCTCCTGGAGCTCTTGGTTGATCTGGGTGTCCTCCTCAGCCTTAGCCTGTAGGTGGATCTTGGCTTCTCTCAGCTTGCGATTCTCGTTCTTCAGCACCTCAATTTCTTTATCCAAATCCTCCTTCTGCAGCTCACTGCTGTGTTCTGCGACTCTGGCAATCCATAGTGAAATAATTTTTTTTTTTTTAGTAACAGAACCTATATAGAATTAAAGGGGTGAGTAACATGATGTAGCATGTAAATGTGTTCGTTTTTACTTTCGTAGCCTCTCTTCTCTCTCTAGGTCCTCTAAGAGCTTTTTCTTCAGTTCTTCAAAATGGTCTGGGAGGGGGGGAGACACATTTTGGTTTCTGAGTTTTGAGTGGACAATAGATTTTTATTATGAATATACGTCGTTCTAAGATGCAAAACCTGTCATTTGTTGTATGGAATCTTTAAGTTTCGCCTGGAGAGCCTGATTCTCCAGCTTGGCTTTATCCCTTTCGTTTTGAAGCTGAGCAATCACCTTATGGATTATATAGATGGTTATATATGGTTAGTATGGTATATCATTCATCACATTTACTGATTTATGTATCTTTGGTTTTCATTAAACATTGCATGTTCTGAATGATGTATAATGCATAGAATTAAAGAGAGTTTCATACAGAGACTCATCCAGACAATATTCAACATACATATTGTGTTGATGTCCTACCTGACTGGTTTCCTCTTTCCTCTTCTTTTCTCTCTCCTCCATAGAAAGCTTCTCGTTGGCTGCTTTGCTGAGCTCCACCTCCAGGGACTGCACCTTTTCCAATCCCTGAGCATGTGCGTTGGCCAGACTGGTCAGTCTCTCCATTAACCCACGGTTCTCTTTACTCTGAAAAAGAAGAAAAATCAGCTGAATCATAGAATCACAGATTTATCCAATTTATACACTTTTCATAGGTTAATTCCATATCCAAAAACAGTAATTAATGAGAATAAAATTTTGCAGGTGTAGTTTTGCAAATGCTTTTGAGCTCACTTGTTCCTCCAATTTCTTGCGCAGCTGCTGGACCCGGTAAGACAGCTGCACGTTTATGACGAGTCGCCTTATGGTCTGGAAGCGGCGCCGCACCAGCCAGGCCCGAGCGTACTTCTGTATTACCAGAGCCGTATGCTCCTCCACCATCTACATGAGTGATAAACACACACACACACACACACACACACACACACACACACACACACACACACACACACAATTTAACATTAAATATTTGAAACATTGCTTTCGACATTTCATAAAAATTGGACCTACATAACAAACCTTTCTGTAGCGCTTGCGTGCAATGCACCCCCTGGTATATGCCTGAATGGTGACTGTAGCCACCAGGACGAGCTGGTAAAGCCGGCGTACAAGATAGCCACGACAGTGCTTCTGAATGATCACAGCTGCCCATCCCTGCTTCAGAGCTGCTGCTGTAACCATGCGCCTAGAAGAAACACATATCACACTTACTACTGCACAACTGAACAAACACTGAAGTTCAGGTATCTGACTAGATCACTCACCTGATCTGCCTCTTGCCACGGATGTACTGCTGGATGATGATGGCGGCTTGTCTCATGCGCAGATACCTGCGTCTCTGAGTCCAGCCCCTCACATGTTTCTGAATGGTCACACACGCAGTGCGCAGATAATCCAAACGCAGCTTCTCTAGATACGCCACCTGTCCTGCCCGGAAGAAGATTTTGGTCCGTCCAAACTTATACTGATTAGAGTCCTGTTGTATTGAAAAGATCAGTGTCAGTCATTTTTACTTAATATTTTTTATTTAAAAAATATATTTATATATTTTATTTTAACAAATGTAACACAAGAACTAATTTTTAATGAAGTCAGAGCTGCATTTTAAATAAATTGTTAATTGTTACTGTAGTTAAGTCACATTTTTATTTGGGGAGACTTTTATTTTAACCTCACTACATTTCAAGTCAAATATCTTTATTTTTACTCCACTACGTTGTGCAAAATTAAACTCCTTTTTATTTATGAGTGGATAAAAACATAACTGGTTGAGCACAAGGCAAGCTGCCAATCAGGGTAAAGCACGGGCTCGGTTTTCAACTTGTTTTGATTGCCGCATCGTGTATCTACTTAACAACAACATACATCTGGGCGTCAGTTCACCTCCTGATTCTGACTTGCCACAACACCTGTGGCCTTATTTGCGGGATGTTTTTAAAGTAGCTGAAAAGAAGGTTTTGGGCTCAAGATCATTTTAATAGATATGTTTGATCTATCAGTCTATCAATAGATTTGGTGTTCTGAGTTGATTAAGTAAGAGCCTTGTGACAAAAATGATAATAGGAACGTTATAGCCACAATAAATCATAGTACTTTGGATACTTAAGTACAAAAAACTTCAGTACTTTTACTCAAGTGGAAGTTTATAGGGAGCACTTTTAGTTTGACTGTTGCAATATTCGACCTAGTGTATCACTGATTTCACTTAAGTACATGCTTTGTGTACATCGTTTACCACTGGTGAGGATTTAATCCTAAAACTCTGCACATCTGCATTCAGATGTAACTGTAGAAATGTGAATAAATGGACAATGGATTAAATTGTTTGCTCAATTCAAATGAGCTGCAGTAAAAGTCCAACAGTCTTATTTAATCACAGTATCTCACGTTTAACATTCTGGATGTTTTTGGGCAACTCAAAAAACCGGAAAGAAAAGTAATATTAATTGGTTCATTAGAGGAGTCGGTATCTTAACTAGAGACATTGTTGTATGGCTCCAGCTAACTATGAACTGCTGGTCATGTTGCATCGCAGGGTAGCATGATGTGATTGCCAAAGGAGAAAGAGTATGCCATCTCTTCCACCCACAGTGCCATTTTTGCTCTTTAGACTACTGGGCACGAATAACTGGGACACAATAAGGGTTCCAGCTTGAGCTTTACTGAGAAGCTCATTGTATTACATTTGACAACAAATGGAAAGAATGTGGTTTGGATCTTTGGTCTTTATTTCCTATTGACTTTCTTCAGGTTTTATTGCAAGTGCTGGTCTGCACACTGCTCAAGACAAAATAGCACCCATACTACATGGATAACAGAATTTGAATGGTGAATCCACTTAAAATGTGTTAAACCCGAACCTGAATATGCACAAGTTACCTGAAAAAAGTTCAACAAATGAAAAACAGAAATGCTTCTGGATATAAAGTTCATAGCATTTATGAGTTTATGAGTAATGAATAAAGGGTGTTAGTGTACATGAAGCATTGCTTACATGTATGAGCCTCTGCAGCACTGTTTTACACGTTTGCTTCTTCTCCCCAATCTGAGCTCTGCCTGGCTCATTAGAATACTGTAACGGCTGTAGAACTCAATGTAGGTCCACCTGCAAAAGCAACAAGTCCCAATTCAAATTCACTGCACACTTGAGAGTATCAGATACCTGCAACTGGACAGTAAAGTGCATATATTTCATTACATTTTAATATCATGTTTCCGATTTTCACCAAAACCAAGACTCCCCCCCCCCAAGCATCTGATGTTTACCTAGACGGGTAGCTCTGAGCACTAATTCGAACAGTTTCTAGTACTCCACAAGCCCGCAACTGCTGCACCACACGCTTTGAATCGTATCTGTGGACACGCACATTGGAACCATGAACCAACAAAGGAATAAAATGATAAATAAAGTTATATATAAATTGGAATTACTTACTCAAAGGGCAGCTTCTGCTCATTAGGCTTAATGCAGCGGACGTAATGCGGTGTAGTAGCGTTGAGAGTTTCCATCAAAAGATACAATGAAATCCGAAACTGAAGTAATTATCAGAAAAAGAGAAAACCAGACAAAGTAAATAAAAAAATAAAAAAAAAGAAGAAGAGGAAAACAGAAAGTAATAAGATTTTGTTCAAATTAAAATGGCTGTCAGTTTTTAAAGCATTATACGAGGTGGCATCAAAAAGTTTCGAGTTTAGTTTTGTAACACGCCAACAGATGGCAGCACAAGGCGTCACGCACAGTCACAGGGAGCACCGGCCTTTATAAGTGAGTGTGCCGAAAGACAAAGTCCTGTATACTTCTAAACTGTGCAACTGGTGCTATTCTGACCACGCCTGCGATTTCATCATTTCAACTGGATGCTCCATGACGACAAAGAACGCCGTCACCGAGCTCCCCTCACAGGTGAGTTTCTCACCGGACACACCATAATCTTACTTCCGGATCCACCCGACTGTTCAGAATCTCGCCTTCATCCCGAAGATGATGAAGAAGATCCAGCGCAAGGTGTTTGACACGCTTCGAGAAGAAGACTTCCAGGACAAGTTCCAGAGGTGGCAGGAACACCGGGAGCGCTGTATTGCTGTGCAATGGGACTGTTTTGAAGGTGATTGTGTGTAAACCTAGATAAATAAAGTACTTTCTTGTAAACAGAGCAAGTCTCCAAACCTTTTGATACCACCTCGTATATTACAGTGAAGGATGCTAGATTTTATCGAAAAAGATTGCAATGTTGACCCGTTTGAATGTGCACCTTATCTCCTACGGTGCTTCTAAGTTGCTTATTGGCCGGTTTGACTCCAGGTCGTGCTGCTTTCACTTTGACACGCTTCGTTGTATGCACAGAACTTTGATCCTCTTCATTAAAGAAACCTGCCAAGAGAGGAAACTGACAACAAAAGGTTTCAAAGATGTATGTGACTGCAAATAAATATAAATCTGAGACGAAGAAAAAGTCAGATGATTATGAATCGTCCCATTATTTAGGGTTTAACGTTTAAAAAAAAAATGTTTTTGCTATTTCTTTAAAATAGTAGCATTTTTTAAATCCAATCTTTTCCATGAGTCATACAGTATATACTTTTACAGGTAGTTAAATGAGGTCTTTGGTACAAAATTGTGCAAAACTGCTCTATTAAACACTAAATAAAAAAAAAAATCATAATAATTCAAATTTTTAAATACACATATAGTCTAGGGCAAGTAACCGTTTGTACCTTGCTGGCTCTCATTATGTCCACCAGCTCTTCGTAAAGGGTGTCTCTATTCTTCTCAAGGAAACCTCTACACTGATATTCTACCTGGAAAATAAAAAGTGGATTTAAATCACATTTTTATCAACTCTGACAAATAAATGTATCACCTGTAGCATCAGCAGAAACCAGAGATGCAGAATGTCCTCTCACCCTGTCTGCAAAGTGATGGATCACGAACGCCTCATTGGATAGACGAGGTTTCTCAAACATAGGCTTTGAGCTCAAATAATTATAGAGCTTTTGCAGCCAGTTGTTATCAGTACCCTGAGGAAACTGTAGAGCAAACAGAACGCTGACGTCAAACAATGGAAAATTAAAAACACACATTCGTATTCAATTGCTGTAGACAGATTCTATTTTCTCACCAGACACTCCTCATCCAGCAAGTCCAGGATGCCCATTTTGGCTTCAATAAGATCGATGACTGGTTGGTTGTCATAGAAATCAATCAGCGTCCAGGGGATGTCCTCCTTCATGTACTCCTCTTGCTCTAGTTTAAACACGTGCTAACAGGAAGTAACCAGACAGATAGGAAGAGTTGGTCAGTCTGATCCCTAATTCAGTGAACAACCTGATTGAAGATTTTAAAAAAAACTAGGGAACCTACCAAGTTAAACTGTTGCTGTAGTTTTTCATTGGCGTAGTTGATGCAAAACTGCTCAAAACTATTTATATCGAAAGTTTCAAATCTGTAATATCCCAAAAGACAAAAGTACTTTAGAAAAGGATCTATTTCATCAAGTGTTGAGAGTAAAGTCTAATACATACAAATAAGAGCTTATTATTTAGAAAAATACACTAAACCAGTGGTTCTCAAACTGGGGGCCGTGGCCCCACGGGGGGACCACCAGAGGTCGCTAGGGGGCCGCATAGAAATTCTAGAATCTAGATTAGATAATAATTATATAAATTCTACACAGCACACCACACTGAAACATCACTAAAACCTCAGTTGACGTACTAGTGCACAGAACCACGTTTGAGAACCACTGCACTTAACCAATCCACACAAAAAACTTTATCTTGCCCATAGATATCCAGCACTCCAATAAAAGAGTGTGGTTTTCCAGGCACACGCAGGGCTTGGTTAATCCTGTGGATGATGCAATCGAAGAGGTAAGAATAAAGATGCTTGGCCAGTGCATCGCGAGCATTTATTGCACGATCCCTTGGCTGCGGTTTGATCACGGTCTCAGATGCCAGGAGGATGCGCCGAGAACATAACCAGCGACACACGTTTTCTTCTCTGACTTCGAGCAGATCGCAGAACACTGCCAGGTGAGAGTCAGTCGACTGGAAAATAAAGAATTTTACTGCTACTTTTGTGATGATTTTCAATCATAATCAATAGAAGCAATACGATTATTGCAAACCCAATTCCAAAAAAGTTGGGACATTGTGAAAACATTGTGGGACAGAATTATTGAAGTGTTATTTAAATTAGGTTAATTGACAGGTCAGTAAGATGATTGTGTATAAATAGTGCATCTTAGAGAGATAGAGTTTCACAGAAGTAAAGTAAAAGACTGTGTCTACAAGCTGTGGAACCCTTTCAGAATAATGTCTGTATTGAATAATGAATATCTCATAATTTATAGTGTATGATAATGAACAAAAGTTTCCAAGAATCTGAAGAAATTTCTGTGAACAAGGGACAAGGGTGGGGGGAAAAATCTATATTAGATGCAGGTGATCTTCAGGCACTCAGGTTGCACTGCATTTTAAACAGTCAGGATTCTGTAATGGAGATCATTGCATGGGTTCACTAACACCTCCAGAAATCATTAGCCGTGTCATCCGCAAATGCAGGTTCAATCTCTATCATGCGAAGATGGAGGCATGCGTGAATATGATCCAGAAACGTCCCCATTCTCTCTTAAAGCTCATTCAAAATGTACTGAGGCAAAGTGGAAAACTGTTCTGTCGTCAGACGAATCAAAATTTAAATTTCTTTTTGGAAACCATGGACACCACATCCTCTGTACTAAAGAGGAGAGGGACAATCTGGCTTGTTATCAGTGCTCAGTTCAAAAAGCCACATCTCTGATCTCTGGTATGTGAGTGCATTAGTGCCCGTGAAATGGGCAGCTTGCACATTTGGAAAGTCTCCATCAATGCTGAGGTTTTAGAGCTAATACCTGCATATAACTGCATACTGCATTGATTACATTAGCATGAGTTCGTAGTAGAAGAGTCCGGGTGCTGAACTGGCCTGCCTGCAGTCTAGACCTTTTCCCATTTGAAAACATTTGGAGCATCATCAAATGAAAAATACAACAAAGGACACCCAGAACTGTTGAGCAGCTAGAATCTCGTATCAGACACAAATAAGACAACGTTCCTCTCCCAAAACTTCAACAACTGACCTCCTCAGTTCCCATGTATGCAGACAGAAGACGTAATGTTAAACAGAGGTAAACGTGACCCTGTCAACTTTTTTGGTTTTATTGTGAATAGATTATATATTTATGAGTTTTGCAAATCATTACATTCCGTTTTTATTTACATTTTGCACATTTTCTCAACTTTTGTGGAATTGGGTACATACATGTACATTGTTGTACATAGATAATTTGAGGTAAAGGATTAATCAGCTATGTCGTAAGCTAAGTGTTCCTTACACTGATGGATGACTGGTCTGAGCCAACTGCTCTGATCACCACATTGCCCAAATGCAAAATCGCTGCCACCATCTTGAATACATCGCTCTGAAATTCATTCTTCAATCCTACAGAAGAAAAAAGTACAATCCAGTGCTATGCAATACACTTGGAACACATCATTTATCAATAAATAAACAAAAAATATGAAGTCATGCTACAGATGAGACAAAAGTGTAAAGTCTCTACCCAGTAGATTGAAAGTGCGGCAGGTTTCAGCCATGTCGGCACGATCGTCCACTCCTTGGATTTCCGTCTCCCCTCCCATGCAGGTGTAGTAAAACTTGTCTGCACTCACTTTTGTTAGAAATGAAATAAAAAAAAAAAATAGATATCTTTTGCATATCATATACACCATGAGCATCATATAAATGAAATGATTTAAAAATGCATATTTAATTGTGCAATGAGATACTTAGCATACACACTCACACAGTCTCAAGCTCTTGAATTGCGGTTGGTCTGCACAAGCACACATCTGATAGAAGATGTGGTAGTTTCTTTCATTCTCTGACTGGAGGTAAAACAAATCATATTAAAAAAATAAATGGCTGATGGTGAAATCCAATATTTATTCATATACTGACTAAAAAAGTATCCGAATTGAGAAATTAATGACATCATAAGACCTGAACAATGATGCAATGTGGCTAAAGTGGGGCAAAACTATAGACATAGACGTGTGTGTCTTTTTTGGATGGGTTTCAAAATCGTAAACCAAAAATGATAAAACCACATCATCTTAACCTAGAGGTGCTAACTCGGTGGTTAACGCATTGGCCTGCTACACTCCTGTACCTTTGCATTAATAAGTTCATCTAGATAAGAGTATCTGCTGAAAATGTATAATTATCAACTACTTTGATTGTGCTTTCGTGCATTTGTGGTGCAGTAACACTTTAAAACACAAAATAATCTGTCCACAACGTCTTCACCTGGAAAACCACTCTAGACTTCTCTAGAAGGTATGTCCTCATGTTAGCACCAATGATCTGGTATCTCTGGTCAAAGCTGATTTCACTGTATTTCCCAAATCGGCTGCTGTTGTCATTCCTGGTGGTCTTTGCGTTACCTATTGCCTGCAAATATACAGTAAAAGAGCACAGCATAGTGTGTTTTCATCTACTATTAGCTTTATATAATAGCGTAAAGTAATTGCTATATAAAATGGACCACAGTACTTCAGTGATGGGGTTCGATGCCAAAACCTTGTCTTCCACCTGAGTGTTTTTGCTCGATTTGCTGACCACTGCGAAGTATCTCATAGCATAGCGAGCGGACACAGTCTTTCCCGCCCCGGACTCGCCACTGACTATAATGGACTGATTCTTGTTGTTCCTGTATAAAAACATTACAGTATATGCGTTAAAAGAGCAGGCGAGTGTATAAGTGCGCACTGCATCTACGGTTATCTATAAAGAATATGACAGCTACATAAACAGCATAGCAAAAAGTGTAATAGATCTCACTGAGAATATGAGTCGTTTTATTTTATATATATTTGAATAAAAAAAATTAATAATGCACAAGCATTGAAACATTGCAATCTAAAGCAAGCATGTGACAATTTTGCTGTGTGTTGTAGTTTGCAGGGGGCAAAAATAAAAAAATATATATAAATTAGGAGTATATATTTACTATACTTTAAATATTTAATGTAGGAAGCTGTTGAAAAAGTGTAGTGTACTTTTGAGATATATAATATAAAATGTCAGTCATCCCCAGAATCATAAAAACTGGAATGTCGCATTAATACTACAGGATTATTACCATATTTTGATTGATGATGTCATATATTATATCTTACGATGCACATATTAATAGTATTTACCTGAATGCTGGAATACACTTTACCTTGCCATCTGTTTATAAGCTTCTTCTGCCACAGCAAATATATGAGGATCCAGATCTCCCATGTTCTGGCCAGAATAAGCACGAATGACTGCATCTCCATAAATGGGAAGCTGTTTATACGGATTAATCGCCACTAGGATAATGCCTGAGGTGCAAAAAAACACGGAAAGAGAAGCATGTAAATACGAGGAAAGAGGAATTCCAGAATAACATGAAAATATAAAGATGTATGAGGGTTGGGGCCATGAGTGTTTTGTGACACCTTTTGTGACAATTGAAACTAATAATTAGATGATTGGGTGATAGTGTATTAAGCCATTTGAAGTTTTATTTAATGAATTGACTGCTTATTAATAGTAAGAAAGGTTTTGTAAAAATGTGCATAATTCATTCAAGCTTAGATTTTATTCAGTGGGTTTCCCACATTTCTCTCTCATTTAGATAATATAAAAACCTGCTTTTTCACTTTTACTGGATGGCCTTATAGGACTATACATATAGGATTGTTTTGTTTGTCATTGTATGCGCTGTAACTTGATAGCAAACCTCAGGAACACTAAACACTGCAATTCATTTCCAAGCATTTTTTGGTGAAACACTACCCAAATACCAGCTCCATGATTAATCGTATGTAAACTTCTGAACCACAGCAAAGTCAAACAGCATTTTATTTAGCTCCCTGCCAGGTCCCACAGTAGCTTCTGTGTCTTATCGGCTGTGTAAGATCATAAAACAATTCAACTTCTGGCAACAATGCTCACTCCCAACTTGCTATCTTACCTACCACAGTACGTGTATATGATTTTAGAATCCACAAATCTGACACGCAGGTTGTGCAGCACGGCCGGTTCATGGAGATAGCTCAGAGCGGTTAGGTCATTCTCCCCCACCAGGATATCTGGGTTACGAAGTGGAGGTAACTGACCGTTCACCTCCACCGGGTAATGGATCTCCTGAAGGACAAAAAAAATCAACCAAAAAAATCAGCATCAGCTTATGATATTCTTATATGGTTTGTACAGAATCTGCCAGCTACAAAACTAATACTATTTTATAAATATTTAAAACACAAGATGAAACGATTTGTGGAATTCAACACAGTTTCTTTGAAAAGGAGGAAATATAGAGGAAGTGAATGAATAAAGGATGGAAGGAATGAAGACGTTTGATAAAGTATGCTGAAATAAGTAGAACAGTTGAGTAGATCATATCTTTAGAAAATTAAATATTAACTGTAAAACACACACACACACACACACACACACACACACACACACACACACACACATCTGTATTACCCAAATAGGGCCTAACAAATGAAAACTATTTCTTTATTGATTTTGATAAAATTGTATTTAATCAATTTAATTTGTGCCAATTTAATTGATTCCTTAATTTAATCGAAATAAAAAACGTGTATTGCATTAATTTAATTTATTCTATTTCATTTGTATAAAATATTATTTTATATATTATTTAACCAAGCAGGCATTCTATTTTAAATTGTTTGAAAAATGCAAGCTTTTAAATGTTGATGATGATAATAATAAACTTTGTTATTAAAAAATAAAAAAAACAAGCAATCTTATTTTGCATTTCTAAAAAACGAGGGAGGTACCGAACCGTGAATTTTGTGTACCGCCACACCCCTAATGTACATATAACATACATATTTATCTGTACTTGTCAATTTTGCACAATTGCTGCTATTTGCACTGCTGGTAGATGCTAAACTGCATTTCAATGTTTGTTGTCATTGCAATGACAATACAGGAAGGAAGTATCTATCTATCTATCTATCTATCTATCTATCTATCTATCTATCTGTCTGTCTGTCTGTCTGTCTGTCTGTCTGTCTGTCTGTCTGTCTGTCTGTCTGTCTGTCTAAAAACTAATAAAAAGCTGTAAAATGTTAAAGCTTTAATTAGACCTATAGAAATTCACAGACTAAATTTGTACTATAATAAATAAATGAAATTAATAAAGTAAGTTACACTAACAAATTACATTAAATAAAATACTAATCAAATACAAACTGTACGGCCAAAACTATGTGGGCACCTGACCATCACCAATATGTTTCCTTTACCAAACTGTTGCCACACATAAAAATCACACAACTGGGCAGAACGTCTTTATACGATGCAAATTTTTATTTCTCCTCGCTGGAAGCAAATGCAAGCTCCATGACTGAACACAAACCCCTACAGCCACATTCCAAAACCTAGAGTTATATATATATCCAATCTGGGCCTTGGATCTAGACCAGGGTTGCCCAATTCATCCCTATGTCCAAACAGCTGAGTAACTGGCTGTAATCTTCAAACAACGGGCCGTGAAACACGTAAAAAAGTGTGCTATAATTCCTAGTACACAGAGTTTTAGACTGATGGTATCCTGCAACCTGATGAACCACTGTTGATTTATTCAATGATGTAATGCATGACAGATAATTTCACTACATTGAGGGCACCATTAATCCTGGCCAAATCTCCAACTCCATTTGCAAAAATGCATCCCCGAACATGAACACCTTCCACCATGCTTCAATGTTGGCTGTAGACACTCATTACTGCTCTCCAGCCCTTTGGCAAACAACTTTTTTTTTTTTGCTTCAGCCAAATATTTCTGACTCATCAGTCCAGATCACCATTTATTTAAATATATGTATTGCTTACAGTTCCATCTTCTAGCTGCAAGTGTAGAGCTGGATCTCCAGGTGTGTAGTCTATCAGGAGCTCAGCTGACTTCCACACCTGCTCCGCATCCGGCACCCATACTCTGTTATACTGAAACACACACACACACACACACACACACACACACACACACACACACACACACACACACACACACATTTAGAAATGTTTTTGGAAGTCATTTAATCTTAGAAAGTGAAAAAAAAAAAAAGAGTGAAACCCACAGGTTCCATATCTCACAAAAGTGAGTACACCCCTCACATTTCAGCAACCATTTTAGTAGATCTTCTCAAGGGACAATACTATAGAAATGAAACATGGATATATTTTAGAGTAGTCAAATGCAACGTGTATAGTAGTACAGCTTTACTGTCTTCTAAAAAATAATTCAACATACACCCATTAATATAATAACTGGCAACACACCCAAAGTGAGTTGCTGTACATTAGCCAGGGTCATACAGAGGTTTTCCAAAATGGGTTTGTCTGATGAGATTAAGATAAACATCTGTGGATCAGATGACGTCCAGCATGTCTGGTGACGCCCTGGTGAGGGGCACCAAGAAAATTGTGTCTTGCCTAGAGTCAAGCATGGTGGTGGTAGCATCATGGTCCGGGGCTGCATGAGTGCTGCTGGTTCTGTGGAGCTGTGGCTCATTGATGGAAACATGGATTCCAATTTGTACTGTGACCTTCTGAAGTAGAACATGATGCCCTCCATTTAGAAACTGGGCTGAATGGCAGTTTCCAACATAATAAAGCCTCAAAACACACCACCAAGATGACAACTGCCTTGCTGAGGAAGCTGAAAGTGATGGAGTTGCCAAGTATGACTCCAGACCTGAACCCTATTGAGCATCTATGAGGATCCTCAAGCAGAAGGTGGAGAGGCACCATGTGTCTAACATCCAGCAGCTCCGTGATGTCATTATGGAGGAGTGGAAGAGGATCCCAGCAACAACCTGTGCAGCTCTGGTGAATTCCATGTCCAGGAGGATTAAAGCAGTGCTAGATAACATGTGCTCACACAAAATATTGACAGATTTTTGACATGTTCAATTAGGGTCTACTCACTTGTGTTGCCAGTTATTTTGACAATAATAGCTGTATGTTGAGGTATTTGCAGAGGACAGTAAATCTGTACTGCTATACAAGCTGCTGGCTAAAATATATAAAGTTTAATTTCTCTAGTATTGGTTTTTGAGAAGACCCTCAACAATCCCAAGTGCACAGGTGAACATGGATTTCTACCATATGTTGCACTTGGGGCAACTTTTTACTCCAAACAGAAACCCAACAGATGCTTTAAGATTTCCTAGGCTTTAATATAAAAGTTTGTTTAAAAAGGAAATGAAGATTTGAGAAAGAATAAAGTTTTAATCAGAACTTTATAACTGAGGTACTTCCGTTTGAACCCTACCTTGGTGTACAGCTCGGAGAGCGCCATGGCAACAGCGCTCAGTCCCACGGCACTGATTCAGTCATGGGCTTTATGTTGCTGAAAAGTTGTGTAAAGGCTTTAAAAGAAACGCTGTGTTCAAACGTAAAATGAAGGAACAAGAGACGGTTTTGAGTCTCGGCGTCTTAGAGCAGTTCACTCGGCTGGAAAGCACCTGCTGAGCGGCTCCTCAGCGCCTGCAGGTCTCGTGACGCTGCTTGCTGTAGGGGTGTGTTCATTTACACACGGCCTCGGAAAACAAAAGGAACAGGATCCGAGCTCGTGCAGGACAGAAACTCTTCTCTGACGTCACATTCTTCAAAATGGTGTGTGTGTGTGTGTGTGTGTCTGTCTGTCTGTGTTTGCGCGCGCGCGTGTGTGTCTGTCTATCTATCTATCCATTCTAGTGGTTCAAACTTTTTTTTACTACACTTCATTTATCTATCTATCTATCTATCTATCTATCTATCTATCTATCTATCTATCTATCTATCTATCTATCTATCTATCTATCTATCTATCCTAGTGGTCCAAATTGATTTTGTTTACTACACTTCATCTATCTATCTATCTATCTATCTATCTATCTATCTATCTATCTATCTATCTATCTATCTATCTATCCTAGTGGTCCAAATTGATTTTGTTTACTACACTTCATCTATCTATCTATCTATCTATCTATCTATCTATCTATCTATCTATCTATCTATCTATCTATCTATCTATCTATCTATCTATCTATCTATCTATCTATCTATCTATCTATCTATCCATCCATCCATCCATCCATCCATCCATCCTAGTGGTCCAAATTGATTTTGTTTACTACACTTCATTTATCTATCTATCTATCTATCTATCTATCTATCTATCTATCTATCTATCTATCTATCTATCTATCCATCCATCCATCCATCCATCCTAGTGGTCCAAATTGATTTTGTTTACTACACTTCATTTATCTCATCAGCGATAAATGCACACCATTCACCTTGACTGTTGATTTCTGTAAAGCTGCTTTAAGACAATGTCTGTTGTGAAAAGCGCTATAGAAATAAACTTGACTTGACTTGACTTGTTCAACCTCCACATCATGTCACTTGTGCACATCATTACAGCAATTTCTTGTTACTTTTATCAAATTGCGAATGCTTTGGTACATTGATTTATTAGATTGTGTACAACTGTCCGCTCCTCATACACAGTAACCCGAGCTCAGGGTCTGGAAGCTCCAGGAATGTTAATATCCACTACATAAACTATTTTCATCTACTTCGATGTCACCTCCTAGCATCAAGTAGAAGCATTTTTCTTCTTTCAGTTATTGAACATAATGTAGAAAAGAGTAAGAGCATGACATCCAGGTAGCACATCACAGTGTAACAATGTTTCCTACATTTTCAGTTGTTTATGTTCATGATGATCAATAAATATTTTACTATTTTCACTGGAATAAACTTAACCCCCAAAATCATTTTGGCTTCAGATCATTGCATAAGTAATTGAGTACAAATTGGTTAAACCAGTTGTCAGAATCTGTCAAGCTTAAATTATTATTTACTTTTTTTTGTGTAAATGTCTCTCTCTAAAATAGAACTTTTTTCTATCAAAATAGGTCAAAGTTGAAGCTTATGAACCTTCAATTGTCGAGCGTATACAGAAAGCAAAACACGGAATTACAATTTCTGAAAATGGATGAACAACCACTTAAAGAACAGACACTAGTACAGTAAAAAGTGTGAATCCTGTCCGGTCTCTAGCAATCAATATAAATTAAAAATGCAACCAGATAAATACATTTGTGCTGTTAAAATTCATAGATGCCAAACAGAAGAAATTCAGCCTTGTGCAACTTCAATCATTGTGATCCCTACTGTAGTATCAAGAAATACTGAAACTGTGCACAGTCATACTGACAACAAGACCAAACCTTTTGACAATCTTGTTTGTAAACAATGACAAAAGGACTTGTCATTCTGATGGGAATAATATGTGTATTGACACAAATATTTACTTTTGAGCGATGGACTAAAGTCTATAAGAAAATGAAAGGCTTTTGCAATAAATCCATTGTGTTGTGCTGTTTGTACAAATAGTTTTGAGACTTAAACATACTGGTTTGCAAATATCATATATGATTCGAATGTTTCAAAGCAACTGAGAAAAACTGTGATCTACATTCAGTACCCCATAATGACAAAAGTGAAAACAGAATTCTAGAAATGTCTGTATAATAACATTAACAAAACCTGAAATATAACATGGACATAAGTCAGTTGCCTCCCATTTCTCTTGATCATCGCCAATTTGTTTCTACATTTTGACTGGAGTCTACTTGTGGAAATGTTTGTTGATTGGACAGGATTTGAAAGGCACACATATGTCTATAGAAGGCCTCACAGCTGACAATGCATATCAGAGCAAAAACTAAGCAATAAAGTCAAAGGAACAGCCTGCAGAGCTCAGAGACAGGATTTGGGCGAGGCATACAGTTGTTCTGGGGAAGGCGACAAAAATTCTTTGCTGCACTGAAGATTCCCAAAAGCATAGTAGCCTCCAAAATTCTCAAATGGAAGTGTGGCACAACCAGGACTCTTTCAAGAGCTTTTCACCTGAACAAATTAAACTGGTGGAGATCAATAATCACTCTGACAGCTCTGAAGATAGGACAAAAATTCCAGGACAACCCTCACTGCAGCCTTCTCCTGCTGCATAAGAGATTTTTAGGTCTAAAATCAGTGTCCTTGTTAGACATACAAAGGGTAAATGGTTGGTACTGGAATGTGTGGTTCCCACTGTGAAGCATGGAGGATGAGGTGTGTTGTGTGGGGGTGGATTTGCAGGAGACACCGTTGGTGATTCAGTCAAAATAAAGGAAGTGAAGGAAAAGCAGCCAACAAGCACTCAACACCTCTAGGAAATCCTCAGGATTTTTGGAAACCTATTCCAGGTGACTACCTTGAGAGAATGCCGAGTGTTCAAAGCCGTCATCAAAACTAAAGGTGGCTATTTGGACAATCGAAAATAAACATAATTTGGGTTGTTCAACACGTTTTTGTTGACTACAAACTTCCATGTGCTCTTTCATAGTTTAGACGTCTTCAGTATTAATGTACGATGTTGAATATAAAAAAAATTACACTTAAGAAGTTGTCAAAACTTTTGACTGATACTGTGTATACATGAGATGTAATATTCAGGTGTTGCTTCATTGATTTTTTTTTTAATAAATAAAAATGAATAAACATTCTTTTAACTAAAAGGTCACAATTTTGAGTTTGAGTAATAACAATACACAAGATTAATTCTTATTTATTTTTACACATTGAAATAAGCCTTAATAACATTAACACTACTTTGTTTTATTGAGGATTGCTCTTTCTTTTCTTAATACTGTAATACAAATTTGCTTATCAGTTATAAACGTTACAACAAAATTTGTTTAATGCTTTGTCTTGTTCAGGGTCACAATAGATCAGACAGTGTGCACTCAGACGTTATGAAAGTCACGGTCGAGCCGGAGCCTATCCTGATAACAAGAGGCCCAGCTGAGAGAATTCACCCATCAAGTAGTAACATTATTCTTCCTCCTTTAGCTCTCACGATATACTGATGCATGCGAGTCCGAAAGATTTTTAGGATTATCCTGTCTTTAAGGATTGAAGCAATTTCTTGAGCAAGCAAAATAGGTCTCAGTACTAAACCCAATGAAAAAAGCACTGGAATAAAACTAGTTATGTTTTGCCAAAAGCAGTTTATTTATTTAAATGTACATTACTTTTTTTTCCTCCCCATTGCAATGAAGAAATCTCTAGGGCTTTGTGTAAATTAAATGATGAAGCTTCTGCTGGGTTTTAGAGACTCGTAAGAAAGCTAAGGTTGAGGCTTTTGGGAATCTGGAGGCTCTCGAGGGGCACAAGGGAAGGATTAAAGGGAAAACTGAAGGGGAAGAGAAGTTTGCTGTCCATGAGCAAGTTAGGAGATTCCTGACGATCCTTTAACAAAGCCTGCCAAGTGGAAAAGAGGAAAAATTACAAACACGTATGCACAAAAACTGAGATGCACACACGCACACACACAGAGAGCTTACGTGTACAGTGTTCATGAATGATGCAGACACCCTTTCCTCAAACTCATTAACTGGTGTGTACAGGTTCAGGATCTTTTCAATCTGTTGCAGGAAAAAAAAGAAGAAAATGTACAATTAAAAAAAAATAATAAAAGAGACAACATTTAAAAAAAAACACTCAAGAGTTTGCGAGTTGATCGAGACCTGTGTGGCAGTGAGCGCCGTGCACATCATGGCGATGGCCTCTGCATCTTCTTGACTCTTTTTCTTGATCTGAAGCAGCTGAGCAGCCTGGATCAGAGGCTCCAGCGTTTCTCGGACACCACCGCCCTGAACTCTCTTATCCATCAGCCACTCCTCCAGCTGACTCACATTATATCTGCACAGAAACATTTCTTTATCTCTAGAATTCAAATTCTGACCTTCCAAAAATAAATAAATAAATATATCATTGTGTCCTAGACTGCTCCCAATGTCTTTCATGGTAAGAGATGGTATATATCAAGACTCTTTTCTGTACTGGCACCGAGTTGGTGGAATAAACTTACCGTAGATGCCTTCAAACAAAACAGGTGAAACCTATTTCTTCCTGAAACACGTAAACTAGTACTTATTTTCCCTGTTTGTTTTTGGTCTTCATGTTAAAAATGGGTTATAATTCCTCTCAACAGAGTTTCAGGCTGGTGGTATCCTAAGTTTTAACTAGTGAACCAGTATTGTTTTATTCATTAAAAGAGACTTTAAAGCACTTTGAACGTCCATCTGTATAAGAGCGCCTGCTAAATAGCGTAAATATAAATGCCAAAAATTCTTCTACAAATGCATTTGCTCCATCGCGAGTCCCTTGTGGTCAGTACCTGATCTGCAGCCCTTTGCTCCACGAGCACATGTCCTTGCGCAGGAGCAGGTTGTTCAGTGTGGTGGCACAGATGACGTAAAACTGTTGTTTGAGCACTTGTCTGATAAGATCGGCGTCGTTGCCGTGCTGGAGCAGAGTGGAGTGGAATGAATCGAGCTGTCTCAAAATGCACTCCAGCGTGAAGGAGCTCGAGGTACGCTTCCTTAACCCGGTCGGTTTGATCCCCAACACACCAGGGATGGTGTCCTGCTCCAGCATGGCTGCAACTGGAAACCAGAAAAAATAAAAAAAATTATAGTTCAATTCGATTTAATTTATTTGTAATTGTATATCACTTTAAAGAGGTTATAATGTTGTATAAAATAATGTATACGTGTCAATAAGTTTGTTCCTTATAATTGCAAATGTATCCCTAATGAGTGAGCCAGTGGTGATAGTGGCAAGGAAAAACTCCCCGAGATGGCTTGAGGAGGAAAGCTCAAAAGGGAACCCCATTCTTATCTGGTTGGCACCGAATGTCCATTTATTACAGTTACATCATTGTTGAGTTGTGCAGTGATGGGCACTTGAAGGCAAAACTGTTCAAGCAACCTGTGGTCCTGCGCCATTGTATTAGACTTTTGATATTATTTACAGTTCAAATCCTTCCTCAAAGTGAAAGAGAGGAAGCAAAAAAAAAATATTTCCTACGAGTAACACCAATAGTCAAACATTGTTTCTGTAATTTCTCTCTCCTGTGCAACTGTTGTATAATTATATGAGGTGGTATCAAAAAGTTTTGAGACTAGTTTTGTAACCCACCAACAGATGGCAGCACAAGGCTGCATGACAGTCACAGGGAGCACCGAAAATCCTGTGTACATCAGAAGCTATGCGGCTGGTGCTATTTCATCATGGACAGCACGTTAGAACAAAGCGCAAACATGTAATTATGCATGAAACCGGGCAAATCTGCCACAGAGATGTTTGACATGATCTTACAACATGATCTCAACTTCCGCACCCACCCTACTCGCCAGATTTAGCGTGTGTGGTCTTCACCTTGTTCCTGAAGATGAAAATCCATCTCAAATGTCGCCGTTTTGACACCATTGCAGAGATCCAGCGCGAATTACAGAAGGTGTAAGACTTTCAGGACACATCACAGAAGAGTCTGGAGCACTGGGAGCATTGTATTGCTGTGCAGGGGGACTATTTTAAAGGTGATTGTGTGTAAACGTAGATAAATAAAGTACTTAGTTTTAAACAGAGCTACTGTAGTCTCAAATCTTTTTAATATCACCTCATAGTAGGTGTGTCAACCATAAAGACCACAGGTTAAATTCTTGAATCTGATTGATCAGGTGTTGATTCATTTTCTATAACAGCAGCTATGACAGCAGATCTTCTGGATTAAAAGTAAATCACAGGTTTATATTACTGCATCTATTCCTATGCTTTTTTGAAGGCGTACTATGAGTTGCCAACGCATCTCATTTATAGATATCTGCTCTGCCGACAGCCTAAGACTAATAATGAAAAACGAAATCTTGGTGTTTAACAAAGAAAAGTATGCAGGTTTTTTATGGGTTTTCCTCATTCAGGGGTCATGTCAATTCATAGAAATGTCTCCGATTTTCTGTGCTTTTTGTCATCTTAATTGTAAGAGTTAACAAAAAATGAGAGCCTGTTAAACAAGTAATAAACGCATCACAGTGGCAAAAATGTACAAAACTGTCCTGGTTTGTCTGATCAACTTCAAGAGAGGGTGGAAAAAAAAGAACGCTCTGGTGAAGGAATCATTATTTATAACATAAAATGATCTTCTCCAAGACAACACAATAATAAATGTACCAAGAAACTAATAAAATGGAAATATTCATGCTTATGTTCAATACTGGGAGAAATAAAACACTCAAAAATACGTGAAGACATACGATGCCCTTACCAATCATAGGCTGAAGGACATCCTCCATGCATTTGATGAGCTGCTGGTAAATCTGGATGACCAAGTCACTCAAAACCTGCCTGTAATCAGTCAGGTCAAAGTTCAGCAGACACTGTTTGTTCTGCTGGGGAGTGTTGTGTTTAGCGTAGACCTAAGAAGAACACAGCCACAGTTATAAATGAGGGATTAACTGTAAAAAGCAACAAACACTCAAGTACATACACACCTCTTCCCCGCTATACTGTTTCAGGCAGTGCAGGAAGCGACACGTATTGGCCAACCAGAATGACAATGTATCAAAATCGCAGCTTCGTTTCTGGAAAGAAATACCAAGATGAGTTCAACTTTAAAGCTTTATGGGTTAAAAAAACATCTCATTATTTACCTCAAACTTGCCTTACAACAAACCCCTGTAAGCAACAGACTATTAGCTTTGGTCTTATCACCTTTAGAACATTCTTGATGCTGCTGATCGAGTTGTTGAGCAGCGTGCGGACTCTCTGGTCATCGTTAGTGTAGTCAACATGGCGGAGACACATGAAGAGAATGTAAGCTGGTAGGCCTGGGATCAGACTCACTGCAACCCCTCTGGGCTTTAGATCTAATACAGAAATACAAATTAGTACTGTATGGAATTCCTAAGAGTCCATGCATTATCGTTTTTCTTCTTCGTTTGTTCTCTCATCACGACTTAAATTTCTCTTGATCTAGACATCGTTTCCTTGTAATCAGCACTTAATTTTTCTTTATATTCGGCATAAGAGCACGTTCTAGAGGCAGCAGCGTGGATAATAACCATAACCATTTGTGGCAGCGGGCGGGTTGGAGAGAAAATTATCCTGTGATCGCGAAAAACTTGACGAGAAATGACGAGAAATTTAAGTCGTGATAGCGAGAAAACAAGAAATGAAAAGAGTGATAATGCATGGCCTCTTAGGACTTCTGTAGCAATGATGTACAGGTTGTTGGGGGGAAAAAAAAAGCGTTCAGTTACAACAGAGTATATACACAGTATGGACAAAAATTTGTGGACACCTGACCATTAGATTGGTTTATGTGTTATATACAATTACACATTAATCTACATTTGCTGTTATAATAATCTTCACTCTTCTGGGAAGATGTTGCACTATATTTTGGAGTGCGCTTGTAAAGATTTGTGATCGTTCAGCCACAAGGGTGTTAGTAAAGTCAGGTACTGATGTAGGTGAGGTGAGGAGGTGCTGGGGGAGATCTTTCAATCCAATCCATGTAAAGCATATCTTCATGGAGCTGGCTTTGTGCAGAGGTGTATTGCCTTATTGAAACAGGTTTTAGTCTCCTTTAAGTGAAGGAAAAATGTATGCTACCACATCCAAAGCAATGGTGTTCCTCCAACTTTGTCTTAACAGTTTGTGGGAGAATTCACATACAGCTTGAAAAGCCAGGTGCCCGATTACATTTGATTATATAGTGTATGTCATCTCACCTGTGATAAGCGCCCTAAATAGCTTCGCTTCATCTTCCTTTTTGTACTCCAGCATGCCCTGACAGTGCCGTTCTTTGCGCGGGATGTTCACCTCTTGTAGATCCTCGGTCACTCCGCTTTCTGTACAAGGCTGATCCAAAGAGGTATCTGTAGACCCCAAAAACACTCCAATAAGACTTAGCACATTTAAGTAACAGCTAAAAGATCACAAAAACACACACACACACACATACACACACATACACACACATACACACACACATACACACACACAGTGGGTAAAATAAGTATTAAACATGTCACCATTTTTCTCAGTAAATATATTTGTAAAGGTGCTATTGACATGATTGGATTGCATGGGTTTTTCCCAACATCTGGTAAAGATTTCATGTCAATAGGACCTTAAGAAATTTATTGACTAAAGGGAAATGTTGACGTGTTCAATACTTATTTTAACGCACACACACACACACACACACACACACACACACACACACACACACACACACTTCTTAATGATGTCCACACGTCTCTGCACTGTACATATGCTTACATATATCACATGCTGTAAATATGCTACATATTTATTTGCACTTTTGCACGATTGCTACATTTTGCAGTTCTGGTAGATGCCAAATTGCATTTCGTTGCTGTGTACCTGTACAATGCAATAACAATAAAGTTCTATCTATCTATCTAAAATAGTACACACACACACACACACACACACACACACACACACACACACACACACTGTATATATAGAATATTATGACTACACAAAGACCACACTCACTGTCCAGCTCCTCCATCTTCCTCATCTTCAGCTGTTTCTTCAGCTTGCGTGTGGTCTTGTCCTGCTTGTCCATTTGTTCCATTAGTTCCTGTATGAATAATAAATCCCAGTACATACTTATTCACAATTCAGCCAAACTCTGAAAACAGCAATTAAGCATCCGCACTCACTAGATTATGTCGGGTAAGGCGGCTGATCTCGTTTTGGAAAGCTGCGTTAACACGACCATCTTGAGGCAGTTGTAGTGTATTGCTGAGAAGAAGCTTCTGCTGGTCTCGCTCCTCTTTCAAAACATGCAACTCTGTTTTCAGGGCTTCCATCTCCTCTGTATGACTTTGTCTTTCAGCTTGCAGCTGAGACTCCAGCACTCTACAGGAAAAATGAGTGATACAGGTAGAGATAAATGAAGATGTGGGTGGTTTTCTAAATGTTATTGTACAGGTTTGTATGCTTATGGTTCACCTGTTAGTTTCTTTGAGTCCCTCGTATGCCATCCACAGCTCTCCATCCTCATTCAGCTTATGTAAATCTAAAGTGGGGGATCTGTGTACAGACAGACAGATGGAAGACAGACAATAGACAGACAGACAGACAGACAAGACACAGACAGACTATTGCACATACTGAAAAAGAATATGCTTAATATGAAGAGGAGTGTGTGTGTATATACCTGCTAGTGTTACTTGAGTTACTTTCCACTGCTGCTTCCTACAAAAAGCAATTTTATTATGGTTATTGAACAATGTGATTCTGTAGCAAACTATTGTAAACATTAGAAGTATGCTGACTATATGCACATCTGTATTACCCGAATGGGGTCAAACAAATATAAACTATTGAATACAATTTTTCTATGATTTAATTTTATTTAATCAATTTAATTTGTGTCTACATAATCAATTACTGTGTAATGGGTTCATTTGATTTATTATATTTTATTTCTATATATTTAATTTATATATAAACCAAGCAGGCATTTTATGTTTAATTGTTTTAAAATTTTAAATTGATGTTCGCAAACATTAGTAATAATAAAAAGAATTATTAAAAGCAATTTTAGCTTTTGCATTTCTTCCCCGTAATTGTACAGAAATTGTACTGAAGTGACTTAAAAAACGGAGTATGTACCAAACCGTGAATTTTGTGTATCGTTACACCCCTAATAAACATGATTTATATGCAAGGATGTCTGTTCTATTTAAAAAAGCCTTTTCCCTCTAGTCAGGAGATCTCAAGGAGAGCTCGAATCCCACTGATGGCCTCAGCCATCCATTAATGAGAGTTAAGAGAGCAAATGCTCTCTGGACAGAATGGGTGGTGTACTCTCAGTCCAACATCAATCACAGAAACACTTCCTATCACTGTGAACTAACAGTAGTTAATAACTGTGCATTTAACTGGACTCATTCACTGCAATGGCTCAGTGCCAAGTGGAAACTGGCGGAGGGCCAAATTCGAAATGAAATGGAAAAATGTCATTTATTATTTATTATCATCAGTTATATTTATCCTGCATTTTCAGTTGTGAGTATGATAAAAGTATATTTATTATTGTATATATATGATTAATGCCTTTCAATTGTGCAACTGTGAGAAAGCAACAGGTCGAGATCACAATACTAAAGTCTACTTAGTAGATGGCCTTCCATACAGCTCAGTGATATTCTTACTAAAGCATATCTGATGCCCGAGGTGCTCATGTATCATACCTTATAATTGAAGCCCTCTAGATTGACCAGCTGAGTGCGCAGCAAAAGCACTTCCTCTTTGCGCATTTCCAGTTCCTCGGTAGCAGAACTCAGCTGCTCCAAGAGCACATTATAAGCTTGTGCCAATCCTGAGCCCTTCCGCACACTGACAGACACACGCAGATCATTCAGATCCTTCTTCAGTCTCTTATTCGCTGACTCAAGCTCCTGTCGCTGGTAAGCAGAAGAAATGGGTGCCTATATTTAATGTCAAAATAAGACAAAGCCTCTTGCTAGAATGATTTTACTCCTGGCTTAAGTGAGGCATGTAAAACAGAATGCGCTTGGGACTAATTCAGGGCATCAGTCCCAGACTGCCAACTATAAAAGCACTCTATTATAATCATCTGATGTAGTGATAAGCATCTCGATGCATAGCCAACGATACGATAAAGATAAAAATGAAGCAGCTACCGATGCGATGGGATAAAAAAATTCAATAAAACCAGACGTTCTTTTTCTGTTCTATCTTCAGGAAGATGCAGCTCTACCTCTGCCATGTTAATCTATATTCTATGTGGCTCTCAGGACACGCCTTGATCATATTCATGTAGCAGCAGTGGTGATAAGAGAAAGCACTTGAGAAACAGTTTTTTGGTCACTTTCTAAATAATAAAAGTATAGCACTAACAATTATATATGATTATATATATGATATAATATATATGAATATATTTTTTCCGATACAATATGTTAAAAAGGATGCATCACGATATAAATGACAGCTTTTTTTAAATCGGCGCATCACATCGTTAACTTGCGAATCGGAGAATCTTACAGTCCCTAAATAACAGTGATTTTTTTCGATATACCATAATTTCCGGACTATTAAGCGCACCCACATATAAGCCGCACCCACTGAATTTGACAAAGATTTTTATTTTGAACATAAATACGCCGCACCTGTCTATAAGCCGCAGGTGTCTACATTGAAACTAATGAGCTTTACACAGGCTTTTAACGAAAGACAGTGTCTGTAACACGACTTGTATCTAAACAGTAGCCTCCCAAGAAAGTCATTGTTCACTGTCTTCCTCCTTCCTTTCACAACAATTTCTCTCGGGAGTTTTTCTTTTGGCATCGTCGTGCGTTTAAAAATTACCATCGGTGAATCTTTTCTCCCGATGCCGTGCAGCTCAGAACACAGGTGAAGTGCGTTTTTTCATGCCCGGTTGTTTTCAGCGTGACGAATGATTTGCATTTCCTGTAGACAGTCAAACGTCAGAGGAACCTTATCCATATTTTTGATGTGGTGCGGCCCGACTCAGTGGGAGCGCATCTGATTTAATATCTTAATATTTAATTATCAATATAATTGGTTCACCTGAACCCGTTCGGCAATTTCATTGGTCTAATGTTATGGGGTTTAGTTTTTTGGCTTTAAGCTTGTAAAACCGGGAAAACCCAGGAAAAATCCATATATTAGCCGCTTCATTGTTTAAGCCGCAGGGTTCAAAGAGTGGGGCAAAAGTAGCGGCTTATAGTCCGGAAAATACGGTAGTTTTACCTTCTGGGCCTCGTAGTCTCTCTCAGCTCCTAACGTTCTCGACAATACTCCAGATCCTGGATTAGGATACATAGTGAACATTAATATTCCATTAAGCATGTAACTAACTGAAACAATCCCACCCTTGGAGTTTTCCATCCAAGGGTGGGATCGATGTTCTACTTTTTGTCTGCTGTCAAATTACAGTGATACTAGCCCATCATGGGCATCTATGAGGTTGTGAATGTGGAAAAGATGCAGTTTACTCTTAATGTGGTATTTTGCCATGTGTCTAAGATTAAGCAGATTAAAAAGATAGTCATGCTGGCATTGCATGTGTTAAAGGAATCACATCCACTATTTGAATTCAGAAACTGTACAACCTCCAGGTATCTTAAATTAAATCTGTATTAGGAGTCTGGTCCCTCAGTCCACTTCTAGTGTATGTGTACCGTGGCATGTTCCTGTTGGAGCTGCTCCTCTCTGGAATCCCACTCTCTCTGCAGGTTCATCTTCACCTGCTCCAGCTCAGCAACTCGCTTCTGCAGCTTCAGCAGGAGAGAAACATCCACACTTCCCTTTACCTCCTCCTGCAACACAGAGCATATGGAATTATATAGTTGAGAAAAAGGATGTGTTTTAAAAGTGTCTTTCTGTTGCCAATGGATTGAATGGATCTATCCTTGAATGCATGTCGATTCAAGTGCTAAGCTTTTTTAGTTTTTGTGCAAGTTTTCATTCATTATTGACACACATTTGCAATAGTTTATCAAATGTAGCTAATAGCTTAATAGTTAGTGCCCCAATGATATGACTTCTTAGCAGTAATCAGAGTCAGTACATTGATATATTTCCTTCTGAAACAAGAAGCACTTGACTGACTTAAACAACAGCAAAGAGATCTTGAAACACCAGATCTGTGCGCTAACTGAATATTCAGAAGAGTGCAAAGTTCAACAAAATCCTTTTATTTCATCTCAGTGATGAGCAAGTGTGAGTGTGTATGAAGACAGAATCCTTGTAGACAGCTTAAAGTTGGTCAAACACCTCTAAAAAGTGACTTCACACAAATTCCACCCTTTTAAGAATGAAGAAACCAGTTTTATCCCAACAAGTGATGACTGAAACAATGAAGACAGATAGCCCTAACCCTAACCCTAACCCAAGACAACCTTCCATGTGCATTCTTACAACTGTAGAGCAAGTTCATTGTGATCATCTATTGAAATGCTCTTTTCTGAACTGTTGCTATATTGCTCGTTTGCACAACATTTTTGTTTACATTTTGTACTGTTCAATTTTGTTCACTTTGTCTTGTCACAACAGGTTTACCGACGGAGCTATTTTGTGTTTTGTCTTGCACTGTCCTGTGTCGTCTTTGCACTGTCTTGTGTTGTCTTGAACTGTCTTGTGTTGTCTTTGCACTGTTTGCACCAGGTTGCACACAATGCACTTTACACTTACTAGTCCTTGGCCCTGTGTTTTCTATTTCTGTGAATATTGTTGTATGTAGCACCATGGTTCTGGAGGAACGTTGTTTCATTTCACTGTGTTCTGCGTCAGCTATATATGGTTGAAATGACAATAAAAGCTTCTTGACTCGACTTGACTTCAGAACCATGTACACAATGCACTCCAGAACCTTTACAGTACAGCATGGTTTATCAGTGTGTTGATTAGCTGCTCATCTTCTTACACACTATCCCACTATTTTTAACCATAATACATGCATACAAAAGGTACATACATACACAGGTCATAACATTATGACATTATAACATTATGAGTGCTGAAGTGAATAACACTGATTATCTCTCCATAATGGCTAATGGATAATGGGATAAATCGGGCAGCAAATGAACATTTTGTCCTCAAAGTTGATGTGCGACGGCTAATGCCTGATCTGTGTATACAGTTGTGTTCAAAATTATTCAACCCCCACTGAAATTGATTGTTTTGGTCGGTTTGACATTGATTATGATCATTCAGTCATCCTGCTTACAATTAAATCAAAGAGGCACGTGTAGGTCAGACAAATATAACATAACATTTATAATGAAATAACCACAAATGTCTTTTCTGAGCTCACATCATTATCAGTTTTATTCAACCCCCAAGTGACATTCAATCTTAGTACTTAGTACAACATCCTTTTACAGTTATAACAGCTTTTAAACGTGAAGCATAGCTTGACACAAGTGTCTTGCAGCGATCTACGGGTATCTTCGCCCATTCATCATGGGCAAAAGCCTCCAGTTCAGTCACATTCTTAGGCTTGCGCACTGCAACTGCTTTCTTCAAGTCCCACCAGAGGTTCTCAATCGGATTTAAGTCTGGTGACTGCGATGGCCACTTCAAAATGTTCCAGCCTTTAATCTGCAACCATGCTCTAGTGGACTTGGAGGTATGCTTGGGATCATTGTCCTGTTGAAAGGTCCAACGTCTTCCAAGCCTCAGGTTTGTGACGGACTGCATCACATTGTCATCCAATATCTCCTGGTACTGAAGAGAATTCATGGTACCTTGCACACGCTGAAGCTTCCCAGTACCTGCAGAAGCAAAACAGCCCCAAAGCATGATTGACCCCCCACCATGCTTCACAGTAGGCAAGGTGTTCTTTTCTTCATAGGCCTTGTTCTTCCTCCTCCAAACATAGCGTTGATCCATGGGCCCAAACAGTTCTAATTTTGTTTCATCAGTCCACAGAACACTATCCCAAAACTTCTGTGGTTTGTCCACATGACTTTTGGCATACTGCAGTCGACTCTTCTTATTCTTTGGGGACAGCAAGGGGGTGCGCCTGGGAGTTCTGGCATGGAGGCCTTCATTACGCAGGGTGCGCCGTATTGTCTGAGCAGAAACTTCAGTACCCACATCTGACAAATCTTTTCTCAGTTCCTCAGCAGTCACACGGGGACTTTTCTCCACTCTACGCTTCAGGTAGCGCACAGCAGTCGAAGTCAGCATCTTCTTTCTGCCACGACCAGGTAGCGTTTCAACAGTGCCCTTTGCCTTGAATTTCAGTACCTGATTGAAAACACTTCATTGAACCTCTGTTCTTCAGAGTGGTAGTCTTTAAGGGGTTGAATAGTTATGTCAATGAAGAATTCACAAAAGAAACATTTACTACTGTATTACAAAACTAATTGATGTCATTTTAGTTGCATATGGTTCTTTAAGAAGTCCTTGTAGGATTTCATTCTGAATACAATTACAAATGTACACTAAATTCCCTAAAACCATTTACAGCATTGGGGGTTGAATAATTTTGAACACAACTGTATATATCTGGTTCTATAGATATCATTTTGGTTCAATTTATTGGATGAAATTGAATGATTTGAATGATTTTCTATGATGTGAAGAAGTATAAAATTTAAATCAATCTATCTCCAAAAACATTTACCTCAGTATGATCATATTGGTGTCCATAACACTAAGGGTTTAAACACATTCTGAGTTCAGAGCCACTTCAAAATCCAAATATTGAAAACAGCCCCTTACCTCTTGAACCTGTATGCTGGCCTCTGATTCTGTAAACTCCGAGTAATGAGTGTATTCGGATTCATTGCTGCTAAAAACAGAGTCTTTTCTCAATGGACCTTGTTTGGTGGCATACTATGAGGGGGAGAAAGATTTTTTTTTACTTCCAATACATTTGATTCAACTTTAATTGGCCTGCTATGCAATGGAAATGTCTATAGAATCATAGGTCTTACTGTTGCAGCCACTTGCTCTGATTTCAAATCAGCATACTGAGCCTCCAGTTTGATGTGTTCAGTTAGAAGGTTTTGGTAGCGAGTACGCTCATCATTAAGCTCCATCTGCAGGTGCTCGGTGTATTCCTTGTGGGCTTCTCGCAACTGATCTGTTTAGTAGAGATTACAAAAAAACAAAATCCTTTAGAGACAAAGCTTGCTAACATTTTTTTAGAAAAATCAACATTTTCACTATTCTGATGGTTCAAAAAGCTTATTAGTGGTACTTATGAAATGTCAGTCAGATTCTAGAGCTTGATTCTATTGTTAGATTAAACACAGTTGCCTGTCTCATTTAATTTGACCCGGGCATTTGTGAATGCGATCTATGACAAGTTCAGGCATACCAGGCTAACAATCCCATTAAGAAAAATCGTTTCAGAGAAACATCACTGAAGTAACTACTGAGCACGGTTGTGTTTTTTGTTTTTTTTATAAGATTAAAAGTTTAGTCACAAATTTCACGCACTACATTATTTTAGGATTGATTGTTGTATTGATTGGTGAAATTGCACTTTGAATGTTGCCACGTTTAATGACAGTGAAAAGGCAGGCAATAAAGGCCTCAATTGGAGTGTTAATGATGAAAGAAAATAGGGACGAAGTTTACATTTTGTTACTTATTCTGTTTTTTTTTTTTTTACATTCTTTTTTGTATTTATCTCACAGACCATGTCCCTATAAAGAACATCCTTATTTATAGGGTAAGGCACTAAATCAGGGGTTTTCAACCGGTGGTCCGCGGCGGCATTGCATGTGGTCCGTGACAGCCTACATAATTTCACTATTAAAATCACTTTTTTTCCATAATTTATTTTTCCAAACATTTCCAGAATATTTGCACATTAGTGGGAAAACTAAATTTAATGAAAATATTTAAAATATTCAAACTGACACAGGATAGGCTAGCTTTGCACCTATCAGGCCTATGCTTTGCTAACGTTGTGTTTTGCGTCATAAACGTACACATTCATTTTGCGTGCAAAATAGACCAGCATCTCGGAGTTAAGAAAACACATTATTCAGGTTTTATTGAATAGACACTTAATAGTTTTGGTGAATTAAAATTTGGAGTGGAGCTGTAAGCTAACGTTTCTAACTAAGGTGAAGTTTGCTAGTCAGCACCAGCATGGATCGCTTTTTATAATAGTGGGCCGCGGATTACTTGTTAGTCAGAATGGTGGTCCCTGGCACAGAACCAGTTGAAAACCCCTGCACTAAATCATTAATGTTTTAAGGCGGCCACTGGAATATAAAGAGCTCATTAGTAGTACTTATGTGAAGTGAAAGAGTGACAATCCCATTAAGGGAAACAGTATGTCCTTTGTTCCTGGTTAGCATCAACTAATCATCACTGATGTATTTTGCTGAAATATTGGTGCAATTTTAGCCTATTTAAAGAAATATCAACATGTTCTGGTATTCTCAGTGTTTTAAAGAGCACAAATATTAGCTAAAATGGGCATGAAAACATGTCAATTTCAAAAAG
This sequence comes from Silurus meridionalis, assembly GCF_014805685.1. Taxonomy (NCBI): domain Eukaryota; kingdom Metazoa; phylum Chordata; class Actinopteri; order Siluriformes; family Siluridae; genus Silurus; species Silurus meridionalis. The sequence goes on along the minus strand of NC_060893.1, from coordinate 6,026,506 downwards.
GAGTTATCTAACACCCTAACAACAAATAAATCATTTGTTTGGAAACTGTTGCTGATGTCCTGAGCTTATTTTATTCATTTGTAATTTTCAGCTGTCATTAGCTTGTTGTAACACTTTTAAGTTGCATGCTTTAATATAATTTGTAAATCCTAAATTCAATTACAGATACACTAGCAGTATGATGTATACCTACCAGTAATCTGTTGGCTCTGTTCCTGGATCAGTCCGTTTAGCTCATCCTTCTCACACTTCAGCAGACAGTTTGTCTCTTTCAGCTCAGCAAGCATCTGCATTACCAGTGAGAATATGATTTTATATATTTTTGTTTACTTTTGAATTTCTTTTCCCAGGATACAGAACAAACAGAATCAAAGGAGTTAAGACAGAGGATGTACCAGACATTAAGGTTGGTTTAGCAATCAGAGCTTTCTTGGTTTGTTAATAGGCATTCACTGAAATGATAGAAGAGCCTATACATGCAATTTCTGAGGTTTATTTAAAACAGAGTAATGCAACTAATTCATCAGTTTTGCTGATTAATCATCACCAATAGTTTATTGCTGGAACTATCGGCTATTGAATAAAATCCATAACGATAGTTTTTCCGAGTTGCGTTAAATACTGCGCGAGAGCGGCCTCTAGAGGCAAATCACTGACACTGTATACTTTTTATTTAAATTAATTTTTTCCATTTTGGATGCAGCTGTTTTTATTTATTTGGAGTGTTACTTTTTGTTTGAGTTTGAATGCAAGGCATTTGTTTTTATGATTCGGTACTGTTTTTTTTTTGTAATAAAGTTCACTACTATTTTACATTAACTGTTTGCTTTTTTATCTAGTATCCATATTGAAAACTTTCGGTTGATTAATCGGTTATCGGCAAGTGCGATCCAACCTAGCTATCGGTATCGGTAAAATCCACTATCACTCGAACTCTAATGCAAACATACATATTTCCCCTGAAGTGCCTCCTACCAGTCTGTTTTTTTCCAGTTCACGCTGAGTCAATCCCAGCTCCTCTTCCAGAGCAGACACCTGACCACTAAAACTGCGAGCTTCTTCCTCCACCCTGTGCAGTGTTTCTAGCTGGGTGCGTAATTTACCCATCTCTGCCATGCTCCAGCTTTCAACTGCACACAAGCGCTTTGACAGCTCTCTGTTCTCTTTATGCTGGACACACACACACAGACACAGACACAGACACACACACACACCTTCATTATTCTTCCTAACAGTGGATAGAAACAGAAAAATGAATGAATTAGAAATAAAAGGCTATGGTTCATACCATGTTTATTCTAGCATTATGTTATTAGAAAAATTTGATAGATAGATAGATAGATAGATAGATAGATAGATAGATAGATAGATAGATAGATAGATAGATAGATAGATAGATAGATAGATAGATCATACCTGCTCATCCACTTTCATCTGTAGCTGCATTATCTTTTTTTCCATCCCTACATTGAGTGTTTTGTAGCGCTCGACTGAACGTGCCTCAATCTTGAGTCTCTTGAGCTCTCTTCGAGCCAGCGTTCGCCGCACACAGCACTGCAGACACACCACAGCCTGCACAGTGCGTCTGTAGTGCAGCCGTGCTAGCCAGCCACGCACCCAGCGCTGCACCACCACCACCTTCATCTCATACCGAACCTGCGCAGGACACACAGAAATCCGCATCATATGCTGTATATGAGATTAATGCTTAATGCAGATACGCTACAGTATATCTACAAAAGTTTGTGGACACCTGACCATAAAATTCGTATGTGCTTTTTGAACATCCTGTTCCACATTTAGTCTCCCGTTTGAAATACAGTAACCTCTATTCTTCTGGGAAGATGTTTTACCAGGTTGTGGACTGGGATTGTGGAGATTTGTTTTCATGCAGCCACAGGGACATTAGTAAAGTCAGGTACTGATGTAGGTGAGGAGGCCTGGGGTGCAGTCAGCGTTCCAATTCATCACAAAGGTGTTCAATAGGGTTGAGTTCAGAGCCCTAGAGCGGGCCAGATAATATCTTCCACTCCAACCCAAACCATATGTTTATGGAGCTGGCTTCGTGTCATGCTGAAACAGGTTTGGGTCTCCTAGTTCAAGTAAAGGTAAAATGTAATGCTACCACATCCAAAGACATATGATACAATCGTGTGCCTCCAACTTTTGTGGTAACAGTTTAGGGAAGAACGACACATGACTGGAAAAGTCTGGTGTCCCAATACTTTTGTCCATTTAATGTACTTATAAATGCACTCTCAATAATCCTCCCCATCATCACTAGGCTTTAGACTGTACAGTTGTTAATGAACAGTTGGCTCACTGGTGCATGATATTTCCAGAAGGATTTCAGATAGTATATAAACTTTCTGATTATGTTAGAAGCAGAAAAATGCAATAGTTTCCAAGAACTTTATTCTGCCATTTGCAGAATTCAGCTATAACAACATGTAAAAGGTTTTCCCAGACCCTGACACTTGACTCAAGCTCTAGAATTTGTACGTTTTTAAAGATTTTTTCAAAGACTGCATAACTCAAACCTTTGTTTGTAAAAAAAAATCCAGTCAAAATCCATCCAATTTAAAGCCGAAAGTCAAAGTGTGAGGAGTTTCTTTCTTAATCATTTCTATGATTAAACCTTTATAGTATAAAGTGAATTCAATACCTTTCTATACTGCAGTCTGGCTCTGTGGCCACGAAGCAGGCGTTGAAGGAGCACTGCTGCTGCTTGTTTCTGCTTATAAAGTCGTCTGGCTGCATACCTTCGCAGGTACTTCTGAATGACCACAGCTGCCTTGGTCTTCCTCAAGGACTTACACAAGCTGAGGAGATTAAACAGTGTCATGTTTTAGTCATCAACTACCTTAACAGTGAGTTGAAGTTTGTAGCATCCTCTGCCTTATATAGTAAAATGCACTTACGCCCGAGCCTGGTGTCCACGTGCGTATCTCTGCACGGTGACAGCAGCTGTGCGCAGACGCAGGTATTTCTTCCGGGCGACCCAGCAACGGATGGTCTTTTGAATCTGGACGCAAGCTACACGCAGTTTATCGGCCCTCAGTTTCTCCAAATATGCCACCTGGCCTGCCCGGAAGAAGATCTTAGTTCTTCCAAACTGGTACTTGTCTGGGTCCTGAAGAGAGAAGAAATACTGCATGCTATTAGGAGACCATGAGAACAAACCATTATTAATATCTGAGCATGAGGAATCGAGATACCGCTATCAGCTGTGCAAGAACATTCTGGCAGGTTGACTTCATGTCTGACAGCAGGTGCTTTTGCTTCATCAGAACTCGGTACCGAGTGAAAAACTCCTGATAAGTCCACCTTAAAAACAATGTACAAATGGCAAGATCTTAGGACATACAGCTTGTTTATTTCGACAATTTCTCGAAAAATCCTCTGTATTTTCATAGCACGCAAACATTTGTGTATTCATTTGTTTTAGTAATCAAATATTTTTACTGCAGATATAATTAAATAATGCGGATACAATCCAGGATACAATTCAATATCAGTTCTACAAGCATTCACCCACTTGTTTTCAAGATATTGTGCTAATGAGAAACATGGATGACACACTTGGAAAGACAGATGGATGACCCTTAATGCCTCCACTACCAAAGGCATAATTTGATCTAATCCCTTTACAATATGGAATAATAATAATAATAATAACTTTATTTTTATATAGCGCCTTTAAAGTAGCTTCTCAAGGCGCTTTACATACAGGAAAACAAGAATACAACACACACAAAAATAGAGCAAATAATACACACATACTTATAATTACACACAAAATCAAAATGTTAAAAAAAAGCAACCATAAAAAAATGAGTTTTTAAAAAGGATTTAAAAGTACTGAAGTTCTGTGCGTCTCTAATGTGAGGAGGAGTGAATTCCAAAGTCTTGGTGCATACGAAGAAAAAGCCCTATCCCCTACTGAACGCAGCCGTGTCTGTGGGACTACCAATAGTCCTGCTTGTGAAGAGCGTAAGATACGCTTGGGTGTGTATACAGTTAAAAGTGCAGACAGATACTGGGGTGCGAGACCATGCAGTGCCTTGTATGTAAGCATTAAAACTTTGAAATCTACTCGGAACCTGACCGGAAGCCAATGCAAGGACTTGAGAATTGGTTTTTGGCTCATTTTGCCTGGCTCCAGTCAGGATCCTAGCAGCTGAATTTTGTACACATTGCAGTTTATTAAGAGTAGTTTTAGGAACCCCAGCCAGTAGAGCATTGCAATAATCAATGCGGGAAAACACAAAAGTATTAATAAGCCTTTCAGTTACAGAATGGGATAACATATGGCGAAGTCTAGCGATAAAAATGAGTTCTTTACAGTATACCGAATGTGAAGATCAAAAGATAGACTTGAGTCAAAGATGACTCCTAGATTTTTTTTATTTGGTTTGTACTTCCAGAACAGAGCCGTCTACGTTTAGGGATAATGAACCAGCTTTGCAAAGCTGGTGAGGGGTGCCAATAAGCAAGACCTCTGTCTTATCACTATTGAGGCACAAAAAGTTTTGAGACATCCATGTTTTTATCTCAGCAATACAGTGTGTTAAAAAAGAAAGGTCAAAATGTTGATTAGGTTTAGAGTGAATATAAATCTGCGTATCGTCCGCATAAAAGTGATAATTTAGCTCAAGTGTTCTTAAAAGCAATCCAAGCGGATATATGTATATGCTAAAAAGTAAGGGGCCTAAGATGGAACCCTGAGGAACACCCGTACAGACAAAACCAGTCACAGACCGGTATCCACTCATAGATACAAACTGTTGACGATCAGAGAGGTATGATCTAAACCAAATTAAAACAGTCCCAGAAACACCAAAGACATTTTCCAGACGTTCGAGAAGCAGGTTGTGATTAACAGTGTCAAATGCGGCACTAAGATCAAGAAGGATCAGAATAGAGAGAGAACCAGAATCAGAGGCTAATAACAGGTCATTGGTGACCTTGACCAAGGCTGTCTCAGTACTATGAGATTTTGAAATCCAGACTGAAGAGGTTCAAGAGATTGTTTGCTGTGAGATGACTATGTAGCTGCAAAGCCACAAGGCGTTCAGAATTTTAGCAAGAAACGGTAGATTTGAGATAGGACGATAATTGTTTAAGTTGTCCAAGTCACTGTTTTGTTTTTTTAGGACAGGTGTTACAGCAGCAGTTTTCAGTGCCGCTCGGACAACACCAGTAAGCAGAGAATCATTAACAATACTGAGAACAGCAGGGCACAATGAATCCAAACAGGATTTAAACAGGCTTGTAGGGAGGGGATCAAGTAAGCAAGTGGTAACTTTCATACGTGATACTTCCCTAGTGAGCAGCTCGGTATCAATTTGTGAAAAGGTAGAGAAGGGTGTGCCGGAAAAACTAGGTGAACAAAATATGGATGATGAAGCAGGTGCAGCATGAATAAGTTTGTAAACATTGTCAATTTTAGAACTGAAAAAATTAAGAAAATCGTTACACAGCTGATTTGAGACAGGTAAAGAAGTGCCAACATTAACTTTCAGAAGTCGGTTTATGGTGTTAAAAAGATGTCTAGGATTACTTTGATTGTTGTCAATGATCTGAGAAAAATATGCAGATCTCACAGACTCAATTTCAGATCTGTATTCCCCCAGGGTGTCCTTCCAGGACTGATAAAATACATTCAGACCTGAGTCACGCCACTTGCGCTCCAGTTTACGGCAAGCTGTCTTCATAGAGCGCAGGTTATCGTTGTACCAAGGGGCAGAACGAGCAAAAGAGACATAGTGAGATTTCAAGGGAGCAAAAAGGTCAAAATTAGAAGCCAGAGCAGTGTTCAGTTTTAGGATCTTATCTTCAAGAGAAGCCAAATGAAGATCACTAAGAGAAGGAACAACAGAGCCAGCAAAATCTGCTGAATTAATTGATTTTCATTTACGGAAATTAACAGTGTTTAAAGGTGAAGTACGAGGAAAATGCAGTCCCAATTTAAAGAAGATTGCCAGGTGATCAGAAAGTCCAATATCTGTAAGAGACTGCTGAGACACAATTGCATTGTTTGCAATCACAAGGTCTAAAGTGTGACCTTTGTTGTGAGTTGGGCCACTTATAAACTGTTTAAGATTAAAACAATCCAGCAGGAATAGAAAATCCTTTGTCAACAAACAGTCATTAGCATCAATGTGTATATTAAAATCCCCTAAAATGAGGATGCTCTTAAATTTAAAACACAGCAATGACAAAAATTCAGCGAGATACACATGGGCATTTACAAGTTATCAATTTTGAATAATCCACAAACACACACACACACACACTGTCTGCTAACAAGATGAACATTAAACTAAATATGCATATATTTAATAAATAAACCTGGATGGAAAGCCTGCAGCAGAAATGCGTATAGTCTCCAGTACGCCACATGCCCTCAACTGCTGCACTGCCCTAATGGGGTTCATTCTAGAGAGAGAAAGAGAAAGAAATAAAGAAAAAGAGAGAGAGAGTGAGAGAGAGAGAATAAAATAACATATATAATAATATATGTTACTTCAGATTAAACAAGATTATTAACTTTTGTTTAAAAAGTACATACACCAATTAGGCATAGATAGACAGATAGACAGATAGACAGATAGACAGATAGACAGACAGATAGACAGATAGACAGATAGATAGATAGACAGATAGATAGACAGATAGACAGATAGACAGATAGATAGATAGATAGAGATAGATAGATAGATAGATAGATAGATAGATAGATAGATAGATAGATAGATAGAAATTCAATATACTAACACAAAAGGAGTTTTCTGGTCATTGGGCTTTATGCAGCGTACATAATGAGGAGTTGTGGCATTTAAAGTGTCCATTAGCAACTGCAACGAGTTTCGAAACTAAAAGGCGGAGACAATGCAGAAACATTAATACTATGCCGTGTTAACCAGTATTAAATACAATACTGTATTTACATTTTCTACAACAAACCAAAGTTTCAGCAAAATATCATCACCTGTAGCCCAACAGATTTCTTGTGTTCTCTAAAAGACTGGCCCACTTTCGTGATCTTTGTTCGACTTGAAGCAACTTTGCTCTGAGCTGTTTCCTCTTCATGAAAGAGCTCCAAAAGCAAAGCAAACTAATAAAAAAGTGCATGGAAAGACAAATACTTTTTAACACAAAAAGACTCCAAGAACACTTTTACACATTTAAAATGTAGTAGTAGTTTTGCACAGTTTCATTCGGGATGGACAAACCTTACTCGATTTCAGGACATTTATCTGTTCCTCATTTACTGTGTCTTTGTTTTTCTCCAGAAACCCTTCACATCGATACTCCACCTGAAGCAGAAATTAAACAAAGAGCAATAAAGATGAATAAAAAAAAAAAACAATTATATTTTATAAAGGGTGTTCCATTTCTGAAGCATTAAAAAGTTTTGTACCCTGTCAGCAAAATGACTGATGATGAAGGCCTTGTTGGACATCCGTGGTTTGTCGAAATGATCACTCTTCTTAAGGTGGGTATTATAGAGCTTTTGTGCCCATGAATCATCTGATCCCTTTGGCATCTGGGGGTTTTGTGGCGAATTATAAATGAAAATTAACAATGTAAGTAAAGTGACAAAACACGAAAGAATGTGTGTGTTAGTGTAGCCATTTCCATAACCTGAAGGAAAATTACATGCAACAAAAATGAATGAACAAATCATGGATAAAGGAAATCGATGGATTAAATTATAAGCCAAGTCAAGTCAAGTCGCAACGTATATATAGAAGTATGAATGTACAAGGTGATATTAAAAAAGTTTTGAGACTTGCTCCGTTTACAAGAAAGTACATTATTTTATCTATGTTTTTACACTATCACCTTTAAAATAGTCCCCTTGCACAACAATACAGTGCTCCCAGAGTTCCTGCCACTTCTGGAATGTATCCTGTAAGTCTTCTTTTCGATGCGTGTCAAGCACCGTCTGCGATTCATGCTGGATCCTGACTGAAACGGTGACCTTTGGGCTGGATCCTCATCTTCGGGAAGAGGCCGAAGTCTGCAGGAGCCAATTCTGGCTAGTAGGGTGGGTGTGGAAGTGAAATCATGTTTCATGCGAGAAACTCATGTGAAGAGACAGGTGAGACTTGGTGACAGGGTGCATAGTTTTACTCAGAATTTCCACAATTGCTCTTTTTACAGCACCCAATGTACACAGGTCGTTGTCTTTTGGCAGACTGACTTAGGATGATCGGTGTTTCCTGTGACTGTGTGTTCAGCCTTGTGCTGCCATCTGTTGGCATGTTACAAAACTAGTCTCGAAACTTTCTGATACCACCTCGGGTGATTTTGTGGATGGTTGAGCAGACAGATGAATGGATGGATGAATGAATGGACGGACGGACGGACGGACTGATGAATGGATGGATGATTGTTTCATGGTTGTGTGGGTGGCTGTACGCATGGATGGGTGGGTGAATGTAAGGATGATTGGTCTAATTAATAGGTGAACGAAAGGATAGATAGATGGATGGGGAGGCGGCAGGTTGGGTGATTAGGTGGGTGGGTGGGTTAGTAAAAAAAAAAATTAAGATGTATAGAAAACTTCATGTATGGATAGAAGGAGGATTAGTTGCCAGAATCTGAGAATATAAATAGGTGTACATACTCACCATGCACTCTTCATCAAGCAGATCCAACACTCCCATTCTGGCCTCAATCAGGTTAATACATGGCTTATTGTCATAGAAATCAATCAGAGTCCATGGAATCTTCTCTTTTAAGTATTCTTCTTGCTCCAGTTTGAACACATGCTTTGGTTAAACAAAATAAAAAAAAAAGGCTTTAGGTTTTTGATCGTAGAAAACGTTTTGATCGTGGCAGCCATTACTATGGTGTAAATGTAACCCATTTACCGTGTTAAACTGCTGTTGGAGTTTCTCATTAGCGTAGTTAATACAAAACTGCTCAAAGCTGTTTATTTCAAACGTCTCAAACCTGAACACACAAAGAACATGACTTACCAGCAATTTGGCTGCACTATATTACATGTAACAATACAATTTTATGCGAAAAAGTTGTTCAAACTATTATAAACATTACAAATGCATGTCTTCTTCTTCTTCTTCGGCTGCTCCCATTAGGGGTCGCCACAGCGGATCATCCGTCTCCATACCCCCCTGTCCTCTACATCTGCCTTTTTCAAACCAACTACCTGCATGTCTTCCCTCACCACATCCATAAACCTCCTTCTTGGCCTTCCTCTTTTTCTCCTTCCTGGCGACTCCATCCTCAGCATTCTCCTACTAATATACCCCACATGTCCAAATCATCTCAATCATGCCTCCCTCACCCTGTCTACAAAAACGTCTTCCATGCGCGGACATGCTCTAATAAAAGCAGCCATGTACAGTCAATAAATCCATTACTTACCCATAGATGTCTAGCACTCCAATGAATGAGTGCTGCTTGCTAGATGAATGCAGAGCCTTATTGATCTGACCAACTATCCATGTAAAAAGCTTGGCATAAATGTGTTTAGCCAAGGCATCACGGCCGTTTACCGCCTCCATTTTGGTCAGAGGCTTATTGAAGGTTTCTGTGGCGGTCTTCAGTTTTTTATGACACAACGAATGGACCATGGCCTCAGGAGACACCATTAGCAGATCACAGAATATAGCCAGGTGACTATTTTCCACCTGAAATCAATATATATTTTCAAGAACCTAAACAAAGCTGAGAAGAAAATATTAAATCCACTTGCAGTATAGTATAAAATGATGCTTTCAAGTAAAAATCTCTAGCATGATAAAGCTAAACAATTCTGTGGTACATTAAGTTGGGAAGGAGACCAGTAACTTTATTTTATGTCCATTTAATCTATTTTAAAAATCCTTAAATAAAAAGTTACATAATATATAATATACTGCCCATTCAACATATGGTTTTCATAGATTCATACTGTAAGTGCATAAGATTAAGGTAACAACTGCAGTAGTAACATCATTCCCTAATATATTTTATAGTTAATATATTGTTCCCTCACAATATATTATAAGCTATATATAATGTGAGACAAAATACATGTCGCATAGCCTGAAGGCAGGATACTATTCCCTTATAGTTCTGAGCACGCAATAAAATTCGGAAGTCACAATGAATCATAATCATCTCTCTTGCACTCACTGAGACACTGCAGTTTCCTGAGCCTTTGCCCATCATCTCTACATTTCCCAGCTGAAGAATGGCAGCCAGGATCTGAAACAAATCCAATTGCTGACTTTCATTAATACCTGCCATAGAGATTCATACTGTTAATAACACGGTTAATTAACCTTGACCACATTTTTTTGAGACACAAAACCAAAATGCAGTTATTTTACCCAGAAGTGAAAAAGCCTGCCGAGTGACTTGCATTTCCTGAACGTCATCCACTTGGTCTATGACAGGGCTTCTGCCCTGATTAGTGTAGAGAAACTTAGTTGCACTGCCTTCAAACAGAGAGTGATTACTCAGAGGGATAATTCAAATGAACCGAAATCAGTTCAGTAATTACTAACAGATTATGGCATAATTATGCTGGTAATATAGAATACAGCCAAATGAAAAAAGAAATTTGTAAACATTAATATATGCGATGATCACATTCCGTTCTTACTATGGTACTTTTTTCTTACTGAGACCTGAGTGAGCTGTAATGTTTAGTCAAAAGTCATATAAGCCAAACAGAACAGGAGTTATACCTAATTGCAGAGCTGTGAATTCAGGTAAATGGGCAGAGGCGCACAACTGGTAGAAGATATGATAGTTGCGCTCTTCAATTGCCTGAAATAAAGAATATAGAGTACACATGACTTTCTTGTACACCGATGTAACTACAATTATTACTTCTATGGAATTTAACAATCACTACTGTCTGCATTTTATTAAGTTTATACATTCACTGTTTATTTACTGGAACACGAACATTCATACATCTATCCTATCAGCTAATTATGTCACAGCAGGGCAATGCGTTTAATCGTGTAGATACTGTTAATGTTCATCAAACGTCAGAATATGGGTGGGAATTGCGAAAAAGATTTGGGAAAAAGATCATATTATTTTGAAGAAAAAAAAAAGATACACAACTTTAAGTTCCAATTTTATTAAAGAATTTGAATTTCTGTGAAACATTTGATCTTGTTTAGAAAACTACTGATAAATTATAAATGAAATGAACTTAAGCTCTGTCTTATTTTAAATCATTACAGAACACAATTAATAAGGGAAAAACTTGTTTTTTTTTCTTTTTTAAAGTTGTGAGGATTGTATCCTTTATAAACATAAACAAGGTGTCTGACTGAAACACGGTGAAAAAGTGGAGAAGAATCTGAACATAAGAAAAAGAAAAAGGAAAAAAAGACCTGAAACACAACACGGGACTTCTCGAGCAGGTATGTCCTCATGTTAGCCCCTGTGATGTGGTAATTCCTATTAAATCCAATCTCAATGTACTTCCCAAAACGACTGCTGTTGTCATTCCTGGTTGTTTTTGCATTTCCAATTGCCTGGATAGAAAAACATTAAAACCATTTAGAATAACATACAAACAAAAAAAAATTATATATATACATACAAACACACACTGAATGTAACAGTACACGTATTCAGTACAGGGTTTCAGTTCGGTACACATGTGAATGCAAACCTTTTTACATGCGAGTCTCTGCCCCGCACTTTGAGTGAGTTTGTTTATTAGTTATCTTGAAAACATGCACAACAATGCCAGGGGTATTAAAATAAATGCAAACTATTTAATTAAATCATTTTGTTTATTTAATTTTACTTAATTTAATTTGTGCCAATTTAATTGATGACTCGATTTACTCAATATAATACAAAAGTGTATTGCATTTATTCTATTTTATCTTTAGAAAACCTTATAAAATATAATTTTATATTTTATTTAACCAAGCAGGCATTTTATTCCAAATCGTTTTTAAATGTAAACTGTTCAAATGTTTATGATCACAAATATTAATAATAAAGTGCGTTTATAAAAAAAAACACATGGTAAGCAAAAACTGTATTCCCTCATCATGTGAAAATGGATTAAAAGCGTGGGTCCTCCATTGGGTGGGCCAGACACCAGAGTGGCACAGACAGCGTTTCCGCTCCCTCCCGCTCTGTTGCTCAGCAGCTTTGCAATGACTGCCGGAAGTGGTTGCTGAACGAAGACCGAAGTGTCGATGAAAGTGTTCTTCTCCTGCTCTCCTCCTATTCCCCTCCCTTGATACGGGGGGCAATCCCCCCAAAGCCAATAACTCATCAACGGGGTGATGGTCCGGATTCCAGACGCACCACAGGCCGCCCCTAAATGAGATGGAATGTACCACATACCATTGAGCATAATAGAGGGTATACACCAGGCTTTGGTGGATTCAGGTTTTGAATAGACCGCCATCCACCAAAGCCCGAAATCCACCAAAGCCTGGTAAATACTGCATGCCGGGTAAAGGGGAAATGTGTGCACAAGGACACAAATATCCACTAGTGGCCATCACGGTACAATTTGGGGGAGAAAACCAAACAGCGTCGAAGCGGTGGTTAGTCCCAGTCTTACCCCTTCACTAATTCTCCGAGGAATTTTCTTCTGGGATTTCCCGCTAGAGCAGACACAAAACAAAACCGTCCGGCATGCCTTTAACCAAGTAAAAGTAATCAATGGTCAACGAATCCAGCCAGAAATTGCACTTTCTTTCCCATACAGCATTAAAAATAAGCTGTCCCGAGTGTCGCAGGACAATCGAACCAAGGAAAAACGACCCAGTTGTTGGTCCCCAAGACCCGCAGGGAGCTTTTGTTTTATGCGGCTTACCATAACCGATGGCTGGACACCTGGGACAGGAGAAAAACTTGGACCACCTAGTGGCCCGGTTTTATTGGCCGGGCATTCACAGCGATGTGTGTAGATGGTGTGTGACATTGCTGTGAATGTCAGCTTTTGACATTCGCCTGCCCTCCTAAAAGCGCCTTTGTGTCCCCATTACCCTTAATCGAGGTCCCCTTCGAGAGAATTGGAATGATCGTCGGCCCATTAGAGCGGACTGCACGAGGGCATCGCGTTGTGTTAGTTTTGGTGGACTATGCAACGCGATACCCGGAAGCAGTGCCTTTTCACAACACCTCTGCACATAGTATTGTGGAGGAACTCTTCCATGTAATCTCCCCACGGCCTTCATGTCACGAACATGGCACGGAGTGCTCTGTGTCATCCGCAAAAATTGGGAGGACGACCATCACCTGGTAAAAACATAAATTCAGTATGTCCTTGACCTGAGAGCAAAACTCCACACTTTAGGCCAACTAACTCTGGGGAATTGTGCTACAGGCTCAAGAACAACAATCCCCTTCTGTATAATAGGGGTGCACAGCTGCAGAAATTTTTAACCAGCAGGTAAAGTCTTCGTAATACTACCCACATCAAGCTTGAAATTACTCGCAAAGTGACAAGGACCCTTTGAGGTTAAAGACGAGTTGGAGATGCCGTTTATGAGGTTGAAGCCGGTGAAGAGGGATGGGGCGAAAACCAAAGAAAAGGCATATGAGGAGCTGTATGGGAAGTTGGACACTAATGAAGGAAAAAAGGATTTGTACCGATTGGCCAGGCAGAGGGACCGAGCTGGGAAGGATGTGCTGCAAGTTCGAGCAATAAAGGATCCAGATGGAAATGTGTTGATGGAGGAAGATGGAGGAAGTATTTTGAGCACCAAAGAAAATAAGAGAGAGAAGGTTGGATGGTGTGGAGATGGTGAAGCAGGAAGTGGATAGGATAAGAAAGGAGGAAGTGAGAGCAGTGATTTAAAGGATGAGTGGAAAGTCAGTTGGACCAGATGACATATCGGTAGAAGCATGGAGATGTTTAGGAGAGATGTCAATGGAGTTTTTAACAAGAGTGTTTAACAAGATTTTTGAAGGTGAGAGGATGCCTGAGGAATGGAGAAGGAGTGTGCTGGTACACAAGAATAAGGGAGATGTGCAGAACCACAGTAACTACAGCGGAATAAAGTTGATCAGTCACACCATGTAGTTATGAGAAAGAGTAGTGGAAGCCAGGCTGAAAGAAGAGGTGACTATCTGTGAGTAACAGCATGGTTTCATGCAGAGAAAGAGCACCACAGACGCATTATTTCAGCAGGGGTTGCATTGTGTATTTGTGGATTTAGAGAAAGTGTACAACAGGGTGACCTTCGTAAACAGCTAACCTCGCGACAATGACACTCACAACCTCGATAGTTCACGAGTTTTTATTTGGAACTGGACTTAGAGAAACTCACAAAAAGTTCAGAGTAAAAGCTGAAGTTCAGAGTAACATTTCAAAACAAGAGTTTGTACTAATAAATGACACAAAAATGTTCGGAAAACTAATAATTAATTTAAAGTAGTAAATAAAACATTTATGACAAGAAATTCACAATTTTTGTTAAGTATACAGTAAAGTACATGTACAATTCCCCTTAAAAAAGGAACCATCAAAAGGAAAGTCAAAACCTTGCGATTTTTTTTTTACTAGCGAGGCGTCATAGAACGTAACCCCCGCAAGTATCAAGGTTGCACTGTATATTATATTATATTATATATATATATATATAATCCATTAAAAAATGTAAAGAAAAGTTATAAATTAAGATTAAGTGAAATACGTTTTTAATCCTCTACCTCTACTCCCACACACCCAAATTAGTCCTGTGATTTTAAGAAAGAACTCCGAATATCAACTCATGAATCATGACAACTCAAGACCCCAGTCACAGAATCGTCCTCTTATATTTAAACCTCTTTACCACCATGGGCAAGTCCAAAGAGCTGTCAAAGGACGTCAGGGACAAGATTGTAGCCCTGCACAAGGGTATATGAATATATATATATATATATACAGGGAGTGCAGAATTATTAGGCAAGTTGTATTTTTGAGGATTAATTTTATTTGAGGATTTAATTTGAACAACAACCATGTTCTCAATGAACACAAAAAACTCATTAATATCAAAGCTGAATATTTTTGGAAGTAGTTTTTAGTTTTAGCTATTTTAGGGGGATATCTGTGTGTGCAGGTGACTATTACTGTGCATAATTATTAGGCAACAACAAAAACAAATTCATACCCATTTCAATTATTTATTTTACCAGTGAAACCAATATAACATCTCAACATTCACAAATATACATTTCTGACATTCAAAAACCAAACAAAAACAAATCAGTGACCAATATAGCCACCTTTCTTTGCAAGGACACTCAAAAGCCTGCCATCCATGGATTCTGTCAGTGTTTTGATCTGTTCACCATCAACATTGCGTGCAGCAGCAACCACAGCCTCCCAGACACTGTTCAGAGAGGTGTACTGTTTTCCCTCCTTGTAAATCGCACATTTGATGATGGACCACAGGTTCTCAATGGGGTTCAGATCAGGTGAACAAGGAGGCCATATCATTAGATTTTCTTCTTTTATACCCTTTCTTGCCAGCCACGCTGTGGAGTACTTGGACGTGTGTGATGGAGCATTGTCCTGCATGAAAATCATGTTTTTCTTGAAGGATGCAGACTTCTTCCTGTACCACTGCTTGAAGGTGTCTTCCAGAAACTGGCAGTAGGACTGGGAGTTCAGCTTGACTCCATCCTCAACCCGAAAAGGCCCCACAAGCTCATCTTTGATGATACCAGCCCAAACCAGTACTCCACCTCCACCTTGCTGGCGTCTGAGTCGGACTGGAGCTCTCTGCCCTTTACCAATCCAGCCACGGAGAGCCAGTCACTCTCATTTCATCAGTCCATAAAACCTTAGAAAAATCAGTCTTGAGATATTTCTTGGCCCAGTCTTGACGTTTCAGCTTGTGTGTCTTGTTCAGTGGTGGTCGACTTTCTGCCTTTCTTACCTTGGCCATGTCTCTGAGTATTGCACACCTTGTGCTTTTGGGCACTCCAGTGATGTTGCAGCTCTGAAATATGGCCAAACTGGTGGCAAGTGGCATCTTGGCAGCTGCACGCTTGACTTTTCTCAGTTCACGGGCAGTTATTTTGCGCCTTGGTTTTTCCACACGCTTCTTGCGACCCTGTTGACTATTTTGAATGAAACGCTTGATTGTTCGATGATCACGCTTCAGAAGCTTGGCTATTTTAAGACTGCTGCATCCCTCTGCAATATATCTCACTATTTTTGACTTTTCTGAGCCTGTCAAGTCCTTCTTTTGACCCATTTTGCCAAAGGAAAGGAAGTTGCCTAATAATTATGCACACCTGATATAGGGTGTTGATGTCATTAGACCACACCCTTCTCATTACACAGATGCACATCACCTAATATGCTTAATTGGTAGTAGGCTTTCCAGCCTATACAGCTTGGAGTAAGACAACATGCATAACGAGGATGATGTGGTCAAAATACTCATTTGCCTAATAATTCTGCACTCCTGTATATATATATATATATATATATATATATATATAAATTCATTTACATTCATACTTCACATAAAATCAATTTACAACAACATTTTGAAGGTGAGAGGATGCCTGAGGAATGGAGAAGGAGTGTGCTGGTACACAAGAATAAGGGAGATGTGCAGAACCACAGTAACTACAGCGGAATAAAGTTGATCAGTCACACCATGTAGTTATGAGAAAGAGTAGTGGAAGCCAGGCTGAAAGAAGAGGTGACTATCTGTGAGTAACAGCATGGTTTCATGCAGAGAAAGAGCACCACAGACGCATTATTTCAGCAGGGGTTGCATTGTGTATTTGTGGATTTAGAGAAAGTGTACAACAGGGTGACCTTTCGGTAAACAGCTAACCTCGCGACAATGACACTCACAACCTCGATAGTTCACGAGTTTTTATTTGGAACTGGACTTAGAGAAACTCACAAAAAGTTCAGAGTAAAAGCTGAAGTTCAGAGTAACATTTCAAAACAAGAGTTTGTACTAATAAATGACACAAAAATGTTCGGAAAACTAATAATTAATTTAAAGTAGTAAATAAAACATTTATGACAAGAAATTCACAATTTTTGTTAAGTATACAGTAAAGTACATGTACAATTCCCCTTAAAAAAGGAACCATCAAAAGGAAAGTCAAAACCTTGCGATTTTTTTTTTACTAGCGAGGCGTCATAGAACGTAACCCCCGCAAGTATCAAGGTTGCACTGTATATTATATTATATATATATATATAATCCATTAAAAAATGTAAAGAAAAGTTATAAATTAAGATTAAGTGAAATATGTTTTTAATCCTCTACCTCTACTCCCACACACCCAAATTAGTCCTGTGATTTTAAGAAAGAACTCCGAATATCAACTCATGAATCATGACAACTCAAGACCCCAGTCACAGAATCGTCCTCTTATATTTAAACCTCTTTACCACCATGGGCAAGTCCAAAGAGCTGTCAAAGGACGTCAGGGACAAGATTGTAGCCCTGCACAAGGGTATATGAATATATATATATATATATATATATATATATATATATATATATATATATATATATATATATATAAATTCATTTACATTCATACTTCACATAAAATCAATTTACAACAACATAAAGCTGTCCTTAACAAATGATTTTGCAGCATTACGTAGCTTTGTTTTCGCATATTGATATGAAATTAATAAAGAAATTGAAGAGTACCTCCATTATAGGGCTGGATGCCAGCACTTTTTCCTCCACACTCCTCTCCGTGGAAGAGCCGCTGACTGTGGCAAAGTAACGCATGGAATATTTAGCTGACACGGTCTTTCCTGCTCCAGACTCTCCGCTCACTATAATGGATTGATTCCTCTCATCTCTTAGACAAGAGCAAAGAGAAATTGTCATTTAGTTATCCTGGAAATCCAAATTGTAGACTTTAAATCAGGATTTTTATTTCTACTGGGCAAATAAATTGAGCCAAACCCAAAATGATCTTTGAACGGCCTTACTGACAAATTGGCAGTTTTCTTGAGACTTTCTTGTGAACTGAAAATAAAAAAGCTAGAAACTTTATGGGAAATGTACTTATTTACTTCTTGTGTGAAAATCCAACAGATGATTGGGTGTAAAATATTCTCATCAATGCTAATTGAAGCTTTTCAAAAGGTGCATTGAAGAATACTGATTCTGTAAAAAAAAAAAAAAAAAAAAAATAATGTGTGTAATTTACTTACAAGACTTAATCATGTGCAGAAATCAAAGCGGATTTATGATTTCCAAAACAATAATTAGTTCTTTAGACTATTAAATGCTTAATAGGTTGCCATGTTGGGCTAATTTTTCACCCACGAGTACAACCTGTCCACCTTAACATTTGCATTGTGTTTGCATTGTCTTTGTAAATAACTGGACGAATTAAAACATTTTTTCTAAAAAAAAATTAAAAATGCATTGGCTAGATTTGTATTACTTCACAACAGGAATTTATTTTTTGTTGTTTTTCATCAGCACAGAGAATACAGTATGCTGTTCGGCTCCTCAATACACATAAACTGGACTGACAAACACATTCAAACATAGACACTCAAATGAACACCTTCAGCGAGACTTTTTGCACCAATAACTGCTGGTAAACCAAATTTATTTTACATGTACAGCATTTATTATATGGACAATTTATTTCCACTTGCACACATTTACTCTACTGGTCGGTGCTGCACTGGAACTGTGTCTATTGTCTTATTGTGTACGTTTTTTCACGTAGTAAATTTTTTCACATAGTACCATAGTCCTGCGGGAATGCTGCTTTGTGTCACCCTATACTCCACTGTATATGGCTGAAATGACAATTGTTTTGTGAACTTAAAGGAGAACGATTGCGAAATTTTAGCCGTATTAAGTTCCACCTACCTAGCCATCTGTTTGTAGGCCTCTTCAGCAACTGCAAAAATGTGTGGGTCCATGTCCCCCATGTTCTTCCCACTGTATGCATTGATGATGTCTGCACCATAGATTGGCAGCGTCTCATAGGGATTGATAGCCACCAGGATGATTCCTGAATATAAAAATTACATTTCACTCAAACGAAACAAAACAAGAAGATATAAAGAAGAAACGGATACAGTATCAGGGTGTGATGTGGTAATGCATTGAGGGTGCGGTACAGCGGACTTGAGCTGCAATGAAGTGACAATGCAGAGCAAATCTTATCCAAAGTGGAAGCGTTATAAACATGATCAAAACAGAAAAATGAACAGGAGTACAGTGGCAGTGTATTTGCACAGTTCCTACACATTTTTTATTTTATTTCAAAAATCCATACTTTTCCAGACTTAAATATACAGATTTTTAAGACCATATTTAACATCTGAAATAATAATTTTTTATTCCAACAATAACGAGTTATACTACGGTCTTTGATGAAAATTTTATAGGACAATAGTATAGAAAGACATATTTTTCAATAATCTTCCATTTCCATACTTATTTCCAAAATGAAGGAACCTTGCATACGAATATGAACATTTGATGTTCCCCAGTGCTCCTTATTACACAAGAACACTAGATATATCAGAATACTAGATTGTACTGCAGCAATCCATCCACATATCTAATAACTTCACTCCAAAGTCTACCGTTTACACAGCTGAAGTGCACGTGGCCCATGACATATCGATATCAGTGAACGAATGACTCACCACAGTAGGTGTAGATAAGCTTCGAGTCGACGAATCTGATGCGCAGGTTGTGCAGCACGGCAGGTTCGTGCAGGTAACTCAGAGCCGTGAGGTCGTTCTCGCCCACCAGGATGTCTGGGTTACGAAGGGGAGGCGGAGTGCTGCTTTTGGGTTCTAATTTATACTCCAACTCCTTAGGAATTAATATGAATAGTAGGTTAGGAATGGTCAGGGCCAAATTTATCAAACGAGTGGGTGTTGATGTGGCATCTAGGCACTCTGAATATTGAAGAAGGAATAGTAAAAGAAAAAAGCCTGATATACTGTATGGATTATGACCTTAAAGTTTGCTGTGATTCCAACATGTACATTCAGTAAAAAAAAAAAATAAAGATTATAAATAGACAACAACTACATTTAGTTCTGAAACTTACCCTGCCATCATCAAGCTGCAGCTGAAGAGCACTATCTCCAGGTTTGTAGTCTCTGGTCAGTTCTGCAGATCTCCAGACCTCCTGAGGGTCCGGGATCCAAACTCGGGCATACTGTAAAAGATCAGGAGGTGGTTATGAATCTTGAATCAAAACAAGGAATGGGATGAGATGGGATAAGGTAAGGTAGGATGGGAAGGATCAGAGGTTTGAGTTGTGTTTGTCTGGCCTCATGTTCTTCATTGAGGCTTGATCTGTTCCTAACTTCTAAGTACATCCTTAGCTCATCATGTGTAAGCTGGAAATCCTTCCAGCCCAAATGAAATGTAAAATAAAACAACTGACTGATCTTTGCTACATTGACAAAAACATTGAGTTGTGATGTGAAAGTACATTTCCTGACTCTCAGTTACATGTCAATATAAAAGGAAGTCAATTACCTTGTTGTAGAGCGCCGGTGTTTCCATTAAGATTTATTCCAATATAAAAACTTCCTCAAAGGCGAACAGACACGCTAACAAGTTGTAAAATAAACCAGGCAAACGCTGACATCTAAGGCAGTCTACTGATATTTCCAGGAAAGCATGAATGCCGGTTGTAGATGTGAGATAAAAGCATATGGCTCTGCAGTCATGCCGGTCTGGGCGCCCTCTAGCGGTGAAGAATGTTTACGCTTAAGCACACACTAGCGTACTAAACTGTATGTGAAAATAGAACGCAACAATTGCTGCAGAATAGGAGGCCTACTATTTATACATACTATTTAGTATCCTAGTATGGATTGGTACTTTTAATGGGCTGATTGATGAGTTTATTTATTTTTTCCTCAAAGCTCAGTTCACTGCTCCCAGAACAGGTTATAAAGCCATCTGAAGATTGTGTAACTGCTCCAAGATTTTTGTAAATTTCATGCATAATTATTTTTTAACTGCAAAACAAAAAAATGCTTTTTAATTATTATATTCACACATTTAAACAATGGCCAGCTTTACAGAAATCACTATATTAAAGATATCATTGTAGAGTCATACATTACTCAATGGTAAGAAAAAACTCCCTGAGATGGTACTATAAAGAAACCTTGAGAGAAACCAGACTCAGGAAAACGTCCAAACTTCGTTCACCTTGTCATTATGGGGTATTGTTTGTAAAATATTTAAGGGAATTGATTAATTTAATTCATTTTGGAATAAGGCTGTAACATAAAACGGAAAAAGTGAAGGAGCGGTAAATACTTTCCAGATGCACTGTATAGCTTATGAACCTCTGTTTAAAAAAAAAAAAAAAAAAAAGCTATGCAACAAAAAACATGTACTAAAAAACTCTTGTGTGTATATATATATATATATATATATATATATATATATATATATATATATATATATATACAGTTGTATTTTGATCAGACTTTTAGCATATGCATTACTTAAAACCGACAGTAGGGAGCGCTGTAGAACTACTGTATTAGATCTAACTATTCCTAAACTCAGCTCTTTCATGTGGAATCGCAGTTAATTGATATTTCACATATAATTCATATAAAGACAAGGCATAATATTTGTCATATTTAAAGCAGCAATTGTGAAGATTCACATTATGAAGACAATGGAAGTTTATATAGGACTTTTTACTTAAAATATTCTTAAATACGCATTAACTTGATCATATTTAACACAAGTCAATAAAATGCATTTAATAAAATATGAAAAAACCCAACACAATTTTGTATAAATGTATATATTAAAAAAATAATAAAAGTAAGAATCCTATAACTTTACAAATCATATTAATATTAGGTTACAATGCTGCTATACTGTTTATATTGTATAAATTAAAAACTGGGTTGAGTCCACTATCCTCACAATCCTGAGACAGATGTTTTCATGGGCAGCATTGCAATAAATGCAGTTGTAAAGGCATCGAATGCGTTTTTTCAGCGGTTCAATGTTCGCCCGCGAAAGCCGGTTTAATGAGGGTTTCATAACGGCACATCAATTCCTAAGAAATATATCCCTGATTAGAAGAGGTAACGTTTCCTCAATGCAATCATACAACAATCTGAAATCATTTCCAAACCACACAAAATGATTTCTAAAAGAAAATAAACAACCTGACCCAGATATTCTTGTGCAAAACTAGTTTATTTACAAAAAAAACAAACAAAAACAAAAACAAAATGGCAGAGTTGTGACAGTCAGTGGTTGTTATGAACATGGGAAGAAAATGAGCGAGCTGCCCCAACCTGAAGATCAGAGACATCAGCACAAGCTTGTGGCTTGAGCGGGCAAATATTGCCCAAAGACAATATATCGGATATCATTAAGGCAAGTTTGACCAATCACAGGCAGGAGGCAGGCGAGACTTGTCATCTTACGGAAATCTTTATAACAAATGACAGCGTTATCCTTAAAGGCCATACATGAATCATACATGAACTAGTGAGTAAAACTAGTAAAATCCTAAACAAAACAAAACAAAACAAAAGGTTTCTGTTCAGTTATTTCAGGCAGATACCAGTGCATTCACATCTGGGAGTAGAAATTGCAACTACGGTCTACTTCTACAGCCAAAACGTCGTTTCCGTGTACAAACAGGTCAACGAGGAGGCGCCCAGCAGCAACATTTCATCAAAACAGCATGTCTTTGTGGTAATAAAACAGGCCAAAGAAAGTTCAAGACAAGACGCACAAAAAAAACAAAAAAAAGAGAGAAAATACACATAAAATGGAGGTAAAGCAGAGATCAAAAATATCAGGAATGGGAAAGTCTTAGGAAAAGTTTGTATCAAACAGCCAGTTTGCTGGCCACCAGCGAGGTCTTCCTCTGAGGCAGATCCTGAGGAGTCGGGATGTGATCTCCAGTGATCTCGGTTTTCTCCGTTGCGGCTGCGGGGAGCTGTTTATTCTTTATTTTCGCCTTGGCCATATTGTAATCTCCGGAGTCAAAGTACTTTTGCTGAAACAAATGGAACACCGATTTATATTTCACTTATATACACTTTTCTTTCAGTTGCACTGCTTCCAGGAAGGTATGTTTACATCAGAGTTTATCTCCACTCATATTTCAGCCATCGTGTGTTGCCAGGGATGAAGAAAATCAGCCTTGAAAATTTCAGAATCAACAGTGTGGGGCAATGACAAGACAATAAACTGATGCTTTAACCAATCAGATTTCAAGCTGGTGAAACAGACATCTATAATAATTGATCTTATGATCACCAGTCAAAGCTCGCAAGCTGCATCTGTAGCAAACTGCACAACTCAAATATATTGGTATGGACTTCATAGCTGTTTCCAGAAATCGATTTTTGCTCCTGTTCGACAAATAATACGCATGATTGATACCTATAATGATAAAAACATACCCCTTTTTGGAGTCTTTTCCTCAGCAGGTCTGAGCCTCCTGGTTTAGCCCCCAGATGAGGATATCTAGCTTTCAGCTTTGCTTCTTCTGCCTTCTCAGGACTCACGACTTTATCCTGCATCTCCTAGAGAGTCATATATAAGTATTAGAAATGAAGAAACAAACTGAGAAGAAATAAGATCATCAACAAGTGGGAAATCCTAGGTATGCTTTTAGAACCACAATGCACGTTTAGACAAAGATCAGGAATTCAGAGGAACATGGTATCAGAGCCGTGCACCGAGCTGGAGGTCCATAAACTCGCCGGAAACGCCGTTTTCAGACGTCGTGACATCCACATTGGGAAGAAGCATGCTAGCTGGTGGCCCACTGACCTGCTGCTCTTCTGTGCTCGTCTCCTCCACAACCTGCTCGGTCTCCCTGGACATTTTTTTTGGATTTGTCGCTACACAACCTCCACCGCGATACCACCGGCTGGGAACGTGAATTATAGTAACCTGAATAGGAGGATGGATGGACGGATGGATGGGCGCCTGGATGGAGGTGCTGCTTCAGGCAACAGCGCCCTCTACAGGACCGGAGACTACAACACGCGCTCTTTAATCCGCCTGCTGGATTTCTACTTCTAACATGTTCGAGTCCAAAAACTCAAAAGAAAGAGTTCAGATGCATTTTTTTCTTATTCTGAATTAAATTTGAGAAAATATGGAAGTATTTTAGTAGTAGGCAAATTAAATAAGTCCTAAGAGGCCATGCATTATAATATGATTTTCTTGATTGCTTTCTAGTGATCTAGACGTAATAGTTGTTTTCTAATTTTTGTAATCTTGACATAACAAACATTATTTCTTCATGATCAATACTTATTTTTTTTTTGTATTCGGCATAAGAGCAGAGGCAGCATCATCACAGTATTATGGCGTGGCTACAATGGTTATTATCCATGGGGTTATTATGGTTATTATTCTGCGATGGTCTTATGCCAATAAATACTTATCAAGAGGAAAAAATGTTTATGTCAAGATCACAAGAAAGTTATGCCGTGAAAACTATAAAACAACTATTATATTCATGGCCTCTTAGGACTTCCGTAGCCAAACCATATCCAGTAGTATAAGATTTGTTGACACCTGACCAAAACACCAGTGGCCTAAAGTGGTGTCCTACCTGAATCAATCTACCTCTTAAAACTGTGATTTGTGACACCACTGTGATAGAAACCATCAATATTATACAGAAACTTAGTGTAACAGAGCACTGCATCACAGACAGGCATCTCATACAGTAAGAATGAATGGCATTACTAAAGCAAAAAAACCCTAAACACAATTCAATGTCCGCACACATCATCTCTAGCAGCATCTCATAAACCTCCTAAAATGAAAAGGTTTTCTGTGCATTTTTGTGTGGTTTTTCTTAAGCATTACGCTTTTTTCGATGAAGGCAAATTGCACATATTTGTGCAAATTCTACATAAAGAAAATGCAGAAATTTAAATGGTTAAACAGCATTTTAACCAGTGTTTAGAAGCATGTACTGTAAATACTAGTTCAACAGTAAAAGACCTGGGAGTTATTTTGGACAGCAAATTGTCTTTTAAAAATCATATCAACCAAATTACAAAAACAGCTTTCTTCCACCTTAGAAATATTGCTAAGCTAGGAAACATGTTATCTATATCTGATGCTGAGAATCTGGTCCATGCATTCATAACCTCCAGACTGGACTAGTGTAATGCATTACTAGGTGGTTGTCCTGCATCATTAATAAACAAGCTACAATTAGTCCAGAATGCGGCAGCCAGAGTTCTCACAAGGTTGAGAAAATATGACCATATAACTCCAATCCTATCATCCTACACTGGCTACCTGTTAAGTTTTAAATCAACTACAAACTACTGCTTCTTACTTACAAAACACTAAATGGTTTGGCTCCCATGTATCTCTCCAGTCTTCTAACATGCTACAATCCATCATGCTCCTTGAGATCTCAAAACTCCAAACTTTTAGTAGTTCCTAGAATAACAAAGTCCACTAAAGGCGGTAGATCATTCTCATATTTAGCGCCTACACTTTGGAATAGTCTTCCTGACAGTGTACGGGGCTCAGACACACTCACCCAGTTTAAGTGCAGATTAAAGATGTACCTTTTAGCAAAGCCTACACATAACATACGTCTCACATCATAACCTTGTGCTCCAGAACATCTGATCACATGTACATGATCAACTTGTGCTTGTTAATATCATGAACAGCAGCTACACTAATTCCCCTCCACTGCTTCTCTTTCTCTCCCCATCACAAGGTTGTGCCAGCTCCAGTTGTGTCCCACCTCTTGAAGATTGTGGACCTTTAAAAAAGATGCCAAACCCTCAAACATCCTGAACCATCTAGAGACATAAAGCACCATTTGGATTTCACTTTATGTAGAGTTTGGACATTGGACCTCTTTGAATGTTTAAAGGATCTGTCATGGAGAAGCAGGTGATCTATGATGATTTTATGAGTTGCTCAGTAGCTCCTGGTTCCATACCCTCAACTGACTGTATAAGACTGTAGAAAGAACATTACTCATTATCTTATACTCCGGTGCTCATGGTGGTTCTCACTCTCCAGTGTTCTGTATTGTTTTGAAGACTTATAATCACACCCTTGATATCACCCAGATGAGGATGGGTTTCCCTTCTGAGTCTGGTTCCTCTCAAGGTTTCTTCATCATAACATCTAAGAGAGTATTTCCTTGTTACAGTCACCCCAGGCTGCACATCAGGAATAAACACACATCACTCACATTAGATCTTAAATTATGTAAAGCTGCTTTGAGACAATGTCCATTGTGAAAAGCGCTATAGAAATTGACTTTGTCTCGTCTCGTCCTAAATCGGATTTTTAGAAACTTACACTTAACTTCAGTACCCTGTGCTAGACAGGCAAACATAACAATAATTTTGTCAGTTTCCAAGTATTTGTAGACCTGACTTAGTTTGTATTGTGGTTGGTTGGTAGGTAGATAATTCATTAAAAATCTACACTGTATGACTGTATTAAAGACAAAACTAAAGTCAATGAACAGTATTCTGAGGTAGGTGTTGTTTTTATCCAGGTGGGCAAGGGCTAAATGAAGAGACGTGGAAACTGCATCGTCTGTCAACCTGTTCTGGCGATGGGCAAACTGGTGCAGGTCCAGTGAAGCTGGTAAACCTGCAGTGAGGTGATTCAGAAACAGTTTCCCAAAGCACACCATAACAATATTGCTAAGTGCAATCGGGCAAAAATCATTCATGCATACTGCAGCTAATTGTTAGGTAGTGGTATGATTTTAGGATTCAGACTCACCCTTTGAGTCTGGTTCCTCTCAAGGTTTCTTCCTCATACCATTCCTTACCAGTTGCCCCAGGCTTGCTCATTGGTGATAAATACGATTTATTACAATTTTTGTTCTATAATTCGAACATTCTATAAAGCTGCTTTGAGACAATGTCCATTGTGAAAAGTGCTATAGAAAAACTTAAACCTAAATAAACTCATTTAAAAGTTTAAATGATTATAGTTAAAAATGACAGAAATTTTAAGTCTTTTATTAGGCAGAAGAAAACATTGGAAATATCTTTAATACCAATAAACAATAGAAACAGTTCATCTATACTTAGTTACATACTAGACCATTAGTACAAAGTTAGTTTATAAAGCATTTGACACTGATATGCCTTGAATCTCTAATTAAAAAAAAATCATTTCAAATATTCATTTTGTCATATCATTTATAGAATATTGTGCAATCAAAGCTTGATTACATCACTAGAGCAAAAGAGAGAATCTTAGTTCAGGATTAACCATAAACATACCCATGAGCTTCAATCACTTTTTTGGAATAATAGTAAAGAAAACATTTGTGAAAATGGTGTGTGTGAACAAAGATAATAGACTGAACACATAAATGAATATATTTCTCATAAAACTGAGAAAACATAGCGAAAAACAAAAAAAATCCACACATTAGTTCTGTATCCTTCGAACTAGATAGTAAAGCAGAAAGAACATCAGGACCAGGCCTATGGACACGTAGCACAGGATCTTGCGGTTATCTCTGCCAGAGCGGACCATTGTGGAAAACCTCTTCACGCTGCCCGTTAACAGTCCGGTTGCACTGAGGAAATTTGAGTCCTGAAGAAAAAAAAAATCCACATACTTTGTTACTTATGATACAAAATATATTAGTATGCCATTAATATATTTCCATAAAATGGCTTGAATATATATCCTAATTTGCTTATATGGGAGTCAGAAAAGTCAGGAACCATCGGGAACATTTTAAACAAACGAGATCTCAACATGTGTGAAATTCTCAAAAGCGTTATAGTGCAAGTAATAAATAAAAGTCTGTGTAGTTTAACTCCGATTACTGACTTTTCTGCCGTCCTGTATAGTGTTTACAGAGCGGAAATATAGAAATATAATATATAATTTTATAGTTTTAACACGATTGCCGACAGGATACACACCATGCCATCCAAGTAGGAATTCTGTTCTTCAGCATCTTTGTCGATATCGTATGCCAGCTGTGAGCGAGAAGAGAGACAAAATCACGCATTGTGACGTGCATCTGTAAAGAAAGGTGTGGTGTGCTGGAGCGATGCCGACATACCGACTTCAGTCTGGATACTTTACTTGCGAGATTGTCAGCCATGCGTTTGTTTTCTGCGTCCAGCAAATCATCAACCGCACCGTGCCCTAGGAAGACGGTATTGGAAGAGGTGCATAAATACCACATACGCTTTATACCACAATACGCTTTATACCACACCATACTGCACACGGTCACTTCAAAGACAATCACGTCAATCACTTTAAATGTTACTGTTTTAATGTTATACGCCACACCCATTGCTAACAGAGGTGTGAAGAAATATCCAAAGACAAACAATGGTAGTAGAATGGGCTGCTCTGGAGTGCTCAGTGACTTTAAATTTGGTACTTGAATAGCATGGGCCCTTGAGCAAGGCCCTCAACCCTCTATTGCTCAGCTGCCAAATGCCATATTTAAATAAAACACACTCCCTGAAGTGATGCCAGGAGAACATAATCATGTTAACAAAATAGTATACATGGTGGGATCAAAAAGAGTTTTGAGACGTGTTTTGCTTCCAAATAATTATTTTATTTATCTACAATTACACACTATCACCTTCACAGCAATCACAGCAATACAGCACTCCCCGTGTTCCTGCCACTTATAGAGTGTGTCCTAGAGGTCTTCTTTTGTGATTCGCACAATGGTGTCAAAACAGTGACCCTTGAGCCGGATCTTCATCTTTGGGTAAAAGAGCGAAGTTCGCAGAAGCCAAATCTGGCGAGTAAGATGGGTGCAGAAGTGAGATCATGCGGATTGTTCTCCGACGGTCATCATGCACTAGTTGCAGAAGGGTTTCGGCATTTTCAGGCGTCGAGCTCGATGAAGGTCTTCCTGATCTTTTCCTCTTCCAGTGATGTTTTTCTGCACTCGCTAGCAAACGTGCCACTTGAAAAAACCTCGGACGACTCACCGCAGCTTCGCCGTATGTCAAACGGACGTCATGTCAAATGTCTCTGTGACAGATTTTGATGACAGTCACTCACTTCACACAGAATTTCACGTTTGCTCTTCGTTTTATATGGCTGTCCATGATGAACTCCCAGACGTGGTAATACTCGTGGTCAGAATAGCTAGCAGCATTAGTCTAGAAACTTTGATACCACCTGTACGAAAGGATTTTCGACAATTGTATGCTTCCAGCAGTTCTGTTTTAGTATGGCAACTATAAATTCATGGTTCCAATTTAAGGATGGAGGAGAAGAACTCGAGTCGAGTGTCCTCAGTGAACACCTTTGGGAACTTTGACTGCACCCCAAATCTTGTCTAACACAATAGTCAATATTAATGTCCATAGTTTTTATGTGTGTCTCACATAATGTCTTGTTTAGTGTCCAATTAAAAAAGTGGGAAAGGTCTTATGTATAAAGTAAGGTGACATGTTGAACACAAGGTTTATACATTCCTCTCTCTCTCTCTCTCTCACACACTCACTCTCACACACACACACACACACACACACACACACACATTTGAGAGCAGCTGATATATCCCAGGCTGATGACAGCTGTCTGAAGTATTATTAAATGAATATTGAGGACATATTTCAGCCAATTAGATGAACATCAGGAAAGTTTGTTTATCTATTTATTTGTAAGGGTTTGGTCTAAACTATCTGCAGTACACTGCTGTCTTCATGAGCACTACGTGTCACTTACCCCTGTTCCAGTGATCAGCCATCTTTGTAAACAATCCTGGTCTCAAACCTATAATCCCGAAAAAAACTTCTACTAACAAATCAAAAGCAAAACAAAAAGACAAATAAACGTATTTACAAGTAAAACCGGCCCACTAGAAATGAAAATATAAACCGGCGGCCTCTTAAATCGTCCAAAAAACGATTGTAGGATTGTCTGTGCGTCCGCCTGCTTTCTCTTTTCGGTTCATCCGTCTGACAAATGGTCGCCATCTTGGCTTAGCTGCGATTGGCTAGCGGGTCACCTTCAAACGAGCTCGTAGCCAATCATGGAAGGCGGCTGGAAGCGACGTAGCCAATCGTGACATAGAAGGCGGGTCTTATCCGGATACGGGAGAACGAGCGTTTGGATGTCAGTCAGCATCCTTGGTAGGAAAGGAGGCGTCCAGGTAATTTTGCTTTATAATAAAATAATGATCGTATGCTGTAGTGTGCATGTGGATTGATCAGGAATTTTTAAATGCTATTTAAGTAATATCAAGGTTACATTATTATTCGCAGTGGTGTTTTTAGTTGACTTGTATGTCACATGCTGGATTTATGGACACTGGGCTTCCATGTAAACAGACATTTGTATATTATGTTTAAGAACCTCTGAGTTATTATGGTTTTGTGGTTCTCTTCTGACCTCCAGCAACAACCTCCAAGTTTTTTGTTATTGATTCAGTCTTATTTCTAGTGTCTTCTTTATTTTCATTGATTTGCCTTTCCACGTTTACATGCTATAGACAGTTCTATCTGTAGTAATGTGATATGTATTTTGACATTTGTATATTTTTTCAATGTTGTACATTTAAACTGAAGACTTTCAAACTACGAAAGAGCACATATCGAATTATCGAGTGAACAAAAACGTGTTCAATAACCCAGAATATGTTTTGTATTTTTTTTTAATACTTCCATTTCTGCTTTCACGACAATCTTGGGAAGTACTCAAAGGTGTTGAGTGCTTGTTGGCTGCTTTTCCTTCACTCTCAAATCAAAAAATCTAAGCAAATTTTATTTGTCCCATACACATACATACAGAGTACGACATGCAGTGAAATCCTTTTTACGACGGTCCGGCATGAGGGAATAGTATGGGGAGAAAAATAAAACAAAGAAAAAGAAGGCAGATAAATAAAGTATAAAAACTATATAAAATATAAGAATATATATGAGATATATATGAGAGAAAAGATGTATATACAGAATATGCTTATGGCAGTAAGCAGTAAAACAGTAGAAACAGTAAAAAAAAAACAGTAAAAGAAAAACTGTAAAACAGCAGTAAAACACTCTCCTTATCCCAAACCTTCTCAACTGGATTCAGATAGAGTTGGACAATCTTTGGACAAAAAGTTTAAACAATTGGTTTGGATTGTAACTTTGGAAAATCTAAAATACAAAACATATTCTGGGTTGTTTATTTATTTTTTTGTATTCAATTCCATACATCTTCTTTCATACTTTGAATATCTTTAGTATAATTATACTGTGTTGAAAATGATTCAAAAACAAAAAAATGAAGAACAACGCAGAAGAAGCTCATCCTGATATATACCTGTTTATTTTATGTTGTTTCAGATCCTGTCTTTTTTTCTTTCGCTCTGTTTATCACAATAAATGGACTTCCAGTGAGTGAATGGACGGCGTCCATGCCCAACCTGGGATGTGGCTCTGTGTGAATGTGATCACGATCCTGTGAACTCCTGCCTTGTGGTGATGTATGTTTTATACTGGGATAATCCTCTATCTCTTGATTGTTCAGAACAATAATTTTTTTATTGTTTATCATTAAAACAAATTTTCAGTTTAGAGTAAAGCAACAATTTAAATTCAACATACAGGCAATGCTGGACTGAAAAAAAAGACTAATACAACATTATTACAAGTAAAGCAACTTAATGACCAACCTTAGAATACAGTACACATTGGCCTGAGACAGAAACTGACATAACAGTCTAATTGTCTAATTGATTAAAGAAGCATATTGCACATGGGTATAATATTTCAAGACACATTGACCCTTGAGGGAGGTAGGGGAAAATATAAATAACATTGCACAAATTAGAGGAGATAGTAAAATGTCTAGTATTGATTGGGATTATTTTATATATATATTATAGACAGTGGTTGATGCACATAGACTGGATTCAAAAGTGGCCTTGTACATTTGCATTTACATTTGCGGCATTTGGCAGACGCCCTTATCCAGAGCGACGTACAAAAGTGCTTTGAGTCTCTAGCAATGAATAAATCTACACTGGTACGCAAGATTACAAACTTAATATAAATATAGCCATTGAATTCTACAAAGCAAACTTGGAAAGTGCTAATTTAAGTATTTCAGGAAGAGGTAGGTCTTCAATTGTCGCTTGAAGATAGCCAGGGATTTCGCTGTACGGACATCTAGGGGAAGTTCATTCCACCACCTCGGTGCCAGAACAGAGAAGAGCCTTGAAGTATAGAATTGGCACAGCAGATCCTTTTGCATTGGGGAAGTTTGTTTTAAAGGGAACAATATCAAACTTTTAATGGTTTGATAACCAGAAGTATCCTAACTATACTCCGAATTGTTCAATCGGTTTTTGATTTTGTTATAACGCATCATTACTCAATAACGAATATAACTTGTGGTCACTTGTGGATGGTATGTTCAGCATCAGGGTGTTCTTTTATTAAACGTGTTTTATTATGGTGTTTATTAGAGTAAAAGTCTGAAAATCCAGCCATGTTAGCCCGGAAAGGTCTGGTGCCCGAAGGATTTCTGTTAACGCGCCTGGCTGAAGATGCCACCCAGCATAACCGCTTCCGCAGCAAATCGCAGCGGGCCCGCTTTATCACCAAGAATGGATCATGCAACGTTGCTCACAAGAATATACGGGAACAGGTACAATGATGCAATATTTAAAAGGTCTGCATCCCAGGCAATACAATTTACATCGATATCTACAATTGACAATTTCTATTCATTCCGTCCTCCAGGGTCGGTTTCTGCAGGATGTTTTTACCACCATGGTGGACCTTAAATGGCAGCACTCACTCCTCATCTTTACCTCAGCATTCCTCTGCTCATGGATGCTTTTTGCAATGATGTGGTGGCTCCTGGCCTTCGCTCATGGTGATCTGGAGCCTCGAGATCCCAATGAGCCTGGGCCTGTTCCCTGTGTCACTGCCATCCACTCTTTCACTTCAGCGTTCCTTTTCTCCATCGAGGTGCAGGTGAGAAACTGGAGGGAATAAAAGGTTTGTAATGGTTTCCTGCAGAATCAATGGCAACTTTTTGAATAGTATAAGGATATTTCTGATATAATGTCCTCTTTGGATTGCAGCACGAATTGCGTATTCAGCCAGGTCATGAGCCAAACATAGATGTAGTAGATGTTATGCTTTGTCCAACTTGGTAATAAAATATTAATTTGTAAGGGTGGGAATAATTGTTTTTAGAATAAATGGCAGTCCAGTAAAAAACTCAACAGACTATGCAACCTTTCTGTATGTTTGCATTCAGAAAAGTTTGTTGTATGTGTGATTCCTAATAGATACATTTTAGCTCATTTAAAGGCGGGTGCCAATAAATCTGGATGGCTTCAATTGTTAGTCATGACTTAGAAAATATTCCTGACATTTTATACCTGGCTCTTAAATCCATTAACCATTTTGTATTATGTTGTCAGGTGACCATTGGTTTTGGTGGGAGGATGGTCACAGAAGAGTGCCCGATGGCCATTGTGGTTCTGATCATCCAGAACATTCTGGGCCTCATCATCAACGCCGTCATGCTGGGCTGTGTATTCATGAAAACGGCTCAAGCCAATCGGCGGGCAGAGACGCTCATCTTCTCCCGGAACGCCGTCATCGCGCCACGCAACGGCAAACCCACGTTGATGTTTCGCGTTGGAGACCTAAGGAAGAGTATGATCATATCGGCTACCATTCAGATGCAGGTGAGGAACAGGCCAGGGGGAAATGGTACACATTATCATTCGAATTAAGACTTTTCACAGGATGCTTTTTTTTTGTCTCCTGAATTCTGATTTATTGTCCTGTTTCACTTCTCCCAGGTGATTCGCAGGATGGTGACGGCAGAAGGGGAGGTGATTCCAGTCTGCCAACTTGACATCCAGGTGGAAAACCCACTCAGGAGCAATGGCATCTTCCTTGTCTCGCCCCTCATCATCAGTCACACTATTGATAGAGGAAGCCCCCTGTATGAGCTTTCAGCCCAGTCGCTGGCCAATGAAGATCTGGAGATCATAATTATTCTGGAAGGTACAGGGATGTTTATCTGTAACCACAATGCGCTAAAGGCTGCTTTTTTTTAATGGTTTATTTGTTTTATTTGCTCTGTATACAAAAGTCTAGTCAGGTGACTGTGAATAACACCTGTCTATGAGTGAATAGGGAGAACATGTGGTTATTAGTATAAGATTGGACTCAAGATAGCAAACAAGCTCAATATAAATAAAGAAGATTCCTAATAATTTTATTATAATCAGTTATAGTATAACCATAGTATTAATAATAAATAAAACTAAATACAATAAATGATGCTGCTACAATTTATGGTAATATATAATACACAAAGTCTTCTCACACTCTTCTGGGAAGATGTTCCACTGGATTTTGGAGTGTCCTTGTGGAGATTTGTGGTCGTTCAGTCACAATGGTGTGAAATAATGTCAGGTACTGATGTCGGTGAGGTGAGGAGGCCTGGGGTGCAGTCACTGTTCCAATTCATCCCACAGGTGTTCAAAGGGTTGAGGTCAGAGATCTATAGGAGGCCACTCAAGATCTTCTACTCCAAACCATGTAAAGTATATTTTCATGGAGGTGGAACATTTCTGGGTCTCCTAGTTCAAGTGAAGGGAAAAATGCAATGCGCTCACATCCAAAGACATTCTATACATTTGTGTGGCTCCAACTTTGTGGGAAAAGTTTGGGGAAGAACTACATATTGTTGGAATAGTGTTTATGTGTACTTGTACCCACCACAATGACAATAGTTGAATCAAATTTAATCTAATTGACTGTAATGTAATCAAATTCTAAATAAAGTCGGTATTCAGTAGCAACATACAGATGTTGTATAAGAAATTAAAAATTTTAGGCTTTTTTAATAAAGGAAAATATTTTGTAATTATTATATTAATTAAAACTTACATTATTATAATAATTGAAATACTTTTAGTGATGTGGCCTTATAAAGCTGGTATTATTATTTTTATTTATTAAATAATACATCATTACTTTTGAGCAGTTTTTAATTACATATAATGTCGCAGAGCAGCCACAAAACAAGGTAGTTCCTTGTGCATAGGACAGTAAAAATACTTCTTGTTACTGAAAGAAAACAGCAAAATGCAACATCCTTCATCCTTAGAGTGAGCAGAAAACATAAAACCAGTGAATATTACATGAGATACTGAGAAAGAGTCTTTCCATAGATTATAAATAAAATGGTAGTAAAATGGTGTCTTTACAAGGTAATAAAAAAATCGGATTTTATTAGTGTGTGTAGAGCGTCCTACTATCGAAGTCACAGTGACTTATAGAAACAATGCATTATCAGTTAAAGCGTGGTGATATGGATGCACATGATATTGTTTTCCGATAATAAAAAAAAAATCAGTTAACACCATCTGACCAATCAGATTAGAGAATTTGAAAGCAATGTCCTATTCAGACAGAATATAGTAAAAGTAAAATATATAATCAGTAAGAAAAATCTGTAGTAAATATAGTAGATATAATCAGTAGTAAAAGAGGGGTAGCAAAATCACAAGTATACTCTTATGATCTCTTATATATGACATTTAGCTTATTTCCAATCCAGGATCCACTTAAAAACAGTTTGTTTAAGGTGGTTATTATGAAACCAAGCCTCTAGAGCCAGTAGATATTTTATGACCACTGCTGTAATGTGAGGAGAACCTTTCCGTGTAAGCTTTAAAAAAAGAACCAGAAAACAGAGACACTCATCCGACTGTCTCAATGTTCTCAAATGGCTTCCTAGTCACTACATTAAAATGGAGCAGATAAAATAATGGCAGTATAGAAATTAGTGCAAGATTGAGCAAAAATAGTGCAAATGACGTATACGCCATATAGTTTACCACTGTGCAGGGGGCTACACTATATGGACAAAGTCTTCTCACACTCTTCTGGAAAGAAGTTTCACTAGATTTTGGAGTGTGCTTGTGGAGATTTGTGTTCATTCAGCCACAAGAGTGTTAGTAAAGTCAGGTACTGATGTAGGTGAGTTCAGGAGGCCTGAGGTGGAGTCAGCGTTCACCCCAAAAGTGTTCATCAAGATCTTCCACTCCAACCCATGCAGACTATATTTTCATGGATCTGGCTTTGTGGCATTGCCATGCTGGAACAGGTTTGGGTCTCCTAATTCAAGTAAACCACCAAGTTCACAAAGGCATACAGTTGTATAGGGATGCATTTGGGAGTGTGTTTATAAGAAAGAAAGAGAGTTTTAACATGAGTCCCTGTATTGTATTTCTGATCCCTGTCAGGCGTCGTAGAGACCACAGGTATCACCATGCAGGCGCGCACATCTTACACACCAGAGGAGATCCTCTGGGGCCGGCGCTTCGTCTCCATCATGACCGAAGAGGATGGACGCTACTCCGTGGATTACTCCAAATTTGGTAACACGGTCCCTGTGCGGATGCCCGCCCTCAGCGCCAAGGAACTGGACCAGACTAGAGGGGTGCAGGACAATGGCCCTCATGAGGGTAAGCCTCAGGGATGGGGACTGGTTCGGGCGGGACGGGGCGGCTACAGGAGGAGCGCGGGCCGGGCTTGTGAGGACACCCAATCGCGTCCGTGGTACATTCCAGGAGAGAAAGATGAGCAGAATACAAGTAACGAGAAAAACGGACAGAAGAAGATAGTGAAATTGGAGGAAATAGGGAGAGAAATAGTGGAGGAGACCATAGAGGATATGAGCGATTAAAGCTAGAATATTCAGTATATATACACACAGAATGTGGATGTGCAAATTATATAGTATAGCTAGTCTATCAGGGAGCTTTTAATTCATTTTTTTTTTTGTTATAGATTTGAGAATTAAAGCAGTTGCTTTTTTTTAATGAATTGTAATTTTCCTTTTGTGTTTACTGGATATTTCTATTTTATACAAGTAATTGGTGTGTCTTTAATTTCGCCCATCACAATTTTTTTTATTCTTCATTGTCTTTGTGGTTTTAAAGTTGTATCTGCCATCTGTGTTCCATTGTTTCAGAATCATTAAAGCTGGTATTGAATATCACTATTTAGATGTAGTTTTGGAAGTGTTTCGGCCGTGAACGCGCGTAATTACTCATTTCTACCCGTTCTGTATCATTTTATATTATAAAATTGTATTGCTTTATTTATGTATTTATGGTACAAATAAAAAAAAATCTCTTTTTTTCTCAATGCATTTTTTCGACTTGGATACAAAAGACATCTTCTGAAAATCTTTGCCATATGTTGTGCACATTTATCCCAAATACAGGGCCTGAAATACTATTTTAGGGTTTTACACCAGGTTTTAGCATGAATTACAAATTTGACCTTTTTTTCGGTCCATTCGTGGCTTTCAATTGCTGATAGGAACATTTTCAGACCTCAAAGGTCGACAGTTAAGAACATCCATTTAGAAATAAGCATTCTAAATTCACTTTTTAATCCAAACATAAACACTGTTTGGAAGAGTTCGGGCAGCTTAGCTGAACTAGATCTTGTTATGTCATCAGCTTACAGAGCAACAGCTGCACAGAGTAAATATGGAAAAATTACTGGAATTGTTTTCTAGATCTTTCTGTTTTTACCTGAAATGAGCTCGGCTGTAGTGTTAATGGAGCGTCTTAAAGCTTAAAGCCTAGTAAGTGCACATTGATGTTTTGTGTATATGACCTCTATTTTATTCCTATTACTTTTTTAAAGTTATTTATTAGATTAGACCTCATTAGTGATTTAAAAAAAAGACCAGATCAGATAATACATGCTTCAAAATATTGGTACAATCCTTTTATTTCAGAAATGGAGCAGCCATTTCCATGATAGAAAGCCAGCTGTAGAATAATTCTTTAATTATTTGATTAATGAATTATATTCTATAAATAATTAATCGATTCACCGAGCCATTATTGTCAAGTATCGATATTTCTAATACTGTTGCGTTAAGTAGATCGATTCTCAGATTCAAATGTTGAACAAACTTGGGATTTTTTTTTAGGTTTAATGTTTTCATATTCAAGATTAAAGGAACTATTTCTTCTTTCATTCATTCAGGGATCACTGCAACACCTTATTCTTCAGGAAAAAAAAGAGAATCGATCAGTCGAAGAAGAAACGTGTTCATGAGGAAAAATGTCAGCATTCGCTTGAAACCTATAACCTATAAAAGGAAAGGAATGTAGAAATTATGTGACTATATATGAATATGGTTCATGTGATGGTTTATAGTTTGTGAATAGTTTGCTTAAAAGTAAAAAATAAATACAAAAATCCAGTCCATTGTAGTCCATTTAATATTTACAATGATGGTTTTCAAAAATAGTATCAGTAATGATATCAATGATTCTGCTCCTGAAAATATTTGGTATCAGATCAAAAAGAAAATAATTGGTATTGCTCATGCCTACTTCAATACCTATGTGTGTTATGGTTATTGCATCAAGACTGGTGATATTATTAGTAATATTTAGATTACATTTTTGAAAATGTATTGGTTTTCTTGTATCACTTCCTCACAGCAAAACGTAATATAAAGGCTTAAAGGCTGTGCATCAGTGTAGTTTTAATATGTGATAATCTTTTATTTGCCCTGAGAAAATCTCTTTTGCTGTAATAAGGACCACTGTAATTCCTCCTACATTATTAGAGAAACAAAAACTGAAAGTCCATATTATTTTAGCTTATTTACTTCTTCTCAGACAGCCCATAGGGCCTTCTGGTAAAAAGCTGTGAAATTTGTCACACTGATTGCAGAGGGTCTAAAGAATATTCTGACCAAATTTGGCAAAGAGTTATCAATGCTTTAGAACCACGATTGGGTGAAACTTAATTCGAAAGCACGTTTATGGTCATACAATTTGCACTAAAATGTGTTGTACCCATAAGATGTTTATTTTCACCATTAGGTTTTTCTCCAAAATAGTTTTTTTACTAACACGTTATGCTAAATCAACACCATTTATGGCATACATCATTTTCAGACCAACCTGAACAACCCATAATCAATAGAATTTTGACTACTCCTTGAATTGGCCAACAAATCTGACTTTGAAAAACCGATCCGAACAATAAGACTGTATCACAGCAACAACTTTACCCCGTGGCACAAAACTAGACATGTTCAGGACCACAACTTGACTGCTTGTCACCTACAAGCCTAAAGATACAATGCTAACATGCTAAAGTTGCCTACCTACCTAATGTTACTACTCTTAACATTTTGTTCAACAAATTTGTCTCCTCATCATTTTGCCACTGGTTGTGGTCAAAACATACACATCATAAGTAAAATTACATATCTCTCTTAAATCCTTTTTGCCCAAATTTATGGCTTTTCTTTCCTGTGATTGCTGAGAGTGTAGGGAGTCTCTAAATGAGCAGCTAATCGAGTTCCTCACTTGTAACATAGGTGCATCTGGAAAATGTCAGAATGCTCTTGTATGTGATTATACCATGTGCATTTCTCATTGCTTTCAAAATGTTTTTGTGATCTTATGGTTGAGTACAGCCTACAGCTTCAATAAGAATGTGCTGGAGACTTCTCCACAGGGTGGTGATGCTCTGTAAGTAGACTCACTTCATGACTTTCATTCTTTCTTTGAGTTACAATCTGGAGTTAGAAAGAAAAATCAACATAGCCCCGTGCATACAGAGTAAGTTATAAAGCCACAGGGGCGCAGTAACAACAGCACTATTCAAACAACTTTCCATCAAGCAAATGAAGCAGAAAATATCTGCCAGACTCTAGTGGCTTTAACTGAACAGTTTATTTGTGTTTTCAAAATCAATTTTATATTCAAGACACAGGCTTTAGGTCACTGTACAAACCGCACATACATGCATTTGGTCCGAAAACAAAGATAAAAAATAAATCTGTTATTGAAAAAGATATTATTAGCTTAATTTAAATGGTCGGAATTCATTGGTATGCATTACAAGGTGATTTAGCAGTCACTTCGCAGGGTAAAATCTCAAATAAACACTGATTGTATGAAGCCACCAAGCATAACGATGCTA
Organism: Silurus meridionalis; assembly: GCF_014805685.1. NCBI lineage: Eukaryota > Metazoa > Chordata > Actinopteri > Siluriformes > Siluridae > Silurus > Silurus meridionalis. Next base: position 5,986,551 of record NC_060893.1, on the reverse strand, counting down.
GTTCCTGTTCTTCCAGTAGCGGAGTATATTGGGACTGAGATCTGCAGCATGCAACTAAAATGTCAGATAAGTTGGCAGATGGTTTTACCAAATTTAGGCTTATTATATATTAAATATTTTAATTGGGTATTAAAACCCATTAAAAAAACAATACCAATGTAAGCAGATGATGTTAATGATGTTATTTTTTATTTCCCATTGACAGCAACACATTAAGTCTAAATCTGGTCGATCCATCTGCCAACTCAACTATATTTACAGTTTAAAAAATTACATTTGCAGGAGTTCCCTGGCAAGGAATACTTACAATCTTACAATCAATATTAACCAGATGTTTCAGTCATAAGTAATCCTGACAAAACTAAGTCTAAAGTTTAAAGTGTTTTGTTTATGTATGTATGTATGTATGTATGTATGTATGTATGTATGTATGTATGTATGTATGTATGTATGTACAAGGTGGTTTTTAAAGTTTTAATACTAGCGTGCCACAGATCTGGTCAATTTTGCTGAATGTCCTCCCTCAGACTCCTTAAAACCTAGCAGTAGAACTCGCTATTGTTGGTCTGGCACTTGGGGAAAAATTCTTGATGAATAGTGCTATAAATGTCTGAAAAAAATGATGAGCATGAACTTGGCTCCTGCCTCGCTTTTTTTTTTGGTCGTGGAGATGATGGGCTCTTCCACTGACAAGACTGTTGCTTCATCTCAGGGTCATACCCGTACACCCAAGTCTCATCACCGTAATGATCCTCAACATGAAGGAGAGGTCATCCACGGCACGTTGACAGAGTTCTTGGCAGACTCTGATGCTGTGTTTTTTCTGACTGTTTTTTATGGCGGCAATGTTTTGGTATGTTCTCCGAGGATTATCAATTTGCAGAATGGTTTTGACATTTTTGGGGGTTAAGCTCGTAGAAGGTCTTCCTGATCTCTTGTCCTCTTCCAATGAGGTTCTTCAGCTCATGAGGCAATGCTGGCACTCAAAACACCTCAAAACGACTCATTGCAGCATCGCTAACTTGCTGAATCATGTCATATTTGCCGAGTTCCACGTAAAATTTTTCATGTAGATGTAGTAATGCACGTTGTCAGAATAGCACCAGTTGCATATCTACTGATGTACACAGGGTGATGTCTTTTAGCACACCGACTTAGAAAGGTTGGTGCTCCCTGTGACTGTGTGTGCAGCCTTGTGCTGCCATTTGATGACGTGATACAAAACTAGTCTCAAAACCACCTCATGTGTAGCTGGGCCATGGAATAGTGCAGGTATGTACTTTGGGTAGAGCAAGATTTATAGAGCTGAGGTAACACACCTGAATCTAGTTATCAACCATATTTATGTGATTTTCCTCTTTCTTTAATAAGCATGAAAGAAAGAGCTGATATCTTGTGTAATATCTGAGTTTTTCGGCAAAAGAGAAGATTGACCTTGGGAATTGTCATGTCTTCCAATCACTCTTAAACTAGCAGCATCTGTAGTGACAGGATATTGGCAGCGAGCCCAAGAGCAGACTGTGATAAATGGATTGACAGTTGCCTTTGTTCAGAGGCTTCTTGACTCCTGCTCTATTGTAGTGATTTATTCTGATCACCCACTTTTAACCAAGAAAAAAAAAAGCGAAAGAAAACTTACCCTTATCTTGAAAGTTGTACTTGTCAACTTGAAGTAGTCTTCTCAAAAAAGAGTTCTAATAAACGCACCAGGAGTAAACATAGTAGTAAATATTTTAATCATAAATGATGGTGAACACAGAGTTCTGCCTTTTTTTTTTTTTTTTTGAGTTTATCAAGGTCAAAAATGATATTTCAGCCTGCAAATGACCATTAATGTGGTAGTTGTTAGTCTCCATCCCAAATGGTTTATGCATAGATTGTTAAATCTTTAGTCTCTACCTATGTATAGTTGTTAAGTCTCAATCCCAAACAGCAAGAGATTATGATTGAACAGATGCTTTTGGAGAATTTTTTTGTTGATATAATGTGGTGGGTCCAGTGCTTGGAGCCTGAATCTCTTGCTGGCATGATCAAGTTAGAATCACATGGCCCAGAGAACAAGAGCACCACTATCCCTGCCAATGCCAGCGTTACAGAAGAATTAGCTATTACCAGTGGAAGGCAATGAACCACATAACAATGAGGAGTCCCAACAAACCACAGAACATGCTTGGTTTATCGTGTGTCCAATGATTTCTTTTAACAATCTCTTCTGGAGAATTTTCTCCAGATCCAGGAATGACAGAGAGGAGGTCACTGTTACTCTAGTGATGGTCGTAGAAGACAAATTGTGACTGAAGTGTCAAAAAATAGAAAATCCTTCTTGAGTCACCTTGAAAGACCATATCTCTGAGATGCAAAGTTTGTGGATATATCCCTCCACCTGCAAGGATCAATCAGACAAGGCACCACACTGGGCATTTCTAGTTTTTTCATGTCCTATGTATTTTACTATAGTAAAAAAGTTTCCATTTTTTTTGTGTTTCTATGTTTCCTGCTTCTAGATGTTTAATGATTTGTTGACTTCCTTATTCCTTATGAACAATCTCCACCATCAGTAGGTGTACTGACATCACTGATGTTCTGGGACTGCTGTTGTGACAATCTCAGATGTGTGGCTGAGAATTTTGCTTTGGGATTTGTAAATCATTTTCAATTTTCAATCAAATTGATTTGTTAGATACACAATATCCATTATGCACGTTCTGTCCATATTAGTGAGTGTAGGGCTTGAGTTTGTTGAACTAATATAACATAGTTTGCAATTACAGTAAACTTCCTTTCTTTCGGCTTCTCCCGTTAGGGGTCGCCACAGCGGACCATCCACAAAATCCACAAATGATTTGGCACATGTTTTTACGCTGGATGCCCTTTCTAACCCAACCCTCCCCATTTAACCCGGCTTGGGACCGGCACTAAGGCTTGTGCAACCCTAATGGCTGGGGTTGGTTCCTTGACCGGGGATCGAACCCGGGCCTCAGCGGTGAGAGCACCGTATCCTAACCACTAGACCACCAGGGGACCTCTATAGTTTGCAATTACAGTACATTGTTTAAATAAATACAGTTTGGCAACCTGTGCTGATTCCAGTTCATTTGCATGTCTTGATTAGTGTTTTGTAGCGATGGTAAGATTAAAAGTTAACGTTAACATTTTAACAATGTGATTCTTCGATTTAAAAAGGTGTGCATCAGGTACACGTTTGCATTTGTATCCCGATGCATAATTTATTTTACATATTTCTATGGGTAAAAAACAATTTATTTATATGTAGGGATAGTAGTGCAAAACAAGTTTATAAAGTATGTACTACAACATTAAATAAGCTATACTTTTGTTATTTAGAAAGTGACCAAGGATTTGTGACTAATATTTTCTCAAGTGCGTTCTCTCAGTGCCACTGCTGCAACATGAATAAAACGTATCACAACACTACTGAGACCGAGTCACATAGAATACAGATTAACATGGCAGAGGTAGAGCTGCATCTTCCTGAAGACGGTCTGAGATGTCTGGTTATATTTGATCAACAGATCACAGAGGTCTGTTTGTGAAAGAGCCATGAGCTAAAAGTTAGAAGGCAAATCACATCAGTCTCATTTATGGAAATGCAAATTCATAGTATTTTGACAGCCTGTTTCTCATTTTACATAGTTTTGGCTAGTTCATACCTGTTTGCGTGGTCACCTGACATTTCCCAATCACATTTGCACTCTTAGATCTCTGGTGTGTCTGCCAATTTAGATTTAATAAAACCAAAAAAAACCTGCACTTGAACATTTTGTTGCTCACATTTATTTTCTCCATGACAGGATAGTTCACCATAACAGGCTTCTGCTGGTTCTTCCAAACCTTTCAATGCTAAAGGCCATGTAGTTGCTGAACAGCAACAGCAAATCAAAATAAAGTATAGGATCCATAGAAGTGGCAAGATTTCTATTATGCTCTCTGTACTTGTCTTTCTAAAGATTAAGTCTGAGAGACAAAGAAGCCCAATTCATCTCATTGCTTCTACAAAGGCACTTGAATAGGCCATTGTTGTCTGGATCGGTGAGGATGACGTTGTCCTGTCATCTGACTGGTGTGTCAAGGTGTTTGTGACAGCATCCTAAGAACCTAACATAAATCATAAATAGAAAGAAATGCTAAATCTATATCTGGATATCAACTACTGTGAAAACGTTGCTACCTCAGGGTAATGCTACCTCAGCCGAAGTCATCCTGTAGTACTGTGTGCCTCCAACTTTGTGGTAACAGTTTGGGGATGAGTCACATCTGACTGAAAAGGTGTCCCATTGCTTATATAATGCACATTTTCTACCATCAGTGTAACAAAATTCATGTACACATGAATCAAATCAAACATAATGAGTTAGCTACAACAGGCTATAGCTTTAGACAAGATCTTTTTAAAATCGCATTTAATCGTTATTTCCAACATTATTCAACAAAGATCTATAAATAAAATTAAAACCATGACAAAACCATTATTAACCTTCTGAAAAGTGGAGTATATGCATTAAAACATGTTAAAATCGATGTCAGTTTTTAAGTTAAAATCATGATCCGTTTACTATACAGTATACTGTATGTAAGAAACAGGAAACAGGAACGTATGTAAGAATTCAGGTGAGAAGGTTATCAGCAGCAGCTCCACCACACACTGAGCAGGGTGATGAACAGGCTGAAGACGGCCGTGTCCCTGGTCCCGCTGTTACATAAGCTAGAGGTACAGCAGCGATATTGAAATCCAGACACCGCTGGAAACATCTGAGACAGCCGGGAGTTGTCGCAGTCTGTGTACCTGATGCACTGCCGGATCGTTTTCCCTCCTGTTACAAAAACAGTATGTAATTAGCAAAACTAGTTTGAGAGCCCTGGGTTCTTTATTCAGTGTATGATTCCTATTAAGCGATGGCAAATTAACTTATATACTAACGTTAACCAAAAGTATTGGAACAGCAAGGCTGATTTTGTTTTTGCTTTACAGTAAAGAGATTAGTGTTTAAGATCAATATGAGAGATCAGATTGCCTATAGATCAGAATTCCAGTATTCATTTTCCGACATTTACATCTAGATCTGTTTACCAACATAGACCATGTCACCTCCTGGTTAAACACATCCAATCAAAAATATTGGAACATAAGAACTGATAGGTGTTGCCCAGGTGTGTTCTGCTAGATTGACAATCAATACAATACAGTCAACAGATTTCAAAATCTCTTCTCTCAGTCTGAACATTTGGTTTGTCTGTAAAGACTGCATTTATTTTAACAGGGGAAAACAACATGCCATTCAGAGAGCTTTTACAGGAGAGCAATAAACCATTTTTAAATCAAAACATGGGAGAAAGTCTTTTTTTGCCATTGTACAAGCACCAATACTGTTCAACAATTTAGAACGTCCTGAAAAATAAAACCTGGAAGGCAAACATGAAGAGCTATGAAGGAAACCCCCCAAAAATAGTCAGTGGCATTGTCAACATGGCAAAGGTTAAAGTATCACAATGAACAGTTTAAAGAACACATTGCGCAGCAGGTCAATGACCCAAAGCACACTGCCAAAACACAACTAAGGACTTCATTAGGGTTACAAATCAGGGTTTATCATGGTTTTTGGCTGGCCAAGATGGTCATAAGATTTTAACTCAATTAAGCATCATTTCACTTCCTGAAGGGGAGATTTAAGAGATAAGCTACACAAATCAAATTATAACTAAAATTAGCTGTGGTACAAGCCTAGAAAAGCAACATAAAAGACGAATGCAACAGATCAATGATATCAGTGAGCTTGATGCAGTTATTAAAAGTGAGGGATATGGAATCAAATAGATCAAGTTTTACTTGCTTTAAGACTATTCAATATTTATTCAGTACTGTTACTTGTCTAAAAATTGTGTTGTCTGCCACCAAATTTGTTGTACACATAAATATGTAAATATCAGAAAATGACAGCTGAGATTCTGATTGGTTAAACTTAAACCCAATTATTTTCAGTTTATAATCAAAAGCAAAAAGCCTTGCGGTTCCAATAGTTTTGGAAGGGAGCTGTACATTTACCAGGATACTGTTAAAAAGTTGAGATGAAACAAAATAAGTGTAAGTGTAAGTGACTGTTAAAGGGAAATAAAGATAAACTTATCATACCCGTATACCGAAATTAGGAATCTATTCAAATATTTAAGGTTTCACAGATGTTCCTTTTTTCCTTTTTGTTTTTTTGTTCTTATTTGTTCACAAATTAAAAAAAGTTAATATACAGTAAGTACATTCAAAAACAGATTAAAAAATGGAAGTCAAAATAATCGAAGTTACGTTTCTTAGAATATAAAAGTTTGGCATTCTTCAGGATATTGTAATCCCGTAAAGGTTTTTTTTTCTCTGTCATATTCCACCCTCTCTTTATCTAGTGTTCAGACTTCTAGTCACTTGTAGCAGATGGGTTTACAGTTAACATAATTCCACATTCAAAAAATAATAAGCTCTTAAACCATTCATTATTCTTACATTGAAACTTGTGTGATGTGCCTAGCGAGGTGCTAATTTATTGCATGGTGTTTTTCTGACTTCCAATTAGATGTTAATGGCTGCTAGCACAGTTGCAATGGAATATGCAATAAAACTTCATTTCCTGAGACGACTGCATTTTTGTTACAAAGGATAAACCAACTTTTTTATTGGAGAGAAACAAGCCAATTTGAAACCAATACACGAGAAAATCTTTCATAGCCATTGTATAAGCACTGGGCATAGGCAATAAAAATTGGAATATCCTGACAAATAAAGCTTAATGGCAAACATTATGAGAGTTATCAAGAAAACCCCCCAAAAAACCATGGTCATGTTCGCCAACAGATTTCACATGACAGGGGTTAAAGCATTACAATCCACAGATTAAAGAAGACTTTAAAAGTCCATACCACAAGATGCAAACCACTCAAAAGCAGCAATAATCAGAAGGCCAGATTAGAAATTGAAAACAGAAATAAATAAATGGGCCACATTAATTCTGGAACCAAGATGTACCTCAAGTAAAATGACCGAATGGCCAAAGTGTGGAGGAAGAAAGGATCTGCTCAGGATCCAAAACATATGGGATACTAAAGTTCCAAAAGCAGTGATTCAAAACATGCATTTTGGTCAAGCAGCTATGTTTACATTGAAACACGTGTGATATGCCTAGCAAGGCGCTAATTTTTTGCATGGCTATCTGCCATGCTAGCACAGTTACAGTGGGATTTAAAATTTCTTATTACTCACTATTTCCAGAGACGTTCAATGTCATATTAGGGAGACATTCCTCAGGTACTCCAGATCCCAATATAGCAGGGGTGTCAAACTCAGGCCAGCAGGCCAAATCTGTGATGCCTGGTTTCTGGATTCATCCAATCAGAGTAAATCAGATTGTAGCGAACTGAGCTTGAATGAATTTTGTCTTTATGCACTTTTCCTACTCCAAGGCATGGACTGTTGAAATATAGTTGAAAGATTGCTTTTTTTTAATTGAAGGAAATTATAATTTTTTTTTGGTTTGGTTGTTGGCCTGTGAAAAAAGATTTACATTATAAAGGAATTTTAAACTAAAGTTTGTTTCTATATAAAAAGGTTCTTCTGAGCAAGCTGGGATATGTGAAGAACGAATTTCACTGTGCTGTAATGTATATGTCACAAAGGCTATTCTAGAGTATATTCTATTCTAGAGTGGCACAAGAAGTCATGTATCATGTATAAACCAAGCTACTCCTCTTCATGTAAGGAATATTCTTTAGGATTATTTAACACATAAGTATGTTACTAACTTAATACGATGTTCAAATGTTACAGCAGTTAAGGTCAAAGCATGGGTCAAGACTTGAAATTACAGAACATTCAGTAAATTGGCCAAAGATTTTTGTATTGTGTCTCAGGACGTTAGCAAGTGTGTACGTTGTAAGTAACTATTAATGCTTTTAAGCCACACCTTTTTCATGCAGATACAAACACGAGTCTTCATAAGTGCACTCCTGGACATTTTCACACCACCCTCCGTAGTAATCAGAGCATTTATAGCAGCGCAGAGGCGCACTTAATGAGGAGTAGTCCATTCTGTAATGCTTATTGCCTGTTTTCAAGACAAAACACACACACAGGGGTCATGCACAACACAGCAGGAAATCAGCAATCAACCCGAAGTGTCAGTAAACTTACAGACGCTGATGGTCAACAAAGAGATTACCACAAAAAGTCCAAATGTGTAATTCATCTTGCTTTAATGCTGACAGGAAACAGAACAAAACATACATGCAACAATTAAGCACTAATGCAACATTAAAACATTAAAAAAACATTAAAAAAACATTAAATAATTGTTTTAGATATTGATATGCTACTTACCAGTGTTTACAGTGCTTGCTGATGTTTTTAGGCGAGAGGAATAAATGTCCACAGCACACACAACCCATTCAGGACAAAGATTTCTCATGCCATCTCTCCTCTGCTCTCGCCCAGTCTCACCCCTGCTGCCCTGCATGAATGATGTCATTGATTGCAGTTATGGACACACTGGGTTGGCCCAGGCCACACCATTCATGGCAAATAATAGCTTACTGATGGCTTGATGAACTTTCTACAAATAATAACAATAATAATAATAATGGTAAATTCTTGATAGTTACAAAACCGTGCAAACGTTAAGGTCATATTTTTGTCACAGATGCTTATGCTGTTTGAATCACTGAGTCAGTACAAAAAGTTATACATAAAAAAAGATTTGTAGGCCACTATTACATAACAGACTGCTTTTCAGGCCACTGCTGAGTTTTTTTCTATAGTGAGGCCAAAAGAAATGAGTGTAACATTCAAAGTCTAAATAAAACATGTGGAAGCTTCTCCAAAACGCTCCAAAAAAGGAACCAACTCATTTCCTGCACAAATTGTAGAAATGGTGATCAGGAATGTCTTTGTTTCTTAGTCATGTTTACATCGCACATGACTCTCCGTCTCATCCACATTTGCCTCATACTTCTTTCTAGCTCGTTGTTAGCTTCGTAGGCTAACCTACGTCTGTGGTGCGAGAAAGCCAGGAGATACACCAGTGGAAGGTTGAAAAAGCCGCGCAATGACAAGAAATAGGTTGAGGGGCCGAAAACGTATCGATCATGTCACCAAATAGATTAAAACTAAAGGAATGAGTCTGGTTTAAAAATGTGAGAAGTAGAAAGTACAGATATCTGTGTAAAAAATGTAATGAGTGAAAGTAAAATGTCTACATCGTCTACATTTTCACGCTGTGGATTATCTTTACTTTGCTCTAACGTACTTTAAATGTTTCTTTGAAATATTTTTATTAAAACATTTTTTTTTACATAAGCAAAGTTAGTTGAGCTACAGTTAAATAGCTCCTGATCATATTTTTTCCACAAACCTAAAATCGTGGTTTAAAATCTGACCCAGGTGTCTTTATTATCACAGCACAACGACTGTATTAAAAGTAACCAAAAATTTTATGTTGTTTAAAAATAAGATATTCTTCTTCTTTTCGCTTCTTCCAATAGGGGTCGCCACAGCGGATTATCCATGGTGAAAAATAAATATAAATCTAAAATAAAGTTTTTCTCTGAATGTTTAAAGGCTCTGGCATGGAGAAGCTGGTGTTGGATCTATGATGATTTTATGCGTTGCTCAGTAGCTCCAGGTGCCATAACCTCAACTGACTGTATAAGACTGTAGAAAGAACATTACTCATTATCTAACATTCCAGTGCTCATGTTAGTTCTCACTCTCCAGTGTTCTGTATTGTTTTTAAGATTTATAATCACACTCTTTATATCACCCAAATGAGGATGGGTTTCCCTTTTGAGTCTGGTTCCTCTCAAGTTTTCTTCCTCAGAACATCTAAGGGAGTTTTTCCTTGTACAGTTGCTCATCAGGAATAAACACACATCGCTAACATTCGATCTTAAATTATGTAAAGCTGCTTTGAGACAATGTCCGTTGTGAAAAACACTATAGATAAATAAACTTGACAAACTTTTTTTTTCACATTTGTTTTTTTTGAGAAACTTACATATGTAGAGAGGAAAAAAAACATCTGGGTTGTAGAACATCTGGGAAGTGTGTGTCTGTTTTTTTGTTTTTTTTTGTAAAAAAATTTAGAATATTTATATTAAAAATATAATTTAAATATAATATTATTTTTTTTTCAAAAGCAAAGTTATGATGCATCTTATCTGTAATAAGGCTTGTGTGGCATCTATAGTGAGGAACATGTGCCATATACACTGTCATGTGTTTGTACATTTTAATTTTATATATATACAGTACAGACCAAAAGTTTGGACACACCTTCTCATTCAAAGAGTTTTCTTTATTTTCATGACTATGAAAATTGTAGATTCACACTGAAGGCATCAAGGGCTATTTGACCAAGAAGGAAAGTGATGGGGTGCTGCGCCAGATGACCTGGCCTCCACAGTCACCCAACCTGAACCCAATCGAGATGGTTTAGAGGTGAGCTGGACCGCAGAGTGAAGGCAAAAGGGCCAACAAGTGCCATGCATCTCTCAGGGAACTCCTTCAAGACTGTTGGAAGACCATTTCAGGTGACTACCTCTTGAAGCTCATCAAGAGAATGCCAAGAGTGTGCAAAGCAGTAATCAAAGCAAAAGGTGGCTACTTTGAAGAACCTAGAATATGATATTTTTCAGTTGTTTTACACTTTTTTGTTATGTATATAATTCCATATATAATTTCCACATGTGTTAATTCATAGTTTTGATGCCTTCAGTGTGAATCTACAATTTTCATAGTCATGAAAATAAAGAAAACTCTTTGAATGAGAAGGTGTGTCCAAACTTTTGGTCTGTACTGTATATACACACACATACTGCAGATGATAGATAGATAGATAGATGATAGATAGATAGATAGATAGATAGATAGATAGATAGATAGATAGATAGATAGATAGATAGATAGATAGATAGATAGAAATATGATATGTTTTTGACAAATAAGATATGTTTTTAAAAAAAATATAATTTATCCAGGTCCTACCATGGTTTCCTTTCAGCATATTTCTCTCCAGTGAAACAAGACACAGGCAGATTATTTCCCTCCGGCACAGGTCTTAGTGTGGGCACTACACAATGGACGTTACAGCTTCTTCGAGCTGACACTTGAATACAGAAGAAAACTGGGCATGTTTCAAAACAATGTGTTATATAAGTGAACGACAGTGACTGGTCATAGGGAATAAAAAAAAGCATTGAGTTATGTTGTGCTACAGCTGGGAAGATAATAAGTGCACTGTGTCAGACTTTCCATAGACTTTTTACCACAGACATTCAAATGTTCTATTCTCCCCTCAACTCACTTGTTTTTGTACATTATAACTATTGTAGATCGACATACTGCTGTTATTCTGACTGTTTAACTGAGAACACTGTTTTATTTTACTATACAATTTGTTTCCTCGTGTATTAAGTTCATTGTGTTTATCACAGCGTTCGCTTTAGTAGTAATGAAAACAGTATCAAGAATTTATTCAGATTTTTGCCATCAATGCTCATCAAATTACAAACATTTTGACTTATTTAACATTAACATAAATTCCAAGGACCCTGCAGATTTTTTCGTGCTGGTGGTTAAGCCGTAAAGCTTTTTATTCCTCGATTGTCCATCAACAGAACATTAGGTAGGCCCATATTGATATACAGTGGAACCCGGTTATGTCGATGTCCTAGGGGGTCGCCAAAAAGCATCGAGATAACCGATGATCGAGATAAACGAAAATCAAAATGGCGGCAATATATTAACGTGCTTGAAATTTCTTTATGTACATGATGTGCGTTAATAAATGAGAATGTGCATGCACGTGTTTTTGAAGGGGTTTTTTACACAACAGCGTTGCCGCGATTTGTTTGATGAAGGCATGCTATAAAAATACATACAGTACATGTTTATCTGTCAGGAATCCACCTGCCACATCCCCTTCGGCGTGTCAGGTGCTTTCTCGGCCGCTTTCTCTGAAGCGCCAGGCTTCAATCGTGCACATATGGTGCTCGTTTAGCATCATCACCAGCTCCTATTTAAACTTCCACACTCTCACGGCCATTATTGTTGGTATATGTTGGTTCACGGCGGTCGTTGTTATCGCGCATGCGTATCCCGGTACGTGTCTTCCCACCGGCACTCTCTTAACGGCTGCGCTTTTCTTCCAAAGCGCACCGCGGATTCTCCGCCCGGATCCTGCCGATGTTCATTCTATGATTTTGCTCATCACACGTTCGGCTTTCGCCTTCTGTACATCGCATAACATTTAACAACAAAAGGCATATGTGCACTAACTAACAGCAAAAATTTACCAGTATACAATACAACACCTGTAGCAGCTGTAAGGCTTGATTTTTCCGCCACTTCCGCAAGTTCTTCTGCGGCTGCACCGAGATAACCGACGTTAAATGTCAAATTTCCCCCCCTTGTACTCGAGATATTAGGGTTCGGCGACATAAAAAAAGACATATCGACATAACCGATAAAAAATGCTTAGAAAAAGCGAGAATTTGGCGGTTCCACTTTAAAAACGTTGACTTAATAGGGTTGTCGAGGTAACGGAGGGCGAGATAAGTGGGTTCCACTGTATATATAATATATATTGAAGAAAGTATTGGGACACATTTGTGGTTCTTCCTCAAACTTTTACCACACAGTTGGAGGCCCACAATTGTATAGGATGTCTTTGGATGCAGGAGAATAAAAAATTCCCTTACATTTACATTTGCAGCATTTAGCCCTTGTCCAGAGCGACCTACAAAAGTGCTTTGAGTCTCCATCAATGAATAAATCTACAATGTTATGCTAGATTACAACTTAAGATAAATCAACCTACAACTCTGTTCAGTTTTTTTTTTGTTGGTATTAGAAAAAGCAAACTTGGAAAGTGTTAAGTGTTTCAGGAAGAGGTGGGTCTTCACCCGTCGCCCACTGTTCAGATATCTAGGGGAAGTTCATTCATTGAGGTATACCTCTTATACTGAGAGAAGGTGGTACCAGTCGAGCAGTGCTGGAGGATCTCAGACAGCATGGTGCAGTGTGAGGTGTGATGAGGTCTCTGAGGTAAGATGGTGCTGGCCCATTTTTGGCCTTGAAGGCAAGAATCAGTGTTTTGAATCTGATGCTTGTAGCTACTGGAAGCCAGTGAAGGGAGCGCAGAAGTGGGGTGGTGTGGAGCTTGTGCAGATTGAACACAAGACGTGCAGCTGCGTTTTGGATCATTTGCAGTGGGCAAATAGCGTTAAGTGGTCGACCTGCCAGCAGAGAGTTGCAGTATTAAGGTCTTAAAATGACAAGAGAACTAGCACCGGAGCTGCCTGTGTGTGGAGAGAAATGGTCGAATCCTTCAGATGTTGTAAAGAAGAAATCGAGAAGAACAAGCCACATTAGCAACATGTGAGGAGAAGGACAGTTGATTGTCTATTGTTACCCCAAGGTTGCGAGCAGTGGCTAAAGGGGAGAGCAGAAGTCAGAATTATTCTGAGATCCTGACCTGGAGATGACTTACCTGGGATAACCAGCAGTTCGGTTTCGCTGGGGTTCAGTTCCCTTCACTTAAACTAGGATTCCCAGACCTGTTACAGCATGACAATTCCCCTGTGCACAAGGCCAGCTCTATGATTCGCTTTACATGGGTTGTGGTGGAAGGTCTTGAGTGGCCTGCTACAGAGCTCTGACCTCAACCCTAGTGAACACCCATGGATTAAACTGAAACGCTAACTGCACCCCAGGCTTCCTCACCTCACCTACATCAGTACCACTTTACTAACACCTTAAATGAGAACAAATCTACACCATCACACTCAAAAATCTAGTAGAAGATCTCAGAAGAGTGAGTCGAATTGGATCTTTGTTACAATAACCTCCAAAGGTGTTCACTAGGGGTGAGGTCAGAGCTCTAATGCAGGCCTCTCAAGATCTTCCACCACAACCCATGTAAATAAATAACCAATTTGTGGTCAAATTAAGTAAACCAGCCAGAATAGTTTTTCCGTCCTTAGTTCTCTCAAGCTCCTTAAACACTTTAAACTTTGTCTATAAAATGTTATTTTCCCCTAGAAATACTTCTAGGGAAAAAATGCTTGAACAGTTTGTTTGTATAATTTAGGAAGTGTTTTCCCCTTCAACCCTAATTTAATTCTAAATCTAATCACATGCAGGCTGATCTACACAGCTGATACAGATAACAATGATGTCATTCGTCTCTACGCCAGCAAAGCAAATTAAAACCAAAACAAAGACATCTAAAATACAAAACAACTTTTTATTAAATTGTTATATGTGGAATTATATATTATTAAGCTTGCATTTCGAGTGAACACATATATAGTACATAATCTCACGCATACTGTATATATGCAACTTACCCCTTAAGTTCACATATACGTTATAGTTGTGTATTTCCAGTGTTACAATGTATTCATGCAAAATCCCAAATCCGTGATGTATAGAGCTGTGTAAAGGTTTATATTTCATAACACAACTTGATTTCATTAAAGTAAAAATGAAAAAAAGAAGAAGAAAAGAACAAACGACAATCAGCCATCATCTCGCCATGAACGCAAAAATCCCAAACGATTTGTTCTTTTTTTTTTTTTTTTTTACAGATCCGAACAAAATATCCAACAAAAACACCAACAGCATTGGGGCTGTTATCAGTACAAAATATCATGAACAACTTAAAATATTCGAATCGTACAGTATACATTTTCTTTGATGATCTAAAAAAAAAAAAAGGAAGAAACCCGAATAGTTTCAACAAGCATTATGCTAAATAAAGGACGAGCAAAATGCGTGTCATAGTGCTGAAAAGAAAAAAGAAAGAGAAGATTAATCCACATCCAACCCTAACCCCAGCTCAATCATTCTCCAATCATGGAAGACATGTGCAGTGATGGTTGTCGCGAACCATCGTGAAAAAATAAAAAGGACAAAAAAAAAAAAAAAAAGAATGAAAACACCACAACATTGCATTTGGCTGATACAGCTAGGTACCAAAATGATCTATTTTTTCACTGCACATCTGAGGTAACAGTCTGTACATTCATCAACAAGCCGGAAAAAAAAAAAAAAAAAAAAACACTGCGGTATTATTCTGTAGAAAAGCAGTACACCGTTGAATTGGACCTCAACTAAAAATCAAGGAATGCTATGGCATTAAAATATATCAAAAATAAATCATTTACATGAAGAAAAGAAAACGTATGTAGCTAATACACATTGCTGGAAGTATAAACTTAATCATAAAACATATTGAATATTTATTTCTGAAAAAAAAAAAAATTACGTGTGGAAAAAAACATTTCTGAAGCAATTTCTAGAACAACACATGCCAGGATCTATAATTGTGTAAAATATTACAAAATAACGACTAAAGATTATCGATACTTGCATACAAATTCTCTTAAAAAAGAAAAGAAAAATCAATCTAGGTGTGCAGATAACATGCAATATTACTGTATCAAATTTGAGACAAATTCCAACAACGTATACTGCATAAGGCCATATTCTCCATTTTATGTGCCCTTTAAAATGCGATATATAGGAGGACAATTCATCGACCAATAAAATAATTGCAAAAACGATACAATTCTATACGCATACTCATTATTTCAGTAGAAACTTTGGTGATTAAAACTTAAAAAAAAAAGCAGCATTGCTAATCTCATTCATTTCTTTTTGTCTATAAAAATGCTTATAAGTTCACCTGCAATCATTCAAAAAAAAAAAAAAAAAAAAAAAATTATAAAAAAAATTCATTATCATGTTTAGGTATTTGAAATACATAGTATTCTTTTCATAAAGGATAAAAGTGTCTCTTCATTATCCAAAAACTGACAATAAATGTGTGATTAATAGTACATTGCACATGTTGAGAATAATATATAGTGGTAAATAATCATTTAAAAAAAAAAAAATAAGCATGTGATTGTAAAATGATAGAAGAGTGTCAACGCAATACCATGTTCTCAGAATCGTTGTTCTTGCACTATTAAAAGTCAGTCGGTTCCCGAGGTTGAAATGTCCTGGACTTTCTGTTATTGGCAGAAGGTATAAGAGTATAAAACATAGGGGAAAAAGAGGAACATGACAAGAACAGTAAATTCTGAGTAAAATGCATAAATATAAATATGCATATTGCATATTGCATGCCAAACCGTTGAACCATTGGCAATAAAACTGCGTCATGCAGAGCTACAATTCGTTAATGCGTTGCAGAGAATTCTTTTTAAAAGTCTGAAGCAAAAAAATAAAACTAAATGATTAATTATTGTTAAAAAAAAAAAATGCTATTCAATTTTAACAATCGGTTTTGGTTAAAAGAATCTGTTTCAACTCGATTTCTACTGGATGATAAGCAGCATTTAAACATGGCATTAATAAAAGTGTACATAATTCTCATATGATGAAGAAAATCAAACCGTAGAGTTTATAGACAAATAGTCAAATTGGCTCTCAGGTACACGAACAACTCAGGCATAACTGTGCATATTCAAGCAAATACTGGACACACTAAAGATAATAAGTGAAATAATAAAAAAAAAAAAAAGTCCAAAAAATGGAATATCTGGGGTTTTTTTTTTGTGATAGATTTCAACTATTAATTAAATTCAACCTAACAAGAAGTGCTTTTTTTCTTTTTCTTTGGAACATCACATAAAAATAATGACACATTCCAGAATAAGGGTGTAAGTGCCAAAGCCCTGCAAAGGCATTCATACAATTTTTTTTTTAATAAACGAGTTGTACTTATAAGGATTTGCTGACCAGACCGTTGTAGCAGCAGAGCCAACGTCATTCATATTGGCCAATCACATAACGGCCCCCGGTCAGTTCACGCCCACTGAGATGGCTTTTTGGACTATTATTGGCTGAAATGCAGGTTCTAATCAAATACCAGGGTAAAACTCTGAATTCACATCCATGGAGTGCAGCACAGGTTTTTGTTCAGTGTTGGACAGTCTGCTCAACACTTCTGCAGAAAGTGTGTAACTATTCCCCGACTTCTCCTCGAACCAGCTGTCAAGTGGCCTCTTGCCGTCAAAGTTGGCAATAGGTGGTCCATTGACAGCCAACATGAGCAGGTCATTCATCTGTTCCAGAGTAAGTCTGGAGTGGTTATTCCTTCTTATTTTGTGCAAAGACTCTCTTCCTTTGTCACAGCAGACAGTCGATGTTGGCAAGACTTTCAACAACTGCAGGATTTGGTTGAGCAAAGGAAAACGCTGCTTATATTTGCAAACATGACTCATCACTTCCTTAAAGCCGTTCATGCTAAAATAGTCCGCTTTGAGATCCCTCCACTCTCTTATCAGGCTTCCGCGGAAATCCACTCGCTCATGCGAGTGCTCCCGACCTGACAAGGGAATTGTCTCAAGATGATCGAAGATGAGAAGGACCTCTTCCTCACCATAGGTTTGGAGGTCGTCCCTATTGCGGGGCCACGATGACAAGTCGAGCACCTTGCAAGCCTGCACGACAGAATGGCTGTGCTGATCAATGCGCTGGGCCAGAATTCCCTGGGTCTTTTGACAGATTTTCTCCCGAATCGACTGGAACTTCGATTCAGCCACCCGAAGGTTCTTGAGGTCCACTCCATTGAAGCTCTCACGGAAGTTGTCCTCAAACTCTTGGAGGTACTCCCCTGGAGAATCGACCAGCTGACCGATCTCATGAATGGCTTCCACAATCTTGGTATCTACTTGAGAAACTAGTAGATAATCTCCCTGAAAGTTGAAGGCAAGACGTGACAGAATAGCGATGATATCCAAAAGAAAATAGATAAGCTTCACAGACTGGTAATCCATAAGGAACTGCAAGAGAGAAAGCGCAATGGCGGCTGCATCCCCCCTCTGGGTCTGACCGCTGATGCTTTTGAGATGTGTCACCACTTCGAGATAGTCCTTGATGAGAGCATTTAGGACATTAGGCTCACCTATGATCCACCGAACTGCTCGTATGTCCCCAAGAAACTCCGTCTCCTCAGAGAGAGTCGGTGCACTCGACCTCAGTTCAGTCATCATGCGAGGGGAGTATCGATAGAAACTCAACAAATGCTTTAAATTGTTCTCCAAGTCGTCCAAACATGAGAGCTCCTTCCCACAAATGGAATCCAGTATCTCTAGATGGGGACGGTGAATCATTACTGGCAGGCACAATACAAAAGGAAAAGTCTTCCTTATGGATACATAGAGGTTTGAACGAAGAGTAGAAGAGATGTTGGAACCATCGATTCCCAAACCAACCACGAGCATGTCCTGTAGAGAGAGACCTAGGACACCAAATGCACGGTCAATAGCTTGAAGGTATCCATCTACACTAATACCACTCAGTCTCTGTAGGGACACAAATTCAGTAGCGGGCGGGCCCTCTGTGGTGATGAACTGCACATATACCGCAACTGTGTCTGCTAGCAAATCATCATTCTGCCCATCCATGATGACTCCGAGGAAAGGTGAGAGACGGATCTTCTCGACCAAGTCCTCTTTAAACGCTCGGGAAATGTGGTGAATAAGAATCTGGCAGTCGCTCTCGTTCATGTACTGATCGACGACTTTGAGTTCACACTTTTTTAACAGCTCGGCTAAGGGCCGGATGTCAGAATAAGGCCGTCCCTCGAAAGCAAGATGGTAAGCAGCGTTGAATAGAGTCATCATGTTCCGACACATCTCTTCGGTCTTCTCAGGATGCATGCGTAGCTTGTACAACTGCAGACATTTCTTATGGAGGTTGCTCTGGCTGTGGAGCTTGATGGTGTGGATTTTGAACTGCTTCGACCCGATGATGAACGCCGAAGTCCTTGATGACTGTACGGTGTACTGCCGGCACACGTGGCACCACATCTCATTCAGCGTCGGAGAATATCGCAAGAACCAGAATTTCTTTAGCCATTCTTGTTTAAAGCGCCGGATTCGCCGGCCGGGGCTGACGGACAGTTTCGAGGCATCGTCGGTGGCCACTATCATGTCAGCTGTTATGGATTCATCTGCAGAGTCGACGTCCTGGTCATCTTCCTCCATGCTGGCAGGAATGGGTGTCATAGACTCTACCACTGCAAGAGAATTCAGAAGTGTGATTTCATTGCAATGCCACTCTACGACACATCTCTCAGAAATAGGAAGTCTGAACGATCATCTGGAACACTCGCATGATGACGTACACAGAAAACTTTGCATTGCAGACTAATTGTATTTGTTTGACCTCACTTAACATTGAATATCTTCACATTTAAATTTTCTTATTCATATTAATAGCTTATAATCAGACATCAAACAAGCAGACAATGTTTTTTTTTCCCCCACATATTTAATAAATCTATTAAGTTTACAGCAACATAGAAAAAACAACATTTGCTGTTCAGGTACAGTCTCAGCATATGGACATTGTATATAATTGAATTAGCAGCAGTGTTCCAATACAGCATGACAATTCCACGGCTGAGTTGGCACCCATTTGTAAACCTACCTCTCATTTCATCGCTTGGCAAGGATTCAGATGAATGCAAGCCCAAGGTCTCGGTCTGCTCTTGCTGTTTAAAGTGAAGAAGCTCTGCTTCCAGTTCACGTATACGTCTCTTCAGTCTGACGCAGTTTGGGCAAAAAGACGTCGATGGGCCTTCGCTAATCGTCGTAGGCTCTTCTTGTGTGTCCTCTACTTTGACATATCTTTCAAGACTGCTCTCGAGCTGCTTCACAGGCACAAATCCACAGGACACAAGAGGCACTTTTCTCTCAGTCTGGCTCATGATTGTCTCCACTACATTTGGTGAATAGTTTCCAGGATGGCTGAAGACATTGCTGACCTGCATTCTAGGTCTTGATAATGACAAAGTGCTGTTTAGTGGATTGTCCTGACGTTGGCTTGCTTCTAGGGACGCCTCTACAACATCTTTGAAGATGAGATCGATTTTTTTCTTCTTCACTTGAGGCTGGCTATCTGCCTCATCACTACCGTGCTTTATGAGACTTCTTCTTCCGTGTAATGTCGAGCGTAGAAGTGGGCCTTTAGCTTCTTCCTGGTGTTGGGTAGTGTCTTCGGAATTGTTCCCTGGGAAAAAAAAACGCACAAAGCTTAGTGTAGGTACAGGAAACATGAATACTTATAAATAAACACATCAGGCAATAGTGATGAACAAAACCCAATTTACTTACCTGTTGATCGTTGCAGATAAACAGCCAGGAACATTTCCTCTGTGATATTTTTATTGTTGACAAAAGCTCAGTTAAATATAATGCTCACGTTACCGATGGTAAAATTAAAAAAATAAAATAATAAATTATATTTACGAAGATGTATTGCGAGTTGCTTTATTTTATATTTTATATTCACTTATGTTAATACAGATGGTCTTCGAGTTATGAGGGTTCGAGTTACAATTTTTCGATCTTACCATGGCAATAGTGATATGACAAAAATTGAAAAAATATTTTACGTTTCACACATTAGGCAAACGTATCAGGTATGCTCCGCCCTCCACTCATGAAGCAGCGTTTGTCCACGTGCCCACTGCCACATACACAAACATATACTCAACAAATGGCTTGGTTTATTATGCAACTGCAACATTAGCATAAACATTAGCAAAAACTGTATTTCTTCATTATCGTAAATGGTTTAGTATACTTTTTGCCCCCTTTATACAATTTGTCTGTTTTTATAAAAGAAATTCTTGAAAAGAGTGTGTGTGTGTGTGTGTGTGTGTGTGTGTGTGTGTGTGTGTGTGTGTATTGTTGGGCACACTCTTTTCCATTTGACTGGCCAGCTGTTAGTATGAATGCAGTCTGTATGAATAGTCATGATTGTAAAACAATAACTTATCTGGCTTGTCAGAGTTAAGACTCAGGTGGCGCTCAAAAAAACGTGAGAGAGAAAAGGACCAGACAAAGTCTTCGGTAAATGTTTGTAGGAATTTCATTTTTCATGATATCCTCATAAAATCTGAAATATACACTCATGAAACCTATGGCTAATGAGACACAAGGACTACTTTAATGTATTTATATATAAAAAAAATGTAATCTTCAATGTAGTAAATTTATACTCTAGGCACTTCAGTGTCTATAACATTATCTTTTTGAGCAATATCAACTCTGGATGATGGGTTGTAAGACCCAAATTGTCTTCTTTCCAAAGATACCTAAATTGCGTATGTAGCATACTGTTGATAGGAACTGTCAGGTCAGGTCTTTTTCAAAATTTGTTTGGGAGAAAGCGGACCAGACATAGTCTCAGATAAATGTTTCTAGGTATCTAATTTTTCATGATACCTTCAGAAAATTATATTGAAATATTAATAAATGAAATATAAACTCATGACACATATGGCTTTCAACCCATTATTTTCTGGATGGCTCCAGGACTGATTTCATGCCTACAAACATTTATCTAATCATTTAAATGTCTGGTCCTTTACTTCCTCCCCCTGTTTGAGAGCCACCTGTTAGACTCAGGTGGCCATTCATACAGACTGCATTCATATTGATAACTGGTCTTTCAGACAATTGTTATAGAGGTTTGGCTATTTTGCTATTCATACAGACTGCATTCATATTGATGGACAGGGATCCAGACAAGCTATTGTTTTACAATCATGGGCATTCATACAGACTGCATGCATACTGATGGCCAGGTAGCCAGACAGACAAGCTTTTGTTATACAGTCATGGCCCCTCATACAAACTGGCTTCATATTGATGGCCAGCCATTCAAATAGACAGGACTGTGCCCAACACACACACACACACACACACACACACACACACACACACACACACACACACACACACACACACACACACACACACACACATACACACACATACACACACATACACACACTCACACACACTCACACACACTCACACACAGTTTTCCAGCATTTCTCTTTTACAAACCAGGCCAAATATCATCATACCAGGTTTGTAGCAATACATGTTTTTTAAAAGATTTTTTTTTAAATTAGAAAAAGGCTGTTTGCTTCTTACAGTAGGGTCATTCCCATCTGGTTTCTGTCCATTGCATACTACAAAGACTGCCGTAGTAAAAGTTGTTAACGATCTGCTGATGGAAGCTGATTCTGGACTCTTAACCATATTTATCTTATTCAATCTAATTGTGGCCTTTGATACAATTTTTCATCAAGTTCTTTTAGATTACTTTCTACAAATTTTACTGGTGTCCCTCTTAGCTGGTTCAGATCCTATCTCTCTGAGATTAATTTCGTAAACTGATTAATAAATCACTTAATTTATCCAACTTAAATATTTCAGATCATATTCCTCATCTGTTACCGCTGGTAATCATCAAGGCTCTGTTTTAGGCCCTATTTTATTTAGCATTTTCTTATATCCTCTTGGTTATATTTTTTAGGAAATATGGCATTAATTTTCATTGCTACATGGATGACACCCAGCTTTATTTGTCCTCCAAGGCAGATTGTACTCTTCTTTCCTCCTCTCTTTTAAATTGGTTAGATGAGATTAAATCTTGGTTCTCGTGCAAATGATCTTAAGATGAATATTGACAAAATAGAGGTTCTCTACTGATAACTGTATAATCTCCTTATCTTCTCAGGTTAGGAGTCTGGGTGTCATCCTTGATGGCATGTCTTTTGAAAAGCATGTTACTCAGGTTTGTGTACTTCCATCTAGGAAACATTAGCCATCTTCATCCGTTCCTCACATCCATTTCCACAGCTTTTCTTGTACATGCTCTAGTTACCTCGCACATTGATTATTGCAACACTTTTGTTTGGGTTACCTCACAAACTTCTTCATACACTTCAATTGGCTCAGAACTGTCCTCATCTTTGGAATTCTTTTCCACAATCAATATGAGAAAGTGACTGTCTGACCACTTTTAAATCATTCCTTAATACTCATCTCTTCAGATTAGCTTTTTCTGATTAATTCTAACAGTTAAATAGCTGTTGTTTGTTGTGATTGTTTGTTGTGACCTATGTGACATATGAAAACACATGTAGCTACAAAGCAATAGTAATAGTTCATCATTCTTTCTTCTCAATTTAGTGCAATGTCCTCCTTTTTGGGAGAACTGAGAGAAATGATGAACAGCTTTTCATCGACAGACTTGAAGACTCTGGATGGAAATCTAAGGATGGCCTTCAGTTTGTTTAACAAGAAGACATCAGTGACAATCTATAAAACTATAAAATGAGTAATTATAATCTTACATCTCATCTACATTTATTCACAAAAGCAAGAACATACATTTTTACTCGATTTTAGTTAAACTGTGTCTGCTTTTTGCCCACTCCAGTAGTAAAGTTAACAATGTCACTAGTTTTAGATGTAAATCTCTTTAGATTTATATAAAAGATATTACACTATGTGGCCATTTTTTATGTCCACACATATATATAAATAAATATCTTTGTAACAATGTATGGAATTGTATAGATTATTTTCAGTATATATCAAGTGTTTGTTAACATCATATCGATTTTAACTGCCTGTTCAATATTTTTGTGAACATATAGAGCCCAAAACTCTTTGGAGATCCAGTGCAGCACACACTTTCCTCATCATCTGGGAGCTCATCACCACTGCTATACTCTTCTAAGTACGTTGTCGGTCTCTACTGATGGAGAATTGAGCAACAGACCCTGTTCATTGCATATTAGGAAATCAAGGACGGATACCATTCAGGTACAGTAACATGGTGGTTTATGCCTGTAGAAATTCAGTCAGCCTCTGCTGTTTAACTTGATATTTTTTTACAGATCATAAAAACATTTGTGATTGCAGATGTTTTTTTTATTATTATTCAGAGTCTTCAGAAATTATACAAAGGACATTTTGATAATCAAAATTATATAATTTTGAATCATTGTTCCCTAAAAATCTTATTTAATTATTTATATAATCTCTCACTCTTATTTTTCAGATGCTTTGTTAGGATAAATTCAGAAAGGGGGACCATAGCTAGGGGAAAAGTGGCATCTAAAAACCTGGAGAAACCATGCAGAAGAAGACTGTAACAGTCAGTCCCAAAGTGTCAAATCTTTTAAAAAAGACTTATAAGTAGCACTTAATTTAAAATGCAGCTGACTCTTTCCCACTAAACCCATTGTTTTTCAGAAATAGGAAGTGTTTATTCATTTATTTATTTATTTAAATACTGATTTGTTTATTACAGACTGTTTTTTAAATCATGGTTTGAGAGTTCAATTTATTTACAAATTCCAAGTAATTTGTTTTAGAGAAACTATTTTGGGGCTGGTGTTTGCTGAAGCCTGATTTGAGATTAGATTTGTATTTTCTGGACAGTTAAGTCATTTCACTATTTCTATAATATTTCTATATTATTGTACTCTTTATTTTTGTATGTTTGTTTTTCCTAAACCATTTTAACATCTATATGCTGCTAAATAACAATTGAATGCTGTAGCTAACAAAAACAGTATTATGTAGTTAATATCAATAACAGTAACACACTGTAATTTTACAGTATACTGCCAGTAAATACTGCAAATACTGGCAACCACAACTGCCAATAGTTTACTGTTGTTTTTTTAATTAGATCAAAAAGACAAGTTATAGACACTTAAGTGCCTTGAATATAAATTTTCTGCGTTGAACATTATTTTGATTTCATATATAAATACATGAAATCAGTCCTGGAGCAATCCATAAAAAGTAATGGGTTGAAAGCCACATGTCTCATGAGTTTATATTTCTAATTTTATGACAGTATCATGAAAAAAAGGAGATTCCGACAAACATTTATCTGAGATTATGCATTTCATATTAATGGATGGTTGTTCAGAAAATTGTTATAGAGGTTTGGCTATTCATACAGACTGCATTCATATTGATGGCAGGTTGCCAGACAAGCTATTGTTTTGCAATCATTGTCATTCATACAGACTGCATTCATATTAATGGACAGATATTCAAATGTGTCCAACAACACACACACACACACACACACACACACACACACTTTTCAAGCATTCCTCTATTAAAACAAACGGACAAATCCTATAAAATTGTAAAGGGAGAAATATTATTACAACTCACAGATGTAAAATAGGCTCAGATTTTCCATCCACGTGCAGATCACCAGGTTGCTGTTATCACTCCCAGGAATAATATTTTCCTCATTGCTGCTTCAACGTTTTCGACTATCCATTTTTCTTTTTTTTTTTTTTTTGCAAACAAAGCACTGAGAGATCTTCCTGACAGGTGCTTCACAGTGCATGTGATTCGCTCTTTGACCACTAAGAGCTTCTAAACAGTAATTAAAAAAAAAACCTTGCCCATGTGGGAAATAATACCCTCCCTTATATTGTTAGAATCCTGCACTCATTGGCTACATTTTCCATCAATTACGTTGTTTCCTTAACGCTACTGGCTGGAAATAAAAGATTTGAAATGATAGGTGGTGCATAACAAAACGTCACCACACCTGCAGGGAGCGTGGTGGTTTTGGGTCAAGATTCCGACATGATTCTGACTTTTTGGGTGGTCCAATTTTTTTTTTATACTATATTCTACACGCTATATTTGTTTGGGTTTTTTGCCACCGAGATGTCGTTTTTTTTAATGCAAAAGTTATTCCAAAACAAGATACAAACAATACTTTCCCCCAAAGTACTGTGAGGTTAAAAACAATAGGATAACCATCTAAATTACAACACTATCGTTTCATTGGACCACAAATGCTTTGCGGCATATGGTTCAGTGGACCCTTATCTTTCCAAACAAAAGCAGTGGATGCGTTTGTGACTTGTTATTACAATCATAGTGTACTGGTACTGCATTTTTTTTTTTAATGCATGATGTTGGTGTGTAAACACAAATTCAGCAAATACATTTGTTATATGCTTTCAATTTAAAAACAGTGATCTTAAATCGTACTTGAGGCTTATACCTTTAGAATATAGAGTTTGTCATGGTTACTCTTGTCTTACTCCCTTTTTATTTAATCAATTGTTATACATTAGCACCTGTGAACAATGGGCTATCACAGACGCAGGCATCCAGGCGAGGGCTAAGGGTTGTTTTTAACCTGTTCGCCTTCGCCACAGCTTTTGAGTCTCACAGCTGAAAATGCTCTACCTAACTTTAAATGTTAACAGTTCCTGAAAAAAGTGGGCTACATACACAATTTAGATATCTCACACAATCTAGAAAAGTACGGGGTAAAAGCCACATGATTTCTCATGAATTTATATTTTAAATTGAATGAAGATATAGTGAAAAATGCGATTCCTACAAACATTTATCTGAGACCTCCCTGCCCCACTCAGCCCAAATTTTGGGACTCACAGCTGAAAATGTCCTACCTAAATTTAAATGTTAACAGTTCCTGAGAAATATGTGGTACATACATAATTTAGATATCGTTGGAAAAAAGACAGAGCTTTACTGTCAATTATTTAAAGTCGAAATTGCTCAAAAAGATATTACATTATAGATGATGAAGTGCCATGGATATACATTTCCTGCATTGAACATTATTTCAATTTCATATATAAATACATGAAATTAGTCCTCGAGCAATCCAGAAAAGTACTGGGTTGAAAGCCACATGTCTCATGAGTTTATATTTCAAATAAAATAAAATAAAATAAAAAAGATTTTCATGACAAATGAAATGCCTACAAACATTTATCTGAGACTATGTCTGATCCTTTTCTCCCTCCCCCTGTTTGAGAGACACCTGCTAGACTCAGGTGGCCATTCATACTCTATTCATACAGTCTGCTATTGATATTGAGTTGGCATTCATATTAATGGCCAGGTTGCCAGACAAGCTATTGTTTTACAGTCATGGCCATTCATATTGATGTCTGGCCATTCCAATCCCAACAATACACACACACACACACACACACACACACTTTTCAAGCATTTCTCTTATAAAAACAAACGGGCAAAAAAAACGTATAACATCGTATAAAACTGTAAAGGGAGATATATTGTAACTTACAGATGCAAAATAGGCTCAAATTTTCCATCCCTATTGTTTGGTTGGAGCAACAATGCTTTACGGCATGTTGTTCACTGGACCCTTATCTTTCCTAATAAACCGGGATTAGCAGCAGTGGATGTGTTTGTGACTCGTTATTACAATAATTGTGTAAGTAGTGCATTTTTTTTTTTTTATGCATGTTGTTGTTGTGTACCCAAATTCAGCAAATAGATATGTTATACGTTTTCTATTGAAAAACTACGATCTAAAATTGCTGCTTGAGGCTTAGAGCTTTAGAATGATGTATAGATAGTCATGGTTACTCTTTTTATTTAATCTATTGGTAAACATTAACACCTCCAAACAATGGGGTATCGGTCGCGCTGGTGCGGTCACTGAAGGCTAAGGGGTTACACTAAAATTGTCAAAATTTTGTACTGTTGTATTATGTTTTATATAGATTTTTTAAAGCATGGTTGACAATTTGCCATTATTATTAAAAATAATAAAAATGCTGATTTCCACATTAGGCTTCATTTTCTTATACTTAAGTCACAAGCAGCCACTATGAGCTTTGAAATGTCAAAATGAACGATAGTTAAACTCCATGTGGCTGCTGCATTTTCTTAAAGTACACTTTTATACATAAATATCCTGAAATAGGCTTTTATATAGTTACAATAAGCCAAAAATATCTAATCAATTATACATTTTTTTTTTATTTGACAAAATATATATTCATCGTGTCTACTTTTATTTTTACCCAAAAAGATGTGATTTTGTAAATGACAGGAAATATACGGTACGGATTTTCTGCTGCCTCCATCAGTTGTGAATTTTATTCCAAACTGAAAAACTAACATATAAACTGTTGCACAGACACAATAATCTTATAAGTAACAATTCCTAGAACCATCAAGTGCATGTAGCATGTTCATTTGGGTGCAAATGCATTGATGGAAATACTGCTTCCAATTATTTCATCACTACTGAATATAAGATGAGTAGCACAGTAGGTGATAAAGAGGTGATGAGTAGGTATGACTTTAGGGAGAGGAATGTGGAAGGGCAGATGGTGGTAGATTTTGCTAAAAGGATGGAAATGGCAGTGGTGAACACTTATTTTCAGAAAAGGAGGATCATAGGGTGACGTATAAGAGTGGAGGAAGGTGCACACAGGTGGACTATGTTCTATGTAGGAGATACAACCTAAAGGAGATTGGAGACTGTAAGGTATTGGCAGGGGACAGTGTAGGTCAGGGGTGGCCAACCAGTCAGAGACCGAGAGACACATTTTTGACTGTGTTACCGCAAAGAGCCACATCATACACATGGGCACACATGAACATCACCCATCCCTTCCTCTTACACACACACACACACACACACACACACACACACACACACACACACCGCTGCTCAGCCAGATTTATTGTAAATGTCACACACCAACATAATGACAGAAATTGACTCCTACAGTTCTAAGATCACAGGACAGTCATTTTCAACAATGAACATTGTGTGCACTGTCTCACACACAAACTCTGTTTAACCAAGTCCACAAACAAAAATATCATAATTTACAATAGCATTTTTCTTTTACTATGCATGTTACTTAGTGGGACTTTTGGCATTCTTTGCCTTAAACAATCCCCTTCAAATCTGCCTCGTATTCCGTTGTTGCCACTCGAAGCAATTCTTTCACGTGTGTCAGTCAGAACAGATCGATGCTTTGATTTCACGTGTTTCAGGGTAGAAAACACAGACTTTGTTTGTTTTTTTTATGTGCGTGTTCACTTCGCTTGAGTTCAATACGGTATTTTCATTAAACGCGCATGTGCGTGAGATGAAAATACCGCAGGGGGGGGGACAATTAATTTTTTACAAGGGGCCACATGAGAAACCTGAATTGTGTCAGAGGGCCACACCAACGATAATATTTTAGGGATGCACCGAAATGAAAATTCAATTCAAATGGCAATGAAATCCATAATTTTTTGTGTTATGCCTTTTGCCTTGGCACCATCACTGGAAAACTTTCCTGCCTTTTCAAAAACGTCCTCTACAGACGGAGTGCGCATGCTCGGATTGACTTTACTTTTCTGCGCCGCGTTCTTCTCATATTTAGAATGCCAATCGGGATGTTTGTATTTCAGGTGATAAATTAAACCCGACTTGGAGAAACTCTTTACAGATACACCCCCTATTGAAATTTCAGTATTGTTTTGCAAATCGCTATCCGCACACCGCAGACATGTTGCTCTTATCCAGATAACCGTGTGCTGCTGCGCTTTTTTATTGCGTCATTACAATTGTGTTTCTGCCGTGTTATTTCGGTGATTTAGGGATTTCCGAAAATTCTCGGTGCATCCATTTTAATTTATGATTGGCCTCATGCCAAGGTCTGATATACCGCAAAGTTTCCCAGTAGGGGCAAGCTCATTTAAGTCTTAAAAATACCGGAATGAACTTAAGCGAAGCGAACACGCACATTAAAAATCAAACACACACAAACTTCGATATGAACGTAAGAGCCGCATGAAACCAGCCAAAGAGCCGCATGCGGCTCGCGAGCCGCGGGTTGGCCACCCCTGGTGTAGGTAGACCGCATCGGATGGTGGTCTGTAGGATGGTTTTGAAGGTGAAGCAGAAGAGGAGAAGTGTGAAGACTAAAAGAAGAATAGGATGGTGGAAACTGAAGGAGGAAGACTGTAGTGTGAGATTTAGGAAGAGGTCAGAGAGGGGCTCGGTGGTGGTGAAGAGGTGCTGGATGATTGGGCAACTACTGCAGAAGTGATAAGGGAGACAGCTAGAAAGGTACTTGGTGTGGACATATAAAAGAAGACAAATAGACCTGGTGGTGGAATGAGGAATGCAGGAGAGCATAAGGACTAAGAGGTTGGTGATACAGAATTGGGATCGACAGAGAGATGAAAAAAGTAGGCAGGAGTACAAGGAGATGCGGCAGCAGGTAAAGAGGGATGTGGCATATGAGGAGCTGTATGAGAAGTTGAACAGCAAGGAAGGAGAAAATGATTTGTTGCGATTGGCCAGGCAGAGGGACCGAGCTGGGAAGGATGTGCTGCAAGTTCGAGCAATAAAGCACGGAGATGGAAATGTGTTGACTAGTGATGAGTGTTGAGAAAGTGGAGGAAGTATTTGAGCAGAGAGAAGATTGGATGAGGTGGAGATGGTGAAGCAGGAAGTGGATAGGATTAGTAAGGAGGAAGTGAGAGCAGTGATTAAGAGGATAAAGAGTTGAAAGTTGGTTGTTGTCTGGGGTTTCTAAATCCACTTAAAAGAAAATTGCAGAGAGTTCAAAATTCTGCTGCGCAAATTCTCGACAGCTAAATACATTTCTCCAGTTTTGGAGTCATTGCACTGGTCAGGTTTTGGATTGATTTTAATTTATGGTTTTGTACTTATAAGGAACTACATGATATGGGTCTGCATTATCTGTTAACTTTGAACCCTTTACACTCCCAGGTGTGATCTTCGGCTTTTTCTTCTTGTGCTCCAAAATTATGGAATTCTCTTCCCGCTCAGACCAGACAGGGATCCTTTTAGTATTTTTATATTATTATACCGTATATTATATAGTATTTTATAGAGTATTTTAGTATTGTATATATGATGAATATCTTGTTTTTATTTCTGTCTTTTTTTCTTGTATGTTTTGTAAAAGGTTTTGAGATGTACTTTTACAGACACCAAGTCTGGTCTAAGAACAAACCCAAACGTCCACTTAGTACACTTAATCCATCTAATTCCACTGAATAATATGACAGGACATGATGTATTTAATCAGGGACAGCAGGAGACAGCTCACCTGTGTCCGCCTTGCGGTTGGTACAGTCCTGGGACATACTCTGTAGACGTTTTGTATATTCGTCGCTGTACGACACGCGAAGCCTTTCCCCGACCGCCAGTCTGCGACACACACGGAAGTATATATGCCCATCATGCTGAAATGCACTCAAATTTCTCTCACCCTCCTCTGAAGACATCCGGATGTATCTAATAAAAAAAATAAAAACAATTAATGAACAAAAAACCCCCCAAAAAACTAAACGATGTTGGTCAGAGAAGACCGCTGATGTTTACCTCATCCAATTTGCGATAGTTACGTCACAGCCTTCGATTGTTTTGTAGGTGTTGTTCTCATCAACAATCTTAAAGAAACCGATCAGATTAAATAGAATTAATGGTTCAGACTCAAAAAGTTGGAATTTGATGATCTTTGGAATCCTTCCTACCATCCAGGAGTAAGTTCCTGAAGGTTTGTCATGTGCTCCCAAGAGTTGGCCTTGGTACGGCCCGAACAGCGCTCCCTTAGGATATTCTCATCCATGCAGCACACATCCACGTCCTGACCTTCCCTAACGATCTGGATCCCGGAAGGCACAGTGAGAGCTGCACGATCAGGCACTCCGAGCGCAGTGGGCGTATCAGGCACAAACACGGGGGGGCCGTGGTTTAGACATTCCTCGAGGAAATACTCCTTACATTCTTCACAGACTACAAAAAACACAATTTAGCAAAAATATTGGACTTTCCATTAGACTGTCACTATATCAAATGTACTGTTTCTTTTTAACAATTCGTGTAACGACTGAATACCTACACCAGCGGTCAGCGTTCCGTTGTCCCGCATTCACTCCGTGCTCATGGTTGACTTTTTTTTTCTCTTTAGGCTCCTCCGAAGACGCATCGTTGATGCCGCTGAAACATCACACATTGCAATGCATTCAATTAGCCTCATTATTATTTAATCACACGCACAAAACGGCTGCAAAGAAACCCCTTTTACGGCACTCTTTCATTACTGTTTATAACATGCCCTATTTAAAGTGCTACTACTCTGGCTGAGAATTTTCATGTGGAGTTTCTATACTATATATTACATTAGTTAAAGGTACGAATTGAGGATATTTACTGCATTTTAGCATCTTCGGTAGTTTGTAGTCTGAGAACATTCAGTGCTATGAAAACTCAATAAATCAGTTTCCTAAGAGACAAAATGATTATTAACTTTAATGTTTCTAGGAACATTGGGAAGGGCACACAGTTCCCTAGACTTATGAAGTTCTGCAGGTAGCATACAGTAGGTAAGAGAAGACAAAATATGACAATGAATCAAAGCTATGTTGGCTTTCCAAGTTTAAAACAAAAAGTATATTAAAATATTTACCCTGTGCTGCATTCTGGCTCAGTTTCCATACATGGCTCAGTGCGAAAGGTGATGGCGTCCGCCATGATTGACGCTGGATGGAGGGCCACAACCTGGCCTATTTTCATGCAAACATCCTACAACTGTGAAAAGAAGAAAAAAGTTAGCATGTCCTGATTTCATGTTAATGTCAGTTTTATGTCACCGCCTATTATTTTGCTTTTTCTCTCGATCGACAGTAATTCGATAATTATCAGATTATTTGATAAGTAGGGCTGCAACAACTAATTGATAAAATCGATCTTCTGCTTCTTTCGGTTGCTCCCATTAGGGGGCGCCACAGCAGATTGTCTGTCTCCATACCCTGTCCTCTACATCTGCCTTTTTCAAACCAACTACCTGCATGTCTTCCCTCGACACATCCATAAACCTACTCCTTGGTCTTCCTCTTTTCCTCCTTCCTGATGGCTCCATCCTCATTATTCTCCTACTGATATACCCCATGTCCCTCCTCTGCACATGTCCAAACCATCTCAATCTCTCCTCTCTCACCTTGTCTCCAAAACGTCCTACATGCACTGTCCCTCTAATAAACTCATTTCTAATCCTGTCCATCGTTGTCACTCCCAACAAAAACATCAACATCTTCAGCTCTGCTACCTCCAGCTCCACCTCCTGTCTTTTACTCAATGCCACTGTCTCTAAACCGTACAACATCACAGGTCTCACCCCAGTCCTATACACTTTCCCTTTCACTTTTGCAGATACCCTACTATCACATAATCGATAAAATCGATAATAATCGATAATGAAATTTGTTGTAAACTAATGCGTTTATCGGTTAATTGGGCTGCTCTAGTTATAGGTTGGTGTGACGGCAAGATAAGGCAGAGAAAAAACAGGGTCTACCGGCAACAGGAAAAGTCCTGTGAGAGAAAAAAAAAAGAGAACAAACTGTTGTCCTAAGATAGTAGTCCTGCAGTACCAAATGACATTTGCCAAAATATTCTGCATTGCATCCAAGAGATATTTATAGAACAGCCATAACAAGCAAGATTCAAATTAGTGCCAATGTAAGCTAAAATCACTGTTTGGGGAAATCATTTTAATAGTAAGCATATGGTCTGTTTAGTAAGTGTTAAAGGGTTTAGTGACCCTAGGAAACGAGAGAGTGCATTGACTCAGAAGGCAGGAGAGCGGTTTTATGGAGAAATCCACACCAGACTTCTTGCTTATAAATTTTTGATTTGTGAATATATAAAAGTTTTTGCCGCAACATTCTTTTCATTTAATAAAAAAGATCACTTTGTTCGTTTTCACTTTGGCTAATGGTTTACTATATTACCCACAATGCCACCTGATTGGCTTTTGGCACCACTGGGAATTTCTATGTCTAGTGATTGTGATGCAGCGGCGCTTTAATCTTTTAGTCCCACTCTCTCATCTGCAAATCTGAACACTCTGCTGTACAATTAAGAGTCAAATGCTAACACAAGGTGCATGTTTACACTACTGGCTAAAAAAATAAAAGGCAGAACTCGCAATGGCTTTTAATATTCTTAACTACTAGTCATTATTCTTGAACTTGGTCAGAAAAAATTTAATGGTAATAACAATATAAATAACAAGACATCAAGAGACAACAAATGACTTTTTAATGGGAAACAACTCAAACCCTGAGCTATTTAGGGCAAGCCATGACTCGAGGAGATGCCATGCTAATTATATTAGGTCATAGATGTTAGACCATCGATCTATCCATCCATCCATCCATCTATGAAATCATAAATGAGGAGAACCGTGGCAACTAATTTTATATATAACCCAAATATTATTGGTATAATGCAAAGAAAAAAATGCATTATCTTGTGTTTGAATTTTTTTTTAACTTATGCCGCTTTTGCTACAAATAGTCTAGCTGCTAATGCTAGCGATATGGATTCTTTAGCATTTTATGTTCAGCTGCAAGAATTTCTCTTAAAAGGAGAAAATCCTGACAATTCCACATAAAGGGAGTGAATGAAGGATGGAAGCAATGAAGACATCTGTTAAAGTCTGCTGAAATAAGTAGGACAGACTCCACACACACACACACACACACACACACACACACACACATCTGTATTACCCAAATGTGGTCTAAAAATGTAAACTATTGAATTGAATTTTCTATTAATGTAATTTATCAATTTAATTTGTGACAATTTAATTGACTACTCAATTTATTTAATATAATAAAAAATTGTATTACATTGTAAATTGTATTGAATATATTATTTAACCAAGCAGACATTTTATTTCAAATTGTTTAAAAAAAAAAAAAAAAAGTATAAATTGGAAAGAACTTAGCGATTCAAAAGATAATGATGGCAGATGAGGTAGAAGTTAAAAAAATAAAAAAAAGGTTGCAGAAGTATATATTTCTGCTGAATTCAGTCTTCCTCTACAACCCTGTGTCCTGAACGTAGTTCCTTTAGATTTACATTATAACTTTATTACTGATTTTATTTATTTTGATATTATTCAGCCACCACAGCCTTTCATCAGGAAAAGATTCGGGCACCTTTGTGTTAGTGGTGAATCAGTGCAATATCAGTAAACACAGTAATAAGTGTGTATTGTTGGTTTTCTTTATTTCCAAGAAGATCTTTTGAAGAGATCTGGTGAGAACATCCGGCTTGGGTTTGAGCAGCTAAGAGCACAGAGATGGTCAACTATGTGATGTGGTCAGTAATAATCTAAAGCTTCTAGACTGAATAAACATATAAATAAATAAATGTGCTTAATAAATGCTTGAGATGTTTTGGTGTGGATCATTCAGAAGCTGCATCCAGTCTATGCTTCGAAGCTGGGCTTGTCTTTGGGATTTTATTGGACAGAAGTTGGGTGAACACCAGGTCCTGAGGTGCCTTGTAGTGTCAGGTGAGACAGACAGACAAAACAGACAGGAGTCAGACACGGAGCGCGCGCCCCGAATTATCTCGAGTGTTCAACGTATTTCATTCGGGGGAGGGGAGAAGCAAGCAAGCTGGAATCTGATTGGTGGAGGGAGCCGTCAATCATACATGCTAGTCAAAAAGCCGAGCGGGGACGAACGCTAGCACCACAAACAAACCCGAGCAAAGATGTTCACGAAGTCCCGAAGAAGCGCAGTGAAAACCACAGGGGGGCTGGACGTCCAGCTCTAACGCTGCTGGAGATGGAGAAGGAGAGGGAGAAGTTTCTCCTCGGCTAGCCCCCCCTTTTTAAATAAAATACATAAAGACACGAGTCACTACGCAAGGCCACTGGCGACTTACCTAGCGCTTTCGGAAGCCATTTTCATTGGCCACAGTGTGTGGGCTAGTGCGGGACTCACCTTGTGCACCAGACCGCAGTCCGTCCTGAGCTCTTCACTTCCCCCTCCAGTGCACCAGCCGCGACGACCCCCACATCCACCAGCTCCACCCAGTAAAACTAGTCTAATCGAGAGGCAAACTTTTAGCTCCTCACATCTTTTCTACCCAGTCAGCTGCTTCTTGCAGCTTTGACCACCATCTTTTTTTTTATTACAGGAAATGACATGGAAAAACGGAAGAAAGCTGCGAGGAGCGGGTCTAATGTGTCTGGAGAGGACTAGAAAAGTTTTCCTCCTCCGCCAACAGTTTCCTTCATGTGTCTTCAGTGCATGAGAGACACATTTAGACAAGATTCCCCCACCCCAATTTCACACTACACTAAGAACTTGGATGATTCCCATTTCTTTGCATAACACGTCCACACAAGTCCTATCCCTTATTATTATTTTATTATTATTTTTTTAATTAAAATGATACCAATTGACATGGCCATCCTTACTCCATTTTTACTTTCAACACCATTCGGGGCATGACATTACAGGAAAATCATCAATGCCAAGATAGTGTGATGCAGCTGGATGAAGATGTTTCAAAAACCAGATCGAAACTAGATCTTGACATTGCGCTTACAATCTTATGATAATCTCATTTCATTCCTCAAGTCGAATTTGGACAAAAGGACCAGCCAAATGAATAAATGTCATGTGTGCTATGCTGTTACAAAAAAAATAATGCCTGGAAAACTTTTCTAATTTTAAATCATTCTGCTTAAGCTTCTACTCGGACGTGGCAGCTCGGTGGTTGAGATGTTTGGTTCTGATCAGAAGGTTGCGAGATCAAATCCCAGCACCACCAAGCTGCCACTGCTGGGTCCTTGAGTGTGGTTCTTAACCCTTCACTCCTCAGTTGTGTGGATAATGACATCTGTAAAATTCTGTACATATAAATAATATGAATATATATCAATATTTTAAATAATATACAGAATTATTCCTTCAAAAACAAACAAAGATGTAAAAGCATTAAGACAGCATTGGAAGCGCATTTAAAATATGTAGCAGACCAAGTTTCTTGGTAAATTTATTAACAAAATGATAAAATAAATAAATACAAATTGATCAATTGCTCCTAATATCAATTTTTGTCTCACGTTCCCTACAGTATTTCTAAACACTGCATACAAACAACTCAGCACAGGCTCAAATACATGAGAGAGGTAAGAGAACCGACCAATTCACTCACGATGTCAGGCGAAAAAAGACAAAGCAAGAGTTCTGTAACAGAAAGAATTCATAAAAATAAACGCACTCCGTTTTTTTTTCGTTTCTTAAAACCATTATGAAAAATACAAACAATTTTACAAATATTTATATTGTGTGTAATAAACAATTTACACATAGTTCAGCACACCAGGTGAACGGGTTTGTAATTACTCAAATCGCTACAATGCATCTTGTGTTTCTTTAGTGGAAGATTTTCCTTTTTTCGTCTTTTTTTTTTTTTCCATTTTCTTTTTTTTTGCACGCGTAAACAAAAGTACTCCGATTTTCAAGAGTTTGACTGCAGATGAGGTAAAAGACACAGGCACGCGCTCTCTCTTTCATACATACACGCATACAAAGGAGGTGTACAATACCAGGGAAGTTACTGTATAATGAAATGTATTAACAATACTAGAAGGCCACAATCATGACGGAGTATATATATATATATATATATATATATATATATATATATATATATATATATATATAAATATATGAAAAAAAAAAAAAAACTGTCAGAGGGAATATAATGCACATGTGTGAATATGGATGAGCAGATTTAATGAGATGTACAGCTGGAATGGATCTGTAATCAAATGTTCCCATATATGCATAAAATGTCGTCCCTATTCTCTCATTTCGTAAACCCCAGATTACACTGCAGCGAGGAATGACTCAGAAAAACCCGAAGAAGTCTGACGTTGAACATAATGCTGGAAGAGAACTAGACAGTGATATGTATTTAGAAACGTAAAATAATGTTCCTCGTAGCAAAAATGCACATCTGCAGTGTCTTTGGGTTTTCTGATCGTAGCGTTTTCGCCACCGCTTTACTCCAGTAAGACGTTTTCTTCACGCACGCGTCACTCGCTAAACTATCTAGACTAACTGTAATTCAGCAATGGCACATGTACCAAAGTCAGATGTCAAATTAATAAGAAAAATAAAAACAAAATGGTCCACTGGTGATGAAATACTCCACATTGGTGATAAGCTGGGTGGCTTTCAGATTAATCGCGAGCGCACGTAACTGTTCCAGTGATCGACTGATTTTATTCTCGGGCCCGAGATACCAGAAAATCCAGAAGAACGAAAGAGTCTGTTTGTTCATCAATTTAAAAAAATTCTAGACACACAGCATGCATGTACCGTTTTTCTTTTTCATCTTGCTGCCAGTTCAATGTAAAGTAACACAAATAGTTACAAAATAAATCTCGGAGCTAAATGCATATTTCAAAGATTCGACAAAACATTTCATAACCTTGCATAAGGTGGCGTTTGCTATTGAACTGATTGGTCGTGTGGTGGGGTTTTTATTTTGATCGCCTCCGCCAAAGCCTAGGTTGTGTTTTGAATACCTGATGGAACAGTAAAAAAAAAAAAGAATTAGGTGTATTACGTTGGTAGTAAAGCGCTAATCACAAGTAGTGGATCAACAGAATGAGCGATTAATGAGCGATTAATGAGCGATATTAGACTGTAAGTAATAGTACCGGGTGATGAGTACAAGGCTTGGGAGACGACGTCCTGTTCTGACGGATATTTCTTGGTGTACCTTTAATACTATCACTGCTAAAAGTGCATAAACCACAGAATACACAAACAAAAAAAAGTCAAACTCACATATAACCCCCAAAACCCCTCTCCTTAAAATCGCTTACACAAGTAAAAACCTTGCACCGTTACGCAAAACGTCAGATTACGCCACTTGGTTCCTTTCCGTATTTATCCCAACCATGTGCAGTAACTATGATAAACACACTATTGTTGTGAGTGTTGAACAAAACCTAGAAAACAACTATTAAGGCGACTCTTTAACCTGAACGTCAAGTTTTTGAAGCTTCCATTTTAAAAGCGGGTGTAAAACGTCTACGTTCGAACGGAACGCGTTAATTTTTACTTTTGGTCTGCTAAAAGTAAGACTAAAATCGCTAATTGCAACTGTGCTTCTGTTTTAAGGACGCCGCACGCGAAGGGCTTGAGACGGATTGACCGACGTGTTGGAATATATCTAATGCAGGACAGGAAATTGAACAGGAATAATGAATAAAGGCACTCTAAGGCACCTGTAAATGGAGGAATAGCTGTGTAAAAAAAAAAACTCTCAACTTTATGAAGCACTAGACAGTAAGGGGGTCTCAGAAGGCCATCAAATGTCCTTTCAGGGTTTAGATTATAACAACCTAGAAAGAATTCGCATCCTAGATGGTAATTGAAGTGTTTCACGTTCATACAAAACAATCTGCTTCCATGACTCCCGTCTGTCTATCTCCTAATACAAACGACGGCGTATTAGGTCTAAGGTTAGGTCGTAGTGAAACAGTCTGAAACCGTGAGACCCTGAAAAACAGCAATAATTGTGCATGAAAATTGACACGGTACAATGATATTTGTTGTTCAGTAATAAACTAATCTGTCTACGTAGCCTGGATGAAGATATGTCAATGTGGAGAGCGATGTAAACGTGTTCAAGGTGCCAGCTGTGTAGTACCATTAAGACATGAATGAATGAAGACGAGCAGGAGTCGAGGCGGAAGAGGTAAAGTAAACGTGCGGCTCGGTCTGAGGGAAGGCCGAAAGCAATGGCTCAAAAACAAGTGGTACGAAGTCAGAAAGAAGATGCCTCTGCTCGCAGCTCATCTTCATTACACAATGTTGGGACCAAAAAAATAAAAAATAAAATTAAAAAAAATCATGTCGGCAAGCATAAAGCTAATCAACAAACAGGCATAATTCACTTTCTAAAGCTTTGCCTTAGTCTTGCGAGAATAGGTGTTTGCTTTAGTTATTTTAGCTTGTGCTTTATATCTAGGGTTTCCAGTCTTTTGTCTTATTACTAAATTTGGCTCAAACAGCAAACCCTCAAGTTTAAGACAGCAAATTGTGAAGCATTATTGTTATAGTGATGGTTTCTGTATGTTTTCCATACAGGATGATGATGATGATGATGATGATTCAGGGGAAGAAAGAAAGGAGTGGTGATCTATTTCTAGACTGGACATAAAATATGCTAACTATATTCTGGATGTAGGGGGAAAAAATGTTTTTGGCAGTTTACTAAAAAAAAACAAAAAAACCAAAAAAAAAACACTCATTATGCAATGCCCTTCTGCTTGCAACTAAGAGTTCCTTGCATAATCGATGCCATTTAACACCTTTGATAGCAAGTTACTGTTTAAAACAGAAACAGAAAAGCACTTGTTTTTGTGTGAAGACTAGGAAGACCTGAATACATTTTGCTATTAACAAAAAGCCAGAATACTCCTCAGACATGGACACCTTAGTTTTTGTTGTTTTTGCCCTTCCCCCCTCTCCCCCTTCCCTCAACACAGTGAGCCTGCAATGTTTCACACACGGGTGCATTAAAGACTCAATAAACAAGAGCATCTTTTTTTTTTTTCCTATCAAGAGACGCGGTTGCGTTTCCTCGCGCCGCCGATCAGACGTTATTCTCTTCTGACGGTTCGGTCTGAGGCGTACTCGATATGGGTCTTCTTTTTGTCGCCATATCATTTTGCGTTCTGCAGCTCGGATGAAATGAAAACAGGATGGAGACGTCGGCATTTTGTAGTCCTGATTCAGTCTAACAAATGCCTGTGACTTCAGAAGCCCCGGCGCTTCCTGCCGCTGGCAAATACTGACGCAACTTGTCCAAGCTCGGGACAAGAAGCTTTTGGTTTAGGAAGGGTCCTCTCAGACCTGGCTGGGGGACGCGAAACGAGGGTGGACAGAGCATGCAGTCTTTGGACATGTGTGACCTGCCACCCTCTTCCCAGAGAAAAGGAAACTAAGACAACTTAAAAACAATCCCCATGAGTTTCAAGGGCAACTGTTGCAGGCACACACTGGTGTGATGAGATATATTCAGTTATCCTTCTCCTTCATTATTAATGGAATTCGCTCTCGGTTTTCACTTATTAAAAACAGTCCGCTAATTGGTATGACACTGTATTATAAAGCACCTTTCTACAACTTTCTCGGGCGTATTCGTTGAAAAGAACATGACTAATTCACCTCGGATGTAGAAGCACTGTTGACAGTCTCACCTTACACTGGAGGAAACAAATTTCGAATTAAAATGCACAGATATATGTATAATATATATAGATTGGCAACTTGGTGCACCGGTGCTGGATGCAATAAAAGTTGTTTTTAAATGTTTTGGGAGAAGGAGAGGTATACTTAGTTGAGTCGACTGGAATAAAGACTCATTTGGAGATGTCCACGCTATTGAGTGCCACTGGCAAAAGCTGTTGTGAAGATTCTAAGATTTTTCCATTGTTGGTGTTCTTGTTATGGTCCACGTCCTCTACGTCCATCTTGACTGCCTCTTCGCTGTTGCTGGCATCGGGAGTTGTCGTTTCAGAGTTTGTTACATTCACAGGACTTTCTCCATCCTTTACGGGGCTCTGGGAGTCCGTCTTGCCGTTCTCTTTAACCTCTGTGACCTCCGCTGGCTTCACGGCAGCGTTCGTCGTGTCCATGTCATCTCGAACTGCTGTGTTATTGGTCTGCGTGACTCCTGATTCTTTCGGCTCGGCTTCCGGAGTTACAGCGGCAGCTGAGTCAGCCATCTCACCCACCTCTGGCTCAGCCTGCGCATTGGGAACGGTGCTAGCTGCAGGGACCTGCGCACCAACTTGGGCATTGGACCCTGAGGGCTTGGCGCACGAATGTACTGTACCCTTGGGCTCCTGGGAGCCGTCAGTCTTGTCCTCAGTGTTGTCCTCCTGGTTTGCGCAGATCTCTAAAGTCTGAGACAGGTTAAAGCTGTGGATGAGGCGTACCAAGTGTTTCACTTTGTCCAGCGAGGTCTGCATTTCCTTCTGCCGGGCCAGGATGCTGTTCTTGGTCTCCATGCATTTCTTCGACATTAAAAAGACAAGCAGATTTCGTTAGTTCTGAATTTGTTAAAACCAGAGCACTATTATAGTAATAGAATATGGTGGAAACATCAGTCAGGTACATTTCTAATGCCATCTTTGTTTCCTAACCCATTTTTACTGAAGACAGGTTGAACTCACATTTTTGTCACAACTCAACCAGTGTTAAAAAAAGGCATTTTTTAATGTACCACTATTTAACGTTTGAAGTGAACTTTGCTGCCATCACAGTAATCCCAGCTGGCCCAATTTTGACTGCTCTCGCCCCACGTTTTTTGACCATGTTGTGCGCAGAGGAATTCGATTTCAAGTTCAAAACAAACTGCAACAGCAAAATGGGCCAATACTTAGGCTTACAAAGATGTTTGGCTTAGTTCAAAACCGTACAAATAAAACTATTTACCTTAAGTCCCTATGCACCTGCATACCACTGCTGATTTGTGTTTGGTGACTCAAACAAAGTCCAAAAAAGGCGCAAAAGCAAAAATTGCAAAATGGCTACTAGACTGAAAAAAAAAAAAGAACCTTAAATACTTTTGTCTCATGTCTTCGAGAACTGAAAATATAACTGGCCAAAACAGAGTGAAAAATTGCAGGGGTGAATTTGGTGTGATCCATCTGCAGCAATTTATGCAAGATCAAAGGAAAATAGTTTGATATAAAAATAAATTTAATAGATCACTCTTCCTAGAAGGCCGAGCAATGAACGATAAAAAATAATAAATATATATTGCCCAGATGTCATGGCAGAGAGAACTGACTTGTGAGCCAGCTTTTATCATGTATTAATTCTACCAGTAAGATAAAATCTGCGTCGCACTGCCCCAGCATACTGCTATCATCTATACAGATCACACCAGCCTACTTTTATACAGGTTTTTTATCTTAATAGAACAAATAGCCTTATTACTGTAAACATACATTTTTGATTAGACCTGCTAAATAAAATAAAATAAATTAAATAAATTTCTTAATGCCATTCAGACCAGTAGGAAATGCCAGGTTTTTTTTTAATTTAAAGTCTGAAATATAGTTTGTATGAAATATCTGTAACACAATTTGGACTGTAATGAGAATAATTATTAAAAATGTAAAGAATAACCTTTCAAATAAAATACAGTAAGTTACAAAAGATACAATTCCTCGGCTGACTAAAGGGGGTTTTCATTGGTAAATCTATTTATGCGAAAAATAAATAAATATATAAATAAATGTAGTAGAGCATTTTATTTTAATTTACAGGATTTTCATGGGTAATCATTTTTGGTGTGTAAATGCTCATATAAACTATAAGTCGACCGATGGTTCTGCCGATTCATTGGCACCAGTAGTGATAGTTATTCATACTGATTCCATACACAAGTTTTTCCGGGTTGTGTCTGAGAAAGTCTGCTGACATTATTCTGTACGAGAGCGGCCTCTAGAGGCGAATCACTGACACCACGCACACCAGCTCTACTTTCTCCATTATAATTCGAGGATTTTTATATTTAGAAATGGACCATGTTAACTTTTCCCTGTTTCACAAGCTCAAAGTGTGTCTTTTTTACTTATTTTGGATATAACAATTTTTATTTATTTTGAGTGTTTCTTCTTGTCCAATTTTACTCAATATATATTTATTTATTCATATTTACATTCAGCACATTTTTATGATTTGATAATTATTTTTTTGTAATAAAGTTCAGTACTATTTTACATTCACATATCGGCTGATAAATTGGTTTTCAGCAAGTACGATCCAACCTAGCTTTTGGTAAAATCGCTCGACCTCTACTATATCGACATTGAGCTTGAGAAACGAGGCCCAATGTTGGCATCCATGAAAGAAATTCTGCCTGACCTTCTAAACAGGCCTGTGCCTGGTGATGCTTAACCGAGTTGTCTACCGTTTATAGATACTTACTGTTATAGAGTTGCTGAGCTGCTTGACTCTTTGTTCCAGTTGTTCTCGCTCTAGTTTGAGCTCAGCACTCCACTTCATCAGTTTCTGCTTTTCTTCTTCTTTTGCTGGTGAGAACGCAAAACAAACTGAGGTTTTCATTTGAAAGACTAAAACAGAGATGGGCAACTTTCATAGTGACGAGGGCCATCATTTTTTCTCCTTCATAAAAGGGGACCAGATTATTAATCCAGACTAAAACAATTTCTCAATTTACTCTTTATTTAACTAAATGCACAATTAATACAAACGTATGCAGTTACGTTCATTCAAATGGCCAACTTCGTTAAATCACAAGCAAATGTACAAAACACTATTTTTTATTAGTAGCCAATGGAACATTCTCAAACTGCTCTCAAAGAAGTTAAAAATGCTATATAAAAGTTCTTGACAATTTTCTCGTCTCTAATTGCTTTGTAAATCACGCACTGCTTTACAGTTCCGACTGAAACCGCATTTGATGCCTTTGGTGATGATTCTTGAACCGTCACGCGTTTGGTGAAAAGGTTTTCAGTATTTCAGCTTTTAAATCTGAGCTGAGAGCAGATCTGCAATCACAGAGATATCTTCCATATTTTATTTGTGAGCAGTGGTTTAATGTTTTAAAT
The DNA here is from genome assembly GCF_014805685.1 of Silurus meridionalis. Taxonomy (NCBI): domain Eukaryota; kingdom Metazoa; phylum Chordata; class Actinopteri; order Siluriformes; family Siluridae; genus Silurus; species Silurus meridionalis. Next base: position 5,942,374 of record NC_060893.1, on the reverse strand, counting down.
GAAAATACTTCATAACCGATTACGTTTCCGAGCACACCAAACACATGGGTGCCCCCTTAAACCCTAGATAATCACAGTTTTGAAAGTTCTAGCAGCCTTTCTTCTTCTTCTTTCGGCTGCTCCCATTAGGGGGCGCCACAGCGGATCATCCGTCTCCATACCACCCCGTCCTCTACATCTGCCTCTTTTACACCAACTACCTGCATGTCTTCCCTCACCACATCCATAAACCTCCTCCTTGGCCTTCCTCTTTTCCTCCTACCTGGTGGCTCCATCCTCGGCATTCTTCTACCGATATACCCCATGTCCCTCCTCTGCACATGTCCAAACCATCTCAATCTCACCTCCCTCACCTTGTCACCAAAACATCCTACATGCGCTGTCTCTCTAATAAACTAATTTCTAATCCTGTCCATCCTCATCACTCCCAATGAAAACCTTAACATCTTCAGCTTTGCTACCTTTAGCTACACCTCCTGTCCTAGCAGCCTCTCCTGGTTGCAAAATTAAATCCATGGTCCTGCCAGTTGCCCAATGTTTATCAGATGCATTGTCCATCTTTAGGACTTCACTCTTCTCTTTAATCTTTGCTCACTGATTATCCGTCACTACATTCCGAATCTTAAACTTCACAATATGACGATGCTTTACCTTCTTTATACGCAATGTACGAATGTACGATCGCCAGGGTCCCGGGCCATGGAATGGCCTCCTCTTTTTTCAGTATCTGAAAAGAAATATGATATTAGCACTGGTACACAACTGAGCAAAATTTTTGGGACACCAGAATAAACACCCTTTCCCCAGTGATCGACTGCTTATGGTGTAGTGATGAACAAATAAAAGAGTTCAATGGGAGTGTGCTGGATGCCAGTTTTCATTTACATGATGAGTAAAATAAAAGGACAATTGATTTAAGACCACATGGAAAGTTAGAAATACTTATAAGCAGCCTTATTGTTTTTTTTTTTTTTGGTGTGGGTCAGGGGATGTATAATTGATGAGAGAGAAAGAGAGAGGCTTGGTTTTGGTTGAACAACTATATAATTACTGTATTTATGTGTCTGAAAAGTTGAGGTCAGGTTAGCAGGATTCAATGCAGGTTGAGTTACGAGTTTGGGGATCTTTCGTAAAGGCAGAGTGATGTAGTTTACCTGGTCTTTACATTTGGGACAGATCCACATGCCTTTAGGAATATTTTTGAGGGGCGGGTCCAGGCAGTCGAGGTGGTAGACGCGTGAGCACGTGTCGCACATGAGCAACTGGCCACTACGTCTGCACACAGTGCAGAAATCCTCATGGATGTCTCCCTGTCAGGAAGAACGGCACGGGTCAGTACCACCACCGCTCTGTGCTGGACCAATCAAACTGGGGGAAGGGCAGGGCAGGGAGGGAAAGTTCTGTCTGGCTGATTTGCAAAACTAGTGGTTCAAATAAAATCCATTATGGAAATTTAAAGTTATTATTATCTTGGAATAAATTCAGGTCAATTCATGTGTGTAAAATGAGCCTAATTTATATTAATAGATGTATTAAGACTCAAAAGCTTCAAATCGGCGAAGGGAACAGACAACTGTACACCGATCAGGCATAACATTATGACGTTATTACTTGGAGTGGTGAAGTGAAAACAAAACTTGATTATCTCTTCATCATGGCACCTGTTAGTGGGTGGGATATTAAAAAGCAGCAAATGAACATTTTGCCCTCAAAGTTGATGTGTTAAATGCAGGAAAAATGGGCGATCGTAAGTTTGACGAGGGCCAAATTGTGACGTCTAGACGACTGGGTCAGAGCATCTCCAAAACTGCAGCTCTTGTGGGGTGTCTGCAGTGTTCAGTATCTATCAAAAGTGGTCCAAGGAAGGTGGTGAACCCGGTGACAAGGTCGTAGGCGGCCGAGGTTCATTGATTCACGTGAGGAGCGAAGGCTGGCCCGTGTGATCCGATCCAACAGACGAGCTCCTGTAGCTCACATTGCTGAAGAAGTTAAAGCTGTTAATACTCGACGGATCAGGAGTGTTTCGGCAGCAAAAGGGGGACCGACAAAATATTAGGCAGGTGGTCATAATGTTATGCCTGATTGGTGTAGCTGGGAAAAGAAACCATTTGAATCACTTTAGAACTGGTCATGTTTTTTTTGTTGTTTTTTTTACCATTTAAGAGATTAAACAAACATCAAGGATATTTTTTCGACATAAAAACACTATCGAGACCATTTTCTTCTTTCCGATGAAATAACAAAAACACGTGCATTGAGGAAAATCAGTTTTTGGTATTTCCAAGATGGGAAACGGGGGAGGATGTTCCTCAGCACACCATTCCACTACGGTACCTTCTGAACAGGGCAAGTGTGAAAGTGCAATAAGGGGCAAGTCTGTGGAATACACTATTGTACTCTAGAGCAGAGTGAAAACATGGGGTAACCTCTGTGGTTACTTACATCCCCGGAGCTGGGGCTGGGCTGAGGGAGAGAGTGGGGGTGGACGGGGAGGGGGAAGCCCCCGAGTTCAGGCCGCTCGGCGGCTGGGGAGGCGGGGTGACTGCTGGATGGGGAGAGCAGGGGGTGGCAGCCCAGCTCTGGCCCTGATGCACTGCTGCTGAATTTGGGTGGGCGACCTGATTGAAAATGAGACAGACGAGAAAAGGAAAAAAAAAAAAAAGAACAAAAAAAGATGGAGGAGGAGGAGGAAGGGGGGGAACAAAAAAATAAAACAAAGGTGAAATAATACAGATGATACATCGGGTCACAACATACCTTTGAAAGGGGGTCCTCGTTGGCTAGCATGAAAATGGAGGAATTAAAGAAAGCAGAGAAGAAAGGGAGGAATAAAAGGGAAGGAGGTCCAGAAAGCAATTAGTGCACCAAACAACGACGACATGCAGGGAGTTAGATTTGAGAGAAAAAAGACAGAGATACAAAGAGTAATACAAAGAGTGGATAATAGAATCAGAAAGAGGGAGAGAGAAAGACAAAGAGAGCAGCACACAAAAAAGAGCCAAGACACACACGGAAGGACGTTCGCTCCTTCCAGAGCTCCAGTAACACCGACAAAACTGATAATCAAATCATGCAGCTCTATTCGATGAATACGGTTTATTGTATGGTTCGAACAAAAAAGAAGAAATGCAATGCATGTTTATCTTTCCATCTTGTGACTACAACTTCATCCAGAGCAACAAACAAAAAACAAGATTTCTACAGCAATCACTAAGTGCTTTCACTTGCTGATAAATATGAGGCGAAAACATAATTAGTTCTATTAGCAAGTTAGTCCGTTTTTATTCGGGTTGATGGTGCGATAATTAAAATAAATTAATGCAATAAATACATCGACAAAAGCTTGCAGGCATGGGAAAGAGACTACAGCTTAAAAAAAGCAATAGCAAGAGGATGCACAGACTCTTAGACGCTGTGAGCTGACAAGACTGTAAAATGTTAGGACGTATGCGAAAGCAGGATTGGCAGACGACTGATGATACAACACGCACTGTAAGCATGAAGACAACAAACAGCTGTATCAAATAAAGTTGTTTAAAAGTGAAGCAGCTACTAACCTCTCTTCCTCGTTCCTTGATGGAGGGGAGTGTTCAGGTAGGTGACCGCACTCTTTTTCCTCTAGAAGGTGCAGTAGGACAAATTGGGTAATCAGAGAAGATGATGATGAAGCTTTATCAATTTGTGAGTTGCTGAGCGAAGCTATTGAAATAACCCCCTTAGTCCAAACTGATTAGAATGCAATGTGCAAGGTGTAGGGCTAAAACTGTACGGCAAATGATTTACCTTCGATGCTTCGTTTAGCCGTTTAACTACACACGGGGCAGTGTTTCCCCAGGGACCATTATTAATGACGCACCACGCGTTAAACTCTGGACTGCTCTAGGTGTCTCATTTATAAAATTGGTGTACGCACATTTCCAGTCCTGTTTTTTTTTTCCAGACTCAGGCCGAAACAGAAAGTTCCCAAAGATTTGAATAATTTCTAAATAAAACAAACAAAACACCGTACAGTGCGCTTACCTTTTTTTTTTTTTTTTTTTAAGTAATATTTGCTTTAATAATCATATAAAATATTATTAATAATACAATATTTTAATAATATTTGTACAATTTTTTTTCTCTCTTTTTATATATTTGTATTTGCATTTTGATTTAATATGGCAAATAAATGCACTAAATGAGATTTTTTTTCTAATTATTTTTTTTACGCAATTTTAGCAATAAAAATTCAATTGAGTATTTTTCTAAAAAGGAGACAATTTACTTGTTCATTTTAAGAGAGCCGTCTTATTTTCTCTTCTATATTTAGTATTGCTCTTTGATAAAGAAAAAAGTACTTATCTGATTACTCAATTAATCGATGGAATAATCGGTAGAATGCTCGATTACTAAAATAAATCGATTGCTGCAACTAACCTAGTTGTTAGAAACTGGCCTCAACCAAGCCCTAAAATAATTTTTTTCCCCAAGCCAAGTATCGCTAAACTTGCGTCTGTGGTACAATCAAGAGAGATTCACACCAGTAACAGAAAGCTGATTGGCTGTTGCACGTTGGTCTCTTTTGTAGTCGTAAACTAACAAACCACGGAAACTAACAAACAAAACCCCCAGTCTAAATTGCTGCAGGAGCATTTCAATGAGCATTGGACTCAGCGTTACAGTACATGGACATCAGAAAACTAAGACCTGTTTAAAATTATTTAAGAACTAGAACAGCAAATTGAAGACATAAGTTTCGAAATGAGGATAGTTCTATAGATACCTGCCAAACAGAACACAACGATAAAACATTATGCACTCGTAGCAATAAACAAGTGTGTATAATGTACACATTAATATATTTAGCTCCATGGTTTATGGTTTAGATGGGACCCAAACCTATTCCGCATGACTAGACAAGGACCTCCTATAGAACAGACCCGAAGTGGTCAGAAGTGGAAATAACTACTCCTCCACTCTGAGTCTGAGCACTGGTGTTACACAGGGTTGTATCCTAAGTCCTCTCCTGTACTCCCTGTTCACACATGACTGTGTTGCCAGCACAGTTCCAACACAATCTTTAAGTTTGCAGACGACGCCTTCATCTTGGGCCTCATAACTGATGGAGATGAGAGATCATACTGGTGATGGCAACATCTGCCTCAACATCAACAAAACCAAAGAGATGATCGAGTGGACTTCAGAAGGGTAACTATACCCCTTTACACATCGACGGAACCATCGTAGAAAGAGTCAAGAACATCAGGTTTCTTGGTGTCCACCTCTCAAAACTACATCCATGAACATACAGTCTACATGGTTTGGAGTGCTGACTGCACCCCAGGCCTCCACACCTCCACCCTACCATCAGTACCTGACTTTACTAACACCCTAGTGGCTGAATAAATCTCCACAAGCACACTCCAAAATCTAGTGAAACATCTTCCCAGAAGGGTGAAGGTTACAATACAGCAATTGGGGACTAAAAGTGAAATGGAGTGTTTGAAATAAAAATATTATTATCAGGAGTCAAATTTAAGGCAACAGTAAGTTCAAATATGAGATCATTTCCAATCACTGTATGAGGTTTAACTGCCCAAGAAAGCACCATTTAATAATGCATGTTGGATTCAAAGATACAAATAGAAGATTAATCCATTTTGTAAGTCTTTGTAGCAGTTAAAAATATATTTGCTCAATTAAAAAACATTATTTGTATTAAGTTTCATCCATGTTTTACATGCAACAGTCTCCCTCCACTGGTAACTGAGTGTAATAACAGAAAATGCACTATGTGGTATTTATGGACACCTGACCATCACTTCAATATGTGGTTCTTCACCAAACTGTGGAACTGTTATAGCAAATATTAAGTTTGTTCCTTTTATTTGGGCAATTCCTAATGGGTGCTCCAGGGGTAACTGTGGCAAGGAAAAACCCTCTGAGATAGCAGGAAGAAGAAAGCTTGAGAAAACCAGACTCAAAAAGGACTCAAGGTCAAGGTAGAAGAACCTGAGTGTCCTGCACAGAGCCCTGACCTTAACCCAACTGAACACATCTGAGATGAACTGGAATGATGACTCCATACCTCCTAATTAAACGAGTCGCTGACCGCACTGATGTACCGCAATGGTCACACATCGCCAGTCATGCTCCAAAATAATTCCCAGATGAGTGGAAGTTTGTATAAAGCAAAGGGGGAGTAACTCTGGAATGCAATGTTCACAGGTAGAGGCGTGATTATGAGGTGTTCAAAAACCTTTGCCAGACTTGTATAACACTCGTATATCATACAGCATGATCAGCAATTATCAGATTTACCTATGGTTCCCAAAGCAATGCAGGTAAACAAGTGTTTTTGCTAATCGCATTACAACATTTATAGACTGATTATTTTAGTAATCGAGGATTCTAACGATTAGTCCTTCGGTTAATCGGATATTTTCTTTATGAAAGAGCAATACTGAATAAGAGAGAGAAAATAAGACAGGCCTCTTGAAATGAACAAGCGATTTGTTACATTGTTAATGCTGAAATTGCAATATGCAAATTTATAAATAATAAAAACATCATTAATAAAAATATAAAAATAAATTTCAATTTACTCTTTAAAATAAGGTAAACGCACTGTATGGTGTCTTCTTTGTGTTTTAGTTTGAAATGTTCCCAAACTCTTGGAAACTTTGTCTTTCTCCTCACCCTCGCTGTTTTCTCTCCGTTCCTCTATTTTTCATTCTGCAGCGTCGTCTGTGTTTACCTGTCCGGGGGGTCTCATTTATAAACGTGACGGCAGAACATGAGCACCTGTAAGTAAACTCTGATCCCTGCGTACGCACAACGTGGAAACACAGACGACGAGAAGGGGAACCGGCGAGTCGGATAGCGCGCACAACCTTTGGACCACTTGTGGCGTATCCCACGTACGATACTTTTATAAATGAGACCCTAGAGTGGTCCAGAGTTTAGCAGGAGGTGCTTCAATAATAACGAACGGTGGGGAAACACATTGCTCCGTGTGTAGTTAAATGGACTAAATGGACTCGAGGAATCGTTTTAGACCTACATCAGTTACATCAATTCTAGATCCACTCTAAACATGTATGTACAACAATTCCAGAAAAAGTTGGAACACTGTGTAAAATGTTAATAAAAACAGAATGCAATGATTTGTGAATCTCATTCAAACTCAAAGCACAATAAAACAAACAAACAAAAAACCTTATCAAATGTATAAACTGAGAATATATCAAATTTCAAGGAAATAATTTCATTTTTGAATTTAATAGCTGCAACAGGTCTCAAAAAATGATTGCTTAAGTTTTAGGAGAGGAATGTTGTCCCATATGTGTCTGATACAGGATTCTAGCTGCTCAACAGTTCCGAGTATCCTTTGTTGTATTTTTCGTTTCATTATGCGCCACAGATTGGCGAGGCCCATCTTTATTTATGAGAGACTCTGTCTCTCTAAAAAGCACTATTTATACCCAATCATCTTACTGGCATGTTGTCAATTAACCTACTGTAATTTCCGGACTATTAAGCGCACCCATTTATAAGCCGCACCCACTGAATTTTACAAAGATTTCTATTTTGAACATAAATAAGCCGCACCTGTCTATAAGCCTGTCTACACTGAAACTAATGAACTTTACACAGGCTTTAACAAAAGACACTGTGTAATGGGTGAAATATGTTGTGGCTCCTTTAAGAGCAGAGCGCCATTTTGGGAATAACGTGCTGCCGCATTTTCCCGGTATTACTGCGTGTGTGCAAGACCGAGGAATATGTCCTTATTATTTTCTAATGCTCATTTCTAAGTTTCTTTGGCTAACCCGTAACGCTGTTGCCAAGAAAAATAAAAAAGCACAAGTTTTGGAAACCTGTCTGTGCTTATATGATTTCTGTTGCAACTGGAGTTAGCGAGCTCTCCCTTCACCCAGACTCAACACGTTACAACGGCTTGTATCTAAACAGTAGCCTACCAAGAAAGTCATTGTTCACTGTCTTCCTCCTTCCTTTCACAACTATTTCTCTCGGGAGTTTTTTTTTTGGCATCGTCATGCGTTTAAAAATCAACACCGGTGGAAGTTTTTCTCCCGATGCCGTGAAGTTCAGAACACAGGTGAGGTGCGTTTTTTCATTCCGTTCGGACATTTCATTGGTCTAATGTTATGGGGCTCAGTTTTTTTGGCTTCTAAGTTTGTGAAACCGAGAAAAACCCAGGCAAAATTCATAAATTAGCCACTTTGTTGTTTAAGCCACAGGGTTCAAAACGTGGGAAAAAGGTAGTGGCTTATAGTCCAGAAAATATGGTAATTAGTTTCAGTAATATGTTTTTTCTGTTCGATTGTAAAAAATATGGGTTTATGAGATTTGCAAATCTTTGCATTCTGTTTAGACAGTGTCCCAAATTTTAAAATTGGGGTTGCACATTTACAGAGAAAAGTATCTATACCTCGGGCTCGAATACCGCTCCACTGTACACAGGATTTGCTGTCGTTCTCCTTTTCCGTTCCTGCCTCCGGCTCTGAATCTCTGCAACAGAAATGCACGTCAGAGAAAGAGCTGTGCTTTCAATTTTGTTGAAAGTATCCAGTTGATCCTGTTCAGTGTTCCAGCACACTAAACAGTATCATTCCCCGAAATGGCTCTAATCATATTTAATCAGTCTGTGGGAGTGTATTCTTTGTTTTCGATAGACATGGTCCTTTCCCCCCCTTTCAATCAATGAAAACAGCATAGAGGGGAAAATAAAATGACCCATTGTAAATCAGCTCAGTGTCCGCATTCAATAGCATTCATTAACTCGTGATTGCTGAGAGCATTGGACCATTATGTACGTACAGAAAAAAAATTACTGCTTTCAGCTTTAAAGAAAAAAAAATCTCCATGTGAGACCAAAGTTAATTTATTTTTAAATAATTTGAAATGTAAAAGAAAGAAAACATGAGAGCTTCTAGTCTGAAAAGAAAAAAATTACCAGGTAGCACATAATGGGAAAGCAAACCAAAGACTAATTAAACTACATAAAAACCCAAATCAGATGCTCTTAATCTAAACAGTAAATTAATCCCAGTTGTAAAACTAGTTATGGTAAAGGTAGACTTACCTTCGAGGTGGTCGTGTGTGACCAACCCAAGAGACACCATGAAGGCAAGTTTCTGCCAAAAGAGATATTAAATATATAATTGAGCATTAGGTAACAAAATATTATTTAAAAAAAAAAGCAGTTTGATCATCAGAGCAGTTACGATTATCAAGTTACCTGTGGATTCTCCTCTCGTTTGACCTTCGGTGGTGAAAGAGAAGGAGATGTTAAAGTAGGGGTGCTTGTGAGCACCTGCTCTGAAGCCCCCTGAGTTTTCACAGTCTGACAGACAGAAATGGGAAGGATTTAAATGACAGCCATGAAATTTGAGAAAACATCCAGTCGTGTTTTTAGAGACACACATTTTTTGTTTATATACAACAAACTCGGTAAAAGGCAAAAGCCAGAAACATTTTGGACACAGTGAAAGAAGGTTCTGTAAACAGATGAGTCCAAATTTGAAATTTTGGCTCCAACAAAACAGCTTCTGTAAGATGGAGAACAGAAGAGATGATGTAAGCAGACTTCCTCACCCCCACACTCAAACATGGAGGTGGAAGCTTAATGGTTTGAGGTTGTTTTGAAGCAGAGAAGGTTGGCGGGAACCAAGGAAACCAACATGGCTACCGTTCCATACTTTAACACCATGCAATTCCGTCATTGAGCTGCAGGGTAATCTATCAGGGAATGGCCTGCCCAGTCACTGCTCGTAAAATCCTATTGAACTGCTCTACTCTGGCAAGTTTTCTAAGAGACATGGTGAAAGTATTTCAGCTGAATGTCAGGAAAAAACTGTCCGGATGTAAAAAGTGTTTAAAGCTGTTATTCATGCTAAAGAAGGATTTTCCAATTAAAATAAAGTTCAACATCTGCACATATTAATCAGACTATCCATACATACATCATTATACTTTAAAATTACATAGTTCATTACATATAAACAAAAGGAACATGCAGGAAAAGGAGTTTAAAGTTGCCAATGGTGGTGTTTAAAAACTATCAATATCAAATGCAATACTCTCACCTTAATGTCTGCATTTAAGCTGCTGATCTGCAGAGTCTTTACTGGGCCACTGATCACAATACCGGTCACTTGACCTGCGCTGGCTCCTGTAGAAGCGATGCTTTTGGGGATGGTGCAGGACTGGCCGTTAAGAATGCGCACTTGTTGGATGTTGCCTGCCGAGGTGGCTAGCGTTGGTGTTAACTTGGTAGTGAGCATGACTGATCTCTGGAGCAGCTGTGGAGCAGCCATCATGGGCGGAGGAGGAGCAGGGGCGATGGGAACGTTGTTGGGAGTAACGGGTTTTGGGCGCACCTACGAAATAAAGAGAAAGGAGCTGGTTGTGTCACCTCCCACTTTTCTGAATTTTTTATGTTTTTGTCAGACAGGATCCCATGCCGTTAACAACCATCATGCTGACTTGTTAGTTCCAGGTAAGGCTACTTGCAGGGCTCTGGGGAAGAATTTTATCAATATAGAGAAGACCAGAAATCCTCCTTCTGCACTAATTTTCTTGACTTCAATAAAAGTGGGTTAAGTTGATTTATCCAGCAGAAGCAGTTTTAGCCATTACAAAATTCTTTGCTGTTATATAGTGAAATAACATTTATAAATTAGGTAGATGAGTTTAAAGATAAAAAAAAGATTAAAAAAAACAATGTCTGGTCATTAAAAATACATATAAATTGCATCTCAGAGCCCCAATTAGCATTAACAAGACTTTGTTACAAGTCAAAGGACAGTTTTTTTAAGAAAAAAAAAACAAACAAACACACGAATGTCAAGCAAAGGGACTGCCAAAGCAAAACGGAACTTGCTGAAAGAAAAGCGGAAAATCAAATCTATTTATTACGAAGGGCAGAGTGCAAACAGCAGAGCAACACAAGCGGTAAGTAAAGCAACGCTCGAGAAACGCTCCGATAGAAACGTCCTTACAGTGACGGACACACTGCGACACATTGGCAAACACACTAGCTGCAGAAAAAAAATGGGAGGGTGAATGGAACGGACAAATGACTGCAGCCAGCTCCGGGTTAGAAAACGAGACAGTTACAGTGAGTCCTGTATGTTTATTTCTACACCTATGGAACTTGTATATGAATCTCAGAGTATAATTATATGGGTAAGAAAGAACAAAAATGATTATATGTGTACGGTTTGGATCGTCCTGAGAAGTCTTCATTGGGTGAGGCTGCAATATGAACAACTTCCTCACATTCTAAATCTAATCTGTGTTGTTAGAGTTCCTCTAGTGGCATCAGTGTTGAACTGCACACGCTGGGACAGGGAAGAGGGGGGGCGGTGGGCGGATCTTACAGAGACGCACCTGTGGCAGATAGGTGGGTCGAGGCGTCAGTCTAGGAGGAGGGACAAACTGGGGAACTTTGATAGGCTGAGCCGAGGTGGTGCTGGCCTGCACCTGTGACAAAACCAGCGCTTTATTTGCAACAAAAATGCTGATTAGAATTTTTTTTTTATTGCTGTTTGGGGAAAATATCAATAACGGAAAACATTTTCGTTCCCCCCTAGAGTATCTCTTAACATCTGCTACGTGCAGTTTGGATGTCCCAAAAATTAGGCCTTTTTAAGCCTTTTCCCCTTCTGTTTTTTTTTGTTGTTTGTTTTTTTCGGTTTTAAATCACAGATGAATGCAAGCAATCACCACAGCCGAGCACATCAGCACAAAAGTCATGGCAGTTTTTCATGTAAACAGACATTCTGTTCTATCTATAATACACAAAAGCACTTAACACCTGAGCAAACTGTGAACATAAATACCAGCTAGAATTAGCCTGGAATTAAGGTAAATGAGAATGCTCGCATATATGAGCTAAAGTAGGGAAGGGATGTGGCCCACATTCTCAGAGTAAGACTTTGCTGCTTCTTTGATCCATTCTAATAATATCACTAGAATATACATTTGGAATGAGTGAGACGAAGAGGTGAGATCGGCGCTCTTACTCGGAGAGAGATGGCAATTAAGGGCCTCGGTCTATAAAGAAGCTTGGACAGATAGAACAGGAATTAGAAGATGCAGCGATGTGCACTCACTACGATAACGTTCTTCGGGACGACTCGGGACGTGGCCTCCGTGTCCACACTGTTCAGTTTGCTGGACAACTGAAGGTTCACCGGTGCCCCGCGAGAGTCAGAGGTCAAAACAGGCCTGGGGGGATTGCTGATGGCAGTGACCATGGCGACCGTGGGCCGTGGCGTGGTCATGGAAGCGGGTATGGTGGAGGCGGCAGCTTTTAGTACTAGAGGTAGCGTCTTCGTGGTGAGGACCGGCGTGACTTGCAGAGTCTTCCACGGATGAAAAGACAGAAGCAATGGGAGAACCGAGAGAGGAATCACATCAAAAACAGGTCAGTATTAGATACAGAACACATTTGGTGGCACAGACCATTTACCAAAATGACTTTTTTTTTTGCTAGGCTGTTTAAAAAAAATCAGACTTGAGCTGTGTTTATTAAGACAAGAAAATACCCACAAAATATCGCAAAGCGGATCGCTTTCCTATACCACGTCCCCACAGCGACTTGCAAACAATTACAGCACTAACAAATGACACATTGTGATTTTTAACCATTTATAAATACGTCTAATGCAGAGAAACATCCGCAGGACAAGTTAGTTCCTCGAGTTAGTTGCTTTTGTTTATTGCAGCTGAATAAAACTCACTCCTTTATCTTTCTTTTTTCTCTCTTTTGGAGTAAAAGGACAATAAACAGAGCGTCTGCTTACCAAAAACTAGGAAAGGCAAAGAATGGAAAAAGTGCTGCCTCATTCCATAAATGTTTAATATCTCCTACAGAAAGCTTTACCACAATTATTCACAGTTGAGCATTTTAATCAGAGGTCGAGGTACTTTTAATAAAGGTGCTGTCATTATACAGCACCGTAGCGCTATAACATATATTCATATTTATTTCATTTAGCACATTTTCGTGATTCAGTACTTTTTTTTTTTGTATGTGGTTCAATACTAGTTTACATGGGGTGATATGTTTGTTTGTTTTTTTATCCCGTTTATTGTGATGTTCCTATGTAGTTACAGTATAGTGTGTTAGGTCTGTCAGGATGCCGCTGCTGCTTTACCTGTGGAGCTGCCTTGTTGTGTGGAGGTCCTGTGGGCTGATGCTGAGGCTGACAGGGGGGTGACAGTATCATGGCTTTACCGTCCGGCGTGGCCTGTACCGTCTGAAGCTTCAACTCTGGCTCCTGCTTCACCAACAGTTCCTTCCTCAGCCGTTCCACCACCTTTTTCTAGGATGAACACAGAGTGTGTCTTATGCATAGCCGAAAAACAGAGCGTACACGTTAGGAGGTATTTTATCCAAACTTGTAGCATGGACCGCATTCACTGGGTCGTTATTTGCCCTGAAAAAACACTGCTTCTGCTTGGCTTGGAGACACACAGTGTGAAAGACTCTTCAGGTGTGAAGCATAGTTACACACCTTCAGAGGAACCGATTCAGTAAAACGAGTCGCTCAACAGAGACATGTGCGCATTGAAATTCAGATCACATACACCGCTGCCTCAGAGTCTGCTGGAGCAAAAGCGCACCTCTGAGAAGACTGAAATAAACGAAAGCGCGCGTGCGCGCACACACACACACACACACACACACACACACACACACACACACACACACACACACATAATATCCTCCGTGCACAGTTCAACCACAGCATTGCTTAGCGCTCCCAGTTAAACAAAGCTACACATCTACAGTTTCTGTCTCAATTCACATGATCAAAATAGAGATAAAATTATAGCTACAGATAAAATCAAATATTTTCTCACATTACGAATCGAATAAAAGCCATGTCTTCAAATACACCGTCCAAATCACATGCCAGACGATGATGTCCTAGCCTTATAAACAGCCTTCTAGTAAGCAATATAATTAAAAATATTTGTATTTTTTTAAGGATAGGGTTCTAAAAAATAAATGGAAAAATTCACACTGTGTACATAAATTCAAATGGAACTACTTCACGCAGCCATGTACGAGTATTACATCCACGGCATGGCCAACAGGGTGTTTCACAACAGTATGCTAATGTGGGGCAAACGACAGCATTGTGCCATTTTTGTATAACCTGTAGGTTAGAAAAGCAGGAAGTGAAAATTTTACAGAAACCAAAAAAAAAAAAATAAAATAAAAGAGAGACCAAGAACCAGTTCACTCTGAACAGACAGACACCACCAGACATCATTTTAGCACGAGAGCATGACTATGGAGCGTGGCTGAATTTTATAATCATAAAACAGACACACAATCACCAGCTATACCAGACATTACAAGGATCAACAACAACAACAAAAACCTTTATGTGACAAATATGGCCTGCTTTAACAGCACTTAAAGAGCCGGCTAGCTAGCGTGAACATGGCTAAAGTTACCAAATGAGCCGTGAATAATGCAAGCAAGCTAGCTGACAGGAGGCATGTGTTCCATGTGGCTCATACATTTGTATTATCTTTCTTTTTAATAATCCTGTTTTCTTTTTTCTTTTTAATCAGAATCATTTTTGCCATTGGGGGAAGAAATACACATTTATCCATATGCCTTTAATTCATGTCATGTTAAATGATGTCACTGTGCCTTTGACAATGCAAGCAGACGCAAAAAGACCATAAGACAGACAGCAGACAGCGCAGGATGCATATAAAAAAAGCAGTAAAGGACAAAATGTCCATGTAAGTACGTCTTATCGCAGGTGAGTGGTCTGTCTACACCGCCGATTCAGCTCACATGTGTCAGTATGTGATGTAGAAACCCATTCCCTGCTTTTACGGCAAAACACTGTGCGCTTTTATGAGATAGTATTATTACAGAAGCTGCCCTTCGTACCTGTTTCTCACTCAGAGCGGTGATCTTGGCCTGAAGTTCGTGGAGCTGCTTTTTCAGATCAGCATTCTGAAAAGAATAGAAACCAGATTGTGAGGATGTGTGATGGTTTGAATTGCACTCGAAAATTGTGTCCTTGAATAGAAAATAAAAAAACATGATTAATAACTTTTTCATGGAGCAATTATGAATGATGGATATGCTCTGGGATGTTTCATGTGGGTGATCACAGAATTAGGGAACAAATAGATTAAGGGAAGAAAAATCTATCAGAACAATTTTCCATTATAGACTGAGAGAAAAAGAGTTAGCTGTAAAAGTGACCCTAACACTTTATAACACCAAATGGCTAAAAGGTTGTTGGAAAACTTTTGGAAGGGATTAAGAGGTTAAAAATAGAGGTCGATCGATTGTTTGGATGGATGGAATAATCTGGCTGATTTGGCATTAATTGGCATCGGTCGATCGTGCTGCAAATTAAGTCGATTATTAGACTCATCTGACACACTAAATTGTGCGTGCGTGCGTGTTCTGCTCCCACACCAGCAGGTGGCAGCAGTCTGTATTTTGCATCCAAACAGGGAAACCAGAAGAGCTAGAACTGTGAATATATAAAGCAAGCAGCGTTTACACCTGCTGCGATCATTACTAGCGTATTTGTTTAGCTTTTTTGCAGAATGATGAGTGTCTTTGCTTTCGTCAGTTTTGTGGTTTTCTCTGTTTTGTGCTCATTCGCCAAGCTGAAGAGCCAATCGGAGTTGTCTGTCTCGCTGACAAGCTCCGCCCCGATTCGACACGCAGAACAGCTGACGCAGTCCGACTGAGCCAACGATGAAAAAACTAAAGCCGATTTTGAGCAATGTTTAAATTCGCCTGCTAGTACCTGATCCCACTAATGCTCTTGTGGCAGAATACACACAAGTCCACACAACACTCCAAAATGGAAATCTGCAAAGTGGAAATCTTTCCCAGTGTAGTGAAGGTTATTGTAGCAGGAAGGAAACCTGAATGAGATGTTCACCAAAAGGTATACAGGTAGACTGGAGAGGGGTGCAGAAACTTTTGGCTATACAGTGCATTTTTATTTGTTTGTGCTTAGTGCCAGGAAATGGTTAAAACTGCATGCAAACGCAATTCGAAAATCGTTTTCATGCTGATGTTAACCAGCCATAACTTTATAGCGATTACACTTTCGGAAAAAATAATTTATAAAAAAAAAATACATTCGATCAGAACCCTGCTTTGTATCCAGGAGAGGATTTTAAACCGTATAGCTTAACACAATACAAATATTAAATCTGCACACTCCCTAACAACACCTAGGCTGCTACAGGGCATGTTTACTGGCATTACAGGTTCTTCTGCTGCCAGACATTTAAAAGCAAGAAGCAATTCGGGCAGCTGTGTGAGGTTTTTTTGTACTGCATGGTTTCCCATTAAAGACAAAATGGATTTGTTTGCTTTTAACAATAATACTCTATTTTTGCCCAGAACGTCTGGAACTGACTGTTTAAACAACCTGATGAACTGTTGTAGAATTGTATTTACCTGTGGGTCCTGCTTCATTTGCGCAACCAGTTTCTGTATTAAAAAAGAAAAAAGAAAAAGAAGGGGAGAAAAATTGTCAGTGTCATGTATAATGTTTAATACAAAGCAATAGCGACACTCACAGGCCAAGCCTGGTACTGCAACACAGTACACCTGTGATACACTTGTGGAAGTAGTTTTGGGCAGAGACATGATGGTTCACTCTTTGTTCATTATTATGAGAACGGGATGACTTGCATATTTTACAGTATAATTAACAATTATGAGATGAGATTTTTATATTGATTTTTGTTTTTTTCACCAGATGCTGCCATTAGAGAGCGTTTGTAGGTCACACATGTGCTCTATACACCAACATACGCTGTACGCTCGGCTTAATAAAAATAAAGGTTCTTCTAGTTGCTATGAAGCATCCATTAGTTACTTCCATGCTGAGATGTAAACGGTTTCTCCATCCCTGTCCACCTGGACTAAGATTGCACTGTGTCTCGTTAAACTAGAGTACACTTTAAGCATGCAAATACTAGAGGCTTTAAAGCTACGAGCCCAAGACTTGGCAACAATGTTCCCGCTCTAACAATAGTGCTGCCATGTTCCCAAACTACTGTATTTATCCTGCTGAGGCATCTATACTCGTTCTCTACTTGTTGGAACATGCAGCTCCCAATTATACTGCTGGGAGAAGAAAGCGGGTTTTTTTTCCCACCTTCACTTCTAAATACACGCATGCATCTGCAATATTTACTGACTTTATAGAAAACATAAACATTTGAATCCACACACATCACCTTGCCTCCTAGCAAGAAAAATCAGTTCCTCCAACCCCTTAAACACACACTGAATCAGTGTCATTAAGCAGGTCATTAACACATGTCTAGAGTTGAAGAAACAAGATGCGACAATTGAAGGTCAGATTTGTATCGATTCGAAATACAATAAATACAATGAACTGACTGAACGCCTTCCAACCTGATGGACTTGTATTTCCACTTTCAGGGCCTCCTGTAATGTTTGTAATTCCATCATTGGTCCAGTTCGCCGGCAAGTCAGTCCCAGGAATTTGTTCAGCCTGCAAAATATTTAGAAACTGTTATTTGTGTAGAGGTTTATTCAAATGTATACAAATATGTCCGATAGGAAACAAGTGACACTCATTACGAAGACAGGATAGAACCAAAAAGGTATTGGGGCACCTGTCTTTTCCAACGATACACTATTTTTAAATGGACACTGAATTAAAAACAAACAAAACAAACAAACGTAACAATGCATGAAAAATAGCATTGGACTTTATTATAAGAAAAAATTCAAAAACCCGTAGTGAATCATGAAAAAGTGTTATAATTAATCAATTATTAATTATAAATATAATATAACGCTCTCAGTGCAGCACGCAGTCTCAACCGCACGTGTGTCACCTCTAGTGGCCGCTCTCCTAATTACAACGGAAGCTGGAAAAACTATCCGTATGGATTTTTGCTGATAGCAGATAGTATCTGTGTTTGAACCTCAATTAAAACCTAAGGTACATTTTCGTTTGAACGCCAACTTTTATTAACAAATACAGATATGATATGAGCAAAACATATATTTAAAATTTTATTTTCAAAATATGTCTCTGGTATTGTTCAGAGAGCAGTTCGATATTTGGACCATAGTTTGGGGACCCCTGATGTATATATTTACAAACACCTTGATCTGTATACAAAAAGAAATAACTCTCCAGAGTGAATAAATACGAAAACGCCGCCTTTGTGTGCCAGCGTGAACTGATAAAACGAAGATGTTCGAAAAACTATATGAAACGAATGTATTTTTAATCATGTGACCCATTTAACAAAAAAAACAACTCTGTAATCTTCGGTTACTGTAGCAACAACAATTCATTTGTCCATTGATGAAACTTGGTGCCTTTCCTCGACATTGGTGCATAAATTTGAAAAGACAAAAAATTAAATAAAGGACTAATGGAAATGGAACGCAAGCCAAAGCTTTGTAGCGTTCGGGTATGATGCTGTTAGACGTTTTCATGTGGATGAGTGATTTTCGGAAAACGTTTGAAAACACTAGTGAGTGTTTTTTTTGCCGAAAATGCGGTTTTCGGATCCATCTGTATTATTGTGGACGCGAGATTTTTTTTTATTGCGCGTGTCATTTCGACTGAGGACATGACAATTACTGGCCAGTAATGATGTGCGAGTGAGAGGCAGCCTTACAGACGTTCGGTAGCATCGATTTTGGTGTGCGAGGCACTGAGCCAAAAGAACAATTATAACTGAAGCTATTACAGGACTCACCAGCTGGCAATAAGACTGGTGTCCACTCACTCTCCAACTCCCAGCATGCACACACACACACACACACACAATTAGACAGAGGGCGAGACACACTCATAGCCTATGGGACTGCACAGCGTCCATCTCTCAGCTCATTAATGTTGCACCTGTAAGCCTGCAGTTCTACTACAGAAAAAAAAAAATCTATCTATTACCATGACTCTTAATATCTTCATCTGGACACACAAAAAGACCGTTAAATTCCTGCAAATGCCAGACTGCGGCTTTAAACAGGCTTTTAAAAAGAAAACGTAATCACCGTGTTGAATGAATTGTTGGTCAATTCAGCCCGAGACCAGACATATACATTCCACAGCAACATGAAAACACACAAAGACTATTCCAACCTGGAAAGTTTGTGGACGCCTGACCATAAGATTTGTATGCGCTTTCTAGACATCCCATTCCATTTTTAACCATTATTTGCTGTTATAATAACCACCACTCTTCTGGGAAGATGTTCCACTAGATGTAGAAGTGTGCGTGTGGAGATTTGTGCTCATTTAGAGCATTAGTGAAGTCAAGTCATGATGTAGGTGAGGTGAGGAGGCCTGAGGTGCAGTCAGTGTTCTAGTTCATCCCAAAGGTGTTTAACAGGGGATGGATCTAAAGCAGGAGATCTTCTACTCCAACACATGTAAAGCATATTTTCAGAGCATTATGATACTGGAAACAAGTTCAGGTCTCCTAGTTCAAGTGGAGAGAAAATTTTATGCCACTGCATCCAAAGACATTCTATAATTTGTGGTAACAGTTTGAGGAAAAACCAGATATGGTTGGAAATGTCAGGTGTCCCAATACTTTTGTCTAAGGACCACAAAGAAACCCTACACGATGCACAATTAAATAAGGTTTCTAAAGCAAGAAATCAGACCGGAGCGAATTTAATTGAATAAAACAGCGAATGAAAGATGATTTCTGCATTTCATGAGGAAAAAAATAGCTGATTCAGCTATATTATAATAATTTAAAAAATAATAAAAATAAAAATAAAAACTTATACAAAATGTATATTTACAAAGATTTGCTGAGGTTCAATTTAGGCACAGCTGTTTGCTTTACCAAAAAACTGACGTAATTAAAGTATTTACCTTGATGATTATATGAATCAGCATTGGTTTAAAGAAAATGTAAAGAAACCAAAAAACTAAACCAAAAAAAAAGAAAAAAAAAAAAAAAAAGAGAGAAATTAATATATGTATTATTTAAATTAGATATTCGTGGGGGGTGGGGTGGTGGGTGTTTAATGGGAATCCTGGAAATCCGAGCTCTTTAACCAGTGTAATGCTTCAAAAATAAAACACATGCTACGCAAAGTTCTCAATGATTAACATAATCTCAATGAGATCGTTTCATCGTATTTGATGCTACAAATTTTTTTTTTATTGATCCTTACACATGTACTTGGATCAACTCCAATCCAGTTTCTTGTAGCAAATGGCGTACACAAATTTTATGGCACTCTGAGGATGTTGCTCGATTCACTGATTTCTCAAACAGAGTGCATACGACTGCTTTTACACTAGGAACCATTTTCCTGCCCCGATTTAAAGCAATCTGTTGAGTCGGTGATTTAATAACACACTTGTTTATTTTCTATTTTGTACAGAAAACGTGCTTCATCAAAAGCACAATTTTAATAAAATTCTTGAAACGGTGAAGTAGGGAGCAATCAAGAAACAGTATTAACCCTGAGCTGGGTGACAGAACACAAATTTTACACTCACCACTACACACACACACACACACACACACACACACACACACACACACACACACACACACACATACTTATGCTCTGGCTTTATAGTTAATTGTTGAAACATGGTACTTCACTGTACCAATACTCAGCTCTGGCTCTTTTCATTAACTGCACAGTGTAAACAATGTAGCCTGGGTTATTGATTAAAACACAATGAAACTGAAACGAGGCTGCTATCGCAGACACGTACAGTACGGTATGGCACTACGCGCATCTAATGGAGCTTCCTGTCTGATTCTGTCTCTCATGTGGTTTTGCAGAAGTCGGCAAGAAACATAAAAGAAATCGCAACAAACATCCAAGTGTTCAAGGATGCAGATTAACCGGGGCCGAACGAAAACACGTCGAATGCACATTAAAACAGCATTCTTCAGACATTCTGATTACTGCAACTGAATTATGCAAAGTCTGATTATTAAGTTAGATATTTAGTCATAAATTGAAATCCGAGGTGCAGTGTTGGAAAATGTTTAAATGATTTTAAACAAAAGGCACCACTCTTGCACTGGAATAACAATTCAAAACCATACAACCACCACATTCAGGGGCATTTCTTGCTATAAGCGGCTGCTCGTGGTCCTCGGGACAGGCAGGAGATGACACTTTATTATAACCAAGCAAAAAAAGGGTTTGATATCAAGGGTTAGATGACTGAATTTATTATATTTGTTCGCTTTCTTGCATCCTCTTAGTACATCTAGATTTTTAAAAAATCGACAAGTCTGGTTGCATACTCGTTACTACCAGATAATAAAGTAGCTTGGTGTGGCTGGGATTTGATCTCATGACCTTCTGATCCAACGTCTAATGCTTTAACCATTAATGCCTTTACAACTAAGCGACTATCTATTACCTCAAAATTCACCTGCAACTTTTTGAACTGAAAACCTGCCCATTTCTGCAGTTAACTAATCAGCCAATCACGTGGCAACCCAATAAAAAAATAAAATAAAAAATAAAATAAAAATCATATCGCTACAAGTCACAAGCTTCACGTAAATGTTCAAATCAAATATCAGAAGGAAGAAAAAGTGAGATTTCTGTGAAATTAATTGTGACAGTTGCAAGTACCAGATGGGCTGGTTCGAACATTTCAGAAACTGCTGCTCTCCTATTAATGTAACATTTAAGCCTTTAGAGTTTTACACAGAATGGTGAAGAAAACGAAAGGGAAAACTACCTGGTTTACAGAAAGTATACAGGCTGAAACAACTGAAGTTCGATCGGAGTAGAATGAACAGACTCGCAGCTGACAGGAAGTGTCCAGGACTTCAAATAACCACTCTTCACAACACAGCAGAAAAGCCCCTCAGAACACACAACACATCAGCCCTTGAGATGGATGGACTACAACAGCAGAAAACAGCGTCAGGTTTTATTCGTGTCATGCGAGTACAAGAATCTGAGACTATCATGAGCACGAAATCATCCAGTTTGGGTAATTGTGTAATTATCATAGTCTCAGAAGCCCAATTTGTTCTTCGGCTGTTATACAACATCTACTTCAAGGTTTGCTATGTTGTGTAGTCGGAGAAGCTTTTCTGTTTGTATAATGAGAGATTATAAAGGTTACTATACTCTTCCTGGTAGCTCAAAAAGTTTCCACAACAAGAATTGTCAACCACTCACCTTTTTGGCACAATTCTGTGTAAACTTTGGAGACAACTGTTGTTTCTAAAATACTCAAAACAATAACCTCATTGCCATGAACAAATTTAAAGAGATCACAATTTCTTCCTTTTAATGTTTGCTCTTGAGCCTGCATGACTTTATGCATTAGACTAGAAAACTGCCTGCTGGTTTTCTGAATAAAGTGACTGTGTATACCCACCTATTATCTAAACAATCTTAGCTAATTATTACAATCTGCTTATTACTACAGTATAAAGGTCGACCGATTCATCGGTTTTGCCGAATAATCGGCAAAAATCCATAACGATAGTTTTTCCGGGTTGCTGGAGCGGCTGAGGAGGTCCGCTGTCATATTACAGCACAAGAGTGGCCTCTAGAGGGGAATCAGTGGTGCCACATGATATTTGTTAGTGTCTTTTATTTATTTGGAGTGTTACTTTTTGTTTCAGTTTGAATGCACTTTTGGATTCAGTTTTACTCAATCTTCAAATTCAATTACTCAGGCTTTTTTTTTTCCTCAATATTTAATAATATATTCATATTTATTTAATTTAGAACAATTTCATGATTCAGTACTGCTTGATGTTTCGTTTTTAATCCAAAAAATATATATATTGTTTGATTAATCAGTTATCGGCAAGCACAATCCAACCTAGCTATCTATCAGTGACCTATCTATAAAATCCACTATCGGTTGACCTCTGCTACAGTATCTATGAAACTTAACTAATTTATTATAATGTAATATGTACTCAAATCATTCTTGCATATCAAGAACCATGGCACAATGAGTCTCAAAAGTTTTCAATATAGTTGCAAAAGTTTGTTTGCCATTGGTTTTATTCCTTACTTATACAAATAACCTGGAAGGTATGTAAAACATTAGAAAAAATACAATGTATTCCATTAGCAAACATGTATTAGGTAGCCCCAGTGTGAAGGTATACCTGTGATTTCATTTACAGAAGGATATTTAGTCCTGGCTACAGATGGTTTCAAAAAAAGAACCAGTCATCAATACCTCAAAGATTACTTACAGCGTGTCTGTAACAAAGTTATAAAAGTTTCAGCTACAGAACTATTAAAATTCTCAGAGTACATAAAGGAAGTGCCAACTTTATAACCAAGTTTCGAACAGTTCATTATGATTGTTAGTTTGTCCAATTACTTTTTTTCTTTTTAGAAATGTTCGAATATTCAAAACAAAGAAAGTCAATATTCAGTATCTTGAAAATCGAATATTCACGTTTCTGAAGTATTTCTGGATCCCTATCTCAATGTAAGCAAATGTGTAACACTGACTGTGTTAACGGCGCTGTACCTCGTGTCTAATCTCTTCTATTGCAGCATGTGAGACCACACCGTGATGCACTGGATATGAAATGAATCATGAGGTTTTGGATAAACTTTTGCTCGAATGAACGCTGACATTAAAGCACAAAAGGTGACAATGAATACTGAGCTACTCATGAGATATTGAGATACTGTGATTCATGTAAATTGTAGTCATTCTCAAGATCGTCATTTGCAGTGAAAATTGTTGAAATGAACCACAATTTTTCACTGGTGACCTCAGACTTTTGGACCTTACTTATATGTAACCCTACTTTCATATAAAAGTATGGTCAAATGTCTGAGGGCACTAGTATGTTAATACTTCCCTTTTGGATTAATTAGGTACTAGGGGAGGTGGTAGCTTAGTGCTTAAAACATTTGACTTTGCATCTGAAGGTCATGAGTTTAAATCCCAGCTACAACAAGCTGCCAGTCCCGGGCCCCTAAAAAAGGCCCTCAACCCCCCCCATAGCTGCTCAGTTCTGTAAATGAGATAAATGTAAGTCGCTCTGGGTAAGGGCATCTGACAAATGCCATCAATCAATCTATACATCTATCCATCCATCAATCCATCCATCCATCCATCTAAAACCTTGGCTCTATGAAAAAAAAAGTTTGTACACCACTGATGTGGTGTAACCTGCATATTTATCACGTGCACACGTACATCAGCTTTAAAGAAAATCGTTTCAGGAATACATAAGTTGTATACAAAAGGACACAAAAGTGTTTTGAATCCAAACACTTTACCACAATTCAGGCAAACGATAGTGATTAGATCCAAGCTCTAAAGAAATATACAGAAGGTTGAGAAGAATTTGGGAGTATACCAGAGAAGCTTTAAGTTCTACCAAACAATAAATAACAATCTACCACACAAAACCACATGGTTCCTGGACTCGTCATTTCTGCCGAGAACTATGTCAAAGTGAGAAGGTGAGGAGCAAAGAAGGGAATCGGGCAAGATGTAGAAGTCTAGGCCTGTGTTTGGATCAAGTGCACCACTTAAACACTTCCTGTGGTACCTTACAGGGTCGCATACACATCCGCCTCTCGGGTCTCATTCAGTACATCATTTCCCATCTTAATGATTTTTGTTTTCATTTTTCACTACGTACAACTGTACACACAGGAATGATCTGATCCAAGCTCTTAAGCAACATACAGAAGGGAAAAGGCTGAGATGAGCGAAAGAAGAAGTATTTCAGGGAAGCTGTGAAGTTCTATCTTGGGGACAAACAAACAAAAACAAACAAAAGAAAACCCCTAAACAATCCACCACACGAAACTTTGAAACCTCCTTTCTGAACTCATCGTCCTGCTGAGAACTAAGCCAAAGTGAGGATGGTAAGAAGTATTCCAGGGAAGCGTGATGTTCTATCTTAAGGTCTTTGAAGCGAACAAACAAAAACAAACGAATCACATAACATCTACGAAACCTCCACCTGATTCCTGGACACATACCTGCTGAGAACTATGACAAAGCGAGAATGGAAGTCAGGAAGGAAGGAAGTCAGGAGAGGAGCCAGATAGTACCATATTTTCTTGGAGGACAATTAAAAAAAAAGCACACAATAAATAAACGAAATCATTCTGATATGAAATGTACTGAATGAGTCTTTTGTGCATGTGATCATGCAAAGTGCCACAGGAAGTACCGAAGTTCATCAAGGGGGAAGGTTCATCCCTCCTTCCTTCCATCCTCACTTTGTCATAGTTCTGAGCAGGAAGATGAGTCGAGAAATGATGTGGAGGTTTCATAAGATTCGTTTAGTTTGTTCGACCTCAGGATAGAACTTCCCGCGTTCCTGGAATACTCCTCTTCTTATTTTGTCAAAATTTGCTTTTCGTCTGACCTCTGAAACAAAACTTCTCACCTTCCTGAAACACTCATGCACTCACTCGTCAAAGCCTTTTCCCTTCAGCATATTCATGGAACGCTTGCATCGGATCACGCCTATGTATAGAGTTGAGAAAGTGAAGAGCAAAAAAAAAAAAAAAAAAAAACAGATGATAAATGAGATGTGCTTCATGAATGTGACCTGAAGGTCTGTGACCATGCAAGATGTACCACAGGAAGTGCTTAAGTTCACCAAGGAGCCTGGAACAGCTCTCTTCTTCACTGGCACTGTTGGGGTGGATGGTGGGGGCGCGATGATGATGATGATGATGATGATGATGCGAAGAAGAAGTGGTGGTGCACTCGATCCAAACACAAGGCCTAGGACTTCTACTTCTTCTAACCAGGAACGAGAGGGGGAAAAAGGGGAAGATGGAGAAGGAAAACGAAAAAAAGTTTGCAAGCACCTCGCCAGGCTTTTGAGTGACAGGGCGGCTATGCTTTTATTTGCTAACTGTGAATCGTGTAGTTGGTGCAAAGCTAGCATAATTAGCAATGAGAGGACCAGGACAAGTTAGCCAGAGAGACTAAATAAACACTAGTTTAACATGGGAGGGACGGGCCAACAAGTCGTCCTGGGTGGCGAGGGACCGTAATGAGCAACTTAGAAAAGGACACGTGAGATATATGTATATATTTTGGGGTATAAATATATATTAGGTGATATATATATAATTACACAACATACATATATATACATTTGGATAGAGAGACCTAGGAGCATCGTGCTAGCACTTGGGCTTGGACTCTAGATGAGAAGCTAGTGCAGCTAGTGCTAATGCTAGCACTTAGCCAATTGTACCAGGAGATAACTGTAATTCTAGAAGCCAACATGGTTGATAATAAGCTGTTTCCTCTCTATTCTCAGCTCCTATAGGTTTCTAACCGAAGTTCAATTCGTCCTCCATCGGCTTTGCTTTCTGTCCGCTTTCTCTCTCTCTCTCTCTCTCTCCCCCCCTCCTTCTTCTTCTCCTCCTCCTCCTCCTGCTGCTGCTGCTGCTGTATCCACTGCACTCACTCAACTCTTTATTATAAGGAGAGGAGAAAAAAACACCATAAAAACAATCATCTAGACTTCCTTCCTCTCCTACAAGACCTTCTTTGGTTGCCTCCAATACTAAAACCCGAGATGAGGCACAAATAATGCGAGCGAAGTCCAACAATTTGCAAACTTCTAGTAAAAATCCGTAATTTCCTGCTTTATTTCTTTCTCGCACTTACTCACCCCAGCACTCCTCTCTCTCTCTCTCTCTCTCTCTCTCACTCCACAGCAGTCCTCCTCTTCTTCCTCCGCTTCTTCTACTTCCTCTTCCTCTTCTTTCACCCTCCTGTCCCAGGGTTTATTATTATTTTTTTCCCAGGAATTGTTTACAAACACCGCTCCAAAAAAAATATCTGCAAAAAAAAAAAAAAAACAACCTTCCCAAAACGATCCCTCACATCACTCCAAAAAAAAAAGGATCATGGATTTGTTCGAAGGAATTGCTGCTTTGTTTCCCTTCTTTTCTTTCAGCGTCGGGTTAAATTTGTGCCTTCCTATGTTGGAATTTTTAAACGAAAAAAAAGAAAAAGAGAAAGAAAAGAGAGAGAGAGAGAGACAGAAACTGAGATACAAAACAAGAACTCTTGTTCAATCTCATTCACCACCGGCCGCAGCACAAAAACGATCACTGCGCGCAGGAAGAGGGAGACGAAAGGGCTGTGTGAAGTGAACAAGAAACAAGGCAAATCGACTCGTTTTGAGTCGAATCGCTTGCTGGTGTTTAGGGAAGGGTGGAAAAGATGGACGTGGGGTAAATTCGTGCAATAACGGGGAGACGAAATGTGTTTTCGGAACAGGACTACTTTTTTGTGACGGTGCGGCGAATTTATTTCACTTTGCCTAGGGAACAGTGGTGCTACGACTTCCATTGCCTAGGGAAAAAACCCGGATGTAAACTCGGCGAAACTCATCTGGAGAGAAGTGTGGCAGGAGCAACTCTGTTCAACTCGGCAACTAAAGCTCGAGAGGAAGACCAGAGAGGAGAAGATGAAGATGATGATGAAGAAGAAGGCCTTTGGTTATACGATCAAATCGTACGCAGGCCCAATATGAATTCAATGCCTTCACTTTGTTTTGTAGTTACACCACGTCCCCCTGCACGTGTATCTGATCATATTGTACTACTGGACTCAGAAGCAATACTCATAGTGTGTGTGTGTGTGTGTGTGTGTGTGTGTGTGTGTGTGTGTGCAGGCAGTCAACTCTTATAAAAGAGAAGACTGCTCCTGCCCCGTTAACCAAGACACGTATGTGTGTGTGTGTGAGAGAGAGTGTGTGTGTGTGTGTGTGTGTGTGTACTGCGCCGCCATTACATGTTTAAGCCCGGTTCTTTATCCACACGTTTTCAATTTAAGCATTTCAAGAATTATCTTAAAGGTACAACACTCAGTATTAGCAACAGTAATGTGAAATAATAATAAAAAAATCATTTCAGACAGTTTCACAGAGCTAGATTAAAAACACAACCATCTTAGAAATCTACTTTCTGGCCCAGAAAGTTTATTTCTATATGGGGTAACCTCTTGTCAATTAGTTTTTTTTTTTCCCAAACACAAATACTCTTTACAGCCTTCTAAACCAGGGGACCCCCAAAATGATAATCCAAGCAGGGGATCGCGGACCATACAGAAAAAGGGGAAGCTCTTTTAATTGTAATTTTCCATTTTATTGACTTTTGAGATTTGCATTCAATTCATTTTTATTTGTATAGTGCTTTTAACAATGAACATTGTCTCAAAGCAGCTTTACACAGATAATGTGGTGATTAAACGTAAATATGTTCTTTATAAGTAAGTTTGTCCCTGATGAGCAACTGTGGCAAGGAAAAACTCCCCGAGATGGCATAAGGAAGAAACCTTGAGAGGAACCAGACTCAAGAGGGACCCATCCTCATCTGGGTTGCATCGAATGTCCATTTATAGCAGATATACGATGTTGCGGGGTACAGTGATGAAGATCACAAGCGAAAGGTAGTCCTGAGTCAATGTAGCAGACTGTTGACATTAACTACAGTCCAAATCCATCCTCAAAGCTCCCGTTCTTACTCATGGGACCACCCAAGGCGTTGATGAGAAACCGGCCCGTGGTATTTAATTTGCGCAAAATGACCGCCTATGCCAATTTTCCTGCTTTTGTTTCCGTTGCTCGCACCATTTCCACAGTGTCGTGATTCGAGTTACATTTCTATTAAATATGTAATACTTAAAATAATATAAAAAATTATTGTATAACGTGTATAACGATATAACATAGTATGTAATAATATAATAATAATATTATAATAATACAATATAATAGTCATTTAATATGTATGGTATTGCGTTTAATTCTGCATGTAACATCAACCCACACACAGTTCATGGAAAAATTGTCTTGCATGAAACTGATCTGTGGTGCAAAATAGGTCGGGAACCGCAGTTCGAAATGAATATAATGAGAATTATTTACATGTTTACATGTAACCTATTACATATGTTACATATTATATTATATATAACTTTCAAGCAGTAGAATAACTGATGTGCTTGGAACTGATTGGTTGATTGGGTGGTATCAGAAAATAAATAGGATGTATCTGTTCTGTAAAATGATACTTGTTGGCTACATATAATTATACACTACATTGCCAAGGATTTGGGAACCTGACTGCCCTCCTCACACATCAATGCCTTCTCTCACTAATGCTCCTGTAACTGTATGAACACAAATACACATTTTGCCGACACGCTATCTAATCTAATGGTAATTGTAATGGAATCTAATAGGAATCTTTCCCAGAAGAGTGGTGCTTATTATAACAACAAATAGAAGACCAAATCCATTCTTGAAGTACAGCTCAGGTGTACACAAACTTTAGCTTAAATAATGTACAAATGCTGATAAGTACCGGTACGTTTTTCTGAACTACCATAAAAGAACATATGTTTAAATACTGACTACGCTGTCCCAAATGTGAGTTACCAAATCAGTCATTTTTCAAGCAAACAATACCTGTTCATACTCCCCAAGCTCAGATATAATCTGTACAGCAATCCTCTAAAGGCCCTACATAAATTAAACCCATTATTAAGTAATTTAAAAAATACTAAATATAAATAATAATTAAAAAAGATCGATTATTTATCCTATTTGCACCAGTGAGAGTGATATTCTCTTTCATCAGTTTCTCTAAATGTACTTAATTAAGTAGCATTATATCTAATAATGATTTATCCACATCATTTTGTGGGAAAACTAGTTGCATTGTCCCACTACATGCTTATGTAAAAAAAAAATAATAAAAACATACAACTTACAGTGCCTGTAAAAATGTAGGAACACTTAGTCTTTCATAGACTGTTTAACAGTTTCTGAACTCACACAGAACTGAACTCACACACACACACACACACACACACACAAACACACACATACTGTGTGACTGATCTGTACAACCCGGACTGAACACACACTCGTACTCACTTCACACACCCATGTCTTCAGTACCACTCACATTACATCACTTCATTACCATAAACCGTTTACATGCCGTTTTTTGCACATTTTTCTGGACTGCTGCTATTTGCTCTTTTTGCACAACATTTTGTTGACATTTTTTGTTACTGTTCACTTCACGTCTCTTACACACCACAGTGTGCAATACACAACAGTTTACTGGCAGTGCTATTTTTTATTTTGTGTTTTGTATATTTGTCTTGCAATGTCCTGTATTGTCTTGCACTGTCCTGTATTGTCTTGCACTGTCCTGTATTGTCTTGCACTGTCCTGTATTGTCCGGCACTGTCTTGTATTGTCTTGCACTGTCCTGTATTGTCCTGCACTGTCCTGTATTGTCCTGTATTGTCTTGCACTGTCCTCTATTGTCCTGCACTGTCCTGTATTGTCTTGCACTGTCTTGTATTGTCTTGCACTGTCCTGTATTGTCCTGCACTGTCCTGTATTGTCCTGCACTGTCCTGTATTGTCTTGCACTGTCTTGTATTGTCTTGCACTGTCCTGTATTGTCCTGCACTGTCCTCTATTGTCTTGCACTGTCCTGTATTGTCCTGCACTGTCCTCTATTGTCCTGCACTGTCCTGTATTGTCTTGCACTGTCTTGTATTGTCCTGTACTGTCTTGTATTGTCCTGTACTGTCATGTATTGTCCTGCACTGTCTTGTATTGTCCTGCACTGTCCTTTATTGTCCTGCACTGTCCTTTATTGTCTTGCACTGTCTTGTATTGTCTTGCACTGTCCTGTATTGTCCTGCGCTGTCCTGTATTGTCCTGCACTGTCCTGTATTGTCTTGCACTGTCCTCTATTGTCCTGCACTGTCCTGTATTGTCTTGCACTGTCTTGTATTGTCCTGCACTGTCCTGTATTGTCCTGCACTGTCCTGTATTGTCTTGCACTGTATTGTATTGTCCTGTACTGTCATGTATTGTCTTGCACTGTCCTGTATTGTCCTGCACTGTCCTGTATTGTCCTGCACTGTCCTGTATTGTCTTGCACTGTCCTGTATTGTCCTGCACTGTCCTGTATTGTCCTGCACTGTTCTTATTGTCCTGCACTGTTTGCTCCAGGTTGCACACGATGCACTTAATGTGGCGTGGACACTTTCTAGTCCTGAGCCCTGTGTTTTCTGTTTTCTGTAATTGTTGTTGTATGTAGCACCAGGGTTCAGGAGGAATGTTGTTTCATTTCACTGTGTAATACAACAGCGATATGTGCTTAAAATGACAATAAAAGCTTCTTGACTTGACTTACATTTTTTAGTTTTTCAGTCACATGAATGCTCCTTTTGTTAATATGCAACAAACTAAGTAAAAGGCAAAACAATTGTACAGTGAATGATTGGACTGAAGTTCTGTGGACAGATGAGTCCAAATTTGACATTTTTGGCTCCAACAAAAGAGCTTATATAAGACGGAGAACAGAAGAGATGCTGCTTTACACCCACAGTCAAACATGGAGGTGGAAGCTTAATGCTATGGGGTTATTTTGGAGCAGAGAAGGTTGGAAACGTATTCCATGTGAAAGGAAAACTGAACCAAAATGGCTACCATTAAATATTTCAATTCAGTCTGGACTGTGGCTCGTTGCAACCGAATTCACTACAATAAAATAATGACCTGAAGCGTACATGCAATCTCTGTAAGCAGTATTTAGAGAGCAAACGTTCAGCTGGAGTGATATCTATCATGAAATGACCTGCTCAGTCACCGCACCTAAATCCTATTGAACTTCTCTGGGATGATCTGGATCGCAAGGTCAGAAAGAAATAGTAGTAGTAACTAGTGAAGAACATCTTTTTGTAAGTTTTACAGCTGAATGTTTGGAGAAACAAACTGCCCAGATGGCAAGAGTGTGTAATGCTTTTATTCATGCTAATAAATAGTAAGTTTAACATACCATATTATAGCAACACCATACTGTTGACAGGTTCTGTAGATTCTTGATGGAATTTATTGCCAAACCATATTATATTATCATTTTTTATTTAGAAATAAGAAAGGAAATTGTTTTGTGAAAGGTATCTGTGAGAGTGAAAGGGAAAGTTTATAGGACTGTGGTGAGACCTGAGGTGTTGTATGGTTTAGAGACAGTGGCATTGAGTAAAAGACAGGAGGTGGAGCTGGAGGTAGCAGAGCTGAAGATGTTGAGGTTTTCGTTGGGAGTGATGAGGATGGACAGGATTAGAAATGAGTTTAGTAGAGGGACAGCGCATGTAGGACATTTTGGAGACAAGGTGAGGAAGGTGTGATTAAGATGGGTTGGACATGTGCAGAGGAGGGACATGGGGTATATCAGTAGGAGAATGCTGAGGATGGAGCCACCAGGAAGGAGGAAAAGAGGAAGACCAAGGAGGAGGTTTATGGATGTGGTGAGGGAAGACATGCAGGTAGTTGGTGTGAAAGAGGCAGATGTAGAGGACAGGGGGGTATGGAGATGGATGATCCGCTGTGTCGCCCCCTAATGGGAGCAACCGAAAAAGAAGAAGAAGAAGGGAAATTGTTTGTTTTGTCTCTGTATTTATTTGTATGTATGTATGTATGTATATATGTATGTATGTATGTATTTACAGTATGCTGATGTTATGAGTTTGTAATCTAACAAACCAGTTTCGATTTATTCATTCATAGAAACTTAAAGCACTACTGCTAAATGCCATAAATGTAAATGTAAACATAAATGTTTATTTAAGCCATAAAGTGTTTTTTTTTTTTTTTTTTTTAAAGATGGTGTAACCTTCAATGTTAGCTGTGAGCTACTGTATTGCAAGTCCTTAAACTGCATTTTTGTAATAAAATCAGGTTTACGTGGCTTCAACTATTGAAGGGCTCTTGTTTATTCTAGTTTTGGTTGTTTCATTACATCAGTTTCTGAGGTTTGAAGACTCCTGGTGAGAGATGTAGTGAGATTCAAAGATGAAGAACTTTTTTTTTTGGATTGTAACTGCTCAAAAGAAGGTCTGAGATGAAGCAAAATAATGGGTTTTATGATTGCACTAAATTTAGCTTATTATTTACTGTAACTAAAAGTGAGTACAACTTCTTGTGAATCATGCTATGTACGATTACAGCAAAACTTTGGTTAAAAGTAAAATGTAAAATGCCTCATGAGCAGCAGTTCACTAAAGAGACAATAAAATGCTTGAATTAAAGTCAGACTTATAACATTAAATTTAGTGAATATAATTTTTGATTTATTATTATATTGGTAAATGCAGAAATATAAAAAAGAATTTAAATAATAAAACACTATTCAACGTTTTGGTCGGTAGAGGGAGACAGAACATTGCATGCTCTTGCATTGCCAGTAGGATATTGGACAAACTAGGCCAATCCATCCTGCTTCATTGCCTTAATTAGTGCCATAAGACCAGTTACTAAATGTCATGAAACTATGAGTTGAAAGAAGAAAACTCAGATATAGAATTGTACATATGTAGAACATTTGTGTAAAATTCCAAAAAAATTATGTAATCAACTGTTTTATATATCAGTTTTTTACTACCTTGTAGTTCATATTTTATCTAAATAGAAAACAAAGTTTTCAGATTTTCAAAAAAGTCATTTAGAATATATACAGTATTGTCTGTCTTGCCCAAGAGGACACCAGGAAATAGAGACTACTCAGGGACAATGAGGAATGTCTACACCAGTGGTGGCTGAAGTGCACAAACCATGTATTTGAGTTAAAGTAGCGATACACAAGGTAAAATTTTACTCCAGTAAAAGTAAAAGTGCCCCCTTTAAACAAAAGTATTCGCTGTCAAATGTATTCAAGCATCCAAAGTACTGTTTCTGTACGAATTCTTGCCCGTTCAACCAGGAGAGCATTTGTCATGTCAAGAACTGACATTGGACAAGAAGGACATTGCTCCATTCCAGTTTATCCCAAAGGTTTTTGATGGGGTTGTGGTCAGGGCTCAGTGTGGAAAATGTATATACTGTGGCAGTGGGTCTGATTAAAACATCTAAATTCAATAAATTAGGAGGTGTGTCCGAATACTTTTGTAAATATAGTTTATATTGTATATACAGTTGTGTCCAACCCCTTGCAAACATCCTAGTATATTGGGGTCACACCCAGGGGGAATACCTACAAAAACCAAAGCGTATGATCTAGTGTGCCATGGTGATCTATTTATCCAGCATGGGTAGTGGGAACAGAGGGCCTCCTTGTAACAGCGGTAATTGTGAAGTCTGTGCCCCTTCTATGAAGCCCCCCCCCAGTTTTGTCATAAGTGTTAAGGATTAAATTAAATGGCGTTTGCGGATTTAGCAATCTCTGTGTCTAACTATAAGAAAATGCACCCGCTGTCCGATGGATTAGTTTCACTAGGTATTCAGCTCTCAGAGATGCTGAGGATGGCATGCACCTGCCTACTTCCAAAGCATTTTTACCCACGTTAATATTCCTTGCATTTTCCCCATTATTCACTCATGCTTTAGCGATATGACTGACAGACAGTCGCCATTCAGACAAAAACTGGTCTGAATCGCTGCCAAATTTGCAAAATAAACACCTGGCAGTGTGGGGTCCTTTGCCATTTTGATTGAGACGCCTCTTAGACAGCTGTCTTCTGTCAGAAAGGCTCTCGTAGCCTACAAGCCAAGCTTAATATCCATGAACAGTCTTTGTTAGTGCCAAAAGGCTTTCCATTTAATTGATTTTCCTTCCTAGACCATTAACATATAAGATAAGGAGCGCTGTCTGGCTCTTGGGACTGTCCAGCAGCCAGTCATCTTGATAAGGGAGTACACGCAGTCCTTAGAAGTGCAGAGACTCTTGGGCAAATCTTAGACATACTGGGTGTTAAAGCAAAAGCGTGTATGGATGGTCCTTAAACGGATATGCCACACTGTTTGTAGAAGACGAATTGCCTGAGGCTATATCAGGCTCCCTTGAGTGCTGAACTTCTTGCAACGTTTTATTTCCGCTAATGGCACTTGTATTTGGCCCATACGTGCTGCCGGCTATTTTAAAGACGTTTACTCCTCCTCTCCCACTGGACCAATAAGAATTTTGTTCCTATGGCTTATCTTCTTTCGTCTGAAGGTACCCAGCAGGGCAAGTCACTAACATCACTGTGCTACATTTCAAACAATGATCCGTAAGTGACTCCCTGATCACTCCTATCCTGCAACTAATTTGGGCCTTGTCAGAACAAATGGCTCATCAAAAGCTGGCATTTTTTCAACAGTTCACATAATTAAAAATGTATAGATTTTATAAGATTGTGAGGTGATAAAATATTATTCTTCAGTCCTGGTCCCTCTCTTTGTCTTCTGGGTCACATCAGTTAAAGCAATTGCCTGAACCTGGTCAGGTTTGTGATGATTCTGGAACTCATCCTAGAACACTGGGGTGGTAATTGTATGGTAATTATCAGTGAACTTCAAGCCACAATGCACTCACACATTCACACCTAATGGAAATGTAGACAACCAACTATGCCAACAGGAATCTAAAGCAAACACCGGAAGAACATGCAAAACTCTACACAAATACTAACCTGAACTCAGGACTGAAATGGGACATCAAGTGACAATACCTTGATGTTGAAATTCTGATTGGAAGGTTGTGAGTTTAAAACCCAGCACCACTAAGATGCCACTGCTGGACCCTTGAGCAAGATTCTTAATCCTGATTTGCTCAGTTGTAAATTGCTCTGGAGAAGGGCGTTTGCCACAATGCCATAAATGTACAAAGTCAAAGGATTAAATACCAAAGATGTATAAAGAATTCTGGTTGTACTGGCACAACCCGTCATAGCAAATACAATTAAACGTGTTTGTGTCTGAGTACTGATGTGCATACTTAGTCTTATTATCTGTATGTTTGTTCTGCCAAGTCATTTTCCAAATCTGCCAAAAATCCAAATTTGGCTGCTCTGTTTCTTCTTTATTAAAGTGTGAATTTGATCGTGCTTAGGAACACTATAAAAAAAATTAAAAGATTTATCTATCTATCTATCTATCTATCTATCTATCTATCTATCTATCTATCTATCTATCTATCTATCTATCTATCTATCTATCTATCTATCCTTCTCTCATTCTCTCTCTCTTTTCTCTCTCTCTCTCTCTCTCTCTCTCTCTCTCTCTCTCTCTCTCTCTCTATATATATATATATATATATATATATATATATATATATATATATATATATATATATATATATATATATATGGATTTAGAGAAAGCGACGACAGGGTGCCGAGAGAGGAGTTGTGTTATTGAATGAAAAAGTCAGGTGTGTCGGAGAAATATGTGAGGGTGGTCCAGGACATGTATGAGGACAGTGTGACAGCAGTGATGTGTGCAGTAGGAACGACATACTGGTTAAAGGTGAAGGTTGGACTGCATCAAGGATCGGCTCTGAGCCCCACTCCCCTGTTTGCAGTCGTGATGGACAGGTTGACGGACGAGGTCAGACAGGAGTCTTCATGGACTACGATGTTTGCGGATGATATTGTGATTTGTGGTTAGAGTAGTGAGTAGGTTGAGAAGAGCCTGGAGAGGTGGAGATATGCGCTGGAGAGAAAGGGAATGAAAGTCAGTAGGAGTAAGACAGAGTACATGTGTGTGAATGAGAGGGAGGGCAGTGGAGTGGTGCGGTTGCAGGGAGAAGAAGTGGAGAAGGTGGAGGAGTTCAGGTACCTGGGGTCAACAGTGCAAAGTAATAGAGAGAGTGTTAGAGAAGTGAAGAAAAGAGTGCAGGCAGGGTGGAGAAGAGTGACAGGAGTGATTTGTGATAAAAGAGTATCTGGAAGAGTGAAAGGGAAAGTTTATAGGACTGTGGTGAGACCTGTGATGTTGTATGGTTTAGAGACGGTGGCATTGAGTAAAAGACAGGAGGTGGAGCTGGAGGTAGCAGAGCTGAAGATGTTGAGGTTTTCGTTGGGAGTGACGAGGATCGACAGGATTAGAAATGAGTTTATTAGAGGGACAGCGCATGTAGGACGTTTTGGAGACAAGATGAGGGAGGCGAGATTAAGATTGTTTGGACATGTGCAGAGGAGGGACATGGGGTATATCGATAGCAAAATGCTGAGGATCGAGCCACCAGGAAGAAGAAAAAGAGGAATGCCAAGGAGGAGTTTTATGGATGTGGTGAGGGAAAACATGTAGGAAAGTTGGTTTGAAAGAGGCAGATGTAGAGGACAGGGGGTTATGAAGACGGATGATCCGCTGAAAGAAGAAGAAGATATATGATATGATATAGGTCATACATAGATAGGTATATAGATATACAGATATATGTGTATACGTAAATCTATATCTATATAGACACACCGATCAGGCATAACATTATAACCTTATGAAGTGAAAAACACTGATTATTTCTTTATCATGGCACCTTTTAGTAAGGGGGATATTATTAAGCAGCAAGTGAACATTTTGTCAAAGTTAATGTGCTGGAAGCAGGAAAAATGGGTGAGCGTTAAGATTTGCCTGGGTCAGAGCATTTTAAAACTGCAGCTCTTGTGGGGTTTCCCGGTCTGCAGTAATCTATCAAATGTGGTTCAAGGAAGGAACAGTGGTGAACCAGCGACAGGGTCATGGACGGCCGAGGCTCATTGATGCAAGTGGGTAATGAAGACTGGTCCGTGTGATCCGATCCTGAAGATGAGCTCCTGTAGCTCAAATTGCTGAAGAAGTTAATGATGTTAATTCTCGACAGGTCAGGAGTGTTGTGGCAGCAAAAGGGGGACCAACACAATATTAGGCAGGTGGTCATAATGTTATGCTGAAAAATATATATTCCACCCAATAACAGGTGCCATGATGTAAAGATAATCAGTGTTATTCACTACAACAATCATAATTATATATATATATATATATATATATATATATATATATATATATATATATATATATATATAGTTGTGTTCAAAATTATTCAACCCCCAATGCTGTAAATGGTTTTAGGGAATTTAGTGTACATTTGTAATTGTATTCAGAATGAAATCCTACAAGGACTTCTTAAAGAACCATATGCAACTAAAATGACATCAATTAGTTTTGTAATACAGTAGTAAATGTTTCTTTTGTGAATTCTTCATTGACATAATTATTCAACCCCTTAAAGACTACCACTCTGAAGAACAGAGGTTCAATGAAGTGTTTTCAATCAGGTATTGAAAACACCTGTGGATATCAGGGAGCAGCAATAAAGCCTAATAAGCACCAATTAGGCAGCTTTAAAATGACTGTGATACTCAGCTCCTTCTAGACATTTACTGGTGTGGTTACAAACATGGTGAGGTCAAGAGAATGGTCCAGGAAGACAAGAGAACAGGTGATTACTCTTCACAGGAAGGGCAATGGCTATAAGAAGATTGCAAAGATGTTAAACATACCAAGAGACACCATAGGAAGCATCATTCGCAAATTCAAGGCAAAGGGCACTGTTGAAACGCTACCTGGTCGTGGCAGAAAGAAGATGCTGACTTCGACTGCTGTGCGCTACCTGAAGCGTAGAGTGGAGAAAAGTCCCCGTGTGACTGCTGAGGAACTGAGAAAAGATTTGTCAGATGTGGGTACTGAAGTTTCTGCTCAGACAATACGGCGCACCCTGCGTAATGAAGGCCTCCATGCCAGAACTCCCAGGCGCACCCCCTTGCTGTCCCCAAAGAATAAGAAGAGTCGACTGCAGTATGCCAAAAGTCATGTGGACAAACCACAGAAGTTTTGGGATAGTGTTCTGTGGACTGATGAAACAAAATTAGAACTGTTTGGGCCCATGGATCAACGCTATGTTTGGAGGAGGAAGAACAAGGCCTATGAAGAAAAGAACACCTTGCCTACTGTGAAGCATGGCGGGGGGTCAATCATGCTTTGGGGCTGTTTTGCTTCTGCAGGTACTGGGAAGCTTCAGCGTGTGCAAGGTACCATGAATTCTCTTCAGTACCAGGAGATATTGGATGACAATGTGATGCAGTCCGTCACAAACCTGAGGCTTGGAAGACGTTGGACCTTTCAACAGGACAATGATCCCAAGCATACCTCCAAGTCCACTAGAGCATGGTTGCAGATTAAAGGCTGGAACATTTTGAAGTGGCCATCGCAGTCACCAGACTTAAATCCGATTGAGAACCTCTGGTGGGACTTGAAGAAAGCAGTTGCAGTGCGCAAGCCTAAGAATGTGACTGAACTGGAGGCTTTTGCCCATGATGAATGGGCGAAGATACCCGTAGATCGCTGCAAGACACTTGTGTCAAGCTATGCTTCACGTTTAAAAGCTGTTATTACTGTAAAAGGATGTTGTACTAAGTACTAAGATTGAATGTCACTTGGGGGTTGAATAAAACTGATAATGATGTGAGCTCAGAAAAGACATTTGTGGTTATTTCATTATAAATGTTATGTTATATTTGTCTGACCTACACGTGCCTCTTTGATTTAATTGTAAAAAGGATGACTGAATGATCATAATCAATGTCAAACCGACCAAAACAATCAATTTCAGTGGGGGTTGAGTAATTTTGAACACAACTGTATATATATATATATATATATATATATATATATATATATATATATATATATATATATATATATATATATATACTGTATATATATAAAACACTCATCAGGCATCATTTTAACAGACAGCTCATCAAAGTGCTGGCTGCACTGCTAATGTCTGTCATTTCAGTCAAGTAAACCACCATGCACACCATATCAAACGCCACAAATCATATTTTCCGTCTGTGTAATCCCAGACATTGTGCCAGTGTTTGCTTTGTTGTGTCATTGTGCATTATAAACTCATAAAGGTGATGGTATCCAGACACCACTCTTTCTCTTTGCTTTATCTGACCAGGTCTTTCAAAGCACACCTTCTTTTACTATATTAGAAATTTTCTGAAACAAGCCAGACGCATACACAACAGCGTCTACTGATGACTACGGTGTTGTTACTGCTGCTTATCATCATTATTATTATTATTATTATTATTATTATTTTTGAGAAAAGGCCATACAATCGTAAGTACATGACCAGTAGTAGTATCTTTTATTAAAAATAAAAAACAGTAGACTGTAAATGGAAGCGGGAGGAATCTTCTTATTTCTCAGTACCCTAAAAATAAACACGCAACTAAATTACTCAACTAAACTGACAGAACACAATGGCCAGTAATTTAGTTTGCTTATATAATAACTCCGAAACTGGGTTTGTAGATGGAATGAGCTCTGCGTTTTTGCATGAATGTGATAAACAGAGTAGGTTTGGAGGAACAAAGGCTATCCGGCCACACCTGGGCCATTACATCAAACACCAATGTGCCCAAATAACTCTAATATTCATCTGCTCAGAAAAGGCTTTGTGTATGCAGACATTGAGCTCAAAGCATGCTCTGATGCAGACATTAAAGGGTTTGCATAGAAGATAATGGGTTCTGGCTTGTGCACTGTTCTTTGGTCTCTGCCTGCTCTGGTGTTGGTCAATTCGCCAGCGGCTGCACCTTCTGTTTTCCTTCTTCTTTTTCTTTTACATCAATACATTATAAGTGTAAACTATCTGAACTTTAAAGTTAACAGATTAACACAAATACTAACAAAGGTTTTTTTTTTTTTTTTACATGTTGGCCATTTCTTACTTTTGACCCTGTTTTTGTCTTTAACAAATCACAACTTTACTTAGAGAAAATAGCAGCATTTTGACCATCTGTGTGTCGCAGCCTCAAATTTTTTTTTCCGAGACAAAATGGCCTTGGCATAATGCACTAATGTTATAATAGCCACCATTTTTCTGGGAAGTCTTTCCACTGGATTTTGGAATGTGGTTGTGGGAATTTGTGCTCTATTTTGCCCCAAAGGCGTTCAATGCTGCTTAAAGTCAGGACCCTGTTTTAGGATTCTCAAGAACTTGTAGATCCACTTGAGATCCCCACAAGAAAAAAACTTTACCTCTCACATCTACATCTGTCCACTACTATGTTTTAGTTACTCCTTTGATTCGAATCAGTGTTTGGATTTGTTGAAAATAAAAACCATCACCTCATTCTACTCTCCAAGTACTGGCTGCAAAAGTCAATCACATTACCTGACCAGAGTCGGCTGGTTGTCTGCCATGTCCATGTTCTTAGCAATATGAAAGCTAGGATTAATCGTAAATATTATCAATGTATGAGCCAAAGCGGATTAGTTTTCTTTTTATTATGGACATACTCCTGCAGCACAGCACTGTGAGTAATTGCTGCAGAGGGCCATCATCCCTACACTTCTACAGCTTCTCTAAATTTTTATTCGAATCAGCAAAACATAAATGGAGCAACACAAACATTTTAAAAAATCTTATCTCCTTCTTTTCTTTTTGCACTCGCTTAAATCTCATTTGTACCCTCCTCCCCTTCCCCTCAATCCACTTTCTTACTGTTAAACTGCCTATCTGTCCTGTTGTACCTGTTATCTAACATTGCGTGGTGTGTAGGCGGGGATTATATTCATACACTCATGGATATCAGCTGCACACGGTGCAGCAGAAGTGCACTTCTATATTCCCCCGTCCCGCTCCTCTGGAGGCCCACGTTGTGTACCGCGTACTCGGACCACGCAGTATATTCACTACAAAACGTCGTTAACATTTTGCTTCCCTCATGCGTGCCCAAAACACAAAATGAAATCATGCTGCATAGATGAATCAGCTTGTGCTGCGGCAAAACAGTGAAGCTGACTTGAGGTTTAAGTTCACTGACTTCTGATACTGAGTTTGCTGTAGATTTGTAGATTTGCTGGTTGTACAATACATTCACACACGCATCTATATTTAGTTATCTTGCGGCTATTGCTTCTGGTTTATTTCCTTTATCAATTTGAAAAATTGCTTATACTTGTTGCTTTGCAAACCATCCATGTGTGCCTTCAGCTTTAATTTAAATGATAAAAATGAATTCATAATGTGTTCAAAACCTACACTGCATTAGCAATGTGCCTCATGGTACTGAGCTGATGGAGTAAGTCAGTAACACCTCAGAAGTGTGTGTGTGGGAGCAGAACCTGTACGTTCTACAAACAGTTAGAGGAATGCATAGCACATTGAGTGGGTTTCCATTTGTTTGGTTTTATGTAAAGCTATGTAGGAGGGAGACCTGGGCTTTGTGGAGGCTGTTCCTGGCCTTTATAGTAGATGGCTTTATAGTGATGATGTTTTCTGGCACCTTAAGTTATCCTGATAGCAGTCTGATTTGAGTTGCTTTAAAGGCCATTTATGATAGTGTCCGATCTCCTGCAGCACATTTAAGCTGATTTGCTTGTACAAGTTCCATACTTGATCAACAGGTGGCATCATGGCTTCATTCTAACATGGGCCAATGAGAGGAGGTGGGAGGGAGGACTGTTACATGCCTCAGAGAGGTGAGCCGATAAAAGTGTGGTTCTGAGGCAGTCAGCTTGGAAATGTGTGAAGATAGAACACACAGCTTTAAGCATGGAGAGAAACAGAAAGGCACATGAGAAGACAACTATGGGTCCTGCTGCTGCCTGAGGGTTCCACACTTCCTGGACTTGGTACACTGGTACACTGAGACACTGTTCTGGTGTAAGTGACACAAAAGAAAGTAAGAAAGAGAGAAAGAAAGAAAGAAAGAAAGAAAGACAGAAAGAAAGAAAAAGAAGAGAACCAGGGAGCTCTGAGCCCTGGAGGAGATTTCTGTTTAAGAAAAAGTTGTCAGTGGGTGGAAGAACAGGCTCCAGAACATGGACGAGGAGAAGGAAACGTTTACTTCAAGAGCCTTGTACAGATTTTCACACACTCTCAGTGTTCAAACACATGTTCAGACAGCTGCACTTCCTGGTATGCTGTGTAGACTGATTGCCTGAGCTGCTTGGTGGAATAAACTCCCATACTATGGAGATCAACCACGTTGTGATCCACAAGCCAAGGATTTTTCCTGTAATCACATAAAAACAGACTTTTTCTTTCTGCTTTTTTTTTCTGGTTGTCAGAAATTTCACTCTTTCTATCTTGTTCTGGTCCAACTCTGAATAGTGTATAAAATCATTTATGTGTGAGATGGAATACCTCGATCTGGACTCAGTTTGCCTTGTGACCTTATGATGGAGGGGATGGTGACCGAGGTGAGATGCCTGCCCACCCGGATGCTCTGGTGGATGGTAAGGACCAGGCAACACCGGGATCCGCATCGTCATCCTGCTCAGATCTTTCCACTTCTACTCCTGCGGTTCAGCCCTCTTCACACACTACCAGGACCTTCAGCGGACTCCGGTTCTTTGGCAGAAAGTGAGTGTGTGTATAGAGTGTGTGTATAGTGTGTGTGTCTAGTGTGTGTGTGTGTGTGTGTGTGTGTGTGTGTGTATGTGTGTAGGTTTGTTTGTGTGTTTGAATGTGTAAGTACAGCTACTTCAAAATTCTGAACTAAAAAGTAAAGCCATAGCCTTTACTTAAAAAAAAACTTGAACAATATGTAATAAGTCTCAAATGAGTCAGAACTGTTACACCTTAATCACATCCCTTACAACTGGCTTCACAGCAAAACTCTCTTCTAGTTCA
This sequence comes from Silurus meridionalis, assembly GCF_014805685.1. Classification (NCBI taxonomy): domain Eukaryota; kingdom Metazoa; phylum Chordata; class Actinopteri; order Siluriformes; family Siluridae; genus Silurus; species Silurus meridionalis. The sequence continues at coordinate 5,898,880 of NC_060893.1, read as the reverse complement.
AATCTCAGTACTTTCACTTTTCTCTTAAAAATATGCATGCAATGTTTATATGCATATGTACTATTCACACCACTGTTTCTTTTACAAATATATTTTACACCCCAACTATGATTCCTGCTGTTAACAGCTTCATTGTTGCTGAATTTTACTCAAACCTGGAAGGACTTTAAATGTGCAAGATCAGATTTCATCAAGTAGGCATACTTATCCTATAGTCTCTTGTGGTTTGCTAAAAATGGCTGCCTTAATGGATTCCTAAAGAAAGTTAATTAAATTCTATTATTGTCTGACCTGTTGGGACTATGGTCACCCCCACCCTTCTAGTGCACTACTGATCTTGCGCTTTTTTAGAGATGTCCTGGAAGAACGCTGGTTACAAATTTGTTTTCATTTGACATTAGAAAATTTAATTTAGGTCATAGAGCTTCTTTTATTGTTTTAACTACATATTTTTCCATTAGTTGTGCTGTAGTGACTGATTAATTTTGTTATTACTGAATAATACAATACAATACAATACAATACAATATAATATAATATATATAGCTGACTACCTGCAGTTTACGGGATTAACCTTTGATTATAGAGTAACAAAGAATAATTAGGTGGGAAGTAAGAAACAGGAAGCATTCATTTTTAGATGTAGTTTCACATCATTTCATCTGACCTACTAGTGCATTACAGTATAAACACTATACCTACAATGTTGGCAGGATTTTTATGAGGTAAAAAAAATCACAGATTTCACTTTTTTTGTTACTTATAAATGGATTAATAATTTTTTTTAACCTAATGGTGCAGTGAGGGACTTGGGTGTATAATGTGTGTTAAGGCCTATGTAATAAATGTGATCATCGTATCTGGTCTATGTATATCTTGCTCTATTCTAAATCCTGCAAATATCTTCTAAACCCCCCAAAAAAGTGAATGAAATGTTTTAATACTAGTTAAAACCTGGTTTAAACAGTCAACGGGAGAAATTTTTTCTACATGCACAGTGAAATCTTTTTTTTCAAATATAGATCTTTTACAATGAATCATATTTAGGCATGTTGAAATGAATTTTAAGTGAAAATGGCTCTGAGTGACCAAGTAGGGGTGTGCGATACTGAAAACAAATTATATCTTGACACATAACTAATTAGTTTGGCTGATTTTCCCGGCCTCTCGCCGGATAGCACAATAAACCAAAAAACTTATAGGGAATTGTTTTTATGTTAAAATAATGAAATGTATCTATAAAAAGATAGATTATAAAATGAAGTAAAATGTTAATACAGTACAGTACTGTATACATAAAATAGCTTTTTTTGGGGTGGTTTCCGTTTTATTGCGTTTTTTTGTTTTTCGCGGGCGGTTTTGGAACGTAACCGCCGCAATAAACAGGGGATTACTGTAGTTGGGAAACACTGAATTAAGTATAGTGTAACTCATAATGCTGTTTTCCATGGTGTTATTTTTGAATACGGATAAAAATAAAATAAAAATAATAGTTATCCTATACAGTATATGTTAAAACTGAAAAATATTTGGTTGCAGAACCATGAAATCCATGCTTCATTTAGCTTAAACAAAACTCATCCATTTACAGCATACTGTACACTACAATAGTTATAACATATACCGTATAGGATAACTATTATTCTTTTTGCTGACCATTTTTGTAATCTCCTAGCTACTTAATCTCAATAACATAAAGCCAAAGTTCCTGTCTCGCCATGTCCTGTTGCTACCCAACACTGCATACTTTTTTCCCCTTGTTTTCTTTGAGGTGGTAGAAAACGGCAGCTCTGTATTAGCAGTTAACACTAGTTATGTATATAATTATGGATTAACCATGGCCATTCAGAATCACTTGGCTACCCTGTTAGGACATGTGTGCACATGCCCAGACTTACAAAAATGTGAACCAATTATGTAGCGTTTGAAATAAATAGCATTTCATTGTTTCCACAAGCTGTTCTGTTGTCTCCCCCCAGGTTGGAATTGGTTTCAAATGACAAGGACAGTGACAGGTGTAACTAGCATTTTATTTTACCGTTCCTAAATGCTAGGGGCAATAAGGGTCATTAGCATAACCTATTGCCACATTGTCATGCAAAACTGACTTGATTCTGGGCTGATAGAAAGGTGTTCTGAGATAATGCTGCACGCATACCACTGGTATACTGGTATGCACCGCATTGTACAGCTAGCGACGGTATGGAGTGGTAAATAGGTTGCAGCATCATAAACTTTTTTATGTGGCACACCTCACTAACACCACATGTCATGGCTGGGTGTCTGGACCACCAGTTGACCTAGTTACTGATGTTCATATGTGTTAACATGATGTCTGTGTTTTGATGTCTTTTACCATGTATGAAATGTGATGAATAAATTGGTGTTATACGGTTGTATGTACAATAGTGTATATGCTTGACATAGTACACACAGCAAGTTATAGGACACTGCAAGTTAAAAAGTGTGGGCAATATGAATTACAGAAACCGAGGGTTCAACAACAACATGACTCCAGTGTCATCCAGCCAATAAACATTCGCAAGGGGAGCATTTGACTACTGGTATCAGGTTGGGATGGAGGGGGAGTCCTACAGGACTGCAAGGATAAGTGCATTGGTGAGGTCCCACGGTGTATGGTGCATGTTTACAGAAAGGCTGTGACAAGTTTATCAGCCTGGTGTTAGACAAAACCCAAAATGTGTTGATACTCCATGGGACTTACTGTATCACCTTCCAGTAGACCATGTAGAACATTTAGAACCAGGCTGCATTTTGGAGCCAGTTGATAGAGTGCACACCAATCAGAGAATCCAAGGTTTCTCTGTTTACTTCTTTCTCTGGTAACCCTGTTTACTTGAGGACTCCATTCAGGAATTGTATAGTTTTTGGACTACTGGTCCACCACCTGCTCTTCATTCCAAAAGATCAAACCCTCAGGTTTAGGCCATTTTCCTCTGAGGGTGCTAAGTCATGCCATCCATTTGGGGAAATTAGTTTATTTGGAAAGGAAATTCCCAAATCATTTAGTGAGAACAGCAGCGGAAACCAAGGCCTGGCAATCACTTTGGTACAACAAGCAGGAATCAGAAATCTATGCATGAAGCACTGTATGGCATACAGTATAAAATGTGGCCAGTCATTAGGCAGTACATCCTGTTGGATCCAGCAAATCAGAACTACAGATGCACTGGGTCAAATTCGAATGAAGGTTAATTTGCCACAATTAGGTTTGACATCCAGTATCTGGGATTTTCCATGCATATGTGCGGTCTTGGCACCTTTACAGTGCATTCGCTTCACTGTTATGCTGTCTTGGAAAGTGAGTTTTCCCAGTGAAGCCAATCATTTGACATTTACATTTATGGAATTTTGGTAGATTCTCTTATACAGAGCAACTTACAATACATTTATCTCATTCATACAACTGAGCAGCTATGGGGATAAGGGCCTTGTTTTGGGGCCCAGGAGTGGCAGATTGGTATGGAATGAATTCGAACTCTAGATCCAAAGTCTAATGCCTTAACCACTAAGTTGCCACCTCCCCAATCCTATATCCTTTCCTATCCTATCCTATCCTATCTATCCTATCCTATCCTATCCTATCCTTTGCCACTTTACAGGCCCACAAGTCAGAAGCTGTGGGGGCTTCAGGCCTTAGTCACAGCACCAGCACTGAGAATTCTCACTGTACTATTAGATTAGAAGCAACATGTAAAATAGACCGAGACCACATTGTTTTCACTACGTGGTTCTTCTAGTGGTCTTCATTACAGGTGTCTCTAAAGTTCATTTGTTTTTTTATGGGCCAAAAAAAAAGAAGCTGTGCAATGAGTGTTAGACCTTTGGATAAAAAAAAGCCCTTCCAACTACACATCTCATCAACAGCAAATATCCATCTCTCATTTCGTCCGTCACGTAGCACTCTCCAACCTGGTAGATAAATGAGTGTGTGCTTGTAATCCACCTGTTCTTTGCAAGAAAGAGGCAGCTGTTTCGGTGCTTTGTAGGTATACGTTAACTGAGCTTGTGTAATCCGATAATGTCACACACTCCACAGCCACCTGAGTTTTGTTTTGAAAAACTTGGTCCACTGTGCCCGAACTGGAAAAGTGACCCGAGTGTGATTTTCTGCAGGGCTGCTGGATGACGCTAAACCACCACACCGAAACAGTCTGTCAAACAAACTGATTTATTGCTTTTAAGTGCTTATTTCGAGACTTATTGAAGTAGGTCTCCTACACACGCACTTACAAATCATGCGGTTCTTAGTCCATATTTGTATTAACGGTCCCAGTCAGGACCTGAAGAGGGACAGACCTATTTCTGGTGCTATCTTTACTGTCTCTCCCTCTCCACTCCTGCTATGTATAGATCAGGGTCAGAGTCTCAATATTGAATTGTGAATATGTGTGTGTGTGTGTGTGTGTGTTTGTGTCTGTGTGTGGAGAGTGCTGGGGCATTAAATGATGCTCTCCTGAGCTATGACTCAAAGGAATTAGGCCATCTGTTTGATTAAAGTTGGGATGTGAGGAGATGAACCAGTGAACCCGAAACAAGGCAGTGAAGGTATTCGCCCATCTATTTGGAAACTAATAGACCTAAACAGCTGCCATCTCATTTATATATAAGGTTTAACCAGTTGATCCAATCATTAGCCTGTCTACATCTGTGATTCAGTTGAAGCATTGGATTCTGCTCTTTTATAGGTGGCTTATTTATATTTTTCAAATGAAAATTCGTTTTGACGAATTTACATGTATGATACATCTTTACCTAGAAACTCACAGGGCAAGACAAACAATGGAAAGTGTCCTGAAGATGGCGACAGTGCTACATGTAGTGTTCAAATATCAGCCTCTCAGTTTTTTTGCTCTGAGCAAGTGCTATTGTTTGGCTGTCACTGTCAGCCCTGTTGTGTTGATAGGTCGAGATGGGATTGGGAATCCAGGGCCTTGGTTTGTTACAGAGACATTGAACAGGCGTATTTATTTGGTAGTTCAGTATTTAAGGCTCTGGGTTACTGATCAGAAGGTTCAAACGCCGGTACCGCCAAGCTGCCATTCTTATGGCCCTCGAGCAAGGCCCTTAATACTCTGTGCACCAGGGGCGCTGTATCATAGCTGACTCTGTGCTCTGACCCCCAGCTTCTTAACATCACTTGGAAATGCAAAGAAAAAATTTCACTGTGCTGAAAAAGTGCATATGACACGCATAAAGCTTTCTTTTAAAATGTAAAACATTTTTATATTAAAAATGTATGTTATAAAATGCACAAACTTGCATATTAGTTTTAGCATATACTGTGCTTACCGTTGGTTTTGGTGGTTATTGTGGCCCTGCTTTGTCCTACTAACTGGCATCTTTGCAAAAATCCCAAACAATCTTTCTTTGAACAAACTCCACAGAGTTTCCTAGCAACATCTGATATGCAATAAACACAGCACACAAAGTGCCAGTTAATGAAATATTATGATTTTTTTTTTTTACAGCCTAAGTAGCTAATAGTACAGTTAAAGTTAAAAAAATGCATGATTCCTCCTGGATCAATATTTTAATATTGGATCAATAATGTTTTTTCTATCTATCTATCTATCTATCTATCTATCTATCTATCTATCTATCTATCTATCTATCTATCTATCTATCTATCTATCTATCTATCTATCAACATAAAATTAGGGAATAATGTACCATTTTGAGATTAGGAAATTTATTCATAGAGAAAAATGTATAGGTAACAAATTAATAGATTAGATAGAAGATTTGCTTTTCCTTTATATATAAGATTTGAGTAAACAAGTTGTCTTATTGGTATATGAAAAGTCCATATACATTTACATTATAGACATATGTATTTGCTAAAGATGTAGGAGATAGAGACTTGGCTGAGTAAAACACATAGGAAGCATGTATCCTTCAGATGGACAGCAGCCTGAGTGTAAGATCAAACCCAAAACCATGGCTCTGAGGTAAAAACAGTGCCCAGGTGATTTATTTAATAATTTAATTAATGTTCTGAAATATGTCTGGTATCACTGTTATAGGCGTGATTGTAGACGCATGGCACAACTAAAATCTCTTCTATTGGTTTTACTCAGGGTGGTATATCAACCTGTGTAACAATTTATGCACATGTGTACACGTGCCAGGGCAATTCAAAACGTCTAGAAGCCATTTATAACATAGCATTCACAAGTCCTTATTTGGCATTTCAGTCCAATGTTCAGACTTGCAGACAAACCTAACCGGCCTGGGTGTGTCAGATCATGCTGTCCGTCTGGGACAGTAGATCTGCTGGAGGAAGAAGCTGCCAGGGTGTTCCAGTAACGAATAGAAAAACAGTGGAAAATAAGGTGTGCATTCTGCACAGAGTGGGGAATAAATGGGGAAAGAAGAAAATGTATTTAATAATAGGTGGTGAATCCAGTCAAAGTTCAGAGCATCATTTCCCAAAGGGAAATCTTAAGTTTTTAGGGAGAACCATAAAGAACACTGTCAAAGCAGTCCATCTTCCCCTGGCCAAACCATCTCAAAGCTCCAGGATACCACCAAGATTTAGACAATATTTTCCTGGAAGCACAGTTTCGACATGGTCCAACAGTTATTAACAGTTGAATTATTCTTATTGAGACTAGTTTAAGGAGATTCTCCACAATTCTTGGATTTTAAAATGAGTCCTGGCTATTGAAATGTACTACCTGCTCTACTGTGTGTCCCACTGATTAAATGTGAAGAGATTGGACATGTACAGCATGACATGATCAAAACACACACACACATATGCCGGTCATCCCGAAAGAGAAAGCTCTGAAAACCAATGGCTATTAAAGTAAATAAGGCCATCTGTATGCACCCTTCTAAAATATAGGAATTTTACCTGTCTACAGCCCACCCTACAAATTGGGTACTTGAATGCTTATCAAAACCTTATGGTGTGGTCCAACTGTGGAAGGCAGCGTGATGCAGGCAGGTACCCTGTAATTACTGGAATCTGTGTCTGTTGTTTGCTGTCTGAGAGGACCACATGGACAGTTTGTGCTGGTTGGGTGATTCTTAATTCTGTTCCCAACCTCTGCAGGATTTCTTTGTTAACAGACCCAGGGAGGGGCTCAAGTTCTGTAATCAGTACACCTTTGGCAAACCACATCTGATGCCCAGATGCCTTACTATCAGTGAGAAGGTGCTAAGTAACTCACATAGAGATATATATGTACTGTATCTTCTGATTTGAGCAACTGCTTGATTGCTAGCAGAAGCGTAGCCAACAATGTGCCACTCATGAAGCAACGTCATGCTGGATACATGAATTCAATGAAAAGACATTAATTTATTCCCGTGGCTGGATAAGGATCCATTTAGCTAAAAAGCATTTATTTTAAAGGCAAAGTAAAATTGTGTTTCGTCAGAGGCTCCAATGTGCAGATGCAACATATAACAGTCAGCTTTTGTTACCAGTCAATAAAGAGCACAATGGACAGTAGACTAGACAGTACAAAAAAACGATATACATAGATAACATAAAAAGAGCGAAAAACTGCATGTCAGTACAAAGGCTCATTGCACGATAATGGAATGTTTAGTGCGCAAGTGGCAAGAATGTAAACTATCTGTGATAAATATAATTTCCCCTGTGAACTGTATAAAGACTTTTGGGAGATCCTGCATCATAAATTCTTGCATGCCATGGTGGAAAATCTGGGGCATATTTACAAAGGAAACCAAGTTTGGGCAACAGGTGAGTATAATTAATTAGTTGTTGTTGTTAGCCTTCGGCTGCTCCCATTATGGGTCGCTACAGCAGATCACTAGTCTGCATATTTGACTTGGCACAGGTTTTAGGCCAGATGACCTGCCTGACGAAATCCATTAATTTTAATGGGGCTTGAGACCGGCACTGAGAGTGCACTGCCGTGTCTGAACTGCCAGTGGCCAAGTTGGCGTCCTGCCTGAGAATCTACCAATCTACTGCAGAACATTGCAGCATGAGCAGAGGATCTTTAGCTACGGGTCCACCAGAGAACCAGAGGAACATAAAGAGAAAGGAGCATGTGAAGGACTATTGGACACAGATGTGCTCAGTAGTTGTTGTTTTTTAAAATATAGATTATATTAGAAACGAGAACAAATTCATTATCATAATTAGTTATAACTCTCTGCCTGGTTTTCTGGTTCTTTCAAATATCTCTCTGATGTAGTCCATGATGTCGCTGTTCACACGTGTTCGAAAACATTCAAAGCATGAATTCAAACCATTTGACTTCTTTTAAAGAAAAAAACTGAGGTAAAAAGTTTAGTTCTGAGAGACATGAGCTGGTACAGCTTCCAGACCTCACTCCATGGTAACATCCAGAGTTAGCAGCAGCACTCTGGCCTCTCGTAAAAAGAAACCAGTGCTTGTTTTCGCTTTGAGCGCAGCGGTTCACCTCTCATAAGCGGAAGTGTTTCAGAGGGTGATAGTCTAATGAAGTGGATGGTATTGACACGCTGTATGATAAACAGACAGCGGCTGATGCGCATCCTGTGATGTTAAATTAGCATGCATCTTTTCCAGCCCTTGCGCTGGTTTATACACGCACTGATCCATAATTCAAGAGCTGAGGGCCCTTGAAGTGGAAATGAATGCCATTGTGTTGGGTCGTGTTGTTGTTGTAGTGGCTTCGCTGTGTCTTTTTATCTGGTGAAGAGTTGATACAATGGCAAGATGTTTAGCTGTACACTAGGCTAGTTTAGAGCAAGCCTGCGTCACATAGCTTCATGTTCACCACCTGTTCGCACCAAAATGTTATCTTACTGAGCTCTTTGCTGCTTATTGTGGGTTTCATTTCACACATTGATGGTATCAGAATTAGTTTCCAGCATCGATGAGTTTTTATTTTAAAGCATCAGTTAATACATGACTTAGAGTCTTTGCTAATGGTATTTCTGGTGTATAAGTTGTTCATGTTTACTTATGCTTTGATTAATGACAATTGAGGGAGGCTTTATTTAAAGTATTATGTTTGTTCCTGAAAGATCTTCTGAGAGATCTTCTGCACAGTCTGTAGTTTAATTGTCCTTCGAATGCATAAGTGCAGGTTTCCTGTTGAAAAGGCCAGTGGTCTGGGGGGTTGTCACTGGAAGCTGTTACTATGGCATGTGTGTGTATATGTGTGTGTCTGTGTGGGGGTGATGCAGTGATTATTTTAAACCAGAGGCTTAGCCTCTGATTCACTCCTGCCAGGTCCTTCCCAGCCAATCAATGAGCTGGGTTTGTGGCTGTCTTATTTAGGACCTCCTCTCCTCCTTCACCTGATCGCCATTCGCCTTTCTCTTCTCTCATACTTTCTCTCTTTCTGTCAGTACATTGTGTTTCTGAACTGCCCGAGGAGAGCTGCGTAATCAGTGCCAGGTCGTATGCTATTACTTTCCTTCTTCACATTTCACAGTGGTATTAGACTTAGGAAACATTAAGTGAAGGAAGTTAAGTGTTTGTGGTGAAGTTCCATAATTTGAAATATATTTCCATGATTAAGTTCCTTGAAGTTATTTATTGATTGAAGTAGAGTAGGTAGACTTCTGCATCAATACCTAATTGATATAGAATTAATGTTGGAATATTAGTGTCCTTGAAAGTTTGACAGATTAATGTTGTTTATTCTCACTGTACTGTGTCCATAACTTCTGTTTGCTTCTGTGTACATTGCCTTATTTGTATTGAATCAGAAGTCTAAAACAGAGTTTGTATTATACAGGAGATTGAAAGCTCATTTTTCAATATACTCTATTTTTAATTAAAATATATTTAAAAAAAAATCTTGCTAACAGGATATTCATTTGCATGATGAATCTAAAGTTTGGTGTAAGTGAACATTATCACAAAGTTATGCATTGTACAATACAGGCCAAGATATTTGGTGCACTTTGACAAACAGATCTAGTCTTGTATTTACTACTTGGCTTTTTAAAAAAGGGAAGTTTGAAGCAATAGTGATTGAAGACATAGAGAACTTCCTAAACCAATCCTGTGAGCTGATCTGGTTTCTGGCTTGGACGTCATCTAGCATCGACATTATCCGAGTTTAGACTGACACCACCCAGGAAAGGAAATAAATAATTTGGATGTTTATGGGGAATCTAAGAGCTGTTTTGGAATTATAGGATGCAAGTCTTCTCATGGATATATATATATATATATATATATATATATATATATATATATATATATATATATATATATATACCATCTTCAGTTTCAGAAAATTTACTATGTAGTTTATAGAATGTAAAGCTACTGGCAGTTTGTATGTATCACAACAAAGTTAACAACAAAACAAGGCGGAAAGCAACAAGATGTCTGGGGTTAACGTGGATGAGACAGAGGGAGTCAGTGATGTAAACATGACTGAGAACAGAGACATTCCTGATCAGCTGATCATCATCATCATCTTTTCTCTGTTTGTGTTCTTTATAGTGGTTATTCAGCCTAAATACATTCATTAGATAACAAAAGATGAAAACAGGTTAATTTCGATGAACGAGATTCAAAGAACAAAGTCACTAAAATGATCCGATCGTCCCATCACTAATAATTAGCACAACCCTTTGTGAAGCATTAGACAGCCTTGAAGCTTTCTCTGTACACCCAGAAGTTCAAGACTTATACTCAGGAGGTGAACACTAGCTCATTTTCGTATGTCAACAATTGATGACATCACCAGTAGCCTGAAGTTGCTGTTTGAGGCAACACTAAACTCTGAGGCAAAGTTTACTAGGGCTAGTGTCAGAGCAGGAAACACTGTAAATAAGAGGAAAACATCTGTGTTCGGTATGGAAAGGCTATTAAATTGCATGTAGCGAGGCGTGCAAAATGGCAGGCTGTTAATATTACATTAAGGACAGGAATTAAATTAGGATTAAATTAGATCAGCATAATGTCAGGGTCCTGCTCGAAGCAGTTTGACTGTTTCAAGGCTTCGGCTTGTCTGCCGATCAGTAAATCATACTGACAATTTTACGCCAACAGCATCAAAGAAGCTTTAGGAAACCTCCATGGATGTGTTCTTTCGACGTCACTTTAAAAGGAAGGAGGGTGTTTTTGCTAGGCCGGGCAGTGAAGGGTCTGAGCCATGCCGAACAAGGAGACCCAGCATTGCTGTACCAGCGAGCCGTGCTCGCAGGCGTTCCAGCGCAGGTTTTGCCTCGGCTACGCTAGCCCAGAGAAGGAAATCCAGTGTCCAGCTCCAGTCACTTCAATCACTCCAGTCTCTGTCTCATGCTGCCAGCAGCCGATCCATTAAGACTGGTAATGCGAGGCGGCGTTCAAGCACCACCACTCCAGGTGCAAATCCACGGTTTGCTGTACGCCGCAAGAAAGCAAGTAAGTTACGTAACATCGACACGCACCTTCTTGGCCCCTCCATGCTCCTTGCCAGCCTCATCCAAATGACAGAGGAGGAAGAGAAAGTCCGGGACCAAGCAGTTGGACAGGTGGAATTGAAAGGGAACATGTCCTACGTCTGCCCGGACCCACTGATTTCAGAAGGAGACAGCGAAAGTGATAGTCCAAACTCTACTTCTGACTCTGACAATGATCAGTACTCAGAGCCATGTGATGAGCATCTTATGGATTTACCAGAGCAGGAGTTAAAAAATTGCTCTGTTTTGTGCCAGCGGAACTGCCTGCCTCTAAGCGTGGTGGTCGAGCGAGTCCAGGCCCATACGCTAATCCGTGTTCCACGATGTCTCAGGAGAAATTCCTCGTACCTTGTCCCTGCTGAAGGTGGCCTACAAGGGCGTTATTGCCAAAGAAGGCGCTGCAGACGGGTATCTACCATCGCCAAGGCAGGCAGCCCTTGGCCAGGAAGAGGTCAACCTCTGCCTAGTCGCAGGAACTCCACTTGTTGGAAGACGCACACTGCTTTTAACCAGTTAATGGGGGCCCATTACGATCCTTCACTAGAGTCATGGAGTGGCTTCCTCTCGTATGTAACATTTTTTACTTTCTTTCTAAATTGTTTTTTCTGTTTTGTACAGTAATAGTTACACTCACTTCCATATTTGGAGTTTAATCTGGAGGTACCTGGTATTGTTACATATGAAATGTTTTGGATTTACAATAAATTAAAAAGATATACTGGACACTACACTCCAGAACACAGACATTTGTGTTCTCTAAATCATTTTTGAAGGAAAATCTTTATTTTAGTCCAGAAGAACAAGATAAATACCAATCTTGCTTATTCTTCTGTGGTAAAAACCCAAAACAAAACACTGTAGTCATTAGTCAGACATAATAACATTTAAATAGGAACTTCATGTCATCTGAAGGTGGCTGACAGTGTAAGTGTGTGTTTTTTTGTCTCTGAATGACCTTTTAATTCTCTGTCCTGTGGATCCGAACTCCATGGCGCTAGCTCATTAGTGGCACTGGTACTACAGCGTAGCATCGTTACTTATCAGCCCCACTGATCAGCCGGTAGGTTAACCACCCTCAGGTTGCTAAGCGTCACTGATTCACACAGCAGGAACTGCACACAAAGGTTACATGAAAGCACGTTCTTGCAATAACAGGAAGCAAAAATATACTTCAACCTCATCTGTTCGAAGCTCTCATGGAAGGGTAGTTGTAAATATATCATTTTGGCTTCAAAACTGATATCAAGTACAGTATGAAACACAAGCTAACATGCTACACCGAATCAGAGGCTTCATTTGTATATTTTAGATTTGCTAACGGACCTGAATACAACCCTTCCACTCACACACACACACACACACACACACACACACACACACACACACTCTGGGCTGCTTTAATTGGCATCAATGCATAATGATTACTCACTGTGTAATGTCAAATTTTGAAAATCTGTTACCCAATTAGGCTCCATACAGACCATTCACTAGCATGTGTGCCAAATAGCCTCTTTGTAATGGTAATCCTTAGTTCTAAAGCTTTACAGTGTCAACTGTATGCATTTCCTGTATGAATTTGTAAAATTGTGTTTGTCTCACGACATCACGCTCTCAGTATAGCCCTGACCTAGTTAAAGACTAAAAAAAAAGAAAGACTTTACAATACGTTGTAGCACTGTTGTTTCCCAGTACTGCTAAAATCAGGTCTGGTTTGGTTTTCCTTTGGGGAAGAGATTGTCATATTGAGGTGTGGCAGAAACTACACAGACCTTACTGCACCTTTGATCTGGCAAATACAGCAGTGTATAAACTGTGGAATGATGTGTGAAGGTCTTTTAAATGATGGTTAGAATAAACAACTTGGAATGTAAAATGCAGCCATATTTTAAAGATTAAAAAGGTCCCTGAGGTGCTCCAAGTGAATCAACAGAGTAAGCTATTCTCGAAAAAGCTCCTTTCTAATGTCAAGATGCTTAATAACTAGATAGATGTCACTATTAGATCTGATTCCTGCTTGAGTTGGTCAAAGTTTATACCATATTTGTGGTATTATTTAAAATGATTAAATGTCTAAACAAACTCCAACCATTTTTTATAAACGTGTTCTATTACATGATATATTGATTCTATTATATTATTCTATGGATTCGATTTTCTGATGTACCCTATATAAACAAAAGTATTGGGACACCTGACTTTTCCACCCATATGTGGTTCTTCCCCAAACTGTTACCAAAAAGTTGGAGGCACACAATTGTATAGGACGTCTTCGGGTGCAGTAGCATCAAATTTTCCCTTCACTTGAACTAAAAGGACTAAACCTGTTCGATAATGACAATCCCCCTGTGCACAGTGTGAGATCAATGAAGATATGGATTACATGGGTTGGAGTGGAAGATCTCCTGCTGTAGAGCACTGACCTCAACCCTATTGAACACCATTGGGATGGATTGGGACACTGACTGCACCCCAGGCCCCTCACCTCACCTCACCTCACCTCACCTCACATACATCAAAACATGACTTTGCTAATGCTCTTGTGGCTATTTATATAAATCTTCAATAATCTTATATAAATCTGTTTTCTGAATGTTAAATCGATGCTGTAGCATCAGTTACTCAATGTTAGCTGACCAATCAGAATTGAGAATTCAACAGTAATGTAGTATGTATAATCGGAATCAATAAAGACCTGCTTGATATCTACTAATTTACATGTTTATCAGCACAGATATATGAAATCTGGACTCTAAATTCATGCAGCTATGACCCCATTCTCTTGGTATAGGTAACTTTCTAGATTCAAAAAGACTTCTGGACATATTTAGTATACATCCATATAACAGAAATTAGAGATCACAACTATGAATGACCAACATGTTTTAGTAACTTTACAAAAGACAAATATATAAAAAGAAATTAGCTTAAAACTGACATTGGCTTAAACAAAAAAAAAAATACAAATTGTAAAGTCATCTGACCAGCTCAGGGGTGGGCAAACTTTTTGACTCACGGGCCACAATGGGTTCTAAAATTTGACAGAGGGGCTGGGCCAGGAAATACATACATACATACACACATGATACACATTACATATATATATTTTAATATTACATTAGCGATTTGGCCTGTGACGTGAATATGCATGGATCATTGTACAAATTGCTTTCCAAATGCATTAATTAAATTAATAATTTGATTTATTAAATTTCAGTTAAATAAACACAGCAGAAAAGCACAAATTCAAACAGAAAAACACAAATTCAGTTTCATCAAGTGCCAAAACATCAACAACTTTTTTTTTTTTTTTTTTTTTTTTTTTGCCATTGCATTAATAAACACAGCATAAAAACTCAAGTTCAGTTTCAGTAGAAACAGTGTTGTTGAACTCCTTGTTTTGTCAGTTCATCAAAGTCAGGAGTAAGTTTTGTTGTGGCAATTCTCAGGATAGATCCGAGGTGTTGGTCAGTTAACCTGGATCTGTGAGGGGCTTTGATCGGACATCAGTAAAAATATATTTTGTAGTCCACTCCGTATTAAACACTCGGCGCTCACTATCCACTTTTCTTTGATAAGCTCATTTTTGCAGAAGGGCTCATTAAAGAGGAGAAGAGAGTAATACACACGAACAAGGTCAATGTAGATGAAGTGCACCATATTTTGGGGAAATGTGGGCATTACAGGGGAAAGGTAAATTAAACAAGGTTTACCTGCATGGGCGTAAATTTCATTTAACAGTAGGGGGGTGGGGGGCCAATAAATATAACATTTCTCTTTCCTTTTTTTGAAGGGGACACAAATAATAGTCAAATTGTACTTATAAAGACACAGTGTCCCCACAGTGAAACACTTTGCTTTTATCATTTTTTATCAAGTTTTTCTCAGGTTCAATGACAAAGCAAAACAAGGAATTAAAAAAAAAGTTTACATTTTTATTTAAAATTAATTAAGACACTTAAGAACAGAATAGAAATTGATTATACAAATAAAAATACAGTGGGGTCAGTTCAGACATAGCACAGTGCTCATTTAGTAAATGCACAGATAAACAATATGCTAATTGTGTGTTAATGTTAAATTAACATTATACCAAGTCGTTCCAAATAAAACACTGCATGGGAAACGGCTTTGGTCTGTTAGTGTCAGTGCACTAGTACATTAGTTGCAGTGTTAGCTGCAGTGCACTAGTACATTAGTTGCAGTGTTAGCTGCAGTGCACTAGTACATTAGTTGCAGTGTTAGCTGCAGTGCACTACTACATTACTGGTACATTAGTTGCAGTGTTAGTGTCAGTGCACTAGTACATTAGTTGCAGTGTTAGCTGCAGTGCACTAGTACATTAGTTGCAGTGTTAGCTGCAGTGCACTAGTACATTAGTTGCAGTGTTAGCTGCAGTGCACTAGTACATTAGTTGCAGTGTTAGCTGCAGTGCACTAGTACATTGGTTGCAGTGTTAGCTGCAGTGCACTAGTACATTAGTTGCAGTGTTAGCTGCAGTGCACTAGTACATTAGTTGCAGTGTTAGCTGCAGTGCACTAGTACATTAGTTGCAGTGTTAGCTGCAGTGCACTAGTACATTAGTTGCAGTGTTAGTGTCAGTGCACTAGTACATTAGTTGCAGTGTTAGTGTCAGTGCACTAGTACATTAGTTGCAGTGTTAGCTGCAGTGCACTGGTACATTAGTTGCAGTGTTAGCTGCGGTGCACTAGTACATTAGTTGCAGTGTTAGCTGCAGTGCACTACATTAGTTGCAGTGTTAGCTGCAGTGCACTAGTACATTAGTTGCAGTGTTAGCTGCAGTGCACTAGTACATTAGTTGCAGTGTTAGCTGCAGTGCACTGGTACATTAGTTGCAGTGTTAGCTGCAGTGCACTGGTACATTAGTTGCAGTGTTAGCTGCAGTGCACTGGTACATTAGTTGCAGTGTTAGCTGCAGTGCACTGGTACATTAGTTGCAGTGTTAGCTGCAGTGCACTGGTACATTAGTTGCAGTGTTAGTGTCAGTGCACTAGTACATTAGTTGCAGTGTTAGTGTCAGTGCACTAGTACATTAGTTGCAGTGTTAGCTGCAGTGCACTAGTACATTAGTTGCAGTGTTAGCTGCAGTGCACTAGTACATTAGTTGCAGTGTTAGTGTCAGTGCACTAGTACATTAGTTGCAGTGTTAGTGTCAGTGCACTAGTACATTAGTTGCAGTTAGTGTCAGTGCACTATGCTACAAGCTATTGTAAACAAGCTAACGTTCACTAGATAAGTCATATTTTAATCGCTAATAGAGCAGATTCATGGAAAATTACATCGCTAATCGGCATTTTTGCCGCAACTAATTTATGAATGAGTCTGCATCAACTAGATTAAAGAGAATCGCTTTATTTAAAGTGAATAAAATTAATGGAGTTGAACATTAATTGAGGCGCAGTCACACACCTGACTCGTGTGTGTAGAGTAGGTGAGATGAACTGGGAAAGCAGGCAGTGGGTCAAACCACTGTGAGGAAGGGGAGGGGGAACTCAACTGTTTCTAAAGGCATTTTTGCGGGGGTTTTCTACTTACACAATTATTTAGGTATGCATACATATATTTTCCACAATAGAGAGTGCGATATTTTAAAAAAAAGATTTTTGGGGGGGACAACCATCGAATGGGGGGGGGACATGTCATCCCGGTCCCCTCCGGGATTTACGCCCATGTTTACCCGTACCTATTTTAATATAATTTGGTCACGTTCGGCGGGCCGGGTTAATAAATCCAACCCGCGCGCCGTAGTTTGCCCATGTCTGGACCAGCTTGTCTGGCAAAAACCCCTGCAAAAATGTCCTCGTAAATATGAAAATATTAATACTCCTTGTTAGTAATTTCTGGTTTTCTTGAATTATTTTAAGTGTAAACTTCCAGATGCTTTACATTGTTTTGGGATGTTTAGAGAATTCATAAATGCATCTACAAGAAATAATAAAACCTTGTCAGCTTCCACTGTGTATGTTGCCTCTTCCAGCAGAATTGTGCATAAATCTGGCATTCAGGTTTTATGTAGCTGTGGTCCATAACATGGAAATTAGTAGCTATCAAGCAGGTTTTTATTATTAATTATATATTAATATTATAATTATTCAGCATTATTCAGTATCAAAGGATACCAATTTGGATTTTTATGAAATTAACATTCCACACTATATCGATAATTATGGAGTCTTTAATCGTTGCACGCTCTGACTACAGGAATAACATTTTCAATGAAATGAGACTTTTTAAGATAAGTAATGTAATATTTACGCTTTATGCCATCCACTTTATTTGGAAAACTTGTACGACTGTACATTCCAGTTTGGGTAAATCTGTGCCAGTGATGGCCTTAGATTCCTGTTCTTGACTGACAGGTGTGGGCTCTGATAGGGTCTTCTGTTGTTGTAGCCCATCCATTTTTAAGTTTAAAATAATGCTGAGATGCTTTCCTGCTCAACAGAAAATTGTAAAGATTATTGGAGTTTCTATATGCTTCCTGGAAACCCATTTGTTCTTTTTTTGCTGACCCTCTTTCACCAACAAGGGGTTTCCACCCACAGAAATGCTGTCAATGTTTTTTGTTTTTCGCACTATTTTGTGTAAAGTGTATAGAGTTTCTAAAACACTAAATGAAGACTATCTGGTTCAAACAGTGTCAGAGATCACACATCTGTACACAGGTCTTTCAATTAAAGTTAGCGTGCATTATTACTGTTAAAAACACAAACATATAACATGAAAGACACAATTTTTTTTAGATACTTCCCTCAGACTAGCTCAAACCTGCTAATGCTATATGTATCAACATAGCTCCCATGTTTCTTCTCTTTGAATGCTTTCCAATGAACAATCCAAGTTATGTGGAAAGAATAAATATATAGATCATCCTATATCCATGTGTGCATTTTTGTTGTTTCAGAAAAGCTATTGCCAAGTCTGGTGTTCAGAACCAAACCAACCAATCAACTACTTTGGCGACCAAGTGTGAATCTAACCAAGAGATTTCCCAGACTGTAGACTGGACCGTGAGTGTCATTACTCTATGATTGTAATATGACAGATCTACCTGCTACCAATTATAATAAGAGTCATGTATTCACATTTTGCTAATTTGCACTAGCTTGTTGACTGGTTGCTTGCAGCTTCTACTAAAGCAATGCATGCATTGTACAGTAAAATTACATATAAGTAGAGCCTGCTTTAATGTGTTTCTGCATACAGATCTAGCCAACTAGCCTTTGGAGAATAATTTAAAACAAGGTAGATGGTTTATAGGTGTGAAAATGTTTGCTATATCAAAACATAGCTTTAAGCATCACATTATTCAGATATAGTGCATTGAGATGGTATGGAATATCATGATTACAAATTCAGTAAGGTTTGATTATTGGCTCTACTCTCCCCCACAGGAGAATGCTCAGTTCGGACAACACGTCTGGTTTGAGACCAGTCTTTCTGGAGATTTCTGCTATGTTGGAGAGCTTTTCTGCTTTGCCAAATCACTGGTGAGCCTTCTGCAGAGCACATATGCTGCTTTTCCTCTATTACACTTCCTTTTTTGTACTGCTCATGTTGTTTGTCCTGTCAAACCAAAAATAATTAATTTATAAGCACACACACACACACACAAAAAAAAACTTTGTTGATTCACTGAAATTAAAATAATTAAATAGTGTAGTGCCTGATCCCTTTAGAAAAGAATGGGCAAGAGCACCTACCACTGTTGCCGCTGTGTAAGCGCATGCCTTGTGGCAGGCGGAGGTCTGTAAATTATAATAATAATAATAATAATATGTCACTGCCTGGTCTAAAACCATATGTTTTCCGACCCACAGCAAAAATCACTGCCTCGCTATAAATGTGCTGCTTGCAAAATAGCCGTCCATACAATATGCATGGAGCAGCTAGAGAAGGTGAACACATTTGATTTTGCAATTACATTATATTTGATATTTATATTATATATATATTTAGTATAATTTGTGTGCTTTTTTTTTTTTACTGCTTTTGCGCACAGATTAACTTCAGGTGCAAGCCCTCGTTTCGGGATCCAGGTACAAGAAACGTGCGAGAGGTAAGAAAAGACACCTGAATATAAGACTCTAATTTTTGAGCATTTCATACCACATTTAGTCCCTATTTGCTGTTATATTATCCTCTTCTCATTTGAGAAAATATTTTCGATTGAACACCTTTGGGTCCTCACCTACATCAGTACCTGACTTTACTATAGCAGGTGACTGAAGATCTTCCACACACTTCAACCCATGTAAACTATATGTTCATGGAGCTGTCTTTGTGTCCTTGTGCCATGTGGGTACAGGTTTATCGTTCACGTGAACGCTAGCGCATCCAAAGACATCCTATACAATTGTGTGCCTCCAACTTTGTGGTAAGAATTTGGTGAGGAACCACATATGGCATCTGGAAACGTCCAGGGGTCCCAATACTTTTGTACATAATGTGCATTTATGGGTCACATAAAAAAGTATTCTTGGATTTAAGAATGCATCTCTTGGCAAATGCAGGAATCTCATTCTTTAATTCAAGAAGTGACAACAAATACAAAGTGTGATGAAGGTCAAATCCAAAACAGGACAGGTGATCTTCAAACATGAAACAGTAGTCTTGGCTTGGGTCAGAAATGTGAAACAAGTGAGGTCGATAAAAAAAAAAAAAGCAATCACAATATACGCAGGCTCAATAGTGTCAGGAGTAAAAACACAAAACAACTGAACGTTATTTTTTATAGTGGAAAGTGGGTGTGTGTCAATTGTGCTCAATTGAGTAACTGTTAATTGAGAGGGATGTAGGGTATGGAAAGCGGAATCAATGGCGGCCATGTTTTAAGGCTGCTGTGTTTGCTGGGAATGAAGGTTAATTAGGCCCCTAAGACTGTCTAATATTTTCCTAACATCTGTATGTTATGTGTGTTTGTCAGCCATGTACTGTACGGCATCACTGGGTTCATAGGAGGCGGCAGGATGGGAAGTGCAGGCAATGCGGAAAGGTCTGTTACAGTTTGGTAAAAAAATACTAATCTGATCTTATGTTTAACGTCTCATTGTACTATATTTTATCGTCTTGGTCTGCATATACTGTAAATCCTATAATCGAGATTTCTTTGTTTCTCAGGGTTTCCAGCAAAAGTTCTTCCACAATAAAGACATAGTTGCCATCAGTTGCTCTTGGTGCAAACAAGCGGTAAATGGATCAGCTAATCCGAGAGTGTTTATGTAACAGAAAGGAATGAGCAAAAACAGTAACTGACACGTTTGTTCATGTGTTGCAGTACCACAATAAGGTGACCTGTTTCATGCTACAGCACATTGAGGAGACATGCACTCTTGGTGCGCATGCTGCTGTTATAGTTCCTCCTACCTGGATCATTCGTGTGCGCAGACAGCAGGTGAGCAGACCTTACTGTATCCTAGTGGCCTATTGTTCTGTCTGTTACTTTTAAAACGTAACATAGTTTTTATATAGAGAATTTCTTTAGTTTATCTTTTTTTTTACTGTGTTCAGCATATAGGGGTTCCCTGGTGGTCTAGTGGTTAGGATGCAGCGCTCTCAACGCTGCGGCCCGGGTTCGATCCCTGGTCAGGGAACCGACCCCCGCCATTAGGGTTGCACAAGCCTTGGTGCTGGTCCCAAGCCCGGATAAATGGGGAGGGTTGCGTTAGGAAGGGCATCCAGCGTAAAAACATGTGCCAAATCAAACATGCGGATGATCCGCTGTGGCAACCCCTAATGGGAGAAGCTGAAAGAAAAGTAGTACTGTGTTCAGTATAAAAGGCAAGCAAGACTTGCAGCAAATATCTTACAATCAAAATGTAAAAATCTATTCAAAAATCATAAACAAGAAGACTAAATCTATGTCCAATAATTTTGTGAGAGATGCAGAGAGATTTGCATTATACAATTTACCTCCATTTACTTCCTTTAAATGGACAAGAGTTTGTCACCTGACCATTAGATTCTTATGTACTTTATTAACATCCACATTTCGTCCCCATTCACTGTTATAATAACCATGCTTTTCTGAGAAGGTTCTACTCAATTTTGGAGTGTATTTGTGGAGATATCAGGTCAGGTACTGATGTAGGTGAGGTGATGAGGTCTGGGGTGCAGTCAGCATTCACATTTATCCTGAAGGTTTTCAGTAGGGTTGAGGTCAAAGCTCTATAGCAGGAGATCTTCCACTCCAACCCAAGTAAAGCATATCTTCATGAAGCTCGCTTTCTGCAAAGGGAATTGGTTTGTGTTAAAGAGTTGGAAGAGCCACATATGGCATATGGAAGAGTTCGGTGTGCCAAAACGTTTGCTTATATAGTGTATTTTAACAATTTTGTTCACATAAATATAATTTACAGTAGATACCAGTTTGAAAATAATCCACAGTAAATCCCAAATGGTTTCAAAAATTATATGAAGCTGTACAAATCCCAAATGCGCCTATGATCATGATGATGATGATCAGAGACATTGCAGACATTGTGCTCTTTAGATAGCTCAGAGAGTGGCCTAAACCCCTATTTTACTTCCTTCAGGCTTCCCTTAAGTCTAGTAAAAGGAGGAAAAAGACGTCGCTGAAATGCAAGGCCAGCAAGAAAAGCACAGAGGTAAGCCGTTCATGAACACAGTGATGAAGTGAACAACATCAGACACATTATGAAGACACATGCCAAAGCGTTTTACTTTTAATTCCTGTGCCAGGACGGCAAATGGAAGCACTTTGTAGTCAAGCCGATTCCCTCTCAGCTCATGAAGCCGTTGCTTGTGTTCGTGAATCCGAAGAGTGGTGGAAATCAGGTGATTATGATCCAGATTATTAATAGCCTACAACACATAAACACACCTTTTAACAAATACATTAGATTTTTTTCCTTCTTTTTTATTAGGGAACAAAAATTATTCGGTCTTTTTTGTGGTACCTAAACCCAAGACAAGTGTTTGATCTCACTCAAGGAGGCCCTAGAGAGGGGTAAGAACCGGAATGTTTGAAATGCATGTGGTTTTCTTATCGGATTTCGTACTTGGGTTGTGTTAAAACTAAATTTTTCTCATTTTTAAGGTTAGAAATGTACCGCAAAGTGCCCAATCTGCGCATCCTGGTATGTGGAGGAGATGGAACGGTCAGTATAATCTGTCAGTTATGTGGACTTAAATGCAATACATTCCAAACAGCTTTCTAGTTCTTGCATTATTGATAATATTATATACATCTTTCAGGCTAGTCTAAATAACCCTTTTTTTCTAGACATTCCTTTAAATGTCAAGTCAGATATGATTAAATAAACTGAACGCCTAAATATGCAGGTTGGCTGGATCCTGTCAGTGCTGGATGAGCTGCAGTTGAATCCTCAGCCCGCTGTTGCTGTTCTCCCACTTGGCACAGGAAACGACCTGGCCAGAACACTCAACTGGGGAGGGGTGAGGAAAACACAGTGCTCTAATATCATCTTGAAATTATTTGGCTTGCAGTGGCTGGTGTAGGTTACTGTATGTGCCAGGGTTGGTTAGATTGTTCATACTGTTTACTTTTATGTCTCCGTCTCTTCATCTGTCCATGCAGACATCCAAGAACAGGTGGTTAATTGTGGGTAGGATTTATATTTTAACTAGAACTGATTTAATTTTGGACCCGTAAACAGTCAAGATGGTTACAGAAAGGTCAAAAGTCTGGAATTGTGTTTTCTTTAATAAGCTCCTTCCTGTTTGAAATCTATTATGAGGGTATTTCTGGCATACAAATTAGCAACAGAAGGACTGAACCTGGTGATGGAGGCTTCCCCGAGGTCTATTTATTGCTTTCATTAATCAGTCAAAATGGATTATCTTAATCACTCAGATAACTTCTTCTGGGTTGGCTTGTCTCGTGTTGTTGTTTTGTTAAAACTGTTTCCTTCTTGCTAAAGCTCTGACTCTACACTATGTTTGTTGTTTTATCTGTGTGATATGTTCAGGGCTACACAGATGAGCCGGTGTCCAAAATCCTGTCTCATGTGGAGGATGGGAACATTGTGCAGCTGGACCGCTGGAACCTCAGTGTGGAGCCTAATCCAGAGGCCAGCGAAGACGAGAAAGACGAACACCAAACAGACAAGGTCAGCTCATGCATCGAAGCCTCTTATCTAAGCAAGTGAAAATGTAATTTAGACCCGGAAAAAAAATGAATAAATAAAATAACAAATTAAATAAATAAAAAATGATCTATTATAATATATATTATAGGCACTATATAGATTATAGACAAAAAATTGTGGACACATGACTCCTATGTCCTTTTAGAACATTTACTCTCAATTTGCTGTTATAAAACCTCCACTCTTCTGGGAAAATGTTCCACTACAATTTAGAGTGGATTTCAGTGGATTTGTGATCATTCAGCCACAAGGATGTTAGTAAAGTCAGGTATTGATGTAGGTGAGATGAGGAGGCTGGGGTCCAGTCAGCATTCTAATTCAATATGTTTGATGTCAGAGCTTTATAGCAGACCATTCAAGATCCTCCACTTCAACTCATGTAAAGCATATCTTCATGGAGTGGGCTTTGTGCACTGAGGCATTGTCATGCTGGAACAGGTTTGGGTCTCCTAGTTTAATTGAAGGAAAAATGTAATGCTATTACATTCAAAGACATCCTATACATTTGTAGGGGCAAGAACCACATATGGTTGGAAGATTTAGGGGTCCCAATACTTTTGTATTTATTTAACATGATTCTTCTTGTTTACATATTTCAGTTTGAAATATTTATTGGTATAAATACATAATATAATATAATATAATATAATATAATATAATATAATATAATATAATATAATATAATGTATATGTGTATATGTGTATGTATGTATGTATGTATGTATGTATGTATGTATGTATGTATGGATGGACAGTACAGACCAAAAGTTTGGACACACCTTCTCATTCAAAGAGTTTTCTTTATTTTCCTGACTATGAAAATTGTAGATTCACACTTAAGGGATCAAAACTATGAATTAACACGTGGAATTATATATGGAATTATATACATAACAAAAAAGTGTGAAACAACTGAAAAATATCATATTCTAGGTTCTTCAAAGTAGCCACCTTTTGCTTTGATTACTGCTTTGCACACTCTTGGCATTCTCTTGATGAGCTTCAAGAGGTAGTCACCTGAAATGGTCTTCCAACAGTCTTGAAGGAGTTCCCTGAGAGATGCTTGGCACTTGTTGGCCCTTTTGCCTTCACTCTGCGATCCAGCTCACCCCTAAACCATCTTGATTGGGTTCAGGTCCGGTGACTGTGGAGGCCAGGTCATCTGGCACAGCACCCTATCACTCTCCTTCTTGGTCAAATAGCCCTTGATGCCTTCAGTGTGACTCTACAATTTTCATAGTCATGAAAATAAAGACTCTTTGAATGAGAAGGTGTGTCCAAACTTTTGGTCTGTACTGTATGTATGTATGTATATATGTTATAGTAAATATTAAATAAATGTTGGACAAAAGTTAAGTCACTTTGCAAGGACAAAATTACCATTAGATAATCAAAATAAAATTATTGAACTAAACTGAAAAACGTTGTTGACTTCATATGAATCATATTTGCTATTTATAAATGTAGCTTCCCATTGATGTCTTTAACAACTACTTCAGCCTGGGATTTGATGCCCATGTAACCTTAGAGTTCCACGAATCCCGAGGTATGCCTCCGCTACAATTATGTGTGTTTGTGTAACTATATTTTTATAAAAATAAAAACATTTTAAAGCAATATCTCAATCACTCAAAATAACCTGTTTGGTTTTTCTAGAGGCCAAACCTGAAAAATTCAACAGCCGTCTTCGGAATAAGATGTTCTACGCGGGGGTGAGTGTGTCATGGTTTAGAAATATTCGTCTCGAGGTGTATGACCTAACGTGTTAATTTTCCTGCTTATTCTTCCAGACGGCATTCTCTGACTTCCTTATGGGCAGCGCAAAAGACCTGTCTAAGAATATTCGAGTGGTGGTGAGTGGAAAAATTGTTCCTTAAAGTAATTTTTTTAGTGCTCGGTATTTAATGTTAGACAGCATTATATCAGCATAAATATAATGTTTAAACATCTGTATTTCTCTGTTTTATTTGTGACTTTTGTGGACATATCCAGTGTGATGGCACAGACCTCACTTGTAAAGTTCAGGAGATGAAGCTACAGTGTTTGCTCTTCCTCAACATACCCAGGTAACATCTCCACATTCTGTATTTGGCTTTGACTAGTAAACAACATGTAGCATGGTTTGTTTTCTAGTTTATATACAGTATCTCACAAAAATAAGTACACCCCTCACAGCTGTATTTCGCTTAACCATGCAAAGCCACATGTTCTATTCATCATGTTTATGTTTTCGTCTGCTCGATAGGTCCATACAAATTTGTGTATCTTGTATTTGAGCAATTAAAATTTGGTGATTTGTGTACAATTCTTTCATACTGACCACTGGATGTTCAACATGCCACCTCATGGCAAAGACTCTCTAAAGATTTGAGAATTAGAATTGTTGTTCTCTCACAAAGATGGCCGAGGCTATAAGAAGATCGGTAACACCCTGAAACTGAGTTACAGTACAATGGCCAGGGTCATACAGAGGTTTTCCAGGATGGGTTCCACTCGAAACAGGCCTTGCATGGGTCCATCAAAGAAGTTGAGTCTTCGTGCTGTGCATCAGGTGCAGAGAACTGGCTTCAAAAACAGACGCATGAGTGCTGCAGCATTGCTTTATAGCAGGGGTGGCCAACCAGTCAGAGACCGAGAGCCACATTTTTGACTGTGTTACCGCAAAGAGCCACATCATACACATGGGCACACATGAACATCACCCATCCCTTCCTCTTACACACACACACACACACACACACACACACACACACACACACACACACACACACACCTCTGCTTAGCCAGATTTATTGTAAATGTCACACACCAACATAATGACAGAAATTGACTCCTACAGTTCTAAGACCACAGGACAGTCATTTTCAACAATGAACATTGTGTGCACTGTCTCACACACAAACTCTTAGTTTAACCAAGTCCACAAACAAAAAATATAATAATTTACAATAGCGTTTTTCTTTTACTATGCATGTTACTTAGTGGGACTTTTGGCATTCCTTGCCTTAAACAATCCCCTTCAAATCTGCCTCGTATTCCGTTGTTGCCACTCGAAGCAATTCTTTCACATGTGTGTCAGTCAGAACAGATCCATGCTTTGATTTAACGTGTTTCAGGGTAGAAAACACTTTGTTTGTGTTTTTTTTTATGTGCGTGTTCACTTCGCTTGAGTTCAATACGGTATTTTCATTAAACGCGCATGTGCGTGAGATGAATATACCGCAGGGGCCACATGAGAAACCTGAATTGTGTCAGAGGGCCACACCAACGATAATATTTTAGGGATGCACCGAAATGAAAATTCAATTCAAATGGCAATGAAATCCATAATTTTTTGTGTTATGCCTTTTGCCTTGGCACCATCACTGGAAAACTTTCCTGCCTTTTCAAAAACGTCCTCTACAGACGGAGTGCGCATGCTCGGATTGACTTTACTTTTCTGCGCCGCGTTCTTCTCATATTTAGAATAGCAATCGGGATGTTTGTATTTCAGGTGATAAATTAAACCCGACTTGGAGAAACTCTTTGCAGATACACCCCCTATTGAAATTTCAGTATTGCATGTTTTGCAAATCGCTATCTGCACACCGGAGACATGTTGCTCTTATCCAGATAACCGTTACAATTGTGTTTCTGCCGTGTTATTTCGGTGATTTAGGTATTTCCGAAAATTCTCAGTGCATCCATTTTAATTTATGATTGGCCTCATGCCAAGGTCTGATATACCGCAAAGTTTCCCAGTAGGGGCAAGCTCATTTAAGTCTTAAAAATACCGTATTGAACTTAAGCAAAGCGAACACGCACAAACTTCGAAAGGAACGTAAGAGCCGCATGAAACCAGCCAAAGAGCCGCATGCGGCTCGTGAGCCGCGGGTTGGCCACCCCTGCTTTAGAGGTTGCAGAAGTGGAAGGTCCCCTTGTCAGTGCTCAGACCAAACGCCACACACTGCAACTAATCAGTTTGCATTGCAGTCGTCATAAAAGGAAGCCTCTTCTGAAACTGGTTTACAAGAAAACCCCAAACAGTTTGCTGAAGACAACCTGTCCAAGAGCTCGAATGGCTTTTGGCTCAGATGGTGTCCAGCATATGTTGCGATGCTCTGTTGAGGAGTAAAAAGAAAATTGTTTCTTGCCTACAGTCAAGCATGGTGGTGGTATCATCATGGTCTGGGGCTGCATGAACGCTGGACGTACTGGGGAGCAGAGGTTCATTGAGGGAAATTGGATTTTAACATGTACTGTGATATTCTGAAGCAGAACATGATGCCCTCCGTTTGGAAACTAGGCCGAACCGCAGTTTTTCAACATCATAACGACCCCAAACACACTGCCAAGATGACAACTGCCATGCTGAGGAAGCTGAAGGTGATGGAGTGGCCAAGTATGTCTTCAGACCTGAATCTTTTTGAGCATCTGTGGGGATCCTCAAGCAGAAGGTAAAGAAGCGGCAATGTCTCTAACATCCAGCAGCTCTGTGATGTCATTATGGAGGAGTGGAAGAGGATCCCAGCAACAACCTGTGCAGCTCTGGTGAATTCCATGCCCAGGAGGATTAAGGCAGAACTAGCTAACAATGGCGCTCAGACAAAATATTAACAATTTGGACACAGTTTTGTTGCCATTTATTTTTTACAATAATGACAGTATGTTGAGTTATTTTTAGAGGACTGTAAGTCTATACTACAATACAAGCTGCACACCGACTACTCTAAAATATATCCAAGTAAAATTGTTATAGTATTGTCCCTTAAGAAGATCTACAAAAAATAGTGGCTGAAATGTGAGTGGTGTACTCTCTTTTGTGAGATATTGTACATCTAATGCTGTGGGGAGTATAAAATGTTGATTGTTGTGTTTTTAAGATATTGTGCAGGTACAACGCCATGGGGCAACCCTAGTGACCACCATGACTTTGAGCCTCAGAGGCATGATGACGGCTACATAGAGGTTATTGGATTCACCATGACGTCTTTGGTAAATGAATCATTGCATCCCTAAATAAATGTTTAATATAGTTATGATGAGTTAATTGTATTATGTGATATTTGGAATAAAATATTGTTCAAGAATGACAACAAATCATTATTGGTGGCAGACTTCAGTTCATGCTCAAGTTTTTGATCTAGTAAAACGCAGAAAATAATATAAACTAAGTTTAATACCCTTTTAAATTCGACATGCGCACTGCAAAAGAAAATGCCGAAGCAAAAACAACTGGATATCTTCGGCCTGCTTATTAAGACTTTGTATTATGGATGGTCTCGTAGGCCACGCTGCAGGTGGGAGGCCACGGCGAAAGGCTGCATCAGTGTCAGGAGGTGACTCTCACCACCTTCAAGCCGATTCCTGTGCAGGTCGACGGGGAGCCGTGCAGACTGGCTCCATCTGTTATCCACATAACTCTCAGGAACCAGGCCAACATGCTGCAGAAGACCAAGAGGAGAATCTCCCTCCCACAGCTCAATGAGTGAGTCACACACAAACACCAGCCTTCTCCTTTATTATTTCAATTATCGAAGGGGGAAACCAGAGATGTTTTTTAATATTTCCTTTCAAATGGATTTTTATATTATTGTTGAAGTGCTGAATTGAGATATGAGACTTACTGTCAATTGTTTTGTATTTTATATTGTTAATGTACACAATAAACTAATATGATAATAATTGCTATATACTGTACAAATAAAGCTAAGAATTAAAATTTGTGTGTGTGTGTGTGTCTGTGTGTGTGTGTGTGTTGTTAGTCAGCAGCCCATCTCTGAGCAGCTGCATATCCAAGTGAGCCGAATCAGCATGCGTGACTATGAGGCTTTACACTATGACAAAGATCAGCTCAAAAAAGCCTGTGAGTGAAACCTTTGTTTTTCAAGCACTGCATGATTATTAAGAGATACTGTACACACAATACACCGACCAGGCATAACATTATGACATTATAACACTGTGAGCGGTGAAGTGAATAACACTGATTATCTCTTTATCATGGCACCTGTTAGTGGGTGGGATATTATTAGGCAGCAAGTGAACATGTTGTCCTCATAGTTGGTGTGTTAGAAGCAGGGAAAAAGGGCGAGCGTAAGGATTTGAGTGAGTTTGACGAGGACCAAATTGCGATTGGTAGATGACCGGATCAGGGCATCTTCAAAACTTCAGCTCTTGTGGCGTTTCCTGGTCTGCAGTGGTCAGTATGTATTAAAAGTGGTCCAAGGTAGGAACAGTGGTGAACTGGTGACAGGGTCATGGACAACCGAGGCTCATTGATGCACGTGAGGAGCGAAAGCTGGTCCGTGTGATCCGATCCAACAGATGAGCTCTTGTAGCTCACATTGCTGAAGAAGTTAATGCTGTAAATGCTGATGGGTCAGAACCAATATTAGGCAGGTGGTCCGAATGTTATGCCTGGTCTGTGTATTTATGATGCTTGCTTGAATGCATACAGTCAATCTTTTTAACAGAAGGCACAACTATTTCTTTTTTCATTAAGAAGGCATTCACATCAGACCTTTCTTATTTCCTCAGCTATTCCTCTGGGAATCATTACTATCCAAGCAGACAGCGATTTGGAGACGTGTCGTCTGCACATCGAGAGGATTCACGAGGTACACTTGGATCCTGAAATGTCTGCTGTCTGTCTGCTCTTTCATAAGGTTTTACAGGTGCAAAGCTACCAAAGGTGCAAAAAATACACTAGTTGCCTTTTTTTCAGGAAGGAGGAAATGGGTTAAAAAGGACGTAAGTTGAGCCTTAAATGTTAATCCAATTTTCGTTGATTACTTACAAACTCTATTAAAGCAGTGTTGGAACAGACTGTTCCTACACTTATATTTGGACGATATTATGATTGGACAGTATTATACTGCAGGAAGTAGTATATTGCTCTCATAATGGCAAGAAAAAGACAGAAAATTATAACATGTACGTAATCTTTTCTTTTGAGAAATTCAAAGAAAGCCAATGTGTCAGTAAGTAAAGTGGAAACTGGACCAAACTCTGGTTTTGGCAGACCCAAAACCACAATAGAATCATAAGGTGATTTTCTGAGAGTCAACAGCTTGCGTGATAGTCAGCACAACTTAACATTGTTGAAAATAATAAATCATAAAATTTGAAATCTTTGGTTCATCACACAGAGATTTTGTATGCTGTCAAGTAAGCAAAAGGATGTTTTTTTTGGTGTGTGACACCGACTGTCAAACATTGAGAAGGAAGTACGATGGTTTGGGGCTATTTTGTTGGATCCAGGACCCTCTGATATATGCCTCGCTGGTCAGGGGGTCATAATAATGACCACCCAAAACACTTCCAGGCTGTGGAACCACCTCAGATGAAAAGAACAAGATGACTGAATGGCCAGCACAGTCTCCAGACTTTACCCCCATCAAGATGGTTCCAGATGAACTTGCGAGAAAGGTGAAAGCAAAGCAGCCTACAAGCGCAATTCATTCATGGGAACTTCTGCAAAAGCGTTGGGAAGAACTTTCTACAACATAAATCTAATATTGTTTGGAAAGACTTCCATGAGTGTGTTTATCTGTTAGATTAACCTCCACTCTTCTAGGAAGATGTTACACTATATTTTGGTGTATGCTTGTGGAAATTTGTGCTCATTCAACCACAAGAATGTAAGTAAAGTCAGTTACTGATGTAGGACAAGAAGGTCCAGGGCGCAGTTAGGTGTCCAAATACTTTAATTCATATAGTGTATGTATACAATTGTTTTTTTTTTTTTTTTTTTACAGGATGAGGAGAATTCGGACCATACAGCGACCATACCTAAGCTCTCACCAAAATGGTGCTTCCTAGACTGTAAGTGAAATTATGTGCTAGAATATCAGCAGTTGCCTTCAAATTTATTTATTTATTTTTTGATGCCCTCTGCTTTTCTTTCACAGCCACAACTGCAGATCGATTCTACAGAATAGACCGTGCTCAGGTATGTTGATGTTGAGGGTTCAGAAATACTTACAGTATGTAGATATGTTTGAATGTTGCCCTTTCACCCAACATATTTATTTTATATGTTGTTGTGTTCCAGGAGCATCTGAACTATGTGACTGAGATCTCGCAGAATGAGCTTTTTATCCTGGACCCTGAGCTGATCACTAAGGAAACGGTGGGCACATCTACTGGAATGCCAGAAATGGTAGACACACTGGGAGAGAACTCGAATAGCTCTGACCAGATTGCCTTCCCCGCATGCCCTGCCACATCGTCACCATTTTATAGGTAACATTTTGTTGTTTTGCTTGTGAGTGCATTTCAATTGCTGTATTATAAGTACCTGAAATAAGGTACCCTAGAACTTCACCTAAGAACTTGAGGACTATTCTGAAAAAAAGAAAAGAAATTCAGTTATGGTGCCTGTTTTTAAATCATATGCGTAACACATACCTTTTGAGGCATATCTTGGTAATTATCTCAAAAAAGGATGCAAACCTACTGTTAGTTTCAGCATGGTGGAGGATTTCATTTGCCCTTGAACTAAAAAATTATAATTCCTAAGCCACTATTTTGACTATTTTCTGTTTTAAATACAGATAAACATAAATGTACAGTATGTACATATTATATACTTTTTTCACTTTTAAATAGCTTTGCTTTTTTGTCAGCCTGAACCGACTTTTATCGAAGTGGACGGAATCATGACAAGCTACAAAATACCAGTCAATTATAGTGTAAAACCTTCAGATTGAAAAAAGAAGGAATTCAATCTTTCAGCACAAAAATAACCTAAAGCATACATCCAAATCAACTAATGAACCAGATTTGTTGAACGACTGAGTCAGAGCCCAGAGCTGAATCCAATTAAAGTGGGTTGTGCACAATTTGAAGGAGCCAAGATGTTTTGAGCAAGAAATAGTATTTCACTCGTATTGAATGTAAGCTCAAACACTATACACTAGTCCTCGAACCAAGACAAAGGTTAGTGAAAAGCAAAAAAACTGTTGATTTGTGAGGTTTCATTTCGAAAAACACAAATGAAATTGTACACCTCAAACACTGCATTAACCATCACAACAGCCTCTTCGACATGGCAGAATGAAACTAAGATCGAAGAAAACAACGTAGTAAAGCAATCTTTCAAAAATAGTAATATTACAATATCATGTCACAAAGTAAAAAAAACATTAGTGTTCAATGGACCAAATATTCAGAGCTGACTGTTTGATAAAATACTGGTGATTGGTAACACTCGTTGTCTATTAAAATATAGTCAAGTAAAAAGTATATATTCTGAATCCTAAATGTAGTAGAGAGTAAAAGTTGCTTATGTCTTTAATATGCAGTAAAACTAGAAAGTAGGCAAAAATTACTTACCGTAATTTCCGGACTATAAAGCGCACCCATATATAAGCCGCACCCAATGAATTTTACAAATATTTTTATTTTTAACATAAATAAGCCGCACCTGTCTATAAGTCTACACTAATGTACTTTACACAGGCTTTAACGAAAGACACGTTACACGCGGTTTAATGGGTGAAATATGTTGCGCTCCTTTAGGAGCATAGCGGTATTTTGGGAATAGCCTGCCACTGCATTTTTCCGCTATTAATGCATGTGTGCAAGACCGAGGAATATGTCCTTATTATTTTCTGATGCTGATTTCTAAGTTTCTTTGACTAACCCGTAACGCTGTTGCCAAGAAAAATAAAAAAGCTCGCCGTTTTTTCTCCTGAAGCCGTGCAGCTCAGAACACAGGTGAGGTGCGTTTTTTCATTTCCGTTTGGAAATTTAATTGGTCTAATGTTATGGGGTTCAGTTTTTTGTTTGTGAAACCAGAAAAAACCCAAGAAAAATTCATAAATAAGCCGCTTCGTTGTTTAAGCCACGGGGTTCAAAACGTGGGAAAAAGTAACCGCTTATAGTCCGAAAAATACGGTAAGTACAGTAAATGAACTGAAATACTTTACACTACTGTTGCCAAGTCAATATGCCCACACTGATGGACTCTAACTGTTGACTAATTTGGTGTAATAACAAAGTAATCATTTATGGCAGTGTTCCCCAACCCCCGGGTCAATTGGTACCGGGCCTCACAGAAAGAATACATAACTTACATTATTTCTGTTTTATTTATTATCTGATTCTGAATTATGTTTTATTTTGGAAAATTCCCGGATTCTCTCCGCCACATCAGTCTATGATTCACCCTTGATGCATGTCATGATGCCTTGGTCACATGTCTTATCTCCATCCTCTACCTTCTTAAAGGGGCTCCGGCCACTAACATATAATACATTACTGCTAAATTCAAACCCCCAAGCGAGCAAAATAAACAAAAAAACAACACAGTGGATTCACGTTTATTATTATATTTATATTTATTTTGTTGCATTTATCCGCCACGCCTTAAAGGCCGGTCCGTGAGAATAGTTTCCGACATTAAACCGGTCCGTGGCGCAAAAAAAGTTGGGGACCACTTGTTTAGGGCACACTTTTGCAACTAGGTTATTTTAACTTTTTTTTTTTTTTTTCTTTTTTTTTTTCCCCCAAAAAATTGTATTGCTTTTCCACTTTAATTTTATACATCGTTATGTCACGTTGAGGATGGTAAAAAATTCTAAGCTTTTTATTCTAAATCATTAAAACCTGCCAGTTCATGAGTATGTTGAATTTAACTCCATTGTACAGCACAGCATTCATTAAAGTCTGTTTTTGACATGTTTTATTTGCAGAGTGAATGAAGATCCATCTGCAGCTCTGAAACCTCACACGTCCTGCGATGTCGTCGGTGCAGAGGAACAGGCTGATGTGCTGGAATCCACACACAAAGACATTTGCAAGTGAGAGTTTGGCATAAAAGGGTGTAAATTACTAGTCTGTGTAGCGACTGAAAAATGGTCAGTTTTGCAGTTCGTAAAAAGCGAGCTGCTCTTGGTTGCTTCCCAAAGAGGAATTTAATCTTGTCCCGCAACACCATGACTTAAAAGCTACTTTCAGAGCTAAAATTGCAGTGTGTAATTCGCTGACTTGGAAAAGTTAGAACGTTCTCAAACATAAATGCTGAGGGAAAAAAAGAGGTTTGGGCTGAAATGAATGGTACTTCTGCTTCTTATGTAGTCTTATGTGCATTTTAATGGAAATAATTGAGATTGTAGCTGCTTGCTATTACAAATCATTGATACACACACACACACACACACACAACCTGTACGCTAAATAGCCTTCAAACAATACCAGTATTTTACAGCATTTGTTCACTGGTGATTTTTTTTCTTTCCTAGTACTCGCAGATCAGATATGAAAATGTCCAGAAATGAAAATGATAAAGGTAAATCACACCTTTTTGGACATGTGGCACACACTTTTTATTTTTTTAATTTTTTGTTGTAGGTTTTGATAATGAAAGCATTGCTATAAATGATTTTACAACTGGTGGAAAACTAAATAATCTTTTTTTTTCCCAAATACAGAGACTATGAAAATGCTAATCACAAGTGTGAAGTCAGATAATTTCAAAAAGGTAAGGAAACCTTTTATATGCATGGGTTTTTTTCCTGATGATGAATGTGACACATTGACCAACTGGTATAAATAATGAGATATGAATGAATGAATGAATATTTATGATTTTCCACTTCCAATCTGTTACTGTTCCAAATACAGTTTTGAATTACAGTAATACAGCTTCTAATATAATTCCAATCTGCTACAGTTCTAAATCTAATTCAAGTCTAATAGAGATTTAAATCCAATTTAAATCCTTTACAGTTCCAAATCCCAATTGATTACAGCTCCAAATCACATTTTTTGTAAAATCTAAACCCAGGTCCAGTCTGTTTACAGTTTCAAATTCAATACCAGACTTTTACAATCCCAAATCCAATTTCAACTGGTTTCAATTCCAAATCCAATTCCAATCTCTTTTACTTATAATTCCAATTCCAATCTAAGTTCCATTCCACTCTTTGTTGCACAATAATTTTGCACAGGGACATAACAGTACATGCACATTGGTATTCTTGTGCGTCTCTCAGTCAGCTTTAATAACAAAAGGTTTACAAGATATTTACACGAAATAAAATACATGAATAGACTTCCTAATTAAAATGTTGAAACATAATGAAAATGAAAATAAATCAATAATATTGCACATTATATAAATACAAAACATTGCACTTAATTGACTATGCATAAATAATATTGCACATAACTGGGACTGGTATTGACTCAATACTCAAACAAACTACAGCAGTATAAATCAGCACGATAAGAAACAAAGCTACTGTTAGTTTCAGCTGGTGTATGGTTCATTTTCCATAAATCCCCCCTGAACTCACTATTATGTCTGCTTTAAAACATTAAATGTGTTACAGATATAAAATATACAAATATACAGTGGGTACATATTATGTACTTTAAATCTTTCTCAGTCTTTTAAATGGTTTTGCTTTTCTCATAGTCTATTTTATTAGTCTCAGTTTCATAGTCTCATTTATTATTGATGTTTACTCAGCACCCGAAAAGCTATTGGATCAGTGCCATGTCTATTTTTCTTGGTTTCATCCAAATCATCTCCAATTATTTATTTTTTTATTTTTTTTGCAGCTTGTAGAGTTACACAAAGAAGGAGCCAATCTCGCAGTATCTGATGCACTGGGCTGTACTCTGCTGCACTATGCTGTAGATAATGGCAACAAGGAAATGGTCAGATACATCATAGATAATGGTACAGTAACAAAACAGTTATTTAGCACCGACTTAGCCGTCACTAGTGCTGACTCGCATTTCTTTCTTTGTGATGTGATTTTTATTTATTTTTATTTTTATAACCAGCTCCTGGTAGTATCCTGGATGTTTCAGAAAGAGATACGTGAGTAAATCTGCAAGAGAACAGTGGAATAATTACATTTATTCATTTAAACTATAATTAGAGGGTACATATAGAACCTCTACTAAACCTTCTTTATCCTATTTGTTGCATAATCCATGTTACCGAGCGATGATTCAATATTTATGCAGTTATGATATACATATCATGCAATGTTGCATTGGAGTACAGCAACTGTAAAAGAGTGTTGGATCTGTGTGTGTGCACACAATCTAGAGGTGAGACAGCACTACACAAAGCAGCAGCATTATCCCAGAGGACGATCTGTGGCTACTTGGTGGACGCAGGAGCTTCCCTCGCAAAGACCGACCTACAGGTGAGTGCATACCAGCAAACCAACCACCTTCAGCTCTTCTCACAGACTTAAAAGGTTCAATCGAACTCTGTGCTCTATTCAGGGTGATACTGCAAAGGCCCATGCTGAGAGAGCTCAAGACTGGAAGCTGGCTGAGTATTTGGAAAACCAACAGCATCACCAGATGATTCAGAGGGACGACCATGAGACGGCGGTATAGCCAACCACGCGTACTGTTCTTATAATCCACTGAGAAAATGCACCCGCTTTTTTTTTTTTCTTTAACGACACCAGGCCAGCATGCCGGTCTAAATGAAAACGGTTCATTTCTTTCTTGACTTTATAGCCAAAACGAAATGGAAAAAAAAAACCCCAAAAAAACTTTATGTCCTGTTGTAGCTGCATGAATGCTTTTCTTGTACTATGGGTCATTTTATAGATAATTAACATATATTATTTTTTTTTACGTCAGGGTTAGATGAACTAAACTAAATCTGACTGTGGCTTTAGCCTTTTATTAAGCAAACCACTTAAACCTCAAAACAGACCATTGTGGACTTTTTTTGCTGTATTTAAAGGATCTATTTTACTTTTAACTAGATATTTACTGGCCAGATAATTACAGGGCCTGTATAAACTTTGGAAACACCTAGTTTTTTAAGGTTTTTAAGAGACACGTAATTTTATATATATATATATATATATATATATATATATATATATATATATATATATATATATATAAAATTTTACACGTTAAACTTTTTTTATTATTAAAAAATCCCTTTACACACACTTAGCTTCAGAAAAGTTCGTTTTCCCAAACGTTCAGCTGAAACCTGCCTCTTATAAAACTTGCCAAAGGTCTTATTGACTAGATGAAGATTTCTTTCTGATCTTGTGATCCAGTTCATCCCAGAGCAGTTGAATCGGATTCAGGAAGTACGCTTCCAATCATTGTATGGTGAAGTTGGTTCCAGTTAGACACAGCCCAGACAGAATTGCATGGTGTTGAAGTAGGGGACGGTAGCCATGTTGTTTCAGTATGTTTGACTGTGGGGGTGGGGCAGTCTGCTAACATTTTCTCTCCTGTCATATTCGGATTCCTTTGTGCACAGAACTTTCTTCCAAATTCTTGCGTTTTGTTACGTCTCAAAAACGATAAAAGACTAGGTGTTTCCAAACTTTAGACATTCACTATAGGTACTTATGCTAGTCTAGTTTTTACCTAGTTGCATTAACGCTTTATTAATATTAAACTTGCTTTTGTCATTCAGACTGAATCGCCATCTGCATTTAAAATCTCTTCCTCGCCTATTTGTTGTTTCTGCATTTTTGGTAAACACTTGTATACTGATCCAAAAGCATATTCGCTTGATTCTGTATATTGTTTTAAATAACAGCGTTAAGGTGCTGCTTCATTTATTTTTCGGATATTCTTGGAATCTTACACTGAACTACTTTCAGCCGATTTCGATTTCTGTAGATGATGAACACTGCACTGATTGTTTTAAGGACCTTTATAGTAATGTGATGCTCTTTCAAGGAATACTATATTTAGGTCATTAGGTCATGATGCTTTTTAGGAATAAGTTGGCACGTATGATTACATTTGGAATTATTCGATGAGGAGGTCTTTGATTTACATCATTTATATGTGATTTTACGGCCTGGTAATTGCACCAGGAATGTTTCAGATGCTTGCCTTTGCTTTATTGCCACAGTGGCCACACTGAATGCTGCATTGTTGCATTAATACATGGTGTAGGGATTTCTATGAAAAAAAAACATGGGTGGGTAACTACATGTTTACACATCATGAGTTAAGACATTGCATCCTTCGTTAGTGTGTTTCGTGCTTACATGGTTGTTAGTGGCATATCCTCAGGTACTGAATGGTTTGTTTTATATTTTGAATGCAGTCTGCCATCATTGCCTTAGCATATTATTATTATTATTATTATTATTACCTTTTTAATGTATTGTCATGAATTATGAGTTAAACCGCATTGTCAATGCTCTGTACCGAGTTGCTGTGCAATTCACTGTTAAACATTGTGTGTACATATCTATCAGACATTTTAAAAATGTGAGTAACGATGCCATTCCGAAATCCTCTCTCAGCATTTGTACTACTTTATGACATGAAATTAAATTATAGGCCATGGTTTAATCTAATACTAATACAAAATATACTTTGTTAGATCATAGATTTTAGTATTTACTGTATATTTGCTGCTTTGTTATTGTCTACCTGTATAAAATAAATAAAGTTTGAAATATCTTTTCCTTTTTTATTCTATTATGTCATCCTAATAATGTAAAGACTTCATGCAGTTCATGGAAAAGCAGGTCCTGTCTGTATCTAAGAGAGAGTATAATAAGTGCTGGTAGGTGGACTGACCTTTTCCACTAGATCATTACTACTCAAATCAGTTCTGGTTTCCTATGTGTTTCCTTAAG
This sequence comes from Silurus meridionalis, assembly GCF_014805685.1. Lineage (NCBI taxonomy): Eukaryota > Metazoa > Chordata > Actinopteri > Siluriformes > Siluridae > Silurus > Silurus meridionalis. The sequence goes on along the minus strand of NC_060893.1, from coordinate 5,859,741 downwards.
AATGAATGGATGGATGGATGGAGAGGCAGTAGCTTGTTTTCTACCTCTAATTCATAAGACCTACAAACTATTATGGGATAGAGAGATGCAGGTGAAGCTGAACCAGGACAAGAACAGAAAGACCTACATGTTATTATGCATAAAGCATGACATAAAGAGAAAGATAGAAAAAGAAAGAAAGACTTGAGGATGAAGCCGAGGTTGTCAGTCTCTGTACTCAGAGGCTTGTTTACTTTCATCCTTCAATACAATGTACTTGTCCTGGTTCAGCAAATATTTTAGTATATCTCCTCAAGGTACAATACTGTAGGAATGAATCTTGGATATATGTTAGAGTAGTCAGTGTGCAGCTTGTATACAGTACAGATTTACAGTCCTCTGAAAAATACCTCAACATACAGCCATTAATGCCTTAAATAGCTGCCAACAAAAGTGAGAATGTTACAGACCTCAGACCCAGGGGTATATCTGGGCTGGCAACAAAGTTCATACAGGCACAGTATCACACACACTGAGCATCTGTGAAATAAAGGAAGAGACAGCGAGACTGATGAATGTCATTCCCTTGGCGCATCAGGAAACTTTTAAAATCGTGCCATTTTTTTCAAATGAATTTGACCATTTTCCATTTAAAAATTCCTGACCTTCAGACAATTACAATTCGCATTAGCCATTAGACCATAGCAAAATCCCTTGAAAACACTTCACACTTCCTTTTAGCCTTCCTAGAGTCATGTAAACAGACAACATGTTCAAAGAGTATATTTATTTACCTGTGAAATAATTAAAACGTTTACAGAAAAAAAAACATTAATCTCTATATGTTTCACAGGAAGGCTAATGCGCCATCTGCAGGTGTGGAGGAGAACTGACATAATTCTATTGGAATTCGTAATAAAAAACAAATTGGAGGGGATGTCTATTTTGAACTTATGAAATAAACATTGTTTTCTTTACCATTTACAAGTACACCCTAAGTGTACATGTCAAAATTGTGTTCAAAGTGTCAATATATTGTGTCAATATTTTGTTGTCTAGCACCGCTTTAATCCTCCTGGGCATGGAATTCACCAGAGCTGTGGCTGAGCAGGTTGTTGCTGGGATCCTCTTCCACTCCTCTATAATGACATCACGGAGCTGCTGGATGTTAGACACATTGTGCTTCTTTACATTCTGCTTGAGGATCCCCACAGATGCTCAATAGGGTTCAGGTCTGGAGACATACTTGGCAACTCCATCACTTTAATCTTCAGCAAGGCAGTTGTCATCTTGGCGGTGTGTTTGGTGTCGTTAGTATGTTGGAGAACTGTTGTTCAGACCAGTTTCTGAACGGAGGGCATCATGTTCTACTTCAAAATGTCACAGTACATGTTGAAATCTATATTTTCCTCAATTAATCGAGTCCAGTACCAGCAGCATTTATGCAGCCCCAGACCATGCTGCTACCACCACCATGCTTGACAGTAGACAAGACACAATTTTCTTGATACTTCTCACCAGAGCGTCACCACACATGCTGGACGCCATCTAAACCAAACAAGTTTATCTGGTAATTCATGCTCTTGCACAGGTTGTCTTCAGCAAAATGTTTGAGGGCTTTCTTGTGAGCCAGCTTTAGAAGAGGCTTCTTTTTAAAATATAAGGTCATGCAAACCAACATTTTATGGTCTGAGCTCTGACAAGCAACCCTTCCGCTTCTGCAATCTCAAAAGCAATGCTGCAGCACTCATGCATCTGTTTCTTGAAGCCAGCTTTTGTTTTTGCACTACATTGTGTCTGTTTATATTCAGTCCCGAGTATAGTTTTTACAGTTTCCTCATACAGTACTGTATATTCAGAGTATACAGTAGGTTTACTTGTTGGCGCTATCTCAGGTTTTGTGTCTTGTCTTGTGTTGTCTTGTGTTTTCTGTCTGTACTGTTTTTTGTCTGCACTGTTTGCACTAGGTTGCACTCAATGCACTTTATGAAGCTTGTTGTTGTTTAGTGTAGCACCAGGGTTCCGTTGTCTCGTTTTTACTGTGTAATGTGTACCACTGTGTATAGTAGAAATTACAAAAAAAGCCTCTTGACTTGACTTGATGGTGAGGATCAGGGTTTGAATCCTGCTTTCTTCCTGCCATTTACAATGTGGGTTCAACTTGTGCTACTTACATTTGTATTCGCTTCCTACATCTTTCTTTAGCGTTAAATTCTTGTGTTGATGGTTTGAAAAGAAAGATAGACCTGCTCTAATCAAGCTTCCCATCCTGTTTTTTTCTGATGGCTTAGTGGGTTAAGGCTGGTACTTTGCTAATGTTGGTGGTCAGGGTTCAAACCTGGCTTTCTGTCTGCTAGTCATGAGGTAGGTTAAATTCCTGATTCCTACATCATCATATTCTTGTTTTGATGGGTTAAAAGAAAGATAGACCTGCTCTAAACAAGCTTCCCAGCTTGTCCTTCCTGATGGTTCAGTGGGTAATGCTGGTACCTTGCTAATGGTGTGAATCAGGGTTCGAATCCTGCTTTGTCCTTGCTAGTCATGATATGGGTTTACTTCCTACGTCTGTCTTTAGCATTATATTCTTGTGGTTTGAAAGAAAAGATAGACCTGCTCTAAACAATCGTCGCAGCCCATCCTTCCAATGGTTCAGTGGGTTAAGACAGGTATTTTACTGTTGGTGGGGTTCAGGGTTCGAGTCCTGATTTCTGTGTTTCTGTCTGGTCTGAATTTCTTGTTTTGAAGCATGAAACGAAGGATAAACCCCCAAAAAAAAGAAGGTGTGTTGTGGGACTTGATGGCTTTGTGGTAAAAGCCTTACCTCTGCACTCAGAGGTTGCTGGTTTGAATCTGGCTTGTGTACACACTGGGTAAGCTGTGTGGAAAGTAGTCTGTGGTGAGCAATTGAGTGGTTGACTGTGAACAAAGGCTGTGAAGACCTGCTGCTTCCTAGCCTCAGGAAAAGTGAGGGTGATAGGTTTTTGGCAGAATTTTTCCCTATATATGCAAAACTAAGTCGATACTTTTTTGGACGTTTTTGCTTCATAACCCCTGTTTTCAGCTTCTCAGCCACTGGGGGGGGCAGATGCCCGGATATTGCCCCCCTGCTTCAGGATACACCCTCCGAAACCGTCCACATCCAACCTTCAACGCAGCCATTCCTGACACCTTCCACTCTCTTAACTTCGAGTCCTGGCCAGGGTTTGAACCGGCAACCTCTCAACCCAGAGGTAAAGCTCTTCCAATTGAGCCACAGGATCTCCTGCAAGGACCTGATTTTTAGAACCTTTTATAGTTCTTTATTAAAACTTTTCTAAACAATTTAAAGGCAAGCTAAGCTGTAGGAATCGAACCGGGGAGTCAGACAGCAGAGACTGTATCACTAACCACTACACTACCATAGGGGTGGCAAACAAGGCTTTGCTTATTGGACTCTTGGTTTTCTATAGTTAAGAGACCGCTGTTTTCTCTTAGATCATGATGGTAGAGGGTCAAAACTTCTCCTTCCTGTTCATTCTCTCAGTTACTCGAAGTCTATGAGAAGTGACTCAGGTACAAGAACCACATCTCCAACACCTGCACCACTGATATACCATGATTTGCCAGCAACCAATTTTAATGACCTTTCATTGTTCTGTTTTTAAAAACTTCTTATAATGTTCAATATGAAACTAGAGGAAAGAATCGAACCAGGGAAGTCTTTCATCATAGATCACTAATGGCATTACTTCAAAACTCAAAACTTGTTAGACATGTAAATAAGCAGGAGGACAGAGACAAAGAGACACAGACACAGCTTTAGAAAGAGTGAGAAACAAATAGACAGCAAGAGAGACATATACAGTGAGACAGAGACATTTACTAAAAGAGACACAGAGACAATTAGAAAATAGAGAGACAAAGATAGCGAGATATAGCCACTTCCTGTTGGAAGTGTTTATCTCGAGCGACTCTTAATGATCTCATTTACTAAATGAGCAGTAGTGAGTTAAGGGCTTGCTCAGGTGCCCAAAACTGGCAGCTTGGAGGTGTTAAACATGTATCATATGTTTTAACACGCTACAATCCGTCACGGTCCCTGAGATCTCAAAACTCTGGGCTTCTAGAAGTTCCTAGAAGAGCAAAGTCCACTAAAGGCGGTAGATCATTTTCACATTTAGCTCCTACACTCTGGAATAGTCTTCCTCAGACACACTCTCCCAGTTTAAGTGCAAATTAAAAACATATCTTTTTTAGCAAAGCCTACACACAACATACGTCTCACATCATAACCTTGTGCTCCAGAACATCTGATCACATGCACATTATCAACTCGTGCTGTTAATATCATGAACAGCAGCTACGCTAATTACTCTCCACTGCTTCTCTTTCTCTCCCCATCCTGAGGCATCCTGAGGTTGGCCAGCTCCAGTCACGTCCCACCTCATGAAGATTATGGACCTTTGAAGAAGTAGATGCCAAACTCGCAAACATCCCGAACCATCTAGAGACGTACCAGTGCCAATTGGATCCCGCTACATGTGTGGTTTTGACATTGGACCTCCTGGAGTGTTTAAAGGCTCTGGCGTGGAGAAGCTGATGCTGTATCTGTGATGATCACAAATGTTGAGCTCATAAAACTAGGAGCTACTGACCATATAGACTGTAGAAGACTGTAGAAAGAACATTACTTATAATCTTATACTCCAGTACTCATGTTAGTTCTCATTCTCCAGTGTTCAGTATTGTTGAAAGATTTATGATCAAACTCTTGATGTCACCCAAATGAGGATGGGTTCCCCTTTTGAGTCTGGTTCCTCTCAAGGTTTCTTCCTCATTACATCTAAGGGAGTTTTTCCTTGCCACAGTCGCCACGGCTGCTCATCAGGGATAAATACACATCATTCACCTTAACTGTTGATTTCTGTAAAGCTGCTTTGAGACAATGTCTGTTGTGAAAAGCGCTATAGAAATAAACTTGACTTGACTTGACTTGATATGTAAGCATATTTACAGTGATTAAATATAAAGGCTATATCAGTGCAGAGACATGTGGACATAATTAAGAGCCTTTGCTATGTTTCCACACGGACAGTTAATGAGGTGATACCGGAGAGACTGCACCTCTTCAAGTCAAGTCAGGAAGCTTATATATAAAAAAATAATAGACATTTTACAGATTTGAATGATGTATTGTTTTTATCTGTACGATCAATAAAGACAGTAATTTAAGTTTGTGTCGCCATTATGAGGGAAAACCCCACAAAACGCCACCTAGAGGGTTAATTGTGTAAAACATGGCGGATTTTGGTGTTTGATTTGAGACTTGGTGCATAAATAAAACAAAAGTTTACTGATTAAAAATATTTTTATCTGGAGTTTATTTATTTATTTTATATCTAAGTAAAGAAAGGCCTCTTTTTTATTTAGTTATTTATTTATGTATTTACATTTGGTGAAACAGAAATGTGCGCTGAATTGATAAAATTTCGTGCCGTTTAAAATCATTTTCATTTTTAAAGCCAAATATACATATACATACATACACACATATACAGTGAGGAAAATAAGCATTTGAACACCCTGCTATTTTGCAAGTTCTCCCACTTAGAAATCATGGAGGGGTCTGAATTTGTCATCGTAGGTGCATGTCCACTGTGAGAGACATAATCTATAAAAAAAAAATCCATTTTAACTATTTATTTGTATGATACAGCTGCAAATAAGTATTTGAACACCTGAGAAAGTCAATGTTAATATTTGGTACAGTAGCCTTTGTTTGCAATTACAGAGGTCAAACATTTCTGTAGTTTTTCACCAGGTTTGCACACACTGCAGGAGGGATTTTGGCCCACTCCTCCACACAGATCTTCTCTAGATCAGTCAGGTTTCTGGCCTGTCGCTGAGAAACACAGAGTTTGAGCGCCTCCAAAGATTTTCTATTGGGTTTAGGTCTGGAGACTGGCTAGGCCACGCCAGAACCTTGATATGCTTCTTACAGAGCCACTCCTTGGTTATCCTGGCTGTGTGCTTCGGGTCATTGTCATGTTGGAAGACCCAGCCTCGACCCATTTTCAATGCTCTAACTGAGGGAAGGAGGTTGTTCCCCAAAATCTCGCAATACATGGCCCCGGTCATCCTCTCCTTAATACAGTGCAATCGCCCTGTCCCATGTGCAGAAAAACACCCCCAAAGCATGATGCTACCACCCCCATGCTTCACAGTAGGGATGGTGTTCTTGGGATGGTGCTCATCATTCTTCTTCCTCCAAACACGTTTAGTGGAATTATGACCCAAAAGTTCTATTTTGGTCTCATCTGACCACATGACTTTCTCCCATGACTTCTCTGGATCATCCAAATGGTCATTGGCAATCTTAAGATGTGCCTGGACATGTGCTGGTTTAAGCAGGGGAACCTTCCGTGCCATGCATGATTTCAAACCATGACGTCTTAGTGTATTACCAACAGTTACCTGGTAAACGGTGGTCCCAGCTCTTTTCAGGTCATTGACCAGCTCCTCCCGTGTAGTTCTGGGCTGATTTCTCACCTTCCTTAGGATCATTGAGACCCCACGAGGTGAGATCTTGCATGGAGCCCCAGTCCGAGGGAGATTGACAGTCATGTTTAGCTTCTTCCATTTTCTAATGATTGCTCCAACAGTGGACCTTTTTACCAAGCTGCTTGGCAATTTCCCCATAGCCCTTTCCAGCCTTGTGGAGGTGTACAATTTTGTCTCTAGTGTCTTTGGACAGCTCTTTGGTCTTGGCCATGTTAGTAGTTGGATTCTTACTGATTGTATGGGGTGGACAGGTGTCTTTATGCAGCTAACGACCTCAAACAGGTGCATCTAATTTAGGATAATAAATGTAGTGGAGGTGGACATTTTAAAGGCAGACTAACAGGTCTTTGAGGGTCAGAATTCTAGCTGATAGACAGGTGTTCAAATACTTATTTGCAGCTGTATCATACAAATAAATAGTTTAAAAATCATATATTGTGATTTCTGGATTTATTTATTTTTTTAAGATTATGTCTCTCACAGTGGACATGCACCTACGATGACAATTTCAGACCCCTCCATGATTTCTAAGTGGGAGAACTTGCAAAATAGCAGGGTGTTTAAATACTTATTTTCCTGACTGTATATATATATTAATACAAAACGAATTAAAAATGTTGTTACCTAATGAATGTGTCCAGGCTGAAGATCCACATATAGAACACAAGCAGAGAAAAGATGATGATGATCAGGAATGTGTCTGTTCTCAGTCATGTTTACATCACTGACTCCCTCTGTCTCAACCACATTAACCCTAAACTTCTCATTGCCTTCTGCCTGCTGATTCTTAGTTTCATAAACTAGTCTACATCTGTGGTGAGTGAGAGACAGGACTTTATACACCAGTGGATTGAAAAAGACACGCAATGACAAGAAATCGGTTGTTCGGCTGAAATTGGCACGCAGTGAAAATAAAAATAAAAAATTTCACCAAATCAGTGGATTAAAACTAAAGTAGCAAGTCTGTTTTGAAAATGTAAGAAGTACAAAGTACAGATATTTGTGTAAAACTTTAATGAGTAAAAGTCAAAAGTTGTCTGAAAAATAAATAGCAGAGTAATGTACTGATACCAAAAAAATCTACTTAAGTACAGTAACGAAGTATTTGTACTTCGTTACTTCCCACCTCTGAGAGCAACAATACTGATTCTCAAATCGTCTTTGTCATGAGGTGCCATATTGAACATCCAGTAGTCAGTATTGTAGTAAGAGCACCAACTTGTATCTGCTCTAATACAAGATACATAAATTTGTATGGTCCTGCCAAGCAGACAAAAACATGAACGTGATAAATAGGACATGTGGCTTTGCATGGTTAAGTGACATACAGCTGTTATCACTTAGGGTTTACTCACTTTTATTTCTACTGTATCATCCCTTGACAAGATATATTAAAAAGGTTGCTGAAATGTAAGGGGTGCACTCACTTTTATGAGATTCTGTACATGTTACTATGCATAAAGCATTACATAGAAAAAAAGATAGAAAAAAAAGAAACAAACAAAGAGTAGGAGTTGAGAATGAAGCTGAGGTTGTGTGTCTCGGTACTCCGAAGCTTGCTTTTTATCCTTCAACACTGTCCTGGTAAGACATGCATATTTTATGTAGTTTACATATAATCGATGGATGGATGAACAGAATAAGCATTACTTGTTTTTTTATCTCTGGTTTTACATTTAATGTGCATTGATGGATGGATGGATGGATGGATGGATGGATGGATGGATGGATGGATGGATGGATAGATAGATAGATAGATAGATAGATAGATAGATGAAAGAAAGAAAGAAAGAAAGAAAGAAAGAAAGAAAGAAAGAAAGAAAGAAAGAAGATGAGAATGAAGCTGAGGTTGTGTGTCTCTGACATGTTATTGTGCATGCATCATGATATATAGATAGATAGATAGATAGATAGATAGATAGATAGATAGATAGATAGATAGATAGATAGATAGATAGATAGATAGATAGAAAGGAAAAAAAAGATGAGAATGAAGCTGAGGTTGTGTGTCTCTGACATGTTATTGTGCATGCATCATGACAGATAGATAGATAGATAGATGATAGATAGATAGATAGATAGATAGATAGATAGATAGATAGATAGATAGATAGATAGATAGATAGATAGATAGATAGATAGATAGATAGATAGATCACGTCACGTGTCTCTGTACTCAGGAGGCTGGATGTAAAGGCGCTGCAGCGACCAGCTCAAACTAGATTTTCAAAACAAAGAGTAGCGGAGGAGGAGCTGCACTTGCCAAAGGAAAGCAGGAGAGTTTACACACACACACACACACACACACGCAAGCTCTCTGGTGGTGAAGGACCTCTCCCACAGCAACAAGGCAAGTAGCATTATTCTTTCACTATCATATGTGTATTTCTAATGCAGTGGAATATGCATGTGTATAGCAGTGATAGTGTGTGATAGTGTGTCTGTATATAAATATGGAGTTTACTCTGATGCAGACACACCTTGATATATTTTATATATATATATATATATATATATATATATATATATATATATATATATATATATATATATATATGAATTCTTAGAATTTTACAAAGAAAATCTTATTAAATATTAAATATTAAATAGTCATCTGAATAGGCTTGTGATGATGCTGTGCTCTTAATGATTCATTTCTGTGAGTGAAAATTATTACTGGAGAGAAATGGACAGATCATTGATTGGGTAATAAAGCCCTCGCAGTGGGCATTTAAACCTGACACTCTTATCAGCTGTCCTGCTTGATGCCACCATACAGGCTTTTTTTTAACTGGCTAATGGAAATAGAAGGTGAACCGAGGCACCAGTGCTTGCTGTATTTTTTCACTGGCTAATGGAGACGTTGCCCTCCGGAGTGCCAGTGCAGTTTTGGGTGCCAGCTTCACTGACCCACTTTTCGAAGTCATTACAAACAGGTTTTCTTGCCTGGGCTTTTTTTTCCTTCAGTTATGATTGTACAACATTACAGATGATGGATAGAAAAACACACCCACAACACACCAAATGAAGTTTTTTTTGTAATTATGCATCATATAAGCAAATGTTTGTGGACACCTGTAACGATTCATTTCTGCGGCTGAAATGTATTAATGGAAAGGAACTGTAATGCTTTTTTCTGTTCATGCATCAATCTATCAATCCATCCATTTATTGTTATCACAGCTGTATAGTCTTTGTGTGCCATAGCATTCTAATTATAATTTTCCTTCACTGAAACTTAAGAGTTCAAAACTTGTTTCAGCATGTCAGTGTTCCGTGCCCGGAATGAGCTCCATGAAGATATGGTTTGCCAAGATTGGAGGTGACACAATTAAGGATCTTGTGATTGAAAATTGAGACTAAAGACTTCCCAGACGAGTGTAGTAAATTGCAAAGAGAGTACAAAATCTAGAATGCGATGTTCAATAAGGACATATAGATGTGATATTCGGGTGTCCACAAACATTTGGCCCTACCGTGTAACAGATTGGACCGTTTCCCAGATTTGATATGCATTTTAAATCCTAAATTAGATGTGGCTGGTTTACTTTGGATATAATTGAGTTACATTCAGGCTGGTGTTCAACACCGATGGGGGCTAGAAACAATCAAATCCAATCTGGCAACCTGCAAATCCCAAAGCCTCAGGCCCACAGTTCTCCGCAGGCGGCTAGCGTCCCGTCATTCCTCCAAAGAGCTGTTTTTGTCCTCCGATGCAAATAAGCTTACATTCAGAGCGCTTGCCGAGAGACACTGCATGGGATCTGTGCTCTGGCTCTATTGGAAGGAAGGGAAAAAAAAAAGAAGAGGGGAAGAAAAACAGGCGAGAGCCGGCTTTTGTTTCGAGGCACTGAATTGGGCTGCTCTCCCTCAATCTGGCATGGAGGCCTTTAAGAGCACCCCTCTGTTTCCCACAAAAAAAAAAAGCCCCCTTACATTTATGAAGCCGGGGGAAAATGGCAGTGAAAGAAGGGCTGCATTAATGGAGGGATGGGGTAATGAAAAGGACAAGTGATGTTTGTGCTTTCCGGGAGGAGAGAGGAGAAAAATATAGAAAGGCACTTAAATAGACTCATGCACACTGGAGGCTTGGTATGATGTTATTAGCTACTGGCACTCTAAGTTGGATGCTTTGTAAAAAAAAGAAAAGAAAAAGAAACATTCACCATGAGGTCTATTTATTGCCATGGCTTGCTTGAATTCCTTTATTTTCTTGCTTTTGCATGTTTAACGTGAAAGGCCCTTGGATTTCCCCAATGATGGATGTGTACATTGAGAGTGTTTTTCTTGTCATGCCAAATGGATCAGTGCTTTGTGGTCCCTGTCTTGATTAGTGCTTTATTAGCTGTGTGGTCATCATTAATCTTTTAAAGAAAAAAAAAAAAGAAAGACAAAACACAGATTTTTCATATTTTATTGTCTTCAAACGATCGTTTTTCCTCTAAGATGCTTACAAATAAAATGACCGTAGGGTGAAAACGCAAAGAGACATTTACAGCATTAATCTCTATTATCTGGGTTATATTTTGTATTTCTTCTCAGAAGAACGATAAACCGCATAATGCAAACGATCATATCGCTTTTCCTCGCAGGTATTGAAAGTCTGACCTTCAATCACTGTTATTCACTAATGTGTCCAGAAGCTCGTTTCGAGCTCAATCCCTGCTGAAACCGTATCTCCTCCATCTTTATGTTCATTTACACAGCACGTTACCACTTTGCCAAATAGGCAAATAATGCTAATGATGCAGATGCTAATGATCGCACAAAATTTTCCACTAGCCTCACCAGCTTTTCCTCTTTTTGTTGGGTTGTTTAATATGGAAAGAATGTTACAGAGGAAAATTAAACCAGTAATTTAGAATTACTCTTAATATAGAGCAGATGTTGCTGGCAAATGGGGACGCTATCACTACATCAGCCGTTCAGGGGTGGTTGGAACTAAACGAACAGAAACTGACTATCAATGAAGCAGGGTAGTATCAATTTCACTACAGGGCTTCTTTCGGCTCGGAAATAGCCGCGGTTTTCATTCCAGTTTTAGAAAATAGAAAATGAAATATTCACTGAGCTGAAACATACCGTTAAATATTTATAGGCCAATATTCAGAACATAAACTGTGAAATATACGTTCACTGTATCCTGGAAACATATGGTAATTCGTAATACTTTCACCGCAGTGCTAATAAATCATTTTCAAGTTATACAGTATTTTATTAGCCTTCCTTATGAGCCAAAGAAGCAGTATTCACAGCTTTTTCGACTTGTAGCCAATTCTGACCTGCTGTCTGGGTCTCCCCTATAGCATGAAGCGTGCCATTTGAGAGTGTGAAAGCTGACACAAAGACAGCACTGGATATTTCTAAAAGAAATGTTGCAGTACCATATTTTCTAGAGAAAGACACCTTGAAACCGTGTATTTATCCATATAAGTCAAGCAAGACGGATCAACCTACTGAAGAAAATACTCAGAAAAATAGCATATTGACTCAGCTAGCAATTATCCTGAGCTAGTAACGATTTGTCAGTGGTCTTCAGCATTATGCCCATGGGGACCTGCTAGCTATCATGGAGTGTGTGAGTCACCCATCAAGCACATTCTATAAATAGCCTCAGTTTTACTCCTTAATTTCCTTACATTTATTTTTTGAACTTTGTAGGCATTTCATATTGTATAGTATATATATTTATTTATATGTTCATACATTTTTAAGAAAGTAAGTATAGTATAAAGAAAAGTAAATAAATAAAAAGCTAGGATATCAAGATATTTTATATACATTATATCATATTAACGCATTAATAACAAGTTACGGCAAATTCGTTTCAAAGGCACAAATTTCTCTTATTGTGCGATTAATGCAGCGAGCATTTCCGTTTGTCCATTTAAAAAAAAATATATAAATAAATAAATGTATAAGGTGAAATTAAAACATTCAACGCAACACATTTATTATTCTATACTCAGATATAAAAAAATAACAAATATTAAAATGAATTACATTCTTTTTTAATCACTACATTTGATCAACACATTTGTTTTACTGATGGGAAAAGTCTAAAATCAGCACCAAAATCCTCCATGATGAACACATCCGGCAATTAAAACCGTCCGTGTGGAAACGTAGCAAAAGTTTCGCTCGGTGTCCTGATGACTGACATAATTGAAAACACATAATTGTTATAATTGCTATAAAACATTTACAATCATTTTGTCTTCATGCTCTATTGTGTTAAGTTTGTTTTCACTAATAATAAACATACTTAAAACATTCACATTTGTCCATGTTGATTAGAGTATTAAAATCTTGAAAAGTATTAATTTGAGGTACATTTTGAACAGATAAAAATGCACGATTAAGTTGCGATTAATCACGAGTTAACTCATGACAACCATGCGATTAATCACGATTAAATGTTTTAATCAACTGAGAGCCCTAATATACTGTATATAGCATTATATATATATATATATATATATATATATATATATATATATATATATATATATATATGTGGGACAAGGAGCCCTCGGTCACAAAAGGTTGTTTGGAGACCCCTGGCACAGATCTTCCACAGTTATCTATTCATGAGCATATGTATAAGTATATTATAACTGCAAACTAAAGAATTTTCATAATTCTGGGTCAGTCAGGAAAAAAAAAACAGCAAATCCCCACAGCAAAGAAGGAACTCATTGCTGCTTTGTGCATGTTTTCATGTCTGAACGAATAACAAGAAAACGAAGCTTCAGCTCTCATAAAATACAGTGACTAATAATTTAAAATCGGTTTGTCTATTACACATTCACTGTCACACTCCCACAGCAAAACATTCCAACAAGAGAACAGATTCATGCCACAAATAAATTAAACTTACTATGGAAAAGCCTCCGAAAACCAAATTGCCTGAAACTAAGTAATGGCAGTCGATATCCTCGTCCAGAGATTTCTTACTGCGCAACCACCTTATAACATTTTACAATACTATTAAAAGTAATATGTAATTGTATTTAATGGTTTATTCTGAAGACTAATTGTCAGTAAAAACGTCTAGCCAGTCCTAATAAAGGTGCCAAAAATTGGTCAGGGTACAAAAAGACACTTTATTTTAACTAGGTGCTAGATGTGTACTAGAATGAGATACAGATGTTGTTTTCCACACACCAATAATTCCCATTGGAGAGAATTTGCTGCCTTTAGATATTTGAGTTGTGCTTTGGGGTAACTCAGTGATTAAGGCTCTGGGTTACTGATCGGAAGGTCGAGCCCTGGTATCAACAAGCTGCCACACATGGGGCCCTTGAGCAAGGCCCTCAAATAAAGCAATGAAGTTGTTAAAAAAAAAGCTCAGTAACTTGTGATGCATCTTTATGACTGTGTACAAGCAGATTGATTTAACCTGTTGCCATTTTCTGTGCACAGGATGAGGGGTATATTCTCAGTATCGATCATGCTGCTTGTGGCTTTGGCCCTTGCTGTGGAAGCCGTAAAGACGAAAGGTGAGCATTTAATCACATTAATGTTAATAATACGTGTATGTATATACGTAATATATTTGCTAATATGTATTTTCCCGCAGAGAAAGCGAAGGAAGTGAAAGCAGACGTCGATTGCTCTGAGTGGCAATATGGGAAATGTGTGCCCAGCAGCGGTGACTGTGGCGCGGGTGTCCGTGAGGCCACGTGCAACGAGCAGACCAAGAAACATAAGTGCAAAGTGCCATGCAACTGGAAGAAGGACTTTGGAGGTACATGCTTTCGGAAATGCTTCCAGTACTAACAGTTCTCTAATACAATCCACTAACCTTATTTTTTTTTTTCCATGTAGCTGATTGCAAGTACAAATTCGGCCGCTGGGGGGAGTGTGAGGCAGGCACTCGAAGCAGGTCTGGAGTACTGAGGAAAATTCTGTTCAACGCTGACTGCCAGGAAACCATCAAGGTGAACAAACCTTGCAGTCCAAAAACACCCAAACCCAAGGGCGGTGAAAAGAAAGCAAAGAAAGGAAAGGAAAATTAAGTCATCGAGAGTGTGTATGTGTGTGTGCGTGTATGCGTGTGTCTTTCCTCCAACATATAAGTGGAATGGCGCTTAATCTGCAATGAGGGGGGGAAAATTGTAACCCTATCTATATTTGATTGTCTTTTGTTGATACAGTTGTGATCGTTTCCTTTGTCATATTTTGAAATCATTTTTTGTAGGAAGCTGATAACTGTAATTCACATGACATTTATTGAAAAAAAGATTATTTACTAAAGAAGCATGGATATTTTCTTTTTTGGCCTCTTGATCTTCGATCAAAATACTGCAGCTGTAGATTTTACGAAACAATTTTAACACCCAGCGATCAACATGGATCCTTACTTGTATTATGTCAGTTAAAAGAAACCCCTCGAATTTGTAATACGCTTGCAATGGTAAGACGAACCGCTCAGCTACGCTTATAAATGTTTCTAGATTTGTAATCAGTGTTCAATCAGCATCACTAACAGATACTTCTTCAGGTCTGTGAATAAATTAGTTTTTTTTCTCTCTCCAATGCTATTCTCTTTTGCATCCCCCCCTCACCCCCCCACCACTAACATCCACAAGAGGTTTTGGGGACACTGTTATTTTTTTTTTTAAACTAATAGTATCAGTTTTTGACTTTGGAAATTGACACCAAACTCCTGACTTCACTCTGTGGAGCTACAGATAAAGAAGAACGTTCATGGTTGCAATATAACTTTTACCGCAAGTAGACAACCAGCTCAAAACTGCAAACACAAAGATTTTGTGGGTTTTTTTTTCTCCTTATATAAGCAACACGAGAATGATCGGAATCCTATGTGAAAATAAGCAAACTTATTAGTCAATATCAATAAAAGGTACTTTGAGCTTCAACATTTGGAGTCAATTCATTGTTTCATGTTCATTCGAAGCACAATATTTTTTTTATTACTTTATTTGTTCGGCGATTTATACGATTAATTACATGCTGACTGAGCGCTCCCCAGAGTTTCATCCTGTGATGTCATACAACATCGTGGACACTTGGAGAAAGAGCTTCAACTAGATCTGCATGAAGAAAGCTCTTTTTGATGCTTAGGTTGGACCTCTGGATTTCAGACCATGGATTTTCCAAATCCAGAGGTGGAGAAAGCCACTGCAAGACACTTGATCAAAGTCAGTCAGGTTTACAGTCTTGTTTTGATCATCTATGTTTGTGTTGTATCCTGAAATATACTTGTGCATCTCAGAATTCAAGTCATCAAACTTTGCAAAAGCTGATGAGCAACAAAAACCGATTTTTTTTCAGGTGAATGCAGTTTTTTTTTAACACCACATTCTTGCGTTCTTTCTTTGACCCCCAACCCATAAGTCCACCCATTTCAGTGTTTCATTGTTTCAGCATTTTGCCCACAGCAATCGTTTCTTTCGAACAACCATTTCCACCAAGGTCCTGCTTTTTACCTGGAGTAAATTAGTTGTTCGATTATTATTATGAACAAACAAACAAAATTCTTGGAGAGGTTTTCCATGTGATCTACGATGCCCGTGGTGGCTTTTCTGATCGGGGAAGAATCACACAGCACGGCGCATATGTTCTTCTACAGTTTAATGCAGACAACAGACAAGTATATATACACACTGGAAAAAACCTAACCTAAAGCTGTTTCCTGTTTTGGTAAGAAAACATAATAGCCGTAGATGTGTGAGCCCAGATAAAGACTTCCTGTATACCTTATATACTCACATCGGAAATACCCTATAGACACTGAACAAACAAAGAAACGTGTTTAGAGAACTAGTGTGAGAACACTAACATTAGATAATTATGAAGTTTTTTTTACTGCATGGTTGGAAGTTCGAGCCTCAGCACTGCCATGCTGCCACTGTTGGGCTTTTAGCAAATCCCATAACCCTCTCTGCTACAGTGGTGCTGCATCGTGGGCCAACCTGTGCTCTGACCCCAGCGCCCTAACAAGCTGGGATAAGCAAAGAAATAATCACTGTGCTGTAATATAGAAATAAAATCAAAGCTTCTTTCTTTCTATAAAATGAACTGCAGCAAACTGTAATGTTTGGATTCTTCTTTGCTGATCTCATCATTCTCCTCAGTGTGGGTGGGCACAGTACACTATTTGTTAGATAACAGATACTGTTTCTCCATAGATTTGAGCGAAAAATGCTCATAATTTATGTGATGTTCATACACTATATGTAGAAAAGTCAGGTCTTTGGATGCAGAAGCATTTCCCTTCACTATGAGACCCAAACCTGTTCCAGCATGACAACGAAGCCCCTGTGCACAATGTAAACTCCATGAAGAGCTGTTTGCCATAGGTTAAAGGGAAATGTCTGCTCCAGAGCTCTGCTCTCAACCCTGCTGAAGATCTTCTGGATGAATCGGAACGCGAACATCAGCGCATGACTCTTTACGAACACCCACCCTTGTGGCTGAATGAGCACAAAGAGTACATGAAAAGTATTTATCAAGGCCCTTCTTTGTTCTGGAGCTCAGGTATTAGAAAACCAATCCACAGAAAACCTGAATTTGGTGTTGAAATGATAATTTAAGCTCCATCACTCTTTTCATACCAAACTATTTTGAAAAGATTTTCTAGAGACTCCTAGTGAACCAGTATCAGGGCGAACTCCACGATAGAGACATCAACGTGCGTCTACAAATCGATAAGTGTGTTGTAAAGCTCTAGTGGGTGAACCTGCCCAAAATCTAGGGGAAAGAAGAGAGGAGCTTGTATCAAGAGAAAGCAGGAAAAGGACAGAATCTGGAATGTTTAACAAACATGTGGGGGTTATTTTTGCCCATAGAGTGCATGTTATTATAATGATATGACAGCGTGACAGTTTCAGGGCCTTAAATACCTCAAAATGAAACCATCACTTTAACGTTAATCAAAATAGCAGAACATATGGTGCTTTTTTTTTTTTTATATATATTATAGGTATTTCTTCAGTTTGTCTCGAAGCTGATTTCCTTACTTTGTGCAAGCTTCCTGTCGGACTGCAAAACAAGCAAAAACCAAAAACAGGAACATTGTGCCTCCATGTTTAAGCCAAATAATTTGCATTTAGTGAGCACAGGTGTGCATCCAGGCTTTTTTTTCCACAGCTTAGATTACATTTAGATAATGCTGACTTGATGAACCAGAACTCTGTGTGTGTGTGTGTGTGTGTGTGTGTGTGTGTGTGTGTGTGTGTGTGTGTGTGTGTGTGTGTGTGTGAAGGTCAGAAAATCTTGAATAAATTCAACACGATTCACACTTTTCAATATTCCCATTTTATTAAACCTCTTTTAACCGACGTAACACTGGATCTTTGGCGTCCAACAGCACTTTTTGTTCAACGAACACCTAACCCCTATTTAACTAATCACTTTACTTCACACTTCTTTACTTGATAAAAGATGCTTCTTACATAAGCGGATAAGGGGATTTTTGCACATCCCTGCTTTGCCCATACCTTTGATTTCTTCAGCACTGACCCAGCAGTGAGATCACCAAATAAACTGGCACAGAGTCACTAATGTACGTTTTTATCCGTCACCTTACACTGGTAGCTTCTTGAATTTCATACGCTTCAGTTTACCAAAGCGTCTTAAGACAACCTAAAATGCTAATAAAAATACTAGAGAGATGTGTTTCTCAGACGTCTACTGCATCGTAATGGACGTGGCAAAAAAAAAAAAAAAAAAAAAGGCAATGGGGGAAAAGCTTAAAAAACAAACAAAACCAGGCATCTATGAGCAAAATCAGACCACCAGATATACAGTATACAATGACATCAAAGAAAAGCAGATGTCATTCTCTCCCTTATCATAACCATGGCCCTTTTTTTTCCTCTCCCATAAATTGCCTCATTTACATTTTTATATCAGTAACAGTGTTCTGGGGAAAACAAAAAATACATTTCATTTTCAATCCGATTTGAAAATCGGTGTCTTCGAGGACTAACCAGGGTTAATCGTACAAAGTGTAAAATAATAATAATAATAATAATAAAATAAAAAAAAAAAACAGCACCAGAGGTGAGATTTTAGTTCGTGTTTGAAACGACGGCAATCGAAACCACGCCGAGCGTGAAATGGATACCATTATTTTTTGTCAAGAATTAGCTCCTTTTTTGTTCTACATGAAAAGCAGTCCGACACTTGAGCGAGTCTCGAAATGACTCGGTAGAAAGAAGAAAACGAGAAGGTGCTTCAGCAGTTGGTTTGTCGAAAAACTAGGGATAAATATTATATCAGACAGCTAAAAGCGGAGAGATTCTGCAAATCTGGGGGGCAAATTTGACCCCGGATTGTTAAAAGAGACGCCGTTTTCGCCACCGAATAAAAACAAACTAGGTTCTGTGCTTTTGCGTTTTTATTATTTTTTTTGCCTCGAGCACTGATGAGCCTAGGAAAGCCCACATGAAGGTTCTTTCATTACGCCTGCGAGACGTCGAGCTCGACACCTGCGTGAAGCAGGGATGGATGACTGGGAAGTACTCAGAGCTTCAGGAACAGACAGCAAACTTATCTAGCTTTAAAAAAAAAAAAAAAAAAAAAAACAGCACGCTTAGCTTTTCAAGTCATTTTCTCGAATTGGAAATGCTACACTTACCGATGAGACGACCTCATGCACAGTAGTACACGCACGCGCAAGCACATGCCCTCTGTTCCGTGATTAAGCAGCGTATATACCTTTCAATGCGAGTTCGATTTGCTGGTTCGAGGCGGTTCCTTTTTTTATTTTCTTTAAAAACCGCCGGCCAGCTGCTTACAGATATCCTACTGTAGGTAATTCAAGTAATATTCTTCAGCCTGGCTTGTTTTCGATGTTTGAGATATGTCTCGACAGTCGTTCCCCATACCGAAAGACTGCAGAGAAACCAAGGTGTTTAGTGCAATCAGACACTAGCTGCCAGCATGAGCATGCTGTGACTGGTAGCTTCGAAATGAACCGTTAGCATCCTCGGCTGAACGCAGGTGAGCACGAGCAGCATGTTTCATTGAAAGGGGGTGGGTGGGGGGGTCTCTGACTGATCTCTGAGTGATGAAACTTTTGTTGTTGTAAAAATAAAATTTTCAGGTAACAAATAAAATGCGTTTGCCAATATGCCGATGATTGAAACCTAAACGTCATCAAAAAAAAAAAAAAGGTTTCAAAGTGCACCTGGACTACTTCACGCTTACGTTTGGGTGGATTCTACTGCTGCGATTTTAATCATCATCTGCAAACCAAAAAAAACTGTGAACATATAGTGAATCTGATTCCTCCTGGATTAACAGACAGCAGTGAAAGGTTCTCCAGGTCCTCAGACTACATGAAAATCCATCGGGCCTATTAAAGCAAGCACGTATTTCTGCAGCCATGCCTGGAACTTGACTGGTGACGACGATGGCTCCTGAAGGAGAGGTAAACCGAACTGCATTAGAGTTCTGTACCGCAGTACGAGGACGACTCAAGTAGAAGCCCTTTCTGGTGATGGAATGCTCGAAAGTCTGAGACACGTTTCGAAGGAAGCAAAACTACTACAAGTGCAAAGACCAAGTGCAACAGCGATGGCTTTCCATGAAGACATTCCCCGTGAAATATGCTCTGTAGAGAGGCTGCTGTCTCCTCCGAAGAGAGACGGAGTGGAAATTTGGCACTCTTACTTCTGCACATAAGGCCAAAGCAGAAGGAGACAAAACTCAGGCACACAGGTCCACCTCAGGGGTTCAATTCTGTCAGGTTCTGACAAAAGAACCTTTCACGTCTTGCCAAATCCAACCTGCTCTGCCGGCGTACGTGTAGGACAGCGGGAGGAAGCACTATCTGCTGTACAGGTCGTCTGGATAACTTCTGCTGCTACTCTCATTGTTGTTGCTGTTGTTGTTGTTACTGATGTTGGCCGAGTACCCACTCCTAGAGGTTGGATCGGGCTCTTCGTTCGGACCGTCCTCCACCAGGACCTCCACAGCCGGGGCCTCGAACACTACCGCACTAGGGCCTGAAGAGTGAACAGCAGATGACCTAAAGGGGATTTCTGATAAAGGAGTGCTGCCACGAGACACAGAAGGTGCAGGATTGTCTGAAGTGTTGGAGGGGAGTGTGTTTGGTCTGGTGTTGAGGCTGTTTTCTCCTGAAGGTGTCGGGTTACTCGCCTGCGCTGCTCCTGCCGGTGTCTGTGAGCCGCGGTGAATGCGGTGGCTCACCACTATGTTGTTGCCGAAGCCTCCCATAGAGGCCATGGTGGTGCTGCGCTCTCTCTGGACCACCGCCGTCATCCCGCCTTCAGCCATCAGACGCCGGATCCGCGAAAGAGCGTCTTCACTTGGTCCAGGATCCGACTGGGACTCAGCTGAAATGCCAAAATAGGAAATATAGTGTTTCAGTACTGCTTTACATTTATATTTATTTTTAAAGTTCAGTACTTTAGCACTGTCCATTTTACATGGAGTGCTTTGTTTGCATTTACATTTTTTTTTGTTTTTATGATTAATGAGTTATTGGCAGGAACGACCCAACTGTAAAATCCGCTATCGGTCGACCTCTACTCCAAACGATCCCCCCCACCTCCGGTCAATCAGTTTGACTCTATTCAATCATGGGCTTCTGTGAGCTCATGTATGCATAAGATGGTAAATCAAGGCTTCTGGTGATGAGGCTTGAACAGCAGTTTAAAAAAAAAAAAACATGGTAGGCTGCCTTCACATGTCTCAAAGCGAGCATGTTCGGCTTTCACCTTCTGTGATTAGTCGAACTATGCGAGATCACTTGTGGGTGAACAACTTAAGTTGAGGGGGGGAAGGGGGGGTGGGTTGGTAGAAGAATAATAAGATATTCGAAAATATATAAATACAAGATAGAACAAACGCATATAGGCATAAAGGTACCGTGGTTGGTGTTGGATGAGTCAGTGTGAGTACTGGGATCGTGGGAAGCAGCTCCATGAGCCAGTGTGTCTGCTGGCTCACTGTGTGGGAGTGTCTCTGCACTGGCAGTCTGCACTTCACTACTCTCTGCCACTGAGAGAAAGACGCTACATTACATCTTGCATTGCATCGAAGCCTGAGACAAACACTAATTCTATGATATAAGCGTCTTAAAATGTTTACGATAATCCAACATAATTGTAAAGTCATCTATAGACCGTGTCACTGCTGCTGCGTACTTCATTATTTCTTCTATTTAAAAGGAATACAACAAAACAAGACTATAAACATTCCAAGATTCTAAAAGGTGCTGTTCAGACAACACATTGAACAAGGAGACATTTATATTCCATGAATGTAAAATTGAGCTGATGAAGCAGTGGGTATGCGCATGTCTCTTACGGTGCTGTGGTGTGTGTGCGGTCTGAAACGCGCTCGTCGAGGGCAGCTCTCTCTCAGTCTGCGTCTCTGCGTTCTGCAGACGCACCACGGGTGTCTGCGTGCCCTGAGAGGTCACTGATGGGGCGGGTTGACGAGGTTGCAGCCCTATAGCGCTCATAAGTCCCATGTCTCGGTCCAGCCGCCAGCCAGACCTGCTTGTCCTTCAGAAAATGATCATATTGATGCGAATACAAACTCATTATACAAATCGGTAAAGGTTTGACGATTCATATCAAAAGTAAGGCGTTTATACGGCTTTCCACTTACCGTTCCACTCCCCGTGTCCGACTGCTACTGCTGGCGGTGAATAAGGGATCCGAGGTCTGATCGGTGCTGCTGTCTGCCTCGTTGCGGTAATCGCTAAAAAAAAATAAAAGGTCGCGTTGAATGCAATGCGCTTAAACCGCAAACTGAATAACTGTTCTTTCTTTTACAGACTCAAATATGCAGACTTTCTGTAATTGTTTTGACCGTATTTAACATCTGAAATAATGATCCTAACGTGTTACGTTACAATCTGTGATGCATGTCAGAATCATGTTTTCCATGTGTTTAGGTGCAGGTTGGGGTTCTGTACAGTGGCGGCAACTGCTGCCTCGAGACGCAACAACCAATCACCGCTGTGCAGATCGAGTCTTTTGGCAGCGCTGAGAATCTGCTCCAACACAACTTTTGGCCATGTCGACACGAATACGTTTTCAGTCGACGAAAATGTAGTTACAATCCAAAGTGGATACATTTAAAAGGTGCCACAGTGTGCACAGTGAAAACGGAGGCTTTAGAAAATAACAGCTCGACGTTTCATAGAGGCAGTAAGTTAATGAACGCTGGGGGAAATGACGCAGGACAAATCGTCTTGCGTTTTCAGACGTTACGGTGTGGATGAGCGACTTCTGGGAAACGTTTTAAAAAATGTGGACGCAAATCGGGTTTTTTTTGGACGAAAACACCGTTTTAAAACGTATCCGGATTAGTGTGGACGTGGACTCGTTTAAAGAAAAATATTTTTTACAAATACTTAATTTTATATTTCGGAAAACCGAATAGGCGATAGCATGGAAATCCAAACATTTTTCAATACTCCATACTGATCCAAGCCTAGAAATCACATGAATGAAAGTCCATACTTTTTCACACTTTTCCAAAATGCATAGGAACCCTGTACATTGTAGAATCAATTAATCATAAAAAAACAAAAAATAAACAAACAGGATTTAACAATAAATCCTGCCCATAATCATGACAGCAACCTGATATACAGTGTCGCATCAGAGACGGCATAGAAGCAGCTAGAAGATAATCAATCTTCCTTTCCCTTGAAGTCACTTCAAAACATCCAGACACTTACACAGGTCTGCAGATGACCAAGTCTCCTTTACTGGTCCCGTAGGCCAGACCCATGCCAGGCTCGGGCAGCCATCGTGCGGAGTTAATGCTCACGTGTCTGCGCTGGTCTGGAGCCATGGGGTACACCACATTATACACCATCTACCCAAAACAGAAGCGATAATTATATAACCCAGAGCATGCAAATAAAAATGTACAGTTCACACAACTGGTTTCGGTACTCATATAGACCCGCACCCTGATGGAAGTTTCTCCTCCGTGTGGCTGCTGCAGACGGAACACTTGTGCCACCATGTGGTCGGTGGTAGGATGAAGCAGGATCCTTCGCGAGGCCAGGCCCACCATGACGTAGCAACCCATTGGAGACAAGCTCACAGAGATAGCATTGGGTCCTGAGTATATCGCAATAAACCAATCAGAAACATCAGACCTGATTTACTTTCCAAAATATTTTATTTTCAGCAGTATTGTCACCATCGCCCTGAACAAAAAGAAATCTGCATACATGACATTTCAGATGCTCACTTACCGAATCGCTTGGTATAGAGCATCTCTCCCAAATTGTGAGGAGCAAGAGAGTAGACAGCAAGGATGCCCTCGTCTGGAAAGCCCCGCTGGCTGCTTGGTATAAAGACCGCCAGAAGCTGTCCGTCCGCCGATATATCGCAGCTAGCATCGTTATAGATCTTACAGTGTGGAACCAGCACGTTCACAGAAGCTTGAGAAGTCAGGAGACCAGCGAAATAAAATGTTTCATGTCAGAACAACAATAGAAATCGCTAGCGGTGCAACGAATCACGAAACTCACGGATAGCTATTCGCATTAGCAAAAGTAGGGAGACGAAAATAAAATGAAAATGTTCATATCTAAGCAATAACATTATACTTCACCCAACAAGATCTTTATACTGGTGCTGGTTTCAGAGCAGCATTTATACGCTCTGCTTCCACCTTTTGATTTACTAGGGATAAAAATTACCGTTGCTGATCTCAGGCAGATCAAACTTGGTGAAATCCCACCACTGCAGTCTGTAGGTAGTGTTGGCGATGTTACTGGCGACCGCAGACTGTCCATCACCGATTGAAGCACCTGGAATAAAAAAATTAATAAAATATAAAAAACACACAAAATTCACTTTGTTTATTCTTTGGCCACATTTGTTTGCAAAAACCTGTAGAAAATATGTACCTGCTAATACTCTGTTAATTGAGGAGTGGGTTGCCAGGCCTGACTGACCTCTCTCATGGAAAATACCAGCATAAGGAAGATACTCCGGCAAGAGGAACCTTCTTTTATGTGGGAGGGGAAAAAAAAAAACGATTTAGAGAAAAACTTTTTATTTCCTCTAAAAACCCAAAGAGTAAATAGACAAGGCTGCTAAAGAAAGAAAAGAGACCAAACCCAGGGCATATTTACTGACCGCGGCACAAAGCGACCGAGGGAGGGGGCAGACATTCGTGCATTGCGGGGCATTCTGTGCCTTGTGCGGTCTCCAGGCTCCCTGCAAATAGAGACAAGTAAATGATTTAAAAGTGTACATCGGATACAAATTGGCGTTTGTATCATGATGCACCATTTTAAACATATTTGCATCGATAAATGCACTGATAAAGTGCAAACTATAAAGTGAGCAATAATTCGTGACCAATATATTATATCTAGATAGCACCACTGCTGCTACGTGAATATGATGTATCGCGACAATGCAAAGACTGCGGCGTGTCCTGAGAGTAACGCAGAATACAGATCGACATGGCAGAGGTAGAGCTGCATCTTCCTTTAGACACAACAGGAGAAGAACGTCTGGTGTTATCTAATCTTTTTTGCCCTACAATGACCTGTTTGTGAAAGGGCCATTAGGAGTCATTTAAGTAAATTGATGATCTTCTGTCTGTCTGATCCAAAGAAATAAACGCTATTTGTTCCATTTTGAATTGCAGAGCATAGCATCATATTTTTTTTAATTGCATCGTATTGCTTTGAATCGCATAGTGTTGAATCACAAAGAAAACAAATCGCACTGAATCGTATCACACCGGTAGCTGCTTTAAATGTATTTCTGATGTAACATAACGTAAAGCAATATTATAACAATTTCAATAAGAAAAACAATCCACAATTTTTGTTCCATTACAAATGACAAATTACTGAATGCTCAGTCACAATTTGCGTTCACCAAATGGAGGGTGTGGCCATGATCGCTTCGATATTAGTCGCAGCCAACAAAGCTGACAGTTACACCTACTCTATATCCTCGTAGTCGGCATCACTGCCCTCTGCAGGTGTGGCGGAATGATTGCCGGCCTGGTTGTCGGAGGACGTGGATAAAGTGCGCAGTCGGTTCTGTAAGGAGCGCTGACGAATGCTTTCTCTTCTAGACAGATACTGAATCATCCTCTGGGCGTAATACGCCGCTGGAGACAACCTGCCGAACACAAGGCGGTATGTGAAGTGAAAAAGTAGTTGATTTTAAGACACCAGAGCTTAAACCACACAAATATGCCCATACCTGGCAGGATCTGGGTAGATTGGATGATCGCGGGAACCGGACATGTCGTACCGGGAGAAAGGAAAGAGTGATGACTCCAGAAGCCTTCTGAAAAATTAGAAAGTATATAACAAATCTTGATTTTTCCCTACACGGTTTTTTTATTTTTATACTGAACATTCAACTAACGAGTAGTAAAAGAAACAATTAAACTTCCTCTTACGACTTATAAATCCCAGTAATAAATACAAGTTATAAGATTACACCCCACCCAGGAGTCTAGGGTCAGGGTTATGTTTAGCTGCATTAACTGGTACTAACTGGTACCAAAATTTAACCGAACCATAACTTAAAAACAGGTACGTACCAAACTGTGAATTTTTTGTACTGTTACACCCCTATTAAGGGATTGGAAATGTAAGGCAATTAACAATATCAGAATAAAACTAGTTCATACGACATCATACAATGTTTAAAAGGAGAAGTACTGAAGTTTTAATATTATAATAATAAAAAAAAAGTACATGTAAGATTTCAGTGAATAAAAAAAAATAAATAAATAAAAAAATTCATCTTTGGAAATGACATTTGGAGGATAAAACTCAGCACACATGCATGCTATGATAACGAACCTTCTGAGGGAGTCTTCGTCAGTGTTATCCACAGGCACGTCTGGGTTTAAGGCTTCTTGTGCTGCTTCAGTGGAGGGAGTGGCTGTGGCCTGCTGATAGACTCTCTCCCATTGGCCTGTGTCCTGATTATATACCAGGCCCATAGGCTGTTGGCTCTGCATAGGCTGTTGGCCTTCTTCTGTAGTATGCGCTTCTTCTAGCGAACTCTGTGCAGGCATCTGCCAGTGAGGCCCATCTTGAGTTGAGGCAGAGGAAGCTTGGCTTGAACGCTCCCACCGCTGGGTGTCATGGTTAAAAGTGAGCAGATTGTGGCAAGAGCGGCAGCGGTTAGGCTGGTTGTGGGGTACGCCAGGACTGCTGGTGCTGTCCGCGGTATATGCAGGGTTTCGATGCGAAGGCCCTGCTCTTTCTGAGTCTACGTTGCTGGAGAGCATGTCCTGCATGGGACCCTGTGTGCCTGCTTCCCGGCTAGAGCCTGCCCTCTCCAGGTCCTGCATGCGCTCATATTCCATGAAGTAGCGGCTAAGGTTGCACTGGAGGACATTGCGGATGGAGGCTGGGTTGTTCCGTTGAGAACTGTCATAAAAGGGGTGGTGACCACTATTGGTTCCGTCGCTGACTCTGCCTTGCCTGGGGTCAGTGCCAGACAGTCCAAGGCCACGGCCCTCGGTGGCCGATGTATATATGGGTGAAGAGGAAGAGGATGAAGAACTGTCCGTATACCTGTGCAAAGAATGTAGGCCCACAGAAGAGGAGCTGGTTCTGGGAGGGGGTATGATCCCCCTTCCCACAAAGCCCACTGCCGCCTCACCCAGAGTAGCTCCAGTACCGGTGCCCAGCAAGCTATTGGACCATTCGCCACCTGGCAACCGAGCTGAGGGCTCTGTAGTGCCACCCAAAGCCATGCTAGCTCTGAGAGATGACAGGCTTCGGTGCACCGAGCTCCCTGTAGTGCCGCTATGCACGCTGCTGAAAGCTGAGGGCCTGTCTGAGGAAGGACGTGATGGGTTGGGAGGCTGCGAGTGTACATGAGGCTGAGAGTGGGCGGAGTCTGTAGACTGCAGAGCAGTAGGGTTCTGAACATTTCGAGACGTGGCAGCACAGCGACTGCACAGGCAACCAAGCCCCAGGTGCTGAGTGCAGTTCTGCTGAGGAGGTCGATCTCCTAACTCGCTCCGCCCTGGATACTGGAACAGAGGCATGCTGGAAGGAGGGTCGCGGGGTTCCGTTCCTCCAGAGGAGCGAGACGACAGAATGTGCAGGAAGTTGTGCAAAATCGGAGTGCGGCGAACAGGAGGGGAGCGTAGAACAGAGCGCTGGCGGAACAAAGCCATTTCCATGCTGTCCATGGGAACATCGGCGTCTTCCTCGTTCTACAAAATAAAGTTTGGGGGACGTCGAGAGCAGAAATATTTATGGCGCTGCTTTGTTTGCACTGATTACAGAAATACACTGTAGAACATGAAAACCAGACTGGTGCTTGTGCATGGAAGAAAGAGAACTCAGACAAAAACATTATGGACTCAACTGTGAACAGTACAAGAAGCAAATCAAATCAGGAAAATTAAAGTGTTTGCACCTGTTGGTTGGTCGGGTTCACGATAGCCGTCAGAAGATTATGGCCAAGAGGATCAAATCGTACAAGTCTGCAATGAGATATAAATGTGTACAAATGATTAACAAAGGACAAATTACAAGTTGACGCTTAACCTGGAGGATCCTAAAGGAATCATCCTACCTGACACGCTCGGTCTCGCTTCCGGTCTTGACTACGGCGAAGGGCTCGGGCCGACTCCAGTCCCAGAAGTGCAACTCGTTGTTGGTAGCAATAAGTAGCAGCTGGGCGGTGGGGTGGAAGGCCAGGGACGCGATGGCTATGTTCCCTTCTGTGAACCAGCTCTCACTCCCGCCCTGCATAACCAGGACAATTATATTTCTGTGGAAGTTTAGAATTTTTCTGCCTACCTACTCCTATTTAGAGTTGCAAAGGGTGGAAAATTGGGAACTTCATCTTGGGAATTTTATAAATATTCCAAGTTGCAAACTTGCCAAGAATTTATGGGAATTATTTAAAGACACTGGAAAAGTCATATAAACTGTATCAAACAAATATAAACCTTTTGCTTGGTCATAAGCTGACATGCATGCAAACCAATACACATACAGGTGCATCTCAATAAATTAGAATATCATTACAAGGTTGATTTATTTTAGTAATTCAATACAAAAAGTGAAACTATATTAAATAGATTCATCACACACAGAGTGTTTTTCTTTTCATCTTGATTATTATGGCTTACAGCTAATAAAAGCCCAAAAATCAAAAATTAAATATTACTTAAGACCAATAAAAATAAAAAATATTTTAACACAAATGTTGGACTACTAAAAAAATATGAACATATACGAACTCAATACTCGGTCAGGGCTCCCTTTGCATGAATTACTGCAGTGGCATGCGAGTCGATCGCTCTGTGACGTGTTATGGAAACCCAGGTTGCTCTGATAGCGGCCTTCAGCTCTTTTACGTTGTTGGGTCTGGTGTCTCATATCTTTCTCTTTACAATACCCCATAGATTCTCCATGTGGTTAAAGTCGGGTGAGTTCGCTGGCCAATCAAGCATGGAGATACCATGGTCCTTAAACCAGGCATTAGTACTTTTGGCAGTGTAGGCTGGTGCCAAGTCCTGTTAGAAATTTAAATAAGCATCTCCATAAAGCTGGTCAGCAGATGGAAGCATGAAGTGCTTTAAAACTTCCTGGTAGACGGCTGTGCTGACCTTGGACTTGATAAAACACAGTGAAACAAACACCAGGAGATGACACGACTCCCCAATCCACCACTGACTGTGCAAACTTTACACTGGACCTCAAGCAACTTGGATTCTGTGCCTCTCCTCTCTTCTTCCAGACTCTGGGACCTTGATTTACAAAATTTCCTTTTCTTTCATCTGAAAAGACGACTTTGGCCCACTGAGCAACAATCCAGTCCTTTTTGTCCTTTTGACCTCTGACATTGTCTCTGGTTCAGGAGTGGCACAAGGACACAAGGAATGCGTGCGTCAGTTGTAGCCCATGCATACGTCTGTGCATGGTGGCTCTTGAAGCCCCTGCTCCAGCTGCAGTCCACTCTTTGTGAAACTCTTAAATGGGCTTCATTTCACCTTTTTCTACCACATCTTTTCCTTTCATTCAACTTTCCATTAATGTGTTTGGATACAGCACTCTGTGAACAGCAGCTTCTTTGGCGATGACCTTTTGTGTCTCACCCTCCATGTGCAGGGTGTCAATGATCGTCTTCTGAACTGTCAAGTCAGCAGTCTTCCCCTATGATTGTGTAGCCTGAACCAGACTAAGACACCATTTAAAGGCTCAGGAAACCTTTGTGTGATTAGAGTGTGACACTGCGAGTCTCCAACATTGAACTTTTCCAACAATATTAAAATTTTCTCAGATACTGAATTTTGGGTTTTCATTAGCTGTAAGCAATAATAATTAAAAATTAAAAGAAATAAACAATTGAAATATATCAGTTTGTGTGTGCTGAATCTATATAATATACGAGTTTCACTTTTTGTATTGAATTACTAAAATAAATCAACTTTTTAATGATATTCTAATTTATTAAGATAATGAATTTTTTTTGACTTTTTGACTTATTATATATTATTATTACTTATTATATTTAAATATAATGTTGCACAGTAGCTTACACACAGCACACAGAAGTTTTAAACATGATTGTATGTAATATTTATGTAATTTATGTAAATGTTATGAAGGAATGCACAGTGCATTTAAGGGCGTGGCCTCAGCAGCCCTGCAGTACGTGTGCTGTGTGCATGTGATTGATGAATGTGCAGGTCAGAAATTCACCTGAAATTGCATCAAAACTGTTTGTTTTAAAAGAAATAACCCATTAATTCCATTAATACCCATATATTCCTATTAATTCCCATTGAAAGTTTCCAGTCTTGAAAATTCCTGGGGACAAAATTCCCCCAACATAAGTGACTGAACTAATCATCTAACTTACAGTCCATACAGGGTTGAAGTGAGTGTGCTGGAGCTGGGAAACAATGGGTTGGGATCCTGTGCTCTAAACAGGAGAGTGGCTGCCAGTTTCTTCCCTTTAATCTGTAGTCCTTCTCTATATTTACCATTTGATTTCTTTTCGCACAAAAAAGTGTAGGTACGTACATGCAGGTCCCAAATGCGCACTTCTCCATCAAGGCACCCTGAAGCCACCAAGCCTGGAATTGTTGGATGGAAAGTCAAACACCATGGGGTTCGGCGGTGACCCACTAAAGAGTGCAGGCACTTTCCCGTTTTTACGTCGGTGATGTAAATGTTATGGTTGACATGAGTGGAAGCCATAAGATTCCTAAAAAGAGGAAAATCATTACGAGAGATAGTGAGTATTTTATCCTAGTCACTTTATCAATAGAACCCAGAACCCATACTCTGAGTACTCTACTACCTACCTGTCTGGGCTGAAGGCCAGCAAGAAGGTTGAGCGAGGATTATCAGGCAGTTCCACTTTCTGCAGAAACACAGTCAGAATCTACTCAAACCGGTACGATGTAACATTTTTGGCAACACGTAAGGGCATTTCTTCGCCTTTTTTATTTTGGTTAAATTTGGTGAACGTTAACGCAACACTATTGCATCTATCGATTGTGGGTTGAAAAGACTGAAAGGTGCTCCTGATGTATAACCAATACCTGACTCTGCAGTTTCATCCATCGTGTCCTGTCCTCCACGAGCTGCTGCAGGAGCCGCTGGGATCCCAAAATTCGAGCTCCGCGCTCTCGTCCCGACAGGACCAGCACCGCATTCCTGTTCTGCACAGCCATCTTTCAGTCTCGGTCTCTTGCACTCGCTCTATAGCAGACTGAGGGCAGCTCAGGCCTTCCTCATGCACGGATCAGTTGTTAATAAGCTGCATATAGGCCATGCATACTACAAAAAGAGGAGGGATTTTTAAACATATAATGACGAGTAAAACGCAATCTAACTCCAAATTCAAAAATAATGACATTCATTTTAATAAAATCCTAACAAACGACCCCTGAACCTTATTTCATCTTTCATCAAATGCCATTCACCTAGAGGATTTAAACCACTTTTCCATTAAATATGAAATTCTGTTTGGTGTGTTAACGGTCTTGTTTTATTTCCCCGCTGCAAACTGCATAGGAAGTAAAGTTTCACAAGAAAACCAAGTTCTTAAGAATACTACATGGCCAAAATAACACCTGACCATCAAAGCAAATTGCGGGACTTTTCCTAGACAGTTTAGTTGCTTCACAGTTAATGCAGAAACAACATTTAAGGCCCGAAACCCTGACAACATTCCAGCATGACAATGCTGCTGTGCACAAACCTAACTCAATAAAGCCATACTTTGCCCAAGACTGGGAATACAAACACTTGTATCCCCACCACAAAACCAAAACCTCGATTGAAACCACATTAAACACTTTTGGGATGAACTGGCTCACTGACTGAACCCCAGACGTCATCATGTAAAAGAAACAAACACAAGCATATAATTGGCAAAATCTAAACAAAGCTCTTCCTAAAAGAGTGGAGATATGAAACTCTTCACTGGTTTGCATTATTATGTATTTTTATGGTACTTAATCAAATCAGTATATTCAAAGCAGTTCATGTGAATCAGCATTTCTGAAGCATATGTGAGCGCAATGTACTTTTTTTTGGTTTAGCTTCTGAAAGAGGTGATTTGTTCAAAGTAATAAATGTGTCAGAAGAATGAATGGTCACGAATGGGCCAAAGTCTGGACCATGAATAAATTACGTCAAAAAATAGAGATGTTTGAGTTCTGCCTAATCTAGTTATTCGTAGATTTTGGCAGCGGATGAGGTAATATTTGGAAAATAAAGAAGTTGAAGAGGACATGTAAAAAGATTGCGCTGTGTTTTTTGAGTGCTTCCATGAAACTGCCTGACTTTGTTTCCAAATAAAAGTCGCTTATCTGTCAAACTAACCAGGGATCCTGAACTTTGTTTATTTTGCTTAGCATTTTAACTTTAATAATTATTTTATTGATTATTTCATTCTTTTGATATTAAGGGGCCATGACTGAGGGCCTAACACCAGCAAAACGAGGACTAAAGAGAGGACCAAAACTCAGAAATGCTCAGTGTGACGCTCAGGTGTATGGTTTTACACCACAGAGAGAAAGGCTTTAATTGGTCACATATACAATACAGCACACTGTAACGCTTTCTTTGAGATCCCAGCAATGTTAGAAACCTGGGGTCAGAGTCCATGATACCTCGCCCCTGGAGCACAGAGGTTTAAGGGCTTTGCTCAAGGGCCCCAAGAGTGGCAATAGTGGGGATTGAACCCCTGACCTCCTGAACAGTACCCCAGAGCCTTAACCACTGAGCTTTCAATCTGAGCTTAACCACTACCAATCAACCAAGATCAAGAGCTTGTGGTTCCAGACCCAAATTCAATCCAATTCCCAATCTAATGGATTGATAGATGAAACATGTGGCAGCACTGAAACCTTCAAACTATTTACTCAAACCTTTCATCCCTGCTCCTGTTCTATAACTGACCATGTGTTCAGCTATATTTATATAAACTGGTCTGAATGGCATGGTTCATACACACACACACACACACACACACACAGGCTCCACAGACTGTCTTGAAACTGCGTCAAATCCCTTTTCACACTATTTAAAGGGCTGACTCCTGAAAGATTCAGATGAATAAATAAAAATATTATTAAATACTCTCCTGTCTGATTCTGGCTCGCAATCTTTTGATAGTGATAGACATTAGCGTGCCCGCCCAAATATGGAAACTGGTCGGCAGCTAGCTAGCTAGCAAAAAAAAAAAAGAGGAGCTAGCAACAATCAAGCTACGGGGCGAAGACGCTAGTTTAAATAAATACAATTAAATATAACGTCATGTCGACGTCTTAGTATTAATATGTAATATGTTGTTTGATAATATAATATAGAAACCGGTCGAATACCTGTTTTCTCGTCTTTCGAGTGAAAAGTGTCATCGAAGGCGCAGCTCCGAACTCGCTAGCTGCCTAGCTAACAAACCAAGCCGACCTGGCAACTGCGCTTCTCTCTAAACAAATAACGACGATGTCACACCACATCCCACACAGACACCGGCTCCCATTCATCTCCTTTAGAGAATGTCACAATCAGACCGGGTGGTTTTTGTTGAAGAAATTCACATTTTTCTACTGGACCCGAATGAAAAATAAGAATAAAAAAACGTTACTAGCTTATGGGTTTGTGGACATCTTGACGTCGCCAGGCATTGTAGTCGAGCTCAGATGCTGTACATAGCTGTGCCAGGCAGACTAATGGAACACAGAGGGCATGGATTCAAACAAACACAAAAACAGATATACATTTATTTATAATAACTACGATGAGTGGTGTATATTTAACACTTTTAGAGGTGTAAATCAATTAACCACTCAACCTATCTATCTATCTATCTATCTATCTATCTGTCTGTCTGTCTGTCTGTCTGTCTGTCTATCCGATATAAATGTATTCTTATATTTATAATAACTATGATGAGTGGTGTATATTTAACACTTTTAAAGGTGTAACTCAATTAACCACTATATCTATCTATCTATCTATCTGTCTGTCTGTCTGTCTGTCTGTCTGTCTGTCCGATATAAATGTATTCTTATATTTATATTAACTATGATGAGTGGTGTATATTTAACACTTTTAAAGGTATAAATCAATTAACCACTCTATCTATCTATCTATCTATCTATCTATCTATCTATCTATCTATCTGTCTGTCTGTCTATCTGTCTATCTGTCTGTCTATCTGTCTGTCTGTCTGTATAAAAATGACAAAATAAAAAATAATTACATCTACTTTCTCTCATATTTAATACACTTTCTCTGTGTGTTAGCTGGGAAAAGCCCATATTGGAAACCCGACTTCCAGTGTGAATGCACGTTTGTAATTCGATTGACCTTCTGTCAGTCATTCAACAGACACAATGCCCCCTGGCATCCTCACTACAAAGGTATGAGTTGTGCGGTTCATTAGTTATTCAGCAGCATATAGGTCATGCATACTACAATGGAAAAGTGATTTTTTTTACCATACACTGATCATTAAAATGCAAACTGGTACCAGAACTAAAGAAAAAAAGTAGTAAATAAAAATCTAAACTAACCCTATTTCATGTTTCCTCAAATGTGGTTCATGTTACAGACATACTGCCTCTTTACATGTTCACTACACGGGTATCAGTTGTAATTGGATGTCTCAGTGAGCCTGAAAGCGATGTAATGACAGTATTTGGGACCAGGATCAGCAAGCATAAAAAAACAATAAATAAATCATTCAACTCTTACGCATGTTAATTTCATGTCACTCTAAAAACGATAAAATGTTACTCAATGTTCGAAAGGTGAAATGTCAAGAGGGCATTTTCTTTTACTTTTATTGATTAGCAGTGGGAAAATACATAGTTATGGCCATATGCAACATTTAAGTGTGAAAACTAAAAGCTTTGGCAGAGATAAAAGATATTGTAGGTTACAATGGACTGAACTAGAATATATTATATACATACTGATTAAAGTTTTCATATTTTATTTGCTGGTCATTAAGAATGTATTTGGCTTTCTTTACTTCTGCTTTGTTTTATTTATTCTGGGCATTCATCCATCCATCCATCCATCCATCCATCCATCCATCCATCCATCCAGTCATCTATCCATCCATTCTTTAATTCAGCCATCCACCCATGTTTGGTAAATCCATTAACCTGTCCAGCCTTAGAGTATATCAGCACCCTCCTGGGAACATTTAGCTAAAAAACACCCTGAATGGGACACGCTGGAAGGGACATGTTGGGATGTTGGGACACCCTCCCATCAAAGTCATTCTAAATACTGGAAATGCTTATGAGTAAGTTAATGGCATGATGACTGACAGAAATAAACATTCCTGGCCAAAAACATTTATTTTTCCTTCGAAGCTGCTAATAATATAAAACCACAGACTCTAGAACATCTGTGGATAACATGAGCATTAGAACAGTATGCAATCTTCAATATATTTTTATACAAAGAAACCTCACATTGACTGTCATTTTACTATAGTTACATAATTAATAAATACAAAAAAATAAAATACGTAATTAATTATGCGTTGTAAGTTACACCACTTACCGATAAGATATAAATAAGACATACAAGCAACATGAAATTATTGCACAAAACTTTGAAAAATGCCCCAGCATAATGAAGGAACATAAAGTATTAGTTTGATAATACATCACCAGTTACAATATTGGTTTCTGTCACGGACCGACAATATTTTAACAAATCAACATTGGATGTGCTTAAAGTGCATGTAAATATCTGCATTGTTTTCACTATTTTGGAAGTATGAAGTAACATTGCTGCTCAAATGCTGCGTTTAATCTTCACAATGTGTGACGGTATGTTTGAGAAGAACAACGCTTAAATAATGGAGAATGTTTCCCAGGTAAAATATATACGTTCTTCATTTGGATCAGTGCATACTGCTTTGATGTGCACAATGATTCAGCCTTTGAAAGCAAATTAGCAGGTTCCTTCCTCTCAAAAGTCTTTTTGGTGTGTCTTTAGTTGTGCTTGGCCCTGCCTCCTTTAAGGTAGCTTTTCCAGCGTTTTGCGTACTCTCTAAAAATGGGACTGCTGTCTATTGAGGACAGCAGCTGCAGTTGGTTTATGTGAGTGGTGTGGTAGTCCCAGCGTGCCAGATTTGGTGCCACACCCAATGTGAAATGCCTCAGGTCATATACAGTTCCAGAACCTGTATCAAACAGTGGCAGCATGGACTTAAGAGACTCTAATCCTCGGCTGAACAGTACGCCGGCCTCTCGGCCAAGCTTGTCCCCTGCTATTTCAGCCACGTCGTACAGTCCGATCAGCGAGTATATGAAGCCGTTGAGAACGAAAGAGCTGGGTGTTGTGGGGTACTCTTCATACCAGTCGTATTTGTTCATGAACAGAGCTTTCACACCATGCTGCTCCGACATGCGCTTGAAAGGCGCAGTGGCGCGCATGGCCGCGCTGAGGTACACAAGGTCGTGTGTTACGAGGTACGCCCTCACCAGCATGGACATGGCTTGTCCCTGTGCCATGGCAGAGTACCAGCCAGACTCCAGTGTCCTAAATCCTTCCCCTAACTTGCGGGCCACTCTGATTGGCCATCCACCTCGCTCGTCCTGGTTGCGTAGGAGCCAATCGCTAGCAGCAAAGAAGGCAGCCATGTGAGCTGTGGAGGAGATGGTGATGTTGCTGATGAAGCCTGAACCACGCAGGACCAGCTGGACCACACGTCGAGGTATGATCCGTGTCGCCTTCACCACTTTAGTGTTAGACAAACCCACTCCCTTACGTAGGTCAGTCACCAAGTCTCGGCTCAGGGTATTCCACACTGCCTGGGGTCCAATGCCGTAAGTGACCTCCCTGTCCTTGAAGGCAATAAGAAGGGAGCTGGTGATATAGTGAATGGTATACGGAGGTCCCTTCTCTGTCGTCTCCAACACCACTGACACGCTACCATTTAAAGTGAACTTCACATCAAAGGACAGGACAAAATCCTTGGAGTTGTCCAAAAGCAGAGACACACCTTCTGAATTTTCTATAAATGAAAGAAGCAAGAAGACGTAGATAGGAGTATATCAACTAAATCATGTTACATTATAGTTAAACTTGATTTCCTTTCATATTTAGTTCCTTTCTCAGTTGCTTTTATAGCGTTTTTCAGATCAGAAATGAAATCCGCAAAACTACTTCCACATCATGGAGTCACTTGTTCACATCATAAAAGCATTTTTTTGCTGCTTCGAACAAATTGCGAATGCTTTGGTGCATTCATTTGATTGTTGGTGTACAAGTGTCTGCTGTTTCCCACATTATCAATTGTTTATGTCATGTGGATCAAAATATTTTATACTGGTTCTTACCTGAATAGTCTTAACCTTCAAAACATCTAGGCATCAGTTCAGTCAATCAATGCAAAATGGCTAAACCAGTTGTCATATCGAATGCAGTATCGAATCTTGTGAAGGTGAACCTTTATTTGCTGATCAAACCCAGACGGAGCAAAGCGCAGAATTACAATTTCTGAAAATAGCTGAACCACCAGTACACGAACGAACACTAGTACAGTACAGTAAAAGTGCGAATCCTGTCCGGTTTCATGCAATGAATATCCCACATACAATAATATGTACATTTGTGCTGTTGAAATTCATAAATGCCGTACAGAAGAAATTCAGCCTTGCGCCTTTTCACTCAGGAATTACTGAAACCGTGTGCCGTCATACTGACAACATGACTAAACATTTTGACTGATGTTGTTTGCTAATAATGACAAGATGACGTGTCATTCTGATGGCAATGAGATGTTCTCTGACACAAATAAATACTTTTCTGAGATTACTAAGGATTTTGAGAAAAGTACAGGCTTTTGCAAGTAATCAAATTTATTGTGCTGTTTGTACAAATTAGTAAAAAAAAAAAAGTGCACTTACTGGTTTGAAAATATTAAGAATGATTCAAGGCCCAAAAGCAACTGAGAAAAACTGTAATAGAGCATTTACCGGGTGTGGTGAACTGGTAAATAGTGGATGCATGTCCTGGATCATGGAGCTTGGCAATCAAACAACCTTTAGGGACTGTCCAGGGACTGGGGCTGCTCTCTCGTTCTTCCATGAAGCCATAGGTCTTTATGGTAGGTGGCTTCTCTGTAAGATTCTTACTGTAGTGACTTAGTCCATACTGGGCAATCTGGATTGGGTAAAAGTAGCCCTGTGGACCCCATTGTGTGGAAATGGGCACACCTAATTTGAACGAAAAGAAACAGAATTCAAGACAAGCAAAATATCATTTAGCTTCATAGATGAACCCATTAATGTCACCCAATGCTTGAGCAACTCAAAAAAAGAGGAGTTACTACTATTACAGTTTTTCTTAGTTGCTTTGGAGCATTTTGCAAATTGACATTCTTTATATCTGCAAACCAGTAAGTGCATTTCTCAAAACAATTAGTGCAAACAGCACAACACATTGAATTTCTTGCAAAAGCTTGTAGCTTTCTCAAACTCCTTAATTCATCTTTTTTGTTTCAATGAACATCTCATTGCAATTAGAATGACAAGTCCTTTGGTCATTGTTCACAAACAAGAGTCTCAATGTTTGGTCATGTTTTCAGTATGATTGCACACATTACTGTATTTGGGATATTGATTGAAAGAGACCGCACAGAATTCGCAATTGTACTGTTCATTTCCTGGTTGTTCATCCATTTTCAGAAATTGTAATTCTGTGTTTTGCTCTGTCTGTATCTGCTCGCCAATTGAAGAATCACGAGATTCACCTTTGACCTATTTCAGAGTACTAGTCGATCATTGGTTGATCTGACGCCGTACTCGTCTTCATTAGTGACAATGAAGATTCATCTCACAATTCATCAATTCAAGAGACATTTACAAAAAAAAAACAGGTTGTTCAAGTAGTTTTGAGAATTTCATTTCTGATCTGAGAAATTCTCCAAAGCAACTGAGAACATCTGTAATAAAGCATTACGACGGTTATAAAGGTTAGTACTTTTCCATGTAATGTCTAAGACTGAGATCTGTGAGATCTCTCACATACCTTCTACTCCACTGACGCACTTCACGCGGTCTCTCACCTCCACATTGTAGACCTCGAATGACATGAAGACCCCATCAGGATGATAGGGTTCTCTCTGGGCATATACGCGTGAGTAGCTGTGAGAAAACTCAAACCTTTCCGTTCCATCGTACTGTACCAGATGCCCATAGACATTGAAGTATTTCTCAACCCAGCTGAAGGGAAGGTACACCTCGTTTCCTTCTCGGCGGCCTTTGATCGTCACGTCCTCATTTATGAGGCAGTCGATCTGCTCGTACTGCACCTCTTTGCCAACCAGGGGCACTTCAGCGAGCTGCCTGTGGTCCTCGTCTTCCTCTATGGTGGGCGCAGGCTCAGGTTGGGGCCTGGTTGGCGGATGCACAGCCACATCACTGGAGCACTTGTTCCACAGCACAACTGTGATTAGAGCAAAGACTGCACAAAGGACGATCAACGGTTTGTGGTTGACTCTCGCCACCAGGCAGCGCATCCTCACATCAGAGCCATGCACAGGTGTGGGATGAGACACGAAGAATCATCTTACATGACACTGAGCTGTCTCGAGGATGCCTTTAGGATGCATGACATTTTATTAGTCATGTGCTAATCAAACAATTAGATCATGTGACAATTTAAACATGTTAGATTAGAAGTAACAATACAATCTTTTTTATTATTTCAGGGTCAGTAAAGGCTACAGTCTGCACAATATACATGCATAATATACCAAAGATGAAACCATACAGGATTGTATTGACTCAGGCACCGTTATATTAATAATTGGGAGGATCTAAGATTGTATTTGTTCACGTGATTTGGACTGCAATAGAAAGACAGTTGAAATGCAACATAAAAAAAATTATCCTAGAATAAAGTAGCACCTACCTGTATATGTAGTCTCAGACACAATACATAAAACATTTACTTATAATTCATATCTATTTTCCAATAAACCGGCAAAAAAACATGGGAGCAAACAAAGCTCTTATAGCCCTTACCTGCGCCACTGTACATCCAGAGTGACACCGCGCTCAGCCAATGAAAACGCAGAAAGCAATCACACCAGCCAATCAGAGAAAATCACGAGGTAGGCGTGGCTTAAACCAGCTTTATTATAGGGGAAAAGCCCGGATTCATACTTTCAGGCTCAATGATATATTATCTATTTAGAGTTTGAATAGGTTGGATTTTCGAATTAGATTTTGCATCAAAAAATGTTCAAATATATCAAATAAAATATTCAAGAAATGTGTGCAATT
This sequence comes from Silurus meridionalis, assembly GCF_014805685.1. Lineage (NCBI taxonomy): Eukaryota > Metazoa > Chordata > Actinopteri > Siluriformes > Siluridae > Silurus > Silurus meridionalis. Next base: position 5,819,454 of record NC_060893.1, on the reverse strand, counting down.
CCAAACTACGTCACCAGAGAGCACTATTTTTTCGGCTATACTCATGCACAGGCTGGAGATTCCTGGAGATGTTATTAAGATTTTATTAAAACACCCTGCAACTCATTACAAAATGTTTTAATTCAATTCATTAATTAATTAGTGGTGTTGAAAGCAGGAAAAACAATCAACTACCAAGGACAAGGTGTACTCAGGTGTCCATCCTGATCTTCTGTTCTCAGGTTTCCTCCATGTCATCAAGTTCTCTTAACCCAAGCATGCTGATTGGTGTCTCTAAATCACCTCTGGTGACAAATAAGTGTGTAATTATGTATGAATGGTGTCCTCCATTGAGGGTGTACAGCATGTACCCATGCCCAATGTTCTCATTATAGGCTCCTATACTGTAAATGTATAATATTGTGCATAGATGAAGTGGAGACAATAGACTGCAATACTTTTTCTTTATCTGATCAAACAAAAGATTAACATTTTTACAATAGCACAAATGAGTCTTTTAAGAGATGAAGCATACAAAACGGTAAACATCTTCAATACGCTTTTTCAAGTAAAATATACTGCAGTTTTAATAGTTTTAACAAACAAGAATAGTGAGATATACAACATGGCTATTTGCTATAAGATATAGAACATGGCACAAAGTCATTATTACATCATTATTACCGGATATATGCTGAAATATGTTTATGGGGTAAAGGCAGACACAACACAATATGTGCACAATGCATATAGGTTAAAGTGTTTAATCACACGACCTTACTACAACATAAGAGCCAGTCTATACTCCTGTTTCAGCTATGATGCTATAATATCTACTTAATCTATTATTTCTTATATATATATATATATATATATATATATATATATATATATATATATATATATATACAGTACAGACCAAAAGTTTGGACACACCTTCTCATTCAAAGAGTTTTCTTTATTTTCATGACTATGAAAATTGTAGATTCACACTGAAGGCATCAAAACTATGAATTAACACATGTGGAAATTATATATGGAATTATATACATAACAAAAAAGTGTGAAACAACTGAAAAATGTCATATTCTAGGTTCTTCAAAGTAGCCACCTTTTGCTTTGATTACTGCTTTGCACACTCTTGGCATTCTCTTGATGAGCTTCAAGAGGTAGTCACCTGAAATGGTCTTCCAACAGTCTTGAAGGAGTTCCCCGAGAGATGCATGGCACTTGTTGGCCCTTTTGCCTTCACTCTGCGGTCCAGCTCACCCCTAAACCATCTCGATTGGGTTCAGGTCCGGTGACTGTGGAGGCCAGGTCATCTGGCGCAGCACCCCATCACTCTCCTTCTTGGTCAAATAGCCCTTGATGCCTTCAGTGTGACTCTACAATTTTCATAGTCATGAAAATAAAGAAAACTCTTTGAATGAGAAGGTGTGTCCAAACTTTTGGTCTGTACTGTATATATATATATATATATATATATATATATATATATATATATATATATATATATATATATATATACACACACACACACACACACACACACACACACACACACACACACACACACACAGACCAGACAAAGTATTATCACATCAAAACATTATGACTGGTAACTGATTATGTCTTCACCTGTTAGTGGGTGGGATATTATTAGGCAGCAAGTGAACATTTTGTTCTCAAAGTTGATGTGTTAGAAGCCAGAAAAATGGGCAAGTGTTAGCATTTAAGCGATTTTGACAAGTTTGTCTAGACGACTGGGTCAGAGCATCTCCAAAACTGCATCTCTTGTGGGATTTCCCGGTCTGCAGTGGTCAGTATCTATCAAAAGTGGTCCAAGAAAGGAACAGTGGTAAACCAGCGACAGGCTCATGGGCAGCGAAGGTTCACTGAGTTTTGCTATGGAATTTGGTGTTGTTTTCCAAAGGAGTCTGAAAGTGCCAGGAGCAAACAGGAGACAACAGCGCAAAATACGAAATTTCACCCAGACTAAACCCAGACTGATACACAATGGATGTAAGTAAAAAATAAAAAATAAAGGCAAGTTTGACCATAGAGGGGTAAAACCAATAGATCTCAAAAGTGTTCTTTGTAAAAATGAAATCCAAATGCTTCACATTGAGCCTTGATGTCTTTGGCAAGTGCCGGGGAGCCACAGTAAAAAACGTAAACCTTGCCTTTCTTTTCTTCAGACAGCTTCTGGAACACCTGATCAAACAAACCACATCTTAGACTAGTCTAGTGGAACACACACAGGCAAGTGAAACAATTATGGAATGAATAGAAAGAAAGTAAACTTTATTTTGTGTGTTGTAGCTCTATGTTGTTTATTGTAGTTTCAAATACATAAGATCTGTGACTTGTGAATTTGTACAGTATTTCATGTTGAAGTAGAAACCCACCTTGCCCCACTCTGGTCTGCCTGGCTGTGTGCGGGTTCGCAGGCCAGTGATGGAGTCTTTCTTCTCTTTCTTTGCCAACAGGTCCAATGCCATCTGCAGCCCAATAGCCTTCATGTCATTTTTGCTCAAAGCTGATGTCATGTACATATGCATCTCCAGAAAGCGACCTGAAAACACACAGACACACACAAACCCACAGAAAAAGATATAGTAAGCATAACATATACATAACATATAAAAAAAAAATAATATTTTGTGGATAGATTTGTAGGAGCTTATACTACATGTATTCCCCATTGGCTGTTATAATAACCTCCACTCTTCTGGGAAGATGTTCCACTAGTTTTTTGCGTGTGCTTGTGGAAATTTGTACTCATTCAGCCTTAACAGCGTTTTTAATGTCAGGTACTAATGTAGGTAAGGTGAAGAGGCCTGAGGTGCACTCAGAATTCCAGTTCATTCCAAGAATTGAGGTCAGAGCTATAGCAGGCCATTGAAGATCTTCTACTATAACCCATGTAAACCAAATCTTTGTCATGCTGAAATAGGTCTGGCTCTTCTTGTTCAAGTGAAGGGAAAATGTAACGCTGCTGCCTCAAAAGACATCTTGAACAATTGTGTGCTTTTAATGTTGTGGTAAAAGTCTGAGAAAAAGACTTTTGAAAAAGACACATGTGACTGGAAAAGTCAGGCGTCCCAATACCTTTGTCCATACAGTGTAAATCTGCATCAGTTTAAGTTTAAGTGTAGATCAAAAACATATCTTTTTAGCAAAGCCTACACATAACACACATCACATATCATAACCTTGTGCTCCAGAACATCTGATCACATGCACATTATCAACTTGTGCTGTTAATATCATTAACAGCAGCTACGCTAATTCCTCTCCACTGCTTCTCTTTCTCTCCCCATCCCGAGACACCCTGAGGGTTGGCCAGCTCCAGTCACCTCCCACCTCGTGATGATTACGGACCTTTGAAGAAGTAGATGCCAAACTCGCAAACATCCCGAACCATCTAGAGACGTTCCAGTGCCATTTGGATCCCGCTACATGTGTGGAGTTTTGACATTGGACCTCCTGGAGTGTTTAAAGGCTCTGGCATGGAGAAGCTGATGCTGTATCTGTGGTGACCACAAATGCTGAGCTCATAAAACTCGGAGCTACTAACCATATAGACTGTTTAAGACTGCAGAAAGAACATCACTTATAATCTTATACTCCAGTAATCATGTTAGTTCTCACTGTCCAGTGTTCTGTATTGTTGAAAGATTTATGATCAAACTCATGATGTCACCCAGTTGAAAATGGGTTCCCCTTTTGAGTCTGGTTCCTCTCAAGGTTTCTTCCTCATAACATCTAAGGGAGTTTTTCCTTGCCACAGTCGCCACGGCTTGCTCATCAGGGACAAATTCACACCATTCACCATCACTGTTGATTTGTGTAAAGCTGCTTTGAGACAATGTCTGTTGTGAAAAGCGCTATACAAATAAACTTGACTTGACTTGACTTGACTTGCATCAGTATTTACTATCAGGTAAGAGGTATAGAATAGTGGCATTAATGAATACTTTGAGGACACTCATTCATTTCTCCTTTGATTCTTTCATTTACTTATAGGTTTAAACATTAAAAAAAAGCTTCTTGCACTTAAATGATACTTTAAAAATGGTATATAAAAAAGCATTTCAGTAATAAATAAAAGAATGAATGCAAGCATTTTAGTGCTAGTGATATTGCAAGGGTTTGGGCAGCAATGTTATGAAAGTGTGAATGGCAGATTTGGCAAAAAAAGTAAAGTCTCAAATGAAAGCATAGAGTCAAAAAGAATCAAGGATTCAAAGAAACTGTGTAGATTTTCCACACACATCATCAACATCAGTGGATTTTCACCTAAATTTAAGACAGACATAGCCATTTTAAGACCTGAGAGAAAAGAAGTAAAAGACAGACTAGTACTTTTCTAATGGGCAACTGGAGAGAGATGACAGACTCATAAGATTTCTGAATGAGGTGACAGAATCTGGATTCAGTAATGACCTAGCATCTACAACAGAAAGGTTTCCAAGAGCCAGTAAAGGTGTTTGGTTTGGGAAGAGCTGAGAGATATAGTGATAAAATACTGTATCGAATCTTGTTAACATTTTAAAATACATTTATTTGAGCTATTTCTGAAATACAAAAAATAAAAACTCATTTGATCACATCTAGCAACAATTGTGTATGTTTGTGAGCAGTTTGCATGCAAACCTAAGTACTGTGATATAGTGTATATTGTGTATTGCAGTGGTGGGCCATCAGGACCAGCAAGGAGTTCTTTGCCTAAACTCTACCAGAATCACTTATGCACTTACAAAACACTTATGCTTTAATATATTTTTGTCCATGAATATGAAAGACATTATTCCCAAAAGTCTATTCTCTTGATTTCATAGCATTTCTCTTGGGTGTGGTGCTGCTTCTGAGTGAAAGTTTTAGTTGGAGTTTCTATCCAATCAGATTTCAACCATCCCATCACTGTGAGCAATGCTTCTCTTTTACCATAAACTCTATGTTGCTTTAAGTGTTGTTTTACAAATCAGACCATCGTTTTGGCCTTAGCAAGTGTCAGAACACGTCAGCATTTTCACAACCTTTTAATCGGCTGGCCAGAGAGCGCGCTAGTAACCCAGCCATTGGGGTTGCACAAGCCAGTGCACTCTTAGTGCCAGTCCCAAGCCCGGATAAACAGTAAGGGTTGCGTTAGGAAGGGCATCCAGCATGTTGGCCGAGGAAGGAGAAGAAGAGGATTAAGACGTCTAAAGAGACGGCAGGAAAAGGAGAAGTGGAGGAGAGTGGAGGTTAGGGTTGGTACTTTAAATGTTGGTACTATGAAAGTGAAGCTGGAAGTTGAAGGGGTGATGATAAATGTCATCGATGCTTATGCTCCACAAGTGGGCAGCTGTGAGATGGAGGAGAAAGTAAAATTTAGTTAGATTGAGTGGTAGGTGTACCTAGGAATGAACGATTGGTGATTGGGGCAGACTTTAATGGGCATGTAGGTTAAGGTAACAGAGGTGATGAGGACATGATAGGTAGGTATGGTCTTAAGGAGAAAAATGTGGAAGGGCAGATGGTGGTAGATTTTGCTAAAAGGATGGAAAAGGCAGTGGTAAATACTTATTTTAAGACGAAGGAGGATCATAGGGTGATGTATAAAAGTGGAGGAAGGTGCACACAGGTGGACTGTGTTCTATGTAAGAGATGCAACCTGAAGGAGATTGGAGACTGTAAGGTGTTGACAGAGGACAGTGTAGACAGACAGCATCGGATGGTGGTCTGTAGGATGGTTTTGGAGGTGAAGAAGAAGAGAAGGAGAGTGAGGACTGAAAAAAGAATAAGATGGTGGAAACTGAAGGAGGACGACTGTAGTATGAGATTCAGGGAAGAGGTCAGACAGGGGCTCGGTGGAGGTGAAGAGGTGTTGGGTGATTGGGCAACTACTGCAGAAGTGATTAGGAAGACAGCTAGAAAGGTACGTGGTGTGACATCTGGAAAAAGAAAGAAAGACAATGAGATGTGGTGGTGGAATGAGGAAGTGCAGGAGAGCGTAAGGAGAAAGAGGTTGGCAAAACAGAATTGGAATTGACAGAGTGATGAGAAAAGTAGGTAGGATTACAAGGAGATGTGGCAGCAGGTAAAGAGGGATGTGGCAAAAGCCAAGGAAAAGGCATATGAGGAGCTGTATGAGAAGTTGGACACTAAGGAAGGAGAAAAGGATGTGTAGCGATTGGCCAGGCATAGGGACCGAGCTGGGAAGGATGTGCTGCAAGTTAGAGCAATAAAGGATGGAGATGGAAATGTGTTGACCAGTGAGGAGAGTGTGTTGAGAAGATGGAGGGAGTATTTTGAGCAGCTGATGAATGAGGAAAATGAGAGAGAGAAGGTTGGATGGTGTGGAGATGGTGAAGCAGGAAGTGGATAGGATTAGTAAGATGGAAGTGAGAGCAGCGATTGAGAGGATGAAAAGTGGAAAGTTGGTTTCATGCTATGGAAAAGCACTACAGATGCAATTATGCTTTGAGAATGTTAATGAAGTATAGAGAAGGTCAGAAGGAGTTACATTGTGTGTTTATGGATTTTGAGAAAGCGTACGACAGGGTGCCAAGAGAGGAGTTGTGGTATTGTATAAGGAAGTCAGGTGTGTCACAGAAGTATGTGAGGGTGGTGCAGGACATGTATGAGGACAGTGTGACAGCAGTGAAATGTGCAGTAGGAACGACAGACTGGTTTAAGGTGGAGGTTGGACTGCATCAAGGATCCTTTCCTGTTTGCAGTGGTGATGGACAGGTTGACGGACAAGGTTAGACAGGAGTCTCTGTGGACTATGATGTTTGCGGATGATATTGTGATTTGTGGTGAGAGTAGGGAGCAGGTTGAGAAGAGTCTGGAGAGGTAAGGGTAAGTAAGAGTAAATCTGTGTGAATGAGAGGGAGGGCAGTGGAGTGGTGCGGTTGCAGGGAGAAGAGGTGGAGATGTTGAAGGTACCTGGGGTCAACAGTGCAAAGTAATGGAGAGTGTGTTAGAGAAGTGAGGAAAAGAGTGCAGGCAGGGTGGAGTGGGTGGAGAAGAGTGATAGCAGGAGTGATTTGTGATAGAAGGGTATCTGCAAGAGTGAAAGGGAAAGTTTATAGAACTGTGGTGAGACCTGCGATGCTGTATGGTTTAGAGACAGTGGCATTGAGTAAAAGACAGGAGGTGGAGCTAGAGGTAGCAGAGCTGAAAATGTTGAGGTTTTCGTTGGGAGTGACGAGGATGAACAGGATTAGAAACAAATTTATTAGAGGGACAGCGCATGTAGGACGTTTTGGAGACAAGGTGAGGGAGGTGCGATTAAGATGATTTGGAATTGTGCAGAGGAGGGAGAATGCTAAAAATGGAGCCGCCAGGAAGGAGGAAAAGAGGAAGACTAAGGCGGAGGTTTATGGATGTGGTGAAGGAAGACATGCAGGTAGTTGGTTTGAAAGAGGCAGATGTAGAGGACAGTGGGATATGGAGACGGATGATCCGCTGTGGCGACCCCTAACGGGAGCGAACGAAAGAAGAAGAAAATTAAGAGGTCAGAGAACACACTGCATAAGCTCAAATATATTAGTGTGGATGTAATAGCTGTTTTTTTCATTCCACAATGGCTCACAGTGGAGAAGAAATTGATTTGGTCACAGATACACCTACAATGACATTTACAAAACGTACTTTTCAAGAAAAACTGGACATCATGAGGAAAAGTCAGCCAAAGCAGTTCAAAACAGTTGTTAAGCTTTTTCATGAGCCATTTATACTTTTGCATTTTTATTCTCTAGAATGTCCAAAAAAAAATGCACAATTGACCTTTATTTCAAATCCCCAGGAAAACCGTAATGGACAGAAAATGCATGGTTTCTATATCCATAGTGTCATAATGATCCTATTTCTTAGAAAATTTTTATGAAGAATTAAACTTTTCCCCTTCGGAATAGTTTCTCTTTCTATAAGGAATATGGCACTGGACTACAATTGCCATCAGCCACTGAACCATCACATGACCTGTTCTTTGTCAACACTGATTAGCACATGTCTCATGCTGGTATTGCATGTTTGTAGCCTTCTCTCATTGTCTTCAGCTTTTTGTTTAATTTATGCTTTTCATGTTCAGGTGTTACATGGTGTTTTGTATTTTTCGGATTAGCTCCTTTATGTTTGTACTATAAATGAAAAAAAAAAGAATCTGCACTTGCATCCGCTACTGTGACCTACATGACACACTCTCGCTCTCACCTTCAGGTTCCTCATCCGCCTGGTCCAACTCCAGTTTAGTCAACAAGCTCACAAACCACTCAAAGGACTTCTGATCTCTGTTTATCCAAATGAAATCCACCTGCAGAAGGTTCAAAGCTTTAATATCACCCAAGCAAAATGGCTGCCATAACACTTTTTACAGTTTGCTTGCAAAAAGAGTTTTACCTTCCTCAGCATCATCTCATTATCTTTGATAGTCTCACACCAGGAGTAGTTGCAGTTCGGGCAGTTCTGCTTCCTCATCCGATAACTGGAGAGTAAAAGAAGAAGAAGGTAGTTAATAGAAGCTAATTTATTTGTTTAAAAATTGGATATTCTCTTCTACTGAAAAGAAAATTTTACTACATGGAACATTTATGGTCAGTAGATGTGTTGAAAGCTTAATACAAGACAATATTGTTTAAAAGTCTATGTTGAAGGATCTCACCGGTACATGATGCTCTGCAAGATAGATGCAAAAGGTGTGATTCCAATGCCAGCTCCTATCAGCACTGCATGCTCTGAGGCAAAGATCTGCCTGGTCGGGGTGCCATATGGCCCATCTACATAAGACTGTGGCAATTTATCAGTCACATGTCCATTTTAGCATGGATAAAAGCCAAATGAACAGAACACCTTGTACAAGCAATTCAGTTGAAGAGAACATACTTTTGGCCTTTAATACATATAAGCGTTTTATATGTATAAATATAAATATAGTGGAGGATTTATGCAAATAATGCCCTCACATGAAATAGAGGACAAACACAACTGGTATTGACTGTTTATAACTGTTATGTATCTAACCCTTTCATGAAAGCTATTTTTATTATTTCTTCAGTATTGAGACATCTATGGATTGTGTCCCGTGTGTTATTTGTCCTTTGGGGCGGTATATTTTCTGTGCCATTGTCATACACTCGCTGAGCTCTTTAGTAGGAACACTGTACTAATAGTGGCTAGGACATCCGTTTTCTTTAAAAAAAAACTTAATTCTTTATGGCATGGATTAAATTTTGGAAACATTCCATCAACATTTTGGTCCATATTGAGATTGACTGCATGATTAGCAGAAAAAAAACATTCCCACACCATTACATTACCTCCACCAGGCTGGATGCAATTGCATCTGTGTGCATTGGCAATGACCCAGCTTTATTACACCGGGCTACATTTTTTGTGTTTAAACTTCCAGTTTTGGTGATTCTGTGTCTCCTGAAGCCTGAGGTTTCTCTCACAGAAGTGGAACATTAACAGCCTAAATATCCATGGAATAACTGAACAACACTAGAATTTTGAGGATTGATTTGGACTGTAATGAATATCAACAGTTTACTACAATGGCTCAGGACCACAGGTTGAATTTAACCCTCTATCAACGCACACCTTAACAATAATGGAAAAGTAACGTATGGAAATTCGGTGCCACCCAGATGAGGATTGGTACCCTTTTGAGTCTCGTTCTTCTCAAGCTTTTTTGGTCATACCATCTCAGAAAGTTTTTCCTTGCCACAGTTGCCACTGGCTTGCTCATTAAGGACAAACATACAATTATGAAAAACAAACTTATACATTATTTTATTACGGCGTTATCTGTGTAAAGCTGCTTTGAAACAATGTCCATTGTTAAAAGCACTATACAAATAAAAATGTATTCAACTGAACCAGATTTTGCTCTCTGCTCTGGTATTTCAATTGCTTCAGGGTTGAACAAGTTATGACACTCTGGAATGCTTTTCTGCATACAACAGAGTGCTTTCTGAGGTACTATAGCCTTTCTGTCAGTTTAAACCAGTCTGGCCCTTCTCTACTGACCTCTCTCATCAGTTAGGCAGTTCCATCAATAAAACTGCCACTCAATGGATGTATTTCTCTTTATTGCATCATTCTCAGTCAATCTTAGAGGTGCATGGAAAACCCAGGACATAAGTTTCAAAAATACTCAAACCAGACCAGTACACTGAATTGCTAAACATTTATTAGCCATGCTGATAATTGAAAAATCTGCTGACCTGTCTCTTCTTGATTGTATGCATTGCACTGCTGCCTTATGATTGGTTGACTAGATAATTTTATGGCAGTGTAGGCGTACAAGTATTCCTTGCAAAGTGCTCATTGAGTGTGTATAAAAAATGTATTCTCTTCCAAAGAAGTGCTTGTGTGCCATCTGCATTGAAATCTATTATAAATATAACTTGTATATATATTATACATCAGAAATGCAACCACATTTCAGCAAAAACAAGTGAGGTTACTGACCTCACATTATAATTTGTATTCAAAATAAAAATGGATTAGTATTGAGAAAATGTTAATACTTCATACTACAAATGTTATTTTATTAAATTTAATATTATCTAATAATTTCTCACCTTAATATTACAATATCTGTGATTCTCACTCAGCTTAGCAGTGATCTGTAAAATGGTACAATTTCAATATCAGAAGCTTCTACAACATCTGCACACAACAGTCCAGAAAAAAAAATCTGAAGCAAAACATTGAGCGGTATGCACTCTATAGTTACATGTGGAATAAATATTCATAAATGAAATTACCTCTCTAGTAACTGGAGGCACTTCTTCGAGTTCCACCTGTACTCCGAGGTCTGGGTTTGGTTTCTGAGAACCGGGCTGCACTCCATTCTTACGATACGAAGTTAACTCAATGGCATTATCCTCATTTGATGCTACAGTTTCACCACTGCTCACAGATTTAAACAGCTCCTCTTGCTATCAGCATGAGTTTGCAAGAGACAGATCAGCATTGTGTAGTACTGATGGCTCAAATGCAAGTCAAATACAATCACCTGACTAAGAGTCAATAAAACAGCATAGTTTTGCATAGTTAACTACGTGATAAAATTTTGATTGAAAAAAAAAGAGGTTATGTGCTCACCTGGGTTCTTGCATGGTGCCTTCGGTTCCTCAGGCTGGCTGTAAGTCTCTTGTTGCTCACGGCTTGGCTCTCAGACTGTCTAAAATATTCAAACAGCCGATTTGTCCATTGGCCCATTGAGCGCACATGGAGCCAGATGGTATCTATTAAAATAAATAAGCAACTTAAACAGTTTTGCAATGAGTGATTTAAATGCCTAAATAATATGTTCCTGAACACAAAAAGAACCTTTGATCACTATGAAATAGTAAACTTGCTCATTTGAATTTGGCTACAAAATGTAGACGTGAGCAGTTTTTCGTACCTTGTTGCTCTGGTGCGCTGCTGATGGTGAATGGGTGCCACTCGTACTTGGCTATGACGGGGATGTTGATGTAGATATAGTCACCAGGTTTAAAATGGAAGAACGGTGGCCGCTTGAGCACCAGATGTGTTACCTTTAATATCCAACAGAATAATGAAAGCCAAATGGTTTATGTCAATACGCAAGGCACATTATGGATAAAAAAAATTCAATACAGTCTATAAATGGTTTTCTAAAATATAAGGACTATGCGTAAGAAAATGTAATGTTTCACTATTGGGATTATACACCTTATTTTTAGCTTAAAATAAAAATCGAGGTTAAATTATTATTTGTAATCATGAAAGAACTTTAAACTACACAAAAAACAAAACAACCTATCTTGCATTTTTAGTAGTACCTTTGATGGCAGCAAGTTGACTTCAGCAATATACAGAGCTGCCATGCGAGACACTGCGATGCCAACTAACTTCTCCACGACAAAAATCACACCGGGTACCACAAACCACTTCCAGAAATTAGCGCAGTGGATTATGAGCAGGGCCCAAAACCAAATATAAAACAGATGAGACCAGTAGAACACCTAAATATACACACAAAGAATGTCGTGGTTGTGTCAATGTTCAAATATGAAAAAAACAAAACAAAACAGGAATACAGGTTTGTTCGTGTACTATTTTGTAAAAGAGTTGCTAACACTAGCATCTTACAGTTTATGACAGATACCACTCAAAGAATCAGGATGGATTAAATCAACAAGTGTTAAATTAAAAATAGTTTAAGGTTAATCATGGATTTTTTCTAAGTTTTATTTGAATTTGAGACTCCTCCATCTCCCTTGTTCACATTGGGTCACTGCTGGTTTCAAATACCCCCTGGTCTGGTTCATAGACAACAAACGGATTCAAACTGGCCTTAGACTGAAGTCCAGGAACCAAACCACAAGGTTACATAAAGGTCACTTAAGACAAGCTTATCACTAGAGCATGCAGTTTTTAAGAGACATGCTTTTCGGGTCAGCGTTTTTTGATGTGATCAGCTGTTTTGGAATTTCTCTCTCTCTCTCTCTCTCTCTCTCTCTCTCTCTCTCTCTCTCTCTCTCTCTCTCTCTCTATTTGGCTATCTGGCCCATAGACAGTTGAAGGAAAAATGCTTTTCTACAGCTTTATGTTAAACTGTACTGAAAATACAAGGCTGGACCTTTGGCTAAATTTCTATTAGCCAGGATGACATGATGTATCTGAAATCAGTTTCCAGGATTCCCAGGGTGACCCCAGAAGCTCAGAATTTAGAGTTGACCCTGGCAGAACTGGCAGTTTACCGTTAGGCATAAAGCTACATCGCCACTATATATCTGTGGAATAAGAAATGCTTATATAAGAGGTGATCATTCCGGTGGAGAGTAATAAGTATGTCCCTAATTTACAAAGACAACATAGCAAGGGGTTTGATGGCTAAAAGACACTTGCATTGCTAAGAAGAAAAAAATGGCATAAAATTTATACAAATAAAAAGTTAAAACCCAAAACTACAGACTAGTATAAGACTGAGCACTAATGTACTCTGTACATTCTATATAATTTCTGGACCCCTACCATTAACTGCGCATTGGTATACAGTACAGACCAAAAGTTTGGACACACCTTCTCATTCAAAGAGTTTTCTTTATTTTCATGACTATGAAAATTGAAGAGTCACACTGAAGGCATCAAGGGCTATTTGACCAAGAAGGAGACCTGGACTCCACAGTCACCGGACCTGAACCCAATCGAGATAGTTTAGGGGTGAGCTGGACCACAGAGTGAAGGCAAAAGGGCCAACAAGTGCTAAGCATCTCTCGGGGAACTCCTTCAAGACTGTTGGAAGACCATTTCAGGTGACTACCTCTTGAAGCTCATCAAGAGAATGCCAAGAGTGTGCAAAGCAGTAATCAAAGCAAAAGGTGGCTACTTTGAAGAACCTAGAATATGACATTTTTCAGTTGTTTCACACTTTTTTGTTATGTATATAATTCCACATGTGTTAATTCATAGTTTTGATGCCTTCAGTGTGAATCTACAATTTTCATAGTCATGAAAATAAAGAAAACTCTTTGAATGAGAAGGTGTGTCCAAACTTTTGGTCTGTACTGTATATAATATAAATAATGTAAGTCCCTCTGGATAAAAGTATTTGTTTAATGCTGTAATCATACATCTGTGAGTAGGGGTAGCTCAGTGATTAAGATGTTGTACTTTAGAACAGAAGGTTGTGAGTTCAAATCCCACCACTGCTAAACTGCCACTGTTGGGCCCTTGAGCAAGGTCCTTAAATCCCAACTGCTTTGGGTGAATGCAATCAACAGACTTAAGTCACATGTGTGAATCTAATTTACCATCATTAAGATGTTTTTTTATCGGATGGCTTCTGAATGCATGCACACACGCAAGACAATAATTCTCTCTGGTGCCCCTAGTGGATAGGTAGGATAAACATACAAGGTTCATGTATAAACTTATATACATTATATTAAACTGTAATTTTTTAAAATTACATTGCTTTGGGTCGTTTCTCAGATCAGAAATTATATTCTCAAATCTACTTGTTTAACCTCATCCACGTTACTTGTGCACATCATAAAAGCATTTTCCTTTCAGGAACTGGAGCTGTTCACAGGTGTTCATGCTCTAAAATAATGTGTGTAATCAGTCAAACATTGGACGCTGTCCGTCACTGGCGGGGTGACGTCACAACCAGGAAGTATAAAACGCATATGGATTGAGGCAGCACCAGCTTCTGTTTTTTCACGAAGCGCTCATGTGTGTATGTGTTGCATTGTCTGCCAGTAAGCATTTTCTGGGGTTGTGACGTGCACCGATGCCAAGCTACATAACTTGGCCGGCTCATGAGCAGAAAGTCTGTCTGTCCAGTAAGCTGGACGAGTGCACTCTGACACTGGGTCGCAACCTCTATGTCAGGGTATCCCTTTCTTTTCAGACCTGCACACTGAGGTGTCATGGTCATGGGCGAAGCCCCTTCAGCCCCTTTCGACGTTGTATTCACACGTCATGGGGCAGAAAGTACACAGGTATGGAGTGATGCTGCGGGTTGAAGAGACACTTGCGAGCTATCTCTCTCCCGGGATCGCTTCCTCCCTCAAGACACTATGGTGGTAAGGCATATTAGGCTGAACTGCTGCATTAACAGGATGTGGGAGGTGCCCCGGGCGGCCAGTTCACGAGCTCCTCAGAGCCACTAAAGAGCCACTAAAGAGACTGTTAGGGCCATTGGCCGGTCCATGGCCGCCCTTGTCTCGACAAAGAGGCACCTCTGGCCCACTCTCTCGGAAATGTCCGACAGAGATAGGGCCATGCTGCTGGATGCCCCACTCACCCCTTCAGGAGTAAGAAACAGGCAGCGGCGTTCCAGCAGTACCTCCCATGCCTCTCATGGGTCTCGGCAGGCGCAGCCCTAACCCCAAACCACCACCTCCTATCAGAAGGTACAGAAATGGAGTGTTGCGTCTCACACTCCCCCTGTCAAGGATCCTCATGAAGTGACAGATCTGAAGACTGTCATCTTCACTAAGAGGTCCTGACATAGGACGTTCTGGGGATCCAGCCATGAAGGAGCATGTTGCACCGCAGTATCCGGTGCCCGCCCTGCCCCGGCCCCCTCAGGGACTTGGTCCTTAACCCTGCCACTGATTGTGCTTCAGGGCATGGCCAGCTCCAACGAGCATCCTCCTCTGTCTCTGCCCGGGCTCGTAGTGGTCCAGGAGAACTCGCCACCTCCTAGAGTCGCTTCAGGGCACTGCCCCGGATCTAGGCACACCAGAGGTCAGTCTCAAGAGACCAATACCTCTAAGAGACTTCCAGGCAGCCTGGAAAGCTTTGCCAGATGTGTCTCTGTGGGTCCTGCTCACTGTAGAGTGAGGCTACTCGATTCATTTCAAGTTTCATCCGCCCATTTCGACAGGGTTCTTCCCACTCTGGTCGGAACCGAGCAGGCTCTGGTCATGGAACGAGCTGGGAAGAGTGTGCTTTCTCCATTACGGAGAACCACCTATCTCGGTGTCATATGGGATTCAACTACTTTGCGTGTGCAGCTTTCCCCTGTATGCATTGTGGCCATCCTCACGGCTGAGAAGGGCAGCCCCTTACAGTCAAATAGTTTCAGAAACTGCTAGGGCTTATAGAAGCTGCATCCAGTGTGATCCCACTTGATTGGACATTAGTTCCCAAAGCGTTTCGTTGCAGCTCGAGTTCCTGAAAGGGAACGTCTCTAGGTTACGTATGTAACCCTAGTTCCCTGGGGGAACGAGACGCTGTGTCCCTATGTCCCTGCAGTGCTTACTTCTCCCTTACAGAAGCTGGCGCTGCCTCACTCCATATGCATTTTATACTTCCTGGTCGTGACTTCACCCTGCTGGTGACAGCCAGCGTCCAATTTTTGACTGATTACACACATTATATCAGAGCGTGAACACTCGGGTGCATTCCCAAAGCGTTTCAATGCAGCGTCTCTTTCCCTCAGGAAACTAGGGTTACATACGTAACCTAGAGACGTTCTTGTTGCTTTGATCAAATTGCGAATGCTTTGGTACATCCAAATAATTGATTGTACAATTGTCTGCTGTTTCCTACATTATCAGTTGTTTATGTTTATGTTGGTCAAAATATATTATACTAGTTTTACCTGAATAGTCTTAACCACCAAAACATCTCAGCATCAGTTCATTGTGTAAGTCATTGAATGCGAAATCGTTAAACAAGTTCTCAGAATCTGTCAAGCTTAAAGTTCTATTACATTTTTTTGTAAATGTGTCTTGATGAATTGTGCAGATAATTTTTTTTATTTTTATAATGAACTGCATCAGATCAACCAATAATCTAGTTAATAAACTAGTTCTCTAAACCTGGTCAAAGGTGAATCTTGTGAACCAACAGAGCAAAACACAGAATTACAATTTCTGATAATGTATGAACAACCAAAAAAGCTAAAAAACACTAATACAGTACAGTAAAAGTGTGAATCCTATCTGGTTTCATGCAATCAATATAAATCAAATATGCAATCAAATAAGTACATTTGTGCTGCTGAATTTAATAGATGCCAACCAGAAGAAATTCAGTCTTGTGCATGTTCAGTTATTGTAATCCAAACTGTAGATTATATCAAATACTGAAATTATGCGTCATCATATTGACAGCATAACATTTTGATGATTTTGTTAATGAACAATGACAAAAGGACTTGTTATTCTGATGGCAATGAGATGTTTATTGACACAAATACTTACTCTTGAGAGATGAACTAAGGATTTTGAGAAAAGTACA
The DNA here is from genome assembly GCF_014805685.1 of Silurus meridionalis. NCBI lineage: Eukaryota > Metazoa > Chordata > Actinopteri > Siluriformes > Siluridae > Silurus > Silurus meridionalis. The sequence continues at coordinate 5,802,750 of NC_060893.1, read as the reverse complement.
GGCTATTGCAAGAAATCCAATGTGTTCTGGTGTTTGTACAAATTGTTTTGAGAAAACATTTGAGGATAATTTAAGAAATGCTACAAAGCATCTGAGAAAATCTGTAATTCCAGGTTATAATGAACCGTTTCACCCTAAAGTAATTCCAGTGCAGTTTTCACAAGCACATGACAAGGCATATTTGGGAGAAAATCCCTTAAAGGACGACTTACCTCGAAGTGACCACTACGTCTGACAAATGTGCTGGAACAAACCACCATGAGACAGATGATGACCAGCAACACAAACCCAGTAATAGAGGCTGTGCCCTGAACCCATCCGATCCCCGGGCGTGTGGTGAACAGGTATTCCCACATGTTATATGTTGTATCTGCATGGGTTATCAACACTAGGGAAAGGTAAGAAGAAATTACATACAGCCTACTGGAGAAAATAAAACCAAAAATAAAATTAATTGTCCTACTGATGATTTTAAATGTTTTCAAAGATTTGATATGATGCCTCATATTAAAGTACACATTTATTTCCAAAGTAGTTTCTGCAGAGATTACATCATGTATTCTTATACAGTGAGCCTTTACAGTTCTAAAGATGCAGGACCCTCAGTGGAGTTCTATGTACGATGAATATGTGTGTAATTTTGCTCCTAGATCTACAGAACATTAATGTTGTTTAATAGAAACTCAAGGAAATGAGGTTACCAAAGTTCATGACATGCGCCAGTGTATGCAGGAGACTGAAGATTAAGATAGCATAACCCACTATCTGATGCAGAAGGATGTTCTGGTCCAAAGGTAAAACCTTCACGACCCAGGTGGCACGCAGCCATGTGAGGCAACGGCGTAGCATTAGCACCTGCAAGAAGCATCATTTTCCGATTTATTGATGAATTTATCATCAATACATATACATATACTGAATAGGTGAAGCTCACCAAAATAAAAGTGCAGTTAAGGTTAAGGCATATTCCGCATCCCCTCGCCAACATGAGCCAGGGTCCACCAGTAGAATACCGCAGCACAGCTATGACGAAGAGGAGGATGTTGAGCAAGGTGTACAGGCAGAGGAAGAACAGCTTGCGGCTGTTGTTGAGCCAGTATGCTCGAGTCAAATAGCGAGGCGTCTTCCTCTTCTTTTGATCTATGTCTGGAGGTTTTAACCAGTTAGCAGCACTGTGGCAGAAACCCAGACAGCAACACAAATAAAACTTCAGTTAGAAAAATCATTTTTAATAAGAACCTCTACATATTTCTTAATATTTTGCTTCTACCTGATGGTGAGGTTCTCCATGACCTCAGGGAAGTTCTCAAGCTCTGCTTTTAGCTCCTCGAATGTAATGGAGCCACTGTTATCTTTATCAGCTGACTCAAACAGGGCCAGTGTCAGGTCATCCAGTTTCTCCTCTGGCAGGGAGATGGCACTTTCCCTTAGGCAGGATTTCAGCACGGTTCTCAACTCATCAGGGTCTATAGAGCCACTTCCTGTGAGTTTAGGGGGGTTTGGTACGGTTAGACACAACTTTGGATTGTAACAGTTTAGAGTGTGAACGAGAATACACACACACACACACACACACACACACACACACACACACACACACACACACAAACACACACACTGGTGAACCAGTGCCAGAGTCATTAGTGGCCACGTTTATTTGATGCACGTGGGGAGCGAAAACAAGAGACGAGCGCCTGTAGCTCAAATTGCTAAAAAAGTTAATGCTGGTTCTGATAGAATGGTGTCAGTATTGTTTTGGCAGCAAAGGGGTAACCAACACAATATTAGGCAGCTGGTTATAATGTGTGCATGTGTATGTAACTCACCGTCCACATCATAAACCTGGAATAGAAAGCGCAGCTTGTCAGTCTCATTGCCATGAATGAGGAGGTTCAGGGCCTTCAGCAGCTCATCAAGAGTAATAGAGCCGCTGCCATCCGAATCAAACAGTGCAAAGAACCTCTCTGCAAAAAATGACTGCAGAAGCAGAAAAGACAAAGAGGAAAAAAATGTTAGTGTTGTTTGATTTCAAATAAATGGAAATCTATGATTGCTGACTCAAGTACAAATAAATAAGACAACTTACTTGTCATGTCAAATAAAATATCTACTTAATTCCAACAACATTGTAAAAGTAGTTTTTGCACTAAACTTAATTTTTATTTAATTTAGTACACCTCAAAATTCTATTCAATACAAAATACTTTAATAGAGAACTTTAATTGTGTTTAATTATCAGAAATGTTGCTTATAGTGAACTTTAACTGTACTGAAACTGAAATAAATATACACTCTATTGACAAAAGTATTGGGACAGCTTATAAGTATAGCCATACTGTATGTAGTCCTTTTCAAAACTGTTACATAAAAAAAACATTAAGTTGGAGGCACACAATTGTATAGAATGTCCTTGTATGCTGTAGCGGTAAATTAGCTTTTTACCTAAATGAGGAGACCCAAACCTGTTTCAGCAGGACATTGCCCCTGTGCACAAATGGAGCTCCATGAAAATATGGTTTACATGGGTTAGAGTGGAAAAACTTGTGTGGCCTGCTATCGAGCTCCGACCTCAACCCTACTGAACAACCTTGGGATGAATTGAAATGCTGACTGTACCTCAAATGGGGACTAAACATGGATGGGATGTTTAGAAAGCACATGCGAATCTTTGATCCACATTTAGAACGTTTGACTAAATAGTGCAGCTCTATTTGCCTGAACCTATTTTCCATTCACACGAGTAGTATTGGCAAAGCAATTATTCTATAAGTCAATATAAAAAACTGTTAAAATTTAATAAACTATACCCTTGCCATCGACTTTAAACTGCACATTCATACATGTATCTAATTGGCTAATCATGTGGCAGAAGGGCAATGCATAGAATCATGCAAAAACTGGTCAAGAGCATCAAGTAACATTCATATCTAACGTCTGAATAAAGATGTTCTATGGGTGGAATGCCTTGGTGAAAGGACAAATCAGAGGAAAATTGCCAGTGTTTGATCTGCCAGGAAAAATAATAACATTCATGATAGCATCAGACTCTTGTATTCGGCCCAAAAAGGTTTGATATGTTTTGTGTTCTGAGCTGCTCTTCTGCTCATCATGATTTTAAAGAGGGACTATTATATAAATATATGAATTACTATACACTCCCTGTCCATTCAGACCAGTCTGCTATACTCTTCACTAATACACTGTTCCAGCCTGCAGACCCTCTGTACACAGGATGTTGTTTTTTTGTGCACCATTCGGATCGGTCTGGGCCCGGGTTACCAACGACCGCCACAGGTTTTGTTAGCCAACAAGGTACCAGTGGGAATTGGGCTTCTGTTGGCTGAAGGAGGAGAAGGGGAGAATGAAGACATCTAGAAAGACAGCAGGGAAAGGAGGTTCAGAAGTAGAGGAGAGTGGAGGGTCAGACTTCTGGAAGGAAAAAAGAAAGACAACGAGATGTGGTGGTGGAATGAGGAAGTGCAGGAGAGCATAAGAAAAAAGAGGTTGGCAAAACAGAATTGGGATCTACAGAGTGATGAGAAAAGTAGGCAGGAGTACAAGGAGATGTGGCAGCAGGTAAAGAAGGATGTGGCAAAAGCAAAGGAAAAAGCATATGAGAAGCTGTATGTGAAGTTAAACAGTAAGGAAGGAGAAAATGATTTGTAGCGATTGGCCAGGCAGAGGCACCAAACTGGGAAGGATGTGTTGCAAGGTCGAGCAATGAAGGATCCAGATGGAAATGTGTTGACTAGTGAGGAGAGGGTGTTAAGAAGATGGAGGGAGTATTTTGAGCAGCTGATAATCAAGGAAAATGAGAGAGAGAGAAGGTTGGATGGTGTGGAGATGGTGACGCAGGAAGTGGATAGGATCAGTAAGGAGGAAGTGAGAGCAGTGATTAGGAGGATGAAGAGTGGGAAGTCGGTTGGTCCAGATGACATATCGGTAGAAGCATGGAGATGTTTAGGAGAGATGGCAGTGGAGTTTTTAACAAGAGTGTTCAACAAGATTTTTGATGGTAAGGGGATGCCTGAGGAATGGAGAAGGAGTGTGCAGGGAGCAGGTTGCTGATAAGAGCTGATAAAAAACATCACGGACTATAAAAAAAGCCATCTTCCAGATTGGGGAATGCGGATGCTTCTCTGGCCGACGAGCTAGACATGTTTTACACTCGCTTCGAGGCTGCAGCTAACCACTCTAGCGGCACTAGCAGAACAAACAGCATGCACGCTGAGAGAGCCGGAGAGGTAAACATGTTCACCATCTTGGAGCATGACGTGAGGAGTGAATACCAGGAAAGCAGCAGGATCAGATGGCATCACATGTCGGGTTCTAAAAGCTTACTAACTAGCACCGGTGTTCACAGAGATATTCAACCATTCCCTGGAAGAGTCTATTGTCCCCTTCCTGAATGCTTCAAACAGTCCACCATTGTTCCTGTCCCGAAGAAGCCCCAGTCTGCCTGCCTCAATGAATCCCGCCCTGTAGCCCTGACCTCAGTAGTGATGAAATGCTTTGAAAGACTGGTCAGAGACTTTATTACTGCATCACTACCAGACACACTGGATCCTCTACAGTTCGCATACCACCAGAACCGCTCTACTGAGGATGCCATTGCTCATCTTCTTCACACAACGATGAGCCACCTAGACTACAGAAAAGGGACTAATGCAAAAATGCTGTTTGTGGACCACAGTTCAGCGTACAACCATAATTCCCTTCACACTCACCTCTAAGTTGGAGTTCCTGGGACTCAGCCTGTCACTGAGGAGGAGCTTCTTCCTGCAGGCCATTCTGAGTTTAAACCAGGAAACACCCAGGAACTAGTACTGGACCTCTCTCTCCATCTTCAGTATTTCCACATTACTTTTTTGCACTATTACATGACGCTGTAACTCTGGACTGTCACTTCAACTCTGAACTTGCACAGCACAGTGTCACTTTATACCACCATACAACAAATGGACACTTTATGGACAATCACACTAAATCACTTTAATTTGTATAATGCCAATATCCATACCTGTCTAGATTCCTGTATACACATATATTTTCAATAGTTTATACTTTTTTATTTATCTACTTATCTAAATTTTTTATCCTTATATTCTATTCCTTTTTTTCATGCTTAAATGTCAGACAGTCATATAAAGCATTTCACTGCATGTTGTACTCTATATGTATGTGTATGTAACAAATTACATTTGAATTTGATTTGATTTTTGGAGGTACAGGCTGAAGAGAAGGGGAATGAAAGTCAGTAGGAATAAGACAGAGTACATGTGTGTGAATGAGAGGGAGGGCAGTGGAGTGGTGCAGTTGCAGGGAAAAGCGGCGGAGAAGGTGGAGGAGTTCAGGTACCTGGGGTCAACAGTGCACGGTAATAGAGAATATGTTGAAGAAGTGAAGAAAAGAGTGCAGGCAGAGTGGAGTGGGTGGAGAAGAGTGACAGGAGTGATTTGTGATAGAAGGGTATTTGAACAAGTGAAATGGAAAGATAATAGGACTGGGGTGAGACCTGTGATGTTGAATGGTTTAGAGACAGTGGCATTGAGTAAAAGACAGGAGGTGGAGTTGGAGGTAGCAGAGCTAAAGATGTTGAGGTTTTTCGTTGGGAATGACGAGGATGGACAGGATTAGAAATTAGTGGACAGCGCATGTGGGACGATTTGAAGGCAAAGTAAGAGAGGCCCGACTGAGATGGTTTGGACATGTGCAAAAGAGGTACATGGGGTTTATTGGTCGGAGAATGCTGAGGATGAAGCCGCCAAGAAGAAGGAAAAGAGGAAGACCAAGGAGGAGGTTTATGGATGTGGTGAGGGAAGACATGCAGGTAGTTGGTTTGAAAGAGGCAGATGTAGAGGACAGGGGGGTATGGAAACAGATGGTCTGCTGTGCTGAACCCTAGTGGGAGCAGCGGAAAGAAAAAGAGGAAGATTCTGTGGAATTCTAAATTGTTTGTGAAAACCACAGAGGATCAGATATTTGAGTTACTTAAACCAGCACATCTGGCACCAACATGCATGCCACAGTCCATAGAGAGTTTCCCCCCATGCTGATATTTTATATGAATTTTTATATAAAAAAGGCTCTTGACCTGTATCTGCTGGTGTTATCACAGGCAAATCCATAACCAATAAATGTTTTGAGCATAGACAACACAGAAACAACCTAGCAACAAAATGACCAGTTGTCGTTGGTTGCAGATGTGTTGAAGGGTCTTTCTTGCACTCAGATATTCAGCTCTTACCTCTTTCACCTTAAGGGCTGTTTTAAACTCATCCAAGTCTATCTCCTTGTCTTCTCCTGCGATGGTCTCAAACTGCTTGGTGACCCATTCAAGCCAGCGTGTGTCCTCGTCCACACTCATTCCTGTGAAGCGGACAGGATTTTTCTGTTAACTGTTAACACAGTGTAAAAGCAAATGGTAGAACAACAATGCCTTTGGATTTATTTATACTATTAGGCACTGTACCTGGAAGGAAGGAAAGCAAAAATGGGTGGAGAGTGTGACAGAAAACACTACATTGTTCAGTAAACCCGTTCATTTTCATTGGATTTTCCACAGAGTTCCAAGATAAATACACAAAAATAGTCAATGTAATTTAAAGCATTTACTTTCGATACAAATGATTTTTTCCTCCCAGCAATTGAAAAAAAACTAATTTTCCACAATAAATGTATTAATAAATTTAAATATGCAAATAAGTAAATAAAGTCGGAACTTACTTGACTATAAATTTTCCAATATCCTCAAAGTGCTGTTTTTCTCAATTTCTTCAAATTACTCCGTTTCAGTTTCTTATGCTCTGTGCAATCCAAAATTGAAATAAGGAATACAAGGAAGGATGGGCTTTAGTGTGCTGATCACCATCCCTGAGATGATCAGAGCAGCTGTGTCTGACATGCCTTCTCTGCAATGTGTATCACTATAACCGACCGCCCTTCCTTTTATTCTGTGCACATCAATGCTAATTATTGGAGCCAACTAAATAAAGACCAACTAAATTAATGTCATTTTACAATTTGCATAAATAAACCAAGCGTTCATACATTTCTAGGAAATAAAAATTTAAAAATGAAATTTGTGACTTCATTTAAATTCAATGTAGAAATCATTGAAATGTAAAATAGTATATATATATATATATATATATATATATATATATATATATATATATATATATAATTTTTATATATATATATTTTTCAATATACAGATATTCTTAAATAAGTCTGCCTCAGTTAGAAGCCAGTAAGGAGAAAAGCAGACGTGGGAAATTGTGGCTGCAGCAAATTCAGTGAGTAAAAACAGGAAACAGTAAGAAGTGTATATTGTTTTAATGGCCAAACCCAGATATTTACTCTGCCCAAAAAAATACATCTCTACATGCCCAAAAAAATAGTCTTACTACATAATTTATAAATATTGACTTTGACGATAAAGTTGCAGACCTGCCAGACTTTTTCTCAAATGTCAGACCCTTATGTGTAAGTTGTCAATCACTGACAGACACAGAGCTGTTTTAGTCCCTGATCAAAATACAAGTGAATGTGATCATTCATAATGCGATGCCATGATATGTCGAATGCACAGATAAAGGTCTGATCATGAGGAAACAATGTTTGAATCATAATTATACAGCTTCCTTTTTTGTAAATACTGTAGCACACTCTCACATTTCATGTCTGTTTCTTTGAACCCACACTATATGGACAGAATTTTGTGGATACCTGGATGTTCCACTAGATTTTGGAGTGGGATTGTGGAGATTTGTGCTCATTCAATCACAAGGGTGTTAGTAAAGTCTCTACTGATGTAGCTGAGGTGAGAAGGTCTGGGGTGTAGTCAGCATTCTAGCTCATCCCAGGGGTGTTTTGTAGGGTTGAGGTCAGAGCTCGTGTAGTCCACTCAAGATCTTCCGCTCCAACTTATTTAAAAAAGATCTTCATGGAGTTTTGGGTTTCCTAGTTCAAGTGAAAGTGAATGCAATGTTTCCATATCCAAAGACATCCTATGCAACTCTGTGGTAACAGTTTGGAAAAAGAACACATATGGCTGAAAAAAGAGGTGTTGAAAATATTTTGGTCCATGTAGTGTTCTCATGCATGATGAGGATGATGCTTTCTTCCAAATGGTTTTGCATCTTAATATATTTCAATAAAAGGAAATAGTTAATGTTACTTTTTATTGCATTTGTTTTCAGAGCTTGTGTTTTTTTTCATAAGGTCAAATGATGATCAGCAAATTATTTCACACAGTACATAAAGACAAAATCGATGTACAATTAATGCATTGTTTACAGAGCAGGAAAACAACAACAACATTTACATTTATGACCTAGTAACATATACAATGAGTTATACGCAGCACATTGGTAGGTTTAAAGACCTTTCTCAGCACTGTGTAAATAACTATGGCTTATATAAAATCTTTTCTCAGTGTGTCTCTGCGTCTCTGTGTCTCAGCATCTCTGTCACTCAAGCCGGACTCGTTTCTGCGGAGATGGTGGTGACTCAAGAGAGAATGCAGTCGGGGAGGATGGACGTGATTCAGGGAAATGCTCTGTACAGTACTTATCGATGTATGGCTTAGCAACATTCCATACCTGAGCCAAGAAAAGGATGAAAGCATCAAACAAATGTTTTTCTTATATGAATTAAAATGTCTGCAGTGCAACATTTATCTGGTGTGAGAAAGCAATTCTGTGCTACATGGACAAACTTTGGTGGACACTTCACCACATTCCACATTTAGCCTCTATGTACTGTTATAGAAACCTCCACTTTTCTGGGATGATGTTCAACTAGATTTTCTAGTGTGTGAAAAGGGTGGCAGTAATGTTAGGTACTGATGAAGGTGAGGTGAAGGAGGTCTGGGGTGCAGTCAGCATGAAAAATTGGTTTGAGGGTTGAGGTCAGAGATCTATAGAAGGAGATCTTCCACTCTAACTCATGTAAACCATATCTTCATGAAGCAGGATTTGTACACAGGGGCATTGTCATGCTGGAACAGGTTTGGGCCTCCTAGTTCAAGACAATTGTGTGTATAGGACGTTTATACATTTGTATGTATATTTTGTAGTAGCATTTTGGAAAAGCACCACATAAACCTGTCTCAATTTTTTTTCTAATATTGTCCACAATAAGCATAATATAAGATCAGTAAACTATTTCTAGATATTCAAGCTTAAAATAAATGTATATGGCGAAGATCATTTTGCATATTTTAGGTTTATGATTAAAATCTTCTATGAATTATTATTATTAGGAAATACTTGATGAATATGGCAACTGTTTTAAAACTTTACATTTTTTACAGTGTTATTCACATAGTGTGAATGGTAATGGTTTAATTTGTTTAAGTTCCATGTCAAATATTTATACAGGTGTGTAAATCGTGATAACCTGGCTTCTGCAGTGTATAGAAAAAACAAAGCATGACAAAGAACAATGAAGCTCAATGGAAGCATAAAATGAGGTTTACCTTCTGCTCTATGAGAAGCCGATGAGCAGTCTCAATATCTGCAGCCATAAACCTGTCTTTTATCCAGGGCCTGTGTGTTCCAAAAAGAGTAAAAGTCACATGGTAAAATGAAGATATAAGAATAGAAGTAAAACAACAGAACAAGCTATTTAAGAGTGGCATGTTTTGGATAGAGCAGCGTAACTTACTTGACCACTGAACGAACAAGGTCATACACCTTCTCCAGAGGTGTTGTGGTGTGAAGTGGCCGGAGAAACTCAATACCCTGACAAGCGGCTAACATTTCGATAGCCAGCACTGAGAAAATACAAACGCTTAAATGTAAACATCTTTGTTGGAAAAATCCACTTAGGAGCAAGCAACTATGTGCATAAGTGTTTGGTGGCTCTATTAACTGATTGCAGCCACTTTTACACAATTTGGTTTGTACATTGTAAAATACATTCATATGGTACTTGCAAATTAGGTTGCCATAATGTAACACATAATCCAGTTCATTTGGATGCAACTAAGCTGAAATATAAGGGTTTTGTTTAAATTTTACAGCACTTGGTGGCCAACAAATGGGACTAACAATTTCAGCAGTGGCAGGCTGGTGGTGCAAGGATTTGAACTTACAACTTCCAATCGGAAGTCACTGCCTTGTTCATCAACCCAACCAAAGTAATTGGGCAGATTTAAACACAGATTTGTAACTCAAAACCACTGAGCCACAACAACTAGCATGAGTGTGAATCAACTAGCAGGAGTGTGTGGTCCAGTGGTTAAAGCTTTGTGTCACAGATCAATAGTTTGTGTGCTCGAATTGCAGCATCAGCCAGATTTGTTAAAAACTTTACAATAGCATTGCGTTGTAAAATTGACATTAGACAATCGTAAAATAAATGTACAGTAAGCTTTTGGTGATTAGATTACATTCAACTTAGATTAGACTTACTGTTCATTGTTTCCCTCAATGCCTCTTACTGTTACTGCCTATTACTTTTTGCACTGTTATAGTCACCTTTTAAATAATACTCTTCTGTGTTTATCTTCACATTTTCACCTTATACTTTATTGTTTGTAATATAATGCATCTTTGCACTCCTGCAATAAGTTTATTGAATATAAATATGTACATCTGGTTAGATGCTAACTACATTTCATTGGCCCTGTACTTGTACTCTGCACAATGAATTAAATCTAATCTAATCTAATCTGATGACGAAAAATCTTAATGTACATTTATTTTGCAGTTGTCTATTGTCAAATTTACAATACAGCACTACTATAAAGTTGTCATTATTATCCAGATTTAACTGTCAAATATAGTTTCCAGTATAGTACTGCAAAATTGCACAAATTTTTACAGCATATTTATGTAGATAAAAGTCTACATTTCTGTTTATACCTTGCTCCACATGTTCGATCACTCTTAGAGCCTTTCTGGCAGCCCATCCTCCCATGGACACGTGATCTTCTGTGGCTGCACTTGTGGATAGTGAATCCACTGAGGACGGGTGGCACAACACCTTATTTTCAGAAACTGCAAAGAAAGAATGGTCTTCAGTAGAGATCGACTGATTCATTGCTTTTGCTGATTAATCAGCTCCAATATTTGATTGCTGGAACTATCGGCTTTCAGTAAAAATCCATCCTGATAATTTTTCCGGGATGTGTTAAACAGTACGAGAGCGGCCACTAATGGTGGATCACTGATGCCATGTGTCTTTTTAATTCATTTGGGATGTAATTGTTTTCATTTATTTGGAGTGTAACTTTTTGTTTTAGTTTAAATGCATGTCTTTTTTTTCCTCAATATTTATTAATACAATATTATAATATATAATATCAAGGTTCAGTACTGTTTTATAATTTTTATAATAAGAAATAATATAATAATAATAAAGTACAGTAATATTTTACATGGAGTGTTATGTTTGTTTTTTTTACCTATTTTAAAACTATTGGTTGACTGATCAGTTATCAGCACGTACAATCTAACCTAGATATTGGTATTTGTAAAATCCATTATTAGTTGACCGCTAGTCTTCAGCATATAATCATGTAATAACACACCATTGCGGACTCTCAGAAGAACACGTTCTCTGACTTGATTTCCATTTGATTCAGCCTAACCATATAATTCTACATAGTAGAGAAGTCATCTGTTTGATTGATCGGCCCCATGGTGTGATTCGAATGTGTGTGAGGTGGAAAGTGGAGAACTGACCGAGAGCTGCCGCAGTGCAGTGTGCAATCATAAAGCCGGAGTTCAGCCCCCCTTCATTAACCAGGAATGCAGGTAGCTCACTGAGAGATGGGTTACACAGACGCTCAATACGACGTTCGCTGATGGAAGCCAGTTCGTGAACTCCTATGGACAAATAATCAAGCGCCTGGCAAGAGGAATGAATGTGCAAAAGAAAGAAAGACAAAATGGCTGCTATTGATTTTTGTGTATTCACAGACCTTAAAAATGTGATGGGTGTAGAAAAACAATACCTTTGCCGGATATTCTCCATGAAAATTTCCTCCTGAAATGGTTTCTCCCCTTTCTGCAAAAACCATCTGTTTAATTTATCAGGGATAAACAGTTTTTTTTTTAGAAAGTTAAAAAAGCCCATAGTACTGATCAATTTGACAGGAAACCTTCTTATATACGGAAAGGATACAGGGTTATCTGTAGCACTGTTAATTTCTGTATTTATGATATTTTTGACGAAAGCAATTGTGTCATTAACGATGCCATGGACCTGCAATGATATAAAGGATGGTATTGATCAGGCTGAGAAATCACAAATGATATAAATGATCATAAAGATTAGAAGACAACCGAAAGGCTGTGAGTTGACCTGGGGACAGCAACGCATGGTGTAGGCATCCTGGACACGGTCACAAAACCTGTGGCTTTCTAAAAATATAAACATCCAAAATAATTATCTAGATGTAAGCAGTTTATGTTTTAGCTACATACAATTTGTTGTTAGGCTTCGTAGCATTTGTCTTTGTTTTCACCTGCAATCTCAGAGGGGTGGTGATCAGAGTCCAGAAGAGCCCGGAAACGCAATGCCACCTCTTTCTGTCCTGGGTGTGGCCGCAGCTCATGGATGTCTGCAAGAGATTTTCAATTCAAGTCTAGTCAAGTAGGCTTTATATTCATTTTAACCATATACAGTGCAGTACACAGTGAAAAGAAACAACGTTTCCCCAGGACCAAGGTTCTGCGGCAAACAACATAAATTAACAAAAGAAACACAGAAATACACAAAACTCTAAACTAACAACACAAAGTGCACATGTGCAACATTAGGTAAAAGAAAAAGAAAAAGAAACAAAAGACAACAGAACAGATGCCATCTCACGGCATATGACCTCCTCCTGGAGGGAGCTCTGGATTGGAGAAAGGTCTCTACCACCTCGGTAGAGAGTCACCTGCAGGGCTACCAGGAGGAGACAGACTCGATCCCAGCGAACTACAGGAAGCAGCACGACGGGAAAAAAGTGTCAATACGCAGCCTTGGCCACGGTTGCGCCACAGCATCCAGTCTAAATGGAGCTGGTGGATATAGGAAGAACCATAGGGCTTTTGCCCAAATCTCAAAAAAATGTTCCACCACCTGGGGGTAGAGGCGCCACTCCCCGGGCTTGAACCCCGGGCTTGGACCCCTGTCTCAACAAGGTGTTTGCTACCTCATTCAAGCGGCCCGGGATATAAGCTGCTCTGAAGGAGAGGAGCTTCCCCTAGGCCCACAGGAGGATCTGGCATGCCAGCCTGTACTGGGGCGTAAATGCAGACCCCCCTGGTGGTTGATTTACGAGACCACTGAGGTGTTGTCCGAGCGGACCAATACGTTGTGGCCTCTGACATTGGGGAGGAATTGCTTCAAAGCCAAAAACACAGCAAGCATTTCTAGGCAATTTATGTGCCACCTCAGATGGACACTGTCCCATAGACCTTATGCAGAGTGGCCACTCATGCCCGCTCCCTATCCTGTGAGGGATGCATCCGTCATAAGCACAATGCGATTACCTGGAACTCCCAACACGGGGCCTTGGAGTAGGAACCCGGGATCTCTCTACGCATCTAAGTCACGTAGGCCTCGCCGTGTGACTATGTGGGCAGTGGAAAGCTGCATGTGCATAGTTGCCGAATCCCCAATAATGCAGAGATAAGTGGTTCTCTGTATGGAGAAAGCACACTCTTCCCGGTATTCAGCCGAGATGTGAGCGGGAACGACATTTAAATGCCGGACCGCTAAATGCTCTGATTCAGCTAATATCAACCAATTGTTGATATAATTGAGGATACGGATGCCCAGAGCCACATCAACCATTCGTGAAGGTGCAGGGTAACAGGGCAAGGCCAAATGAAAGGACCTGATACTGGAATGCTTTGACCCTGAAAGCAAACCTTAGAAACTTCCTGTGAGAAGGGAGGATGAGTACGTTAAAGTATGCATCCTTTAAATCTACTGTGACAAACCAATCCTCGGATCTGATCTGAGACACGACCTGCTTGAAGGGCAGCATCCTGAACTGGAGCTTTATCAAAGAGTGGTTCAGCTGAAATAGATCTAGGATAGGACGCAACCCACCGTCTTTTTTGGGAACTATGAAGTACCAGGTGTAGAACCCGGACTCTCCGACTGAGGGACCACCTTGATGGCCTCCTTCCTCAGGAGAGTATCTACTTCTCATTCCAGGACCAGAGCCTGCTCGCTCACCAGAGTGAGAGAGAGCCTTTTGAACTGATGCGGGCGTGACATCAAAAAGAATCGCATAGCCTTGCTCTACAGTTTGCAGGACCTACTGGGACATGTCTGGGAAAGCCATCCAGGCTGCTAGGTTTTTCCTTAAGGGTATCAGCTTCTTGAGACAGACCTCTGTGGACCCAGACGCAGAGTGCCCAGATGCAGTCCTAGAAACAAGACCTCCTGGTCCGCAATGATGCCGGGCAGAACCGAGGGAGGATGCTCATTGGAGCTTGCCAGGCCCTGATGCACATTCATGGCAGGGTTAACAAACCAGGTCCCTGAAGGGGCCGGGGGGAAACGGGCAACAAGAAAAGTAGTGCTACACGCCCCCTGGTCATCCCTCCACAGGTTGGGTCAGGACCTTTTTGGTTGTTGCCCTCTACTTCGAGATGACAGTCCTTAGATCTGTCACCTCACAGGGCTTTACCCAGGGCACCGCGCAGGATTCTGCACAGGTAGAGAACTCTCTGTTGGTGCACTTAGCGGTACGAAGTACGAAGATCCAGCTCCCGCAGCAGGTTGCTTGGTATGCCTGCAGTACCGACATGGTGTGCAAACATCCAGTGGCCTGACCTGCTGAGGTGTAAGCCTTACCCACCAGTGCTGAGGTAGTGCGCAGGGTCTTTGAGCAAGAGTCAGACCAAGCAGAGGAGGAAGAAGAAAGGGACAAGCCTCAAAGAGCGCGCGCCGGGAGCAGAGCAGCCGCATAGGAATGCGATCGCAGTGCTGGCAATCAGCTACCTTGAGAGGCGAAATCGTATGCTCCGCTCCCAAACAAATCACACACAGGCTGTGTGTATCCCTTCCCGTTATGAAACAAGGACAGGGAGAAGCACACGCCTGAATATATATATATATATATATATATATATATATATATATATATATATATATATATATATATAAATTTTATTTCTTCTACTTTTATTTATTTATTTATTATTTATTTATTATTTTTTTGGCCACTATTTGCTCATTTAGTTTTTCTGCAGTAAACTGTTTATATAAAAGCAAGAAAACAGAGGAAATTCACTTATATAGTGTTTTGAACTCCAAGATGAGTAAATTGTGATAATGATTTGACTTAAAATCTAACTTTTTCTTTAACTCATCAGCTGTTCAACAGAAATAAGAAGCTGTTGGCAAGTTTTCATATAATACTTTGATATTTCATGAAAAAAAGGGCTCTATAGGGAAATCTCATACTACATTACAAAAAAGCATCCTGCAGTCTGCTTTCTCTCAGAATATATAGGTAGCAGGCAACTCTGTGCTTCTGAAGGTCAGACATTGGAGATTGGTTTTATTCAGGTATACGATTCTACACAGAGTTGTGCAACCCTTATCTAACTCATATAAAAATAGACTATATGCCTTACAAATTATATACATCTGAGAAAAAGAGGAACGGAAAGTTTTTTTTTTCTCACCACTGTCAAATGCTTTGGTGGTTCCCTTCAGGACCTCCAGGGTGAGTGCAGCAATGATATCGGCCTGTCTGGCAATGGACTCTGCCCTCTCTACAGCCTCTGCACCCATGGAGGTGATCATCTGTGTCCCGTTAATCAGAGCCAGACCCTGTATATCAGGACAAGTGGAATGTTAAAGCAATAATGTACTTCTTCTTCTTAGAAAATCAAACCTTTTAAATTATAGCAAAACCTTCTTTTAAGCTTTCACCCATGCATACAGTATCATGTTTCTAGCATCTAGAACAAGCAGTAATTATAGATTTTATTTTTTTGTTTCAGTACCCTGCCACCCCCCTCCATAGTTTTCTATAATCCTATGCTGTTACAAAATCCAAGCTTTAGATGGGTCAAGGGCGCATTTTTTTTTTTTGCTGAGGCCACCACACTGTGTCAACACAAAGACAGATAAACATGGTTAAAGCCTGACAGAAATGATTAGAGTAATACCTCTTTTGGTTTCAGTGATATAGGCTTCAGGCCATGCGCTTCCAAAACCTGTGTGCAATGCAAAGGTCAGACTTAAAGGGATTGCTGTAGAAAGCACAAATTGACTTCTAAGTCCTTTTTATCATTAAGCTTCGTAAACAAAGGGACACTGAATGGATGACATCGGAGTACTGTAGGATCGTACATATTTCGCATCAGCCCACCCACTCTTAGGCGACCACATTTTGCCCTCTCCCATCAGCCCCAGAGCTAAGTGTGAGAGAGGAGCGAGGTCTCCACTGGCACCCACTGTTCCCTTCTCTGGAACGAAAGACAAACAGGATGCTGTGGAGACAAGAGGAAATGGAATGGTATTTAAAATGCTGCTTGACTTTCAAAGCATAATAGAAGAAACATATAATGAAGAGGTCTGTAACAGAGGTCTTAGTGTCTCTTGTGTTTCTTGGCAGAGGAGAACAAATTGTTATCAATGAATGTTTTCCAAGTGTAACAATGCATAAAGCTTTCATGTACCGTTGAATGCCTGCATCATACTGTGCAGGGTTTCCAGAGAGATCCCGCTGTATCCCTTAGCTAGCACGTTTATTCGGAGGGCTAGCAACATTCGAGTCCTCTCAGGGTTCAGTGGGCTGCCCACGCCTACACACACACAATACAGCAATACAACTCAGATTAATTACTGGTAAATCTAGTTAAATATCTAGCTAGATTTTAAAAATCTTTTAACCTGCTGAGTGGGAGCGAATGAGATTCTCCTGTAGTTCCCTTAAAAAAGAAAAACAGCTTAAACACCTTAAACTTATGCAGTCTTTTTTGCATTTAACACTGTTTGGCTGCATTTTTTACACTCATATACAGTACTCAAACTATCAAAAGTGTGATCGTACTTGAGTTTGCTGATCGGGATGACGGTTCTAGCGAACTTCCCAAATCCAGTGGTGATTCCATACACAACTGGAGGGTACAGCAAATGCTCAGATATGAACCAATATAGACTCGTTTAGTTCATTATAGGTACTAAATAATATTGAAGTCTTTTCTAGTAGAAGGACTTTGGTATAGGTGAACCGATTACCTTTTTTTTCTTTCACTATGGTGTCCAGAGTTCTCTGGACTGCTCTACGTTTCTTTCAGCCTCAGGGGTCAACTGGTTTATAACAAATCATTATTATCACATCAATATATATCATGAAGCATGCAAAAAGTGGCATAGTATGAGTTACTTAGACTGTTGTAAATAATACTGTAAAATGAAGGTGATTTCAATTGACACATGGATGCAAATGACATTTTGGTCATGTTTCATGTAATATATGTCAAATTTCTATACCTTAATCTTGTAGTGGCCTCTTCCTAGGTTGACTAGATCGGTTGAATTTAGACTGTTGCCATCTAGGTACAGGTACTTTACACAGACAAACACATCACTCAGCAAATTGTATAACATTTGTACAATCTCTTTTACATTTATGACATTTGGCAAACACCTCTGAGTTGAGGGTTGAGGGCCTCGCTTAAGGGAGAGATTGGAACTCATGACCTCCAAAGCAGGAGGCAAACACCTTAACCACTGAGATACCACTTCCTCTAGGTCAGTGGTGTCCAATCTTTTCTACAGAGGGCATGTGTGGGGGGCAGGTTTTTATTTCAACCAATCAAGGGCCACAACTGAAAATGAAAATCATTAGATTTAAACAGGTAGAATGAAGTGTGGACTTGCTTGGTTGGAATGAAAACCTGCATCCACATCCACATTTCCACATTTGTAAAAAAAAAAGATTGGATACCCATGCTCTAGGTGTTTATGATCAGAAGTCCCTTATTGCAGTCAAGTCAAGTCAAACTCCATTTTTCTGACATTTTTTGTCCCCAATAGATAATTTAAAGATTAAAATTTTAGTTTTTGTCAGTTCTCACCTCCTCTGGCTCTCTGTAGGCTCTTGTTCTATTATGTTTGTTAAGGTGGACAGCTGTTCCAGTAGTTGACTGTATAAAAATAAAACTCACTACACAGTTTACATGGTCATGCTCTGCATGTATGATCTGCTTTATATTTTGTGAATACAAGAAGAGCACACGGAGATAACAAAACAATATGTTTCATAAGGATACAGATATGACATTCCAGGTTGGCTAGGAATGAAGTCAGAAGACATGGTGTCTCCTTTTATTTCTAGACAAAGGAAAATAAGACAAGGACACCTTGCTGAATGGTCATTATAAAAAACTAAATTAGTTGTTGTAAGGTGCAATGAAAAAAAGAGACTGAACCTTACCAAGCTCAACAAAGTCATTGTCCTCCAAGACGTCATCTATTGTATCATCAGTGTCCAACAGTCCCTGTCCCTGGCACCTCCTTGCCACAAAGCAAACATCTTTGACATGCGAGAACCCTCCATTATCAGGCTTGTTCTTGACATAACGCTTGAGAGCCTCCACTCCTAACCACTGTATAGTGCAGGATGAATCCTTACAGGGAACAGTAAGCCACTCATCTCTGACATGCACAGTAAAACGGGGCATTGTGCCACTTCTGTCTACCAGCTTTGATGTCTACTCAGGTTTTGAATTGAATCTGGGAAGATAAGTGAGGAGACCACCAGGCTAAACAGACCAATCAAATGGCAGCTAATGAACCCCTCCTCAATGCAGGGCGGTTGAACCCTAGGTTGTGTTTGAGCAACTTATCTCTAGCCTTGTTAGATTTATCATTTAACACACACACACACACACACACACACACACACACACACTACATTCAACTTCACCAAAACAGTACATAAATGCACAAATATAAATGATAATAAAACATTTTGAAGCATATACATACATTTATATGTAGGAATTATATAATTTAAAAATTTATGATTTAAACAAATGACTCCAAATTTAATCTCAAAATACTGCACCTGTAGTATATATTTAAAATGTTGTTTTAACCAATCAGATTTGGAGCTAAGGACACAGGGGCCAAATAGCAGGCGTACAGATGCGTCTGCATTTCCACGCCCTTTTATTGGATGGTCAGAGAGACCACCAATCAGAGCTCATAAACCACACCTGTAGCAAACTGCACATGTTTGTGTGGATTTACTAGCTGTTTTTTAATTCCACAATGACTGACAGAGGAGAAGAAATTGATTTGGTCACAGATGCACTTACAAGAACATTTACGAGATAGATTTATCAAGAAAATCTGGACGGTAAAAAGGTTTAGACAAAACAGTTAATTTTTTTAAGAACCATTTATGCTTTGAAATAGGTTCCCTGGTGGTTTAATGGTTAGGATACAGCGCTCTCACTGCTGCGGCCCGGGTTTGATCCCGGTCAGGGAACCAACCCCAGCCACTAGGGTTGCGCAAGCCAGTGCACTCTTAGTGCCGGTCCCAAGCCCGGATAAATGGGGAGGGTTGCGTTAGGAGGGGCATCCAGCATAAAAACGTGCCAAATCAAACATGCGGATGATCCGCTGTGGCGACCCCTAACGGGAGAAGCCGAAAGAAAGTTTTTTTTATGCTTTGAAATGTTTCTTTCCTGTAGAATATGTCAGTTTCGAATCACCAGAAAAATGGTATTATACAAAAATAAACAGAAAATCAGGGTCAGTTCATAAAGTTAAATATTGATGCTTCTGCTAGAGATGATGTATGGTAGTGGTGCAGCCATGGCTGCAGTAAAAGGAGACTTGTTGAATTGTGTTCATTGGTTTTCCTGCTTTAGTAATTCCATTTATTCTTGCTGCATGATCGTGGGAATACTAGAGGCAAGGTGTTAATACTCCATACATGGGTTGTAAGGCAACACACCTATACACACACACACAGACACACACATACGCCTACACATGCACACACATATTTGCACCTGGGAGGAATTTTGGAGTAGACTCCATGCTGCTAGGTGTAAAGTAAACCCGGGCAAACACAGGGAGTGAAATTGATATGTGAAAATCCAAAAAGTAACCCAAGCTCAGGATCAAACCCAAGCCCCTGGCACTGAGGCTGCACTGTGCTGCCTTTATTGTGTAGTATACACATTATACACATTAAATTCAGTGTCTGAAACAACTTTCTTTACTTGTTTTACTTAATTTAAGATATTTCGAATATTAATGAACATTAAAATTTGCATTCAGTGTTAACTAATAACAGACTATTATAGAATTATGCATTAACTTTCAATTCTCATGATCCTTAGACTGCACCCTCATCACTGGTTGACTTCTTGCCTAGTTCCATCTAACTTCAATTTTAGAGTAGGATAACTCTATTTGAACTCATTACTTTTTTTTATGTATGTACTGCAATCTAATACTGCAATTTATACTATTCTGAATTTTGAATGGATTTTTGTGTACTAATGTTTACACATCTTGCTTTTATATCTGTTGCCAGTTTTAAATATTACTACAACATCCATTTTGCCTCTTTAAGGAGGAAATGATTCCATATATGCAAACTTTCTCCTGAGATTCCTTTAATGCTTTTGCGATATAAATTGCCAAACCTCCAAACCATTTCAGTGGGAATGAGCGCTGTCCTCCCAGCAAAAACTCTGTAGGTTTCAGCAAATCTGTATTGTTTTTCTCACTTTGGAGAATTTATTACAATATCCATGACCTTTGGGTTAAATATACAATAATATATACATATTAACTACTCTATATACATACAGTTGTTAAACTGAATTAGACAGACTTTTCACTTGGTGGGTAGAAATTAAAAGCAAAAAACCTACAAGTGACTTGTAGTGACTACATTTTAGGTTAAATAGCTTTAATGCATTTATCTATATAAAAACAACTCTCTTAATAGAGCTTGATGTTTATTTTATTAATAAAAAATTACTAGGTTTACTCAAGGTCAAGAAATAAAGAGTGCACAAATTCTATATTGAATTCTTTGCTTTATCACGTTAAACACGAAACTGAAAATCCTGCTGACGTATACAAAAAATGATTTTTACAAAAAAACAGTGTGTGTGTGTGTGTGTGTGTGTGTGTGTGTGTGTGTGTGTGTGTGTGTGTGTGTGCTAATACGGTTCTTTTGACTAAAGACAATTGCTAACTGATAAAGAAAGTGATTGCTCAAGGATAGTAATAAGTATAGCTTCTTCCTGCAGCATCATTTCAATATATCCATATTTCCAGTTGAAGGTACTGTACATATGAAAGGTCTAGAAAATAAATGCTTACAGTTTAGTTTAGAGCACTCAAAAAAAGTTTTTACCAACACATTTGTCAATTTCTGACATGGATTCCCCTATCCACATTACCTAGAGTGATCCTTAGCTTTTTCATTAGGAACAACAAACATACATTTTTCTTCTTACCCCAGCAGAGCTGTGCTGCAGTGCTTCCAGTGTTATTACTTCATAACAAGCCAACACAGAGCATAATGTAACCTGGAAATAAATAAACACTTTATGTAAGTATATTGGCTTGGTTATTAGAAACTATATACTTTACAAGTGGCGTTCAAGTCAAACCGAGACATTTAATTTTAAGCGTATAAAAAAGGATGCTAGCATGGCAGTAATACACACAGTATTAAGTGGCTATTGTGTCCTATTACTGATAGGTGACACAAATGTCGAGAGCCAGTCCAGAGACTGTTAATAAAGATGGCAGCAGCAGTGTGAGTGCATGAATGGAACAGCGTGTGGTGATAGAGTTTCAAGCACAGTACAGTGATGAAACACTCAGCCGCTCAGAAAAACATTTGAATGGTGTTAACATTTCAAAGATGGCCGTACATCCGTCAGTAACAATTTCGGTTGTTGTGGTTCCACAGCAGTCATTCCTGTGAACATTCAGCACGTGGAACGCCTGATCCTGGACAACATGACTAGAGGAACACAAGAGATCAGAAAGACCTTCAACGAGTTCAACCCTCAAATATTGCGAAACCATTCGGCAACTTGTGCATGATGATCGTTGGTGAACAATCTACATGATCTTCACTCTATTCGCCAGATTTGGCTCCTGCGGACTTTACCCTCTTCTCAAAGATGAAGATCCAGCTGAAAGGTCACCGTTTGACAGCACTTTTGGAGATCCAGCACGAATTGCGAATCGTGCTTGACACGCTTTGAAAAGAAGACTTCCAGGACCCATTCCAGAAGTGGCAGGAACACTGGGAGCGCTGTTTCTCTGTGCTAGGGGACTATTTTAAAAAGGTGATAGGGTATAAACGTAGATAGGGTTCCCTGGTGGTCTAGTGGTTAGGATTCGGCGCTCTCACGGCCTGGGTTTGATTCCTGGTCAGGAAACCAAATCCAGCTATTAGGGTTGCACAAGGCAGTGAACTCTTAGTGCTGGTCCCAACCACGGATAAATGGAGAGGGTTGCATTAGGAAGGGCATCCAGTGTAAAAACGTGCCAAATCAAACATACGAATATGGATGATCTGTTGTGGCGAGCCTTAATGGGAGAAGCCGAAAGAAAGTTTCGTGTATAAACGTAGATAAATAAAGTACTATTTTGTAAACAGAGCTACTCTTAAAACCTTTTGGTACCACCTCGTTTTTGGACCCTTGAAAGTGTTTCAGCAGTGTTGATGAAGTGATGCAGGCTGTCCTAGGATGGTTCAGAAGTACTGACAAATCTTTCTATGGGCATTTCTTTGGGCATTAGTTAAACACTTGGATAAATGTATTAATGAGTATTGGGGGAAAAAAATGCAGTCCTTCACCATTTTATCAACTCAAAAGTCCCGGTTTGACTTAAACGCCCCTCGTACAAAATGTACTGAATGTAATAATTATACAGATCCTGTTCAATGTTGTAATTGCCATGATGGCCTACCCTCCGAAGACAAATGTCCAATACTCCTCCCATGACTGCTCTCCTGGCAATCTACCCTCAGTAACAAATTCCACCTCACAACAGAGCTTCTTGTATTGCCGTGTGCTTCCCTTCTGTAGCTTGGACACAGGTCTAAAAATGTCTTGGATGCGCCCTGCCTCACTCGCCTGTCTGGCTCTGCTGTTTATCCTCACCTGTGAGTATAATGATTGTTTTTTAGCCGACACTTCATATGCAGTTTTTTTTTTACTTTCTGGATTTTGGATTTAAAAAACCCGACAGCATCAGTATGGAATGATGGTTTAGTCTGTAATATAAAGGAATTCTTTGCTTGTGCTGTTCTTTTCCAGTGTTTTTCGAGGTCGACGGTGCAAGTGTGACCGATGGCATATCGAATAAGAGATCAGAGGGTCTTCCAGGTGACGAACACAATATAAGATCCATCCAACACTAACTACTATAAGATCCTCAGAATAAATGTGTAAATATGGGAATTTTTGCTTATGGTTTACTCGTTGCTCACATGGATGAAGTGATGTGTTTTCCGTGTTCCTTATTGATGTGTGTATTGATCTTAAGATTGGCTACGAAGGATTTTCATGGACGAGAGCGACGCCACTAACTTTTTTAAACGCCGTGGCAGAAGAGCATTGAAATCACAAGACGAACTCGACGGTGAGCTTGTTTATGTCACTCAGACAAAACTTTTGTGCATTTGATCACTTTATGAGATTATGTCTAAGTCATAGTTGCTATGTATGGCAAATAAACAGAGATGGCAAAAGTACAAACATCCTTCACTCATGTAGAAGTACAGATACTTATATTTTAAAAGACTCTGGTAAAAGCTGAAGTTCTGACTACACTTTTTTTATTCAAGTTGAAGTAAAGAAGTTTGGGCTCTGACATGTACTTTAATGAAAAGTAGTCATTATTACTACCTGTTTTAGTGTCACGCTGATAACTGAACCTCATGTCATATTAATATATTAATACAAACGAATTTAAAATTTTGTTATCTAATAAATGTATCTAAGCTGAACAACCACCATATAGAACACAAGCGGAGAAAATATGATGGCGATCAGGTGATCAGAAATGTCTCTGTTCTCAGTCATGTTTACATCACTGACTCCTTCTTTCTCATCCATTCTAAACCCCATACTTCTTTTTGCCTTCTGCCTTGCTTGTTGTTAGCTTCGTAGGCTAACCTACATCTGTGGTACATCATAGGAAGGAAATGATACACCTGTGACAGATTGAAAAAGCGGTGCAATGCAAGAAATAGGCTGATGAGCTGAAAACAATGTGCAATGAGAAGAAAAAGATCGATCATATCACCAAATAGATTAAAACTAAAGTAGCGGGTCTGGTTTGAAAATGTAAGAGGTAGAAAGTACAGATATTTGTGTAAAAATTGTAATGAGCGAAAGTAAAAAGTTACAGTACATTAACAAAGTATTTGTACTTCATTACTTCCATTTCTGCAGATAGAAGCAGTACTCTCAATGGCATTAACAAAATAATTTACTATACATTATTAGTATAGTACTACAACCTACATGCTATGGCAATAATAAAAAATATACTCACTGCTTTATTTGACAAATATTGCTGCTTTAAACCATCAAATATTACATATTAATTGAAATAAAGAGAAATGGACCTGAGCATTTTTGTTTTATACAAAAACACAAATGTAAAGAAAAGCAAGGTTTATTCTTTTAGGTTCCCCAGGTGCTGGTGTGGTTGGAATCAGTAAAATGAATGCAGCTTTGGCTTAACACAGAGCTGCGCAGGAGCCACAGGCCATCATGGAGAAGAAATCAGCTTTTTCATCATCCGCTTTTAGCTGCACATTGTGTTTTTGTGTGTGGCCTTATATAACTATTTTTGGGGGTTCAAGTTTAATACAGGGAGTAAATGTGGGAGACCACTGGGATGACTGGTTAAATCAGAGGTCATGTGTCTAATGAACTGGAAGGAATTGTGTGTCATCATGCAAAGTATGAGCAATGTGATGGTCACTGGACATCATTTGACAGTATGTTGGAATGTATGTGATGTCTGTGAGTTGTTATTTTATCTGCTTAAGTATTACAGCTTTGAAGTTAAGAACTGAATGTTATTTGTGTAATTCTAACTTTAACTGCAATAAAACATGCAGGTTTGATCTGGGTTTTAAGCAGAACCCTGATATCATATTTCCACTAACTGCCTTTAAGTCAACACCTCTTTCTTCTTTTATATATGTGGCTTTAAGCTGAGCAGCGACAGAGACTGGCAGCGGATGAAAGAAAGAGAGAATATAACGAGGAGCAGAGGAATGAATTTGAAAATTATGCAGAGGAAGAAAATAATGGTGAATATTGCATTCCTCTAGAAATCTATATCACTTTTAACTTCTCTCTCTCTCTCTCTCTCTCTCTCTCTCTCTCTCTCTCTCTCTCTCTATTTAAGAAAAAATAACAAGGATTTGGCTCTATCTATCTATCTATCTATCTATCTATCTGTCTGTCTGTCTGTCTGTCTGTCTGTCTGTCTGTCTGTCTGTCTGTCTGTCTGTCTGTCTGTCTGTCTGTCTTTGTCTATGTCTGCTAGACATTTCTCTTCAGTCTACCTCTGTCTATCTCACTTATCCTCATTTTCTTCACAGAGCAGGATGAGAGAACTCATGAGAGTACAGAGCAGTGGAGAGAGTTCCACCATGACGGTCTCGATCCTTCCTATGAGTACAACCGGCACACAGTGTAAAAAAGTCAGGGTCAGAAGGAGCATTCTTACTGCAAAATGTGTTAAAAACAACATCACCAGCATGGACTCCATGTTATTGGACAAAAGCTCAGCAGTCCACTTTAAAGCAGATGTTACATATGGTGTGGCTGCAGGTAGAAGAGAAGTAGAAGAAGGTTATAACATGACCTAGAAGGCCCAAGTATTTAAAGCTATGCATCCATTCTTAGCTTAAGCAAATGTTATTGGACATTATTATAAATGTCTTTTACAAACATAGATAAAAGAACCATATATAGTACATTACCTCAATTTTTCAGAGATATTATGAAGATTTAAACAATGCATGGGGTTATGCATGCATGCTACATCATTAGAACATTGATAACTATTATAATCAATAAGCTATTAATAACATTATTCTTACATTACATAATTTCATTATACAGCAGATCTGTTTCTATATATGAGCTGTACACAAATAATATGTGACATTAAGGTGAAGTGATCTTTATTCTTTTAAGCTACATCAGTTAAATAAAAGCAAAAGCAAATTTCTAAAGCCAGATTTTTTGCCACAAAAATATCGACCCGAAAACTGCGCATGGAATGAAGAAAAACAGGGCCTCGGCATGACACCGAGAAAAGCTGCACTTAGCTGCGAAAATTCAAAGCACTTCTATAAAGACTGTGAAGAAACACCTGGCAAAGGAGCATGAGCCTTGTGTTTTCATGTTCCACAGCAAGCACTTGCTGGAATTTTGCATCAAATCACATTTTGGTTATTGATAAAAGCAAAGCAAATATAAAGCACCATATATATTTTTATTATTATTGTAGATGAAATGCTTATTTAAGCAAATGTACTTTTTCTTCACTGTGCTAAGTGAAGATTTACATTGAGGGACAATTTTTTTTTTTTTTATATCATGATATCATTATAATAATAATAATAAAAAAAAAAGAATAACAAAACATAATAAAAATGGTGTACAACAATCCCGAAAACGTTCATACATTAAGATAAAAAAAAAACCCCACTGTTATAAATAAATACATTCGGTGTAATTTATATTTAAAATATACACCCTCTCTGATAACATTTCATAGCAATTATTACTGGAAAATGTCAAATGTTCAAACAAATCACATTAATATACTGTTCATCAGTACCCATACGTACTGAAGAAAGAAAACTGTTACAAGCTGTGATTTAAGTGCAAATAAAAAAAAAACATTGTGTTCTTTTCATGTAGCACAATGCAACACTGCTGAGCAAGTATCAGTTCAAACACGTGACAGGCTGTACAGTAAAACGCTCTGGGAAACTGGGGCTTAGCCATATAAGACGGATTATTCATAATCTAATCGTTTGAGTCAAATTTATTGAAAGATTTCGGACTAAAATACTTACAAAAAAAAAATCATTATTGGCATTTGATTATCTGCGCACTCACGAACCCCAAACACAATTAAACCTTAAAATGCAGGTAAAACCAAGAAAATCGTTGCTATATACAGTCACCTAACTTGACATTTAAACTGAGTGAAAATGGTGCGTCATTTCATTTATTACGATACAAACCGAGGACCGGCTAAAATAAACTACGGACCACAGTAAAGCGACTCTATACAATTGGTACGCTTCTAAAAGCAGCTTCAAATCGTCATTCAAATTCGAATCGCTTCATGAACGAATCCGCCAGGCAAACGCAGTCATGAAATCAGGAACATGTTGCACGGGTTGTCCGGCTGCAGTGCTGATCGAATGAGTGTCTTCCCTCACATCACTGACTTGATTAAACTTCTCAAGGAGGACTTGCACCTTCTGTTACTCTGTTACCGTCATTTAGAACAGTGTGCTACCGACTGGCACAACAAGGATTGAACGAGGTGCACGAAGGTGTTGAGAAGTGACCAAAGAATTGTGAAAAAACAGTAGCCTTCCGTCGGGCTTTAAAAGGAAAATCGGCTTTACTTGGACCCGGTGATGATGGTGGTGACGGTCGAAGGTCGCGTGCATCGCTTTTCAGTCGGCCCCGAGTTCGAGACTCTACGGGAAGCATCTGCACCAGAATAACATCGTTTATAAACCATATCATCATCATTGCAACAAGTGAGAAAGTACAAGGTGGTGCAGGAAATTTCGGAAATAGGACTTGGCAACCCTGGGAACCCTTTTGTCATTTGTTTTAATGGAGCAGAGGTGGGGAGACATCTTTGACATCTTTACTTTCACTCATTAAAATTTATACACAAATATCTGTCTACTTCTTACATTTTCAAAACAGTCTCGTTACTTTAGTTGAAATCTACTTGGTGAAATGTCAATATTCTTTCTTCTCATTGGACTCATCAACCTGTTTCCTGTCATTACACGGCTTTTTAAATCTACCACTGGTGTATCATTTCCTGCCTCTCTCACACCACAGATGAACGCTAGTTTATGAAGAATAACAATGAGCAGGGCAGAAGGTAACAAGAAGTTAACTTCTTGGGTATTTTTGAGTCTGGTTCCTCTCAAGGTTTCTTCCTCATAACATCTAAGGGAGTTTTTCCTTGCCATAGTTGCAATGGATGCTCATCAGGGACAAATACACACCATTCACCTAAACTGTTGATTTCTGTAAAGCTGCTTTGAGACAATGTCTGTTGTGAAAAGCGCTATAGAAATAAACTTGACTTGACTACTGCCCCATTAGAACTAATGGTTCTAAACAAGGTCACATTGGTTCCAAACATTTCCCACCACCCCAGAGTCACTCCTAGTTCAAAAATGTCCTGTTTCCCTGCAACACACTGTACCACCTGGATGTTAACTTACAGTCCTTGTGGTTGATGGAGGACACATCAATAGACTGGCTTTTGACAGGCATGGGTGCTTGGTTCTGGGTCTTGTGCATGGTGTTGTCCATGCTGCTGCCAAGACTGCTGCCCAGCTGCAAGCGCTTCATATGTCGGATCACCGCTGTAGCATTGAACGCTTGCTGTGAAAGAAATGCTGCATATTGTACAGGTTTACAGTAAATGGCCTCGGTCGCTTATAATGAAAGAAAAGAAAAATTACTCACCCTCCATTTGGCTTTCGCAAAGTTCTTTTTCATCTGCCGGCTGACTGACTCATGAATGTTCTTACAAAGAGCCGTGTCTTCAGCTATCCTAAAGGGAAGAAATACAAAAACATCGGCCTTGTGTGCAATATTACTTTGACACCCATTTTTGCCAGTGACTGAGAAATTCTGAGTAAGTCTGTTGTCCATACATAATATTAACAAAAGTATTGGGACGCCTGACTTTTCCAGCCATATTTGTGCATCTCTTAAATGTAATGCAAACTGTTACCACAAATCTCGAGGCACACAGTTGTATGCTGTAGCTGTAAATTTTTCCTTCCCTTAAAGACCCAAACCTGTTCCTTTACATGGGCTAGAGTAGAAGATCTTCAATGGTCTGCTGTAGAGTTCTGACCTCATCCCTAGTGAACACCTTTGGAATGAATTGGAACACTAACTTCACCCCAGGCCTTCTCACCTCACCTACATCAGTACTTGACTTTACTAACACCTATGTGGCTGAATGAGCACGTCTCCATAACCACGCTCTAAAATCAAGACCATCTTCCCAGAAGAGTGAAGGCTATTTAAACAGCAAAGAGCGTTTCTATAAATGTAACAGACATTTTGAACCTTTAATATGCCTTCATTGAGGCATTTGCATAATCTCCTGCCCTTCAGCAGCTCCTAGATAATAATATTTGCAATCATTTGCATTTAAATGAAAAAAGTGAACATCTAGTAAATGTTGTATGCCCTACTCCTTAAAATATAACCATCATACCACAGCTGATTGCTTTTCAATCATTTCAATCATTTCTTTTTCAAGGATTCATTCCAAAACCTCTATAGTAGATATGCCCAAACTAGGGCCCAAAGGGGGAAAAGTTGACCCATGGTGGCCTTTCATTTGGCCACCATACCATATATGAGAAGAGGCAAACTATAAAATCAGACTTTTAGAAAAACTTCGGGAAAATTAAGGTCCAACTTCATGTCTAATATTGTCACTGTGTCACTGAATATTGCACTAAAAGTTTCACTAAACTAGAATTTAAAAAATAAATTTGCAAAAGCAGATTGAAAAGCAATGTTTTTTGATGTATTTTTTATTTATTTAAATATTAAATCATACGGTGCATCCAGAAAAATATTTACAGTGCGTTTTTTTGTTAACAAATTGTGTTGTTACAACCTTATTCCACAGTGGATTATTTTAATTATTTTCCTCAAAATTCTACAAACAATACCCCATTATAACAAGGTGAAATATGTTTACTTAGTCAGGGAGGTGACCAAGAACCTGATGGTCACTCTGAAAGAGCTCCAGCATTTCTCTGTGGAGAGAAGAGAAGCTTCCAGAAGAAATACCATCTTTGCAGCACTCCACCAATCAGGCCTGTATGGTCAAGGGGCCAGACGGAAGCCACTACTCAGTAAAAGGCACATGACAGCCTTCCTGAAGTTTGCCAAAAGGCACCTGAAACAAAAATTGAACTTTTTGGCCTGAATGCCAAGCATCATGTCTAGAGGAAACCAGGCACCGCTCATCACCTGCGAGGTGCCATCCCTACAGTGAAGCATGGTGGAGGCAGCATCATGCTGTGGGGATGTTTAGTCAGAATTGAGGGAAAGATGAATGCAGCAATGAACAGAGACGACTACAGGAAAACTCTGTAAATGTTCTTGAGTGGCTCAGCAAGAGCCCTGACTTGAACTCGATTGGAGAGGTCTGTGCACTGACACTTCCCACAATACTTTTGTACATACGATTGTTTTTTTTGTTTTTTTTAACAAATGTACAAAGATTTAAATTTTAATCCATATTGGAATCAGGCTGTAACATAAAGAAGCTGTGTGAATACTTTTTCTGGAATTATTGGGGCGCTCAGTGGATAAGGCTCTGAGTTACTGATTGAAAGGTCAAGCCCTGGTATCTCCAAGCCGCCGCTCCTGGGCCTTTAAACAAGGCCTTTAACCCTCTGTGCTCCACGGGGACTGACTGACTCTACGCTCTGACCCCAGCTTCTGAACATCGCTGGGATATCCGAAGAAAGAATCTCACTAAGCTGTAAAAGTACATGTGACAAGTAAATGTATCTATATCATTTTAGTCTAAATACACCTACAACATATTGTCGTGTTGTTGCTGTGCACTAACCAGGGATGCCGGAGAGCCTCGTCACACGTGAACCTCTTCTCTGGATCCTTCTGCATCAGATTACTGATGAAATCTTTAGCTGCTTGACAACAGGATACTTTATAATGGATACTTACACACACACACACACACACACACTCACACACAAATAAGAATTTTAATGATAGACAAAGTTTATAAACTACACCTCACCTGAGTCTGAGATATCATCCCAATAAGGTGAATCGAATTCATACTCAGCTTTAAGGATCTGCTCGAATAGTTTGGAATCGTTCTCATCGTAAAAAGGAGGATAGCCACATAACCTGTAACACAAAAAACACCAAGCTGCCAGTGTTCTAAGGTTATTCCATTTTTTGATAAAAAAAGGAGGCTTTAATGGATATACTTACAATATGTAAGAAATAACTCCGATAGACCAACAGTCTACGGCTTTACTGTACGGCTTCTGCGCCAGGACCTCTGGAGCTAGTAAGAGTGATGAAGAAGAAACAATATTCAACATCCAAATGCCAGTGAACACGTACAGTGCGAGTGACTACTGAAATATCTGGCTGCATACTGCCACCTAGTGGCATTTTCTTTCTTTTTTTCTTTTTTTTTCTTCAAGAAGTAAAACAGCAGGTATGAGCAGAATGGGTACAAGCTAGAACTAAGTTTTAGAAATCTCACCAACATATCCCGGAGTCCCACAGGCGGTGGACATGATGTCATTTGCAGCTCCCTCCATCTTCGACAATCCGAAGTCACTGATCATTATTTTTGACTCATCACGAGGGTTAAAATATAACAGATTCTCGGGCTGACGGAGAGAAAAACAGAATGATGGACTGATTCAAAATTCTCTTGTGATTTCATCTTCACATATTCTTTCACAAACTAATTCCTTTACGAACCTTCAGGTCTCTGTGGACGATGCCCAGTGAGTGCAGGTAGTTGACAGCATCCAGAACTTGTTTGATCAAGGCGCTGGCATCTTTCTCAGTGTAGAAGCCCTTCTCCACAATCCGATCAAACAGTTCTCCTCCAGACACACTGGGAAAAAAAAGACAAAGAAAGCAGATTTATTCCTTCTACTATAAATACAACAGAGCTCAATACAATGTTCTGTTCAGTGTTTGGTTGTAAAGTACTGCATGTACTACTTTTAAATATATTTTGTGTAGGAAGTGACCCCTTTTATGCTCTTTAGTATAAAGTAATCAGTATTCTGATTGGTTTTGCAATTTATTCTTCAAGAGTAAAGAGTAAAGCTGGTCTTATTTTGTCCTGTGAGAGGAACGCTTCTTTCTCTTAAGACTGAGCAATAAGTGGCCACTTTCATTATGCTCACAGCTGCATGATGAGGTACAGATGGTCTGTGCTTTCATAGATGTCCTCAAGTGCAACAATGTTCTCATGCTTGATCCTGAGGAAAGAAAAACAAACAATCAACTTATGTTATTTTATATGTATGCTTAATATGCATATACTGTACATATTAGGGATGTACATCGCCATAACTTAGGCCGATGTGATACTTAGGCTAACAATAGGATACATTAAAGATACATATGTAGCAGCTACCAATGCGATGCGATTCACCCCATCATGATGCAGTGTGATCAGATTTAGATTCGATTCAACACAATGCGATTCGATGCAATACAATGAAATAAAAAAATATGATGAGTTCAGTGTGGTACCGCTTTTATTTCTTTGGTTCAGACAGAGGGCAAATCACAAATTATCTTAAGTGCCTTTCAACTTCAAACGGATGGCCCTTTCACAAACAGGCCTTTGTAGTGCATAATAAAAGAGAAAAAAAGTTTAAATTAAAACAGATGTTTTCCTGTTCTGTCTAAAGGAAGTTACAGCTCTACCTCTGCCATGTTAATCTGTATTCTATGTGGCTCTCAGGACAAACCTCGGTCTCTAGTGTTGTGATACGTCATAATAACGTAGCAGCAGTGCTGCTTGAGAAACAGTTTAGCGAGGAGGAATCAATCTACCTATAAAATATTGGTCACAAATTACTGGTAATTTCCTAAATAATAAGAGTATAAAGCATCTTCTACTAATTATATATAAATAAATCAGTTTTTACTGATGCAAATGTGTTAAAACAGATGCATTGCGATACAAATGTAAACCTTTATAAATTCATGCATCACATCTTCTTCAACATTTCTGTGAATCTTACCATCCCTAGTATATATGCATGCTTTCAGAATATCAAGGTAAAGATTTGCAGTGTACTAAAGGATTGCTTCCATACTGATATAAAGACAGAGTCACAAGTCATAAGACAGAAATGACGTAAACGTTTGTTGACATAAGGTTCGTTGGGAAACGTTCTGGACTGTTAGCATGTCATGACAAACAAAAGGTCACAGCACCACTATTATGAGCCGCTGATTTACCAGGAGCAGACTAAGTTACAAAATCGGGATTTATGATATAATAACAATCGGCAAATAAAATTGCACTATATGGACAAGTGTATTGGGGGACTTGACTTTTCCAGCCATGTGTAATTTGCAATGAATGGACATCCAGTGCCACCAAGATAAGAACGGGTTCCTTTTTGAGTTTGATTCCTCTCAAGGTTTCTTCATCATACCATCTTAGAGAGTTCTTGCCAGAGTCTCCACTGGTTTGCTCATCAGGGATAAGCAATTATAGAAAAACCACTTATATGCAATAATCGAACACATTCTCTTATATAACCTTATTACCGATTTATCTGTGTAACGCTGCTTTGAGACGATGTCCATTGTAAAATGCGCTATACAAATACAATTCAATAGAATTTAGTTGAAGTGTGATTCTTCTCCAAAATGTTACTACAAAGTTGAAGTCACACAATTGTATAGGACGTCTTTGGTTATGAGGTGGTTGCATAAAATTTTTTCTTCACTTGAACTAGGAAACCCAAACCTGTTCCAGCATGACAATGCCTCCTCACCTCACCTACATCAGTGCCTGACTTTACACTCTTGTGGCTGAATGAGCAAAATTCTCCACATAGACGCTTTAAAATCTAGTAGAACTTCTTCCCCAAAAAGTGGAAGGACTAAATGTGAAATGGGATGTACCGAAAGCACATACCAACCATATGTCCAGGTGTCCAAAAACCTTTTCGTTCATATAGTGTATATATGATTTATAATATAGGTTTTAAGCCAAAAAGGCCACAGAATCACCATTTTTTTAGGTATTTGGTCACAACACGGCACATTCAACACACACATCTCAGACAACATGACGCAATTTTTGTTCTAATACCCAAATAATACACTTCAACTAGAAGTGTTAGGCTCAGTTGTAATGTACATTACAATGGAAGTAGAAATAGCAGCTTCAGTTGATGTAGAGCATAATTACATTATAGCAATTATATAAGTTAATGACAGTTTAGAAATGAGTTTATTAAAGGGACTGCACATGTAGGACATTTTGGAGACAAGGTGAGGGAGGTGAGATTGAGATGGTTTGGACATGTGCAGAGGAGGGACATGGGGTATATCAGGAGGAGAATGCTGAGGATGGAGCCACCAGGAAGGAGGAAAAGTAGAAGACCAAGGAAGCCGAAAGAAGAAGAAGAAGAAGATATAAGTTAATGACAGTATTAATATATAACGTACTTAATAAATAGGAATTAAAATCTTAACAATAATAATAATATGGATAGTAAATTTAGCCTTTATAAATGCTGGTTAAAAATGGTTATTTTTTTTGTTATTAATTGCATATGCAGATGTCATGTAGCTTTATAAACACTACAACACCTTGATTAGATCACACATAGTTTCTTTAAAGTGATGATGGCTAATTTAGTAAATGGCTTATGCCAAAACCTGAGGTAACATTAGAGATTTTTTTGTGACTTTGTCTTTACATATAACAGAAAGGAAGATAAAACAGATCTTTGTCTTACAAAATGTTATTATTTAACACATACATGGCACTCAGAAAGCCTATAATAGATGTACCCGGTGCTTCACTAACGTAAATGCACTTTAGATTACTACTTCAGCTTGAAGAAGGTAAAATAATTCCTTTGACATTTCATATTGTATTTTGTAA
Organism: Silurus meridionalis; assembly: GCF_014805685.1. Lineage (NCBI taxonomy): Eukaryota > Metazoa > Chordata > Actinopteri > Siluriformes > Siluridae > Silurus > Silurus meridionalis. Next base: position 5,767,791 of record NC_060893.1, on the reverse strand, counting down.
TAGTTTTTTACCAGCAGCAGGACAGATGACTGGGACACCTCATAGACGTTTTCTCGATACATTATAAATGTGTTGTTTGTGAAGAGAAAAAAAACGTAATATATTAACGTTCAACACGACAGATGTGATGTGACCTATAATAGCATAATGGAATGGTGTTCTGTCATCTTATTAGATTTGTTTGTAAGTAAATGTTTTGATTTCAATATCAATAAATATGAAGAAAAAAAAAAAACGTCATTTCGATAGTAATAATGCTCTTTAAATTGGCGATGTATCTCTTGAAAAGTAATGCTCATTTGTCTGTATGGTGAATAACAAACTAATAAACTAATCTAGCATTAGAAGGCATAATAAGTCCATTTTAAATTATAATAAAATCTAAAATAATAATACTGGTAGCCATTCTGGCACATGTCATTTCTGCAGATTGGCCCCCAATTAAAAAAGAAAATATTATGTGGCCCTCACAGAAAATCGTTTGGGGAATCCTGAAATATACTAAAACTTGCCCTTTTAGTAGTAGTCTGAGCTACTGTTGAAAAGCACGTATGAGCATGTATTTACAATAAAGGCGAAGTGAAAAAACAAGCCCTGGGACGTGCAGCAAGGTCGATCGTGGTGGTCTGTTCCTACAGTTTAGTTCTCTAAACAAATTGTTCGATTGAATAAGAACTGGGATCGATTCAAACATAATCTCTGTGGTAACATCCAAGGTACAATTTTAGAAAATCAAGCTCCAAAGGGGGCTAAAATCCCGGTGGCTTTTCTTTCTCAGGCACAGTAGATCACACACAGCTGGAGTTGTTTGAAAGTTACCTGAGGAGCTCTTTTACCACACAGCATGTGTTTGTTGTTGTATACAGGCGCTATCAGGCACTTTACAGGTGCGGAGGATTCCCATTTTCGAACTCCTTGACAGGGTGTAATCATGTGCACTCTATCTTGTAACTACGGCTGCAAACGATATGCAACGCACTGATCAAGTCCAGTATATTATTACTATACCAATACAAATTATTACTCGCAAAATATTTCAATCAGATGAAATTTCTGAGAGTTCAAAAATAGCCTTTTTTCGTAGATAGCCGTACGTATACTATTCTTCATGCATAAGCTTTCTCACAAAAAAACTCAACAAAACCAGGTTAGCTTTGATTGCTGATGCATTGTAGCCCTACAGCACTACATGCACCCGGTTCTGAGCAGCTGTCTGCATTAGGCCTCTCGTCTTCATCATAACCAGCCCTGCTCCACTTTTACCATGACAACCATCAGGTTGGACTCAGGCGCAAACGTGTGTGGAATAGCGAGGTCTGCAGAGGAGGCAGCATGACTCATTGCTGAGGGAGGGAAATTGGCTGGAGGTTCGCAAAAAAAAGGGAAAGAAATAACATTTACTTTGGTGCGGTGTTGTAAAACTACAGCGCTACATGCACACAGTGATATGCAGCTGATTAAAACACAAAAGCTACCAGCTAGTCGCATATTGCTATAAAGTGTACAGTAATTCACATGGTCACTATTAATGGGAGGTGGAGGTGGGTGTGGGGGATGGCCTGACTCATCTCTCGGTCTTAGAGGAGAATGGAGGCGAGAGAGAGCCAATCCAATTATCTCTTCCATTCTGCTTTTGTTGAATTACATGCTAGGGTTTTTACCTGTTTGGCCGTGTTTTGTTAAATATTGTTCACACGCATCACACCAGGATTTCCCTGTGAATTTCCTTATTCTCCCATGTAGACGTGTTTATACAGTATCTTCAGCAATACCTATAGAATACCTACTTCCTTAGCACGGCGATTTCGTTTTCGATACTGCTCTCTTTCCCTCGTAGAGCTTTCTTTGGGATGCACTTGACCGCATACATCTTCCCCGTGGCCCTCTCCTGAGCAAGAACCACTTCAGAGAAAGCGCCACTGAGAAAAAAAGAAGCAGAGAGACAAAACACACTTTGTGTTTCAAAATAGACAGGCGATGTTGTGACTGATACACACTGTTCAAAGTTCTTTTGTGTTCATGTTCTAGCAGTTCAGAAACTTTCGATATGGTCGTAGTTACTGTGTGTGTGTGTGTGTGTGTGTGTGTGTTCAGTTGTTCACATGTTCTTAAGTCATCTGCAGTGTACAGTACTATAGCTAAGCCTTCCATGGGGACTGAAAATCCTCAGTAATCCCTCACACCACGCTCAGAAAACATGCGCGCCCAACACACCCGATCAGCGCAAGGTCACAGGAGGGCAGATCAGACCTCACTGAAGGCCACGGCTCTGTTCACTCGTGTGTGTTGTATGTCATGACGCCAGCAAGGCTGTAATTCTTAACGGTTTAAATGCAATTTTCCTGGATTAATTAAGCACCGTTTTATCGATACTGCGTTGAACGGGCACATGAGACACAGATACGTATGCAGTATAAGTGACCATTGTGATATAAAACAAAAAAATGGAAGAGAAAAAAAACAACTAATTACAACTCAAGCTATTGTAAATTGTATATTAAAGAAGAGAAAATCTTAATGGGGTGTATACTATATTCTTTATAGTTTATAGAAAAAAATAATTAATTTCAGCATGGTAATCCTGATTCGTTTATGATTATCTTGTAACAGCAACCTAAAGAACATGTACACATGCTCCTTCTCTGAAGGATTTTAAGAGCTCAGCAGGTCAACAATAGCTGACCTTTTACCAGTACAGGAGATGCAGTCAGACAGATTAGAGGGGACATTTTGCAGCTTTGCTCAGAAGCCACAAGCTTCGAATCTGACTTTAGTTTACATGGTAGTTGGATATACAGTAGTGTAAGGTACTCTGGATAACTAGTGAGTACAACAGTGTAAGTTTACTGGTAATTTAACTGTCTGAGAAATGATTATATAAAATAAAAGAATAATGAATTATTAAAGAAAGAAAATAATTACATTTTATATATTTAAATATAAATCATTTAACGTTATGCATATGATTATACACTGCAATACAGAGTCCTATACCAAGTATAAATAAAAGCTGTCTGGTTCGAGATATTATCGTTTGACAGGATGTGTTTATTGAATAGTCTCAGATCTATAAATAAGATAAATGTAACTTGCTCTAGATTTGGGTGTCTACCAAATGCCAGACAATGTGTGTTCTAACTTAGTAAATGGTTGCTGATATGTAAATGGTGTACTCACTTTTGTGAGATACTATAGTTATTTACACTTTTATTGATGATATGGTAATGTACACTACATTGCCAAAAGTTTGAAGACATGGTTATATGTATGGTTCCACATTTAGTCCCAAATTACTATTATAATTTCCTCCACTCATCTGGAAAGATGTTCCACTAGATTTTGGAGTGTGCTTGTGGACATTTGTGTTCAGCCACAAGGGTGAAAACAAATGTCCACAATGTCATCCACAGTAGGGATGAGAGCAGAGCTCTATAGTAGACCACTCAAGATCTTCCTCACCAAACCATGTAAACTATATCTTCATGGAGTTTGCTTTGTGCACAGGGGCATTGCTATGCTGGAACAGGTTTGGGTTTCCAAGTTCAGAATTGTATTATACCGCATCCTATACAATGAGCGTCTCCAGTTTTGTGGTAACAGTTTGGAAAAGAACCACATATGGCAAGAAAGGTCAGGTGTCCCAATACTTTTGTCCATATAGTGTATGATCAAATTTAACCATAATACTGCACAATCTTTACAAAAGGTGTTATTGAAATTTGCATTAGCTGTATAACTGGCAAGAGCACAATTGTTTTAAGTCAGTTTCTTAGGGCTCAAGCTACATTCAAAGCATCAGCATTTTTCATAATTTATTTCAATTGTTTATTACAACGCATTGTGATTTATCATCAGAAATGCACAAGTAAACATTGCATTACTCAGTGGGATCTGAAAAAAAGAAACGCAAGAGTAAATACTATTTATACAATACTGTAAAGAATAATATTATTTTGATTATTCTCTGTACTCCCTTTCTGTTTTACCACTTACTAGATACACTATATGAACAAAGTTTGTGGACACCTGACCATAAGATTCGTACATGCTTTTTGAAGAGCCCATTTCACATTTAGTCCCCATTTGCTGTAATAATAACCTTCACTCTTCTGGGAAGATGTTCCACTAGATTTTGGAGTGTGGTTGTGGACATTTTTGCTCATTCAGCCTTAACAGTGTTTTTTAAAGTCAGGTGAGTGAGTTTGGGTTGAAGTCAGAGCTTTATAGCAGGCCACTCAAGATTTTTCACTTCAACTGACATAAAGCGTATCTTCATGGAGCTGGTTTGGGTCTCCTAGTTCAAGTAAAGGTCAAATGTAATGCTACCACCATCCAAAGACTTCTTATACAATCGTGTGGCTCTAACTTTGTGGAAACAGTTTGTGGAAGGACCACATATGGCTGGAAAAGTCCGGGGTCCCAATACTTTTGTCCATATAAAGTCACACTGTCTCCGCCTCCTTGGAATGCTACGTATGCATCCTCCATATTCTATTGCTGTTTTTGTCATTTCATCTCAATTTCATTTGTAAATTCTATTTTATGGTCAATTATGTTTTATTCCTTTGTTATAGTTTTATTTGCATTGTACATTTTTATTCAAAAATTTGAACAAAAAAAACATTTCATAACAAAAAAAACAAAACATTATATCAAACTTTATATCAGGGAAGTGTGCATTGGATTGAGAATAGATTTTTGATGAGTCACCATTGCAGGGACTGAATCATCTATTTTTGACGACTTAACAACATGCTACCACATTTTAATTTGGAGAAGATGAGCGTTCAGATTCACTTATCGCACAAAAGTATTGGGACACTTGGCTTTTCCAGCTATATTTCATTCTTCCCAAAACTGTTACCACAAAGTTAGAGGCATGCAATTGTAGAGGATGTCACTGGATGTGGCAGCATTACATTTTCCTTGAACTAGGAGACTCAAACTCGCTTCCGCATGACAATGTCATTGTGCACAAAGCCAGCTCAATGAACATATGGTTGAAATGGGTTGCAGAGCAATATCTTGAGTCGAGCAGTGGCCTCAACCCTAATGAACACCATTGGGATGAACTGGAATGCTAACCTCCTCAAAAAACATCAGTACCTGACTTTACAAAGGTCCTTATGGCTGAATAAACACAAATCTCCAAAAGCACACTCCAAAATCTAGTGGAACATCTTCCCAGAAGAGTGTCGGAATGTTCTTATAACATTGATTGGGCACCAAAAAGTAGAATGGGATGTTCAAAAATACGATATAGTATATAAGCAAGCAACCAGTAAATCTTTTGTAACATCAGCAGGTCAGTATTTTGCATTGCTAGTCAATGATCAGACCGGAGCATCTTATGCAGGACGCATTAACGAAGTCTTATATAAGAGATGGGACAGGAAATCCTCAGGGCGTAATCCCGAGTTCAATCCCGAGTACTTTATGTAACTCGGCGCCCAGTTTTACAGAGGCTAATCTGACTTTTTAAACAAAAAGTTATGTATGTGGGTTTTTTAAGGATCTGAAAGGGAGGAAGAGAACTTTAATTATAGACCTCACAGATATAAAGCCTCTCATGCATCAGCACGATTCTGATCCACACTGGAGGCGGCGGTACTGTAGACGAGAGGGGGTGGTGCAGTCGGACGCCAGTGGGTGAATGGCGCATGGTGATTCATAACTTGAAGACTCAATTAGCAATCAATGAGGTGGTGATTTTCTGAAAAGGTTTTCATTCAAGGCTTTATAACCAGAGCATAAGCAAAGCAAAATACAAAAAAAATACTGTCCATGACTAATTTTGCAAAATAATGCAGGCCAACCTGTCTATTTCAGCCTTGTGTTAATGCATAATCACAACACGTATTCATATAAATGCAAGAGATTTAATGTTTCTACATTAAGAAGCCCACAATTTTTGCCAAAGTGAACCACATTCCTTCTGTGATACTTTTTCAAAGAATTATGCAATAGTCTTATTTTTGTAAGTATGAGGAGTCTGTATTTGGAATAAAGCCAGAAAAGCTCAGGTTGAAAACCATGTGCATGTGCATTAGAGGGACTGCTAGATACTGGATAAAATGTCCAGACAACTAAAAAGAACAGAAGTGAGGTGTCAGTTAGGTCACCATCAATAAATGTCTGTTCTCCATTAAACCAAGCAGTGCATTACCTTTCATAACACACTTAGTATTAGCATAGATTCAAACCATAGTCTCGGCTCATTACTTTTTTTTTTTTTTTTTTTAGCAGGCCATCTACGAATGCATACAGACACTACATGGCCAAATCTTTTTAGACATCTAAGCATGACACCCCGATCTGTCCCTGAACATCCCATTTGCATGGACTTTGGTGCTAAAACAGATTGCACTTTTTGAAAGAAAAAGATTTTCCACGTGAGGATTTGTGTTCATTCAGCCGCAAGAGAATGATCTCTAAGCAGGCATGGTGTATCTTCTTAATTCCAGATCATTCCAAAAGTATTCACTGGGAATGTGGTGTGTGTAGGACACTCGTATTCATCCACCCCACACTTTAATACATCATGTCTTCATGTACCTCACAAGTCTCAATTCAGTTTTATTTGTATAGCGCTTTAAACAATGGAAATATGGTTCATATGGTTATTATGAAGGTGTGGAATGTATACATTTAGTGCCAATATATACTATATATATATGTGTGTGTGTGTTCCTTATAAGTTTATCCCTAATTAGTGAGAGACTCAAAAGGGAACTCATCTGTATCTGGGTGGCACCGAATGTCCATTCATTATAGGCTATTTCTCATACTTCCATTGACCAGAAATTGTTTTACACCATACAAACACATGAATATACAATCATGCGGTTCAAGTTCAAAGCAACAATCTGGGAACACACTACAAATCGGTGTGACAATCAGGTGTCCACATGTTTCTAAGTCTGTCCAAACCGGGACCAACCAAAATGAAAGAATGGAGGAATTTTGTCTTTGAAAAAAAAGTGATCTCAGGCTTCAATCATAACCCGATTGTTTGCTGTAGGATGTTCGGTTTCATCTGGATAATGACCAGAATAGCACAAAGGACTTGTGTGCTCAGATTGAGCTCTCAAAGCATTAATTAAGAATGAAGCACCAATTACTTGTGTATAGTGGAAGCTCAAAGAGCATCTTCCAAGAAACAATGTGAATACACCATTGAGAAAAAAAAAGGGTCCTGGCATGGGATAAGTGCTGGCATTCCTCAAGTGTGCAATCAGCCTCTGTCTATTAACGCATGACGTAATAGTTAGCTCTTCTTGGTGTGTGATGCATAATAATAATAAAAAATAATAATAATCCTATAGGAAAACAGCTGAACTTGCTTACAGAATTAGGAATGGACTGTGTGTGTGTGTGTGTGTGTGTGTGTGTGTGTGTGTGTGTGGAAATGGAAGGAGATTGCAGACAGCATTGATCTACTCACGTCCCGAGGATCTCCTTCAACTCGAAGATCTTCTTGATGTCATCGACTTGCTTCTTCCACGAGCCCTTTGCCGAGTCTTCGTTACCTTTGGCCATTGGATCAACCAACCAACCCAACCGTGCGTAAATAAACAACCAGGTTACCAAGTGGAAACGCAGCCGCGGTGTTATTAATGACCCACAAGGACACGATTCTGTCAATGCACGTCTAAGAGTGCGTGCGCGTGTGTGTGTGTCCGTGTCCCCGCGTGCTTATGTGCGTCTCAGCTGATTTACGCAGAGCCGCAAACCTTGCACTAATCCACAGGACTGCTGCAGCTCACGCCTGTTTTTTTTATCCCCCACTCTCTCTAACTGTCTCCATCATCCATCCAGTGCATGTGCACGTGAAAAAACCCCACTCACCCCCACCCCCCACACACACTTCATTACCAAGGAACTGCAGTCTATCTGAAGAAGATCAATGAGATCAAAGGCGCACAGAAACGTGCAAGACGCATCATCATGCTTTAATATGCGTCCATACACAAAAGCAGTGCATTGGGAAAACAAACCAAAGCTTAGGACAGGAAAGAAGGAGATGTTGAGAAAATGAGACTAAACACGTTTAATGACAACACAGATTCTTGTGAATGATAGTGTGGAGGATATGGAGGAAAAATTGAGCAGGCAGGAAGGGAGGAGGGGGAAAAGAACTGGAGTGTAAAAGATGATTAAAGCTATGTATAAGTGCATGCAAACACTTTCCCCCATAGGAATTTATAGAAGATCAACGCCCAAAAACTGCTAAATATTTAGGGTTTAATGGTCTTCAAAACAATCCATTTCCTCAATTGCTTTTGCTGCAAGGGTCTTACAAAATACTTCAGAGAATTGATCCTGCTAAGCATGTTTTGGAAAGATTTAAGATGAATATTGTGCTAAAAAAAAAAAAAAAAATTTTACTTTTTTTTATTTTTGTATTTACTCAATATTATTTTGGGAGGATATGGAATTCTATAATAGAAAAATGGAATGTGGGATAGAAATATGTGTATCTGATTTGCTGTTTTATACAGAACATGAACATTTGCATTGTGAACAACATATATATTTGTTTATTTTATTGGGAAAAATTTCATAGGGGGCTCAATGTAGACCAAAACACTTCCCATTATATTAATGACTTCAAATTGTATTTAAATCTCTTGGGGGAAAAATATTTAAAAAAATAAGCACTGAAAACATGTAATGCTCTGAAAGCATTGAAATTGTACAAATGTAATTTTCTTGTTTTCTTTTTCTTGGAAGTTAGTGTTAATTTGACATGATTATGTAATACATCTTGTTCTTTTGGCATTTAATTAATAAAAACGAGAGAAACTGGGACTTTATAGTTTTCATGTACTCAAAAATCAAACCATTATAATGAACCCAATTTGTGTTTGATGTTAAAATCAACACAACTGTGTTCATAACATTTTTTCAACTCTTCATCAGCTGTTCAAAGCTCATCAATGGTAAAAAATTGAATGAAATCCGAGAGAAAAGACTTCAGCTTCTAATTTCCACATTTTGACTAATGATTTTTCTGTAAAAACACTTCCTATTTTACCATTTTTGTCCTTTTTTTTTTACACCATATTGTCAAATGTTCATGGACTTCTATTAAGTTCCACTTACACATTTTTTCAGACTTTATAAGTATTGCTTTATGCCCAGGGATTATTGCCATGCCAGACACCCCCCGAGTCCTAAAAGTGGTTCACTGGGTGGACAGGAAAGCTAGTGATAGGGTTGCCAGATTGGGCTTGTTAAAAATTAAATTCAATGGCAGCAAAATGTCTTGCTTTGTACACACAGACAGACACAGACACACAGACAGACACAGACACACAGACAGACACACACAGACACACACAGACACACACACACACAGACACACACACACAGACACACACACCTTTCTTTACTCAGATATTTAATAATAATTATTATATTAAAAAAAACACACCAAAATCCACCCTGATGCACACATGCAGCAATTAAATCCATCCATGTGGAAACATAGCAAAAGCTTTACCTTACCTTAAAAAAAAAAAAAAAATGTATTACTAATTTAATTATTTACATTAAAAGATTTACAAAAATATTTTGTCTTCATGTTCTATGTTAAGTTTGGTTTCAATAATAATGAACCTGCATTTGCATAAAGCATCCATATTTGTCCATGCGCATGTAGATTAGAGTATTAAAAACTTTGAAAGCATTGAAGGTACATTTGGAACAGATAAAAATGTACGATTAAGTTGCAATTAATCACGAATTAACTCATGACAATCATGGGAATAATCCAGATTTAACATTTTAATTGACTGACAGCCCCAATATAAATATATATAGTTTAGCCTCGATACTCGTGACCTTGACACTCGCGACCTCGATAGTTCACGAGTTTTCATTTGGAACCTGACTGAGAGTAACTCGCGAAAAATCGCGAAACTTCGGAGTAACATTTCAAAACCGAGTTTGTACTAATAAATTACATAAAATATTAGAAAAACTTTTATTATTGTATGTTTTTTTAAAGTAGTAAATAAAACATGACAAGTAATTCACAATTTTTGTTGAGTATACAGTACATGTACAATTCCCTTTGATCAGTGATGTCCAATTTTTTCCATAGAGGGCCGGTGTGGGTGTAGGTTTTCATTCCAACCAATCAAGAGAACACCTGATAGTCATTTAAAATAAAAATCATCTGATTTAAACAGGTAAAGGTTTGGTGTTGCTCTTGCTTGGTTGGATTGGAAACCTGCACCCACACCTGCCCCTTGTGGAAAAGATTGGACACCCCTGCCTTTGATAAAGGAACCATCAAAAGGAGAGTCACAACCTTGCCACTCACGAAGGGTCATAGAACGTAATGCCAGTCATCTTGCCATCACAATTTGGCCCTTGTCAAACTCCATCAAAGAAGCAGTAAAATATTAGCAAACTTTGACAAAAGCCAAATTGTAATAACTAGATGATTGGGTTATGGGTGGGCCATAGGGGATTGTCTGGGACACGAGGGGTGGAATATCTACCCATCAGGATTCCTGATACTTTGCTGCTCAGGAGACAGAGTATCAGAAATATACCGACATAGTGAAAATGCATCAAAGAATGCATTTACAAAGTACATGCTTGGAAGACTACCAGAATACAATCTACATACAATACTCCTGATCTAATGTAATAATATAAACACAAGTAAAAAGGGATCTGATCAATGAAATACATGTGCATGTCCCATACCTGTACCTCCTTAAAAAGCCTGTGGTTTTCTTAAGACTTTGATATACAACCTGCTCACACTAAGCATGACCACCGACACGCTTATTACTGTGCATTAACAATCCTACTATCCACCCAATGCGGCACCCTGAAGAGGATTCAGATTGAGGTTTCCTCCTGATGTCTTCTCAGAGGGTTTTTCCTTTCCTTGTGACTTGATCACCAGAGATATAAAGCTGGATCAAGATTTCTGAAAAGCAACAACCAGTGCAAAATGTAGACATTGGGAACAATGGAACAGAGTAAATGCCGTGAAGTAATGAAACAAATATAGGCACACATGGGAGTTATGCACAATAAAAGGCAAAGATAATTTCCCACATCCTATCGATACCAGGTACACATACAGTGAGGTCCCATAAAATCATTTATTTTCTTCAAATCCTGTAAACGTACAACAGTGGTTCCAAAAGATCATTTAAGAGGATGTCATGACTCAAAGAGTAGTCAATTACAGCTGAATTGCAAATTTCCAAAGAAAATAAAAAGACGTAATTACAGAATGTTTGTTCCCCAAAGTACATTTTAAAGTGTTTTATAAACCCTCCACAAACTAAGTGATAAATCAAGGACTTGATGTCATTTTTAAACGATAACCTACATGTCTCACATGTAAAATAATCCAAAAAAAAGGAGATCGGTGAAAAGTTTGCGTGTTGAGTTGCTTCCAATAATCTGCGAAATTCAACTCACATATTACTGTATGGAACAATTTACAGTAGAATTAACCTTAATAATAGCATTCGGCTGAATGTTTGTCTGGTTAACGAACAGTCCATTCAGTGATCAGTTCGGCACCAACATATACCGTGTGAGGGATAAACAGTTGCAGTGAAAACCTACTTTCATTAAGTAATTCGATGATCTAGCCCTTTCTCCAGTGTTATTCTCTGCGAAACTGAAAACTGGACCATTTCAAAGTTTCTTCAAGTTTGCCAAATCAGCTATATCTAATGCAATTTGTTTCAAGTACGCAATCGATTGTGGTTTTCTAATTATGACGATCAAAACAAGATTTATTCCAAGTATTACAAAGATTACCTTCTGTGATCTGAAACGATCTCTGAGGGATTTAAATACTTCGCTCTGATCACTTCTGATCGCCCTGTGTACTTCATTTCTACAGTGTAAAAAAATCAGTGGCAGCTATAAACGCCATCTTAATATCCTTAAAACAGAAATGATAAAGAAAAAAATAAACAGTGGGAAAATTAATTAATGATATGTTGAAAAAATTTTAAAACAGTTAAAGCACATTAAATGTAGCCCAGATGCTGGTTGGGAGAAGTGACTCTGTGGCTCCATGTACCATACATCAGGTTCTGAAGTGGGTCAAGCTGGGTTAGTGGTTTATGTGCATCAGGAGAAGGAGGCTGTAAGAATGGCCTCGTGCTGCTGATGGTGGAGAATACTGATGCCCACAGCAGGGGCAGCCAGAGGAGGCCTACTGACCAACCGCAGCTAAGTAGACAAAAAGCAAAAAGGAAAAAAGAAAAACCCCACCCTAGGCTGTTACACAGAATTATACTGATTATGGTGCAAAATATCAGATAAGTCAAACAAACATTTACACTTCCTTACCTTACAGCCGAGCTGTTTTTCAAACCGGGGAGACACAAAAAACCAGCTTCCCATGTTCTGGGGCTCTTCTTGGCTCCAGATAAACTCTATTGGTAAAAAGTTTACATAAGGTTTAAAAATAGATTGAGATTCTGCACAAGCCATATACTGGTATTACACCCACATTTCTGCCCTGGTATAAGGATTTCTCTTGAATTAAGAGTCTCAACCACGCTCCAACCTGTCAAAGCACCTGGGCACAAAGTCAACTCTCTTTGAGATGAACTGAAACCCTGAACTTCAGACCCAATTCTCACTAACGCTCTTGTGGCTGATGATCACAAAAACTCCACGGCCTCGGTGTAATAGCGTGTTTTTAGTGTTTAAAAGCCCAATTTTAACTCGTCTCTCGTCGTCATACACCGAAACGGCGCGCGCCTGGCTCGGATTCTCCAGTGGTGTAAATTGCTATGCTTTGCAAAAATATGTACTGTAACGTGTTCATTTTATAAAAAAAATTATAATAACAGTACAATACCCCACACTGATCACCATTCTTTAAGACACCTGGGTAGGCAAGGCCACGTCTAGACGATATTTTCAAGTTACAATGGGGTCATCGGAATGCATCTCCAAATTGGGGAACTACCTGTATAGTGGACTCTGTCAAAAATATATAAAATATTCGCTTCATAACGCCATGCTTCTGCGCTGTGATTGGCTGGTCGGCTTTACCATGCGCGTCATGGATACTATAGTTTATCGTGGATAGAAAGAAATTGATTCCTCTCTAAAATAAAGCAAACACTAATATTTCAAGAAAATGTAAAGAAAAAGAAACTGAATACAATTTGTAAACCCTGTCATTATTTCTGATTTGGCAAAACAGAAGACGAAAGATGGAGGTCATGGCAACGCCTCACCTTTGGCATTACTGTATTTGCTGAGCTCTTGCTGTAGGGCGTCTGTGGGGAAAGGGCAAAGCTCCTCCACTCTGATCAGCGCTGTGTTCTTACTCGCCTCGGGCAGCGTCTCTCGTTGCTTCAGCAGTGCATAATAGTGCTTACCTGAGCAAAGAAGCACTCGCTGCACACTTGCGACACACGGCATACAAAACGTCAAGATTATTAAAGGTCGACCGGATTATTTTTCGAGCATGACGAACATCGACAAAATGCGTTTCTTCGTCGCACGACTTACCTCTCAGGAATTACTGAGGTGTCGCCTATTACGGGCTTGAAGCACGTTCCAGGTCCCATTTCCTCTAAGCTCGACACTGCCCCCTAGTGTTAAATGAAGAAAACGTCATTCAGCTGGCACACTGAGTCACTGGTTGAAATAATAATAAATAAATAAATCAAAAATAGTGCACTGTTGGACAATTATCGAATGCTAAACTCACAGAAAAACGCAGCAGTGTTTTAGGGGATGCCACGATGAGCGGTTTGCGGAAGTTTCGGATCATTTGTCTCCGCAGCAGGTGGAAGTACTGAGCTGGAGTTGTTGGGTTTACCACGGCCATATTTACTACGTCACCATCGATGCCTTCCTCTTTACTGTCACACAGCTGTTTCGGGGGGGAGAAAGGCGATTAATAACACAAGCTGTCAATTACTTAAGCAGGATGAGTTCTGGACTTGAGTTGATAGACACGAGGTGCTCACTTGTAAGAAACGCTCGATGCGGCAGGACGAGTGCTCAGGTCCAGCTCCATCATAGCCGTGTGGGAGCAGGATAACCATGCCGCTCTGCAGCAACCACTTAGCCTCACCTAGGAGAATATAAATAAATAAATAAATAAATAAAGACCTACATCAGGATCCACAGCTAAAAAACCTCATTACGGCTTCCAAAATATAAAGTCTAGTGTATTTGTATTTATTTATTTATTTATTGGTTTTATCTACACTCAGTTTTCAGGCTTCTACACAATTATAATATTTATTACAAAGTTTTCTTGTACCTCCAGAGATAAAGGTGTCAAAGATGATTTGCGCTCCATTGAAGAAATCTCCAAACTGAGCTTCCCATATAGGAAGCAATTTCGGCTGTTCGATGCTCATTCCGTACTCAAAACCCAACACTGCCTCTTCAGACAGTGCACTGTTACACACCTGAAACGAAACGCACGTGCAGCTCATACACTACGACCACAACACTGATGCAGAACTGGAAATATGAATTTGTAAAATAAATACAGAATCAACAAAATTAAATGTGTATTCGATTCATTCGATCATTACTTGATCTTGATCTGACCTCCAGATGGCCTTTTTGTTGAGGGTCAACGTGATTGAGAGGAATGTACATGTCGTTGGACTCCTGGCACACGACCATGGCATGGCGTTGACTGAATGTACCACGACCGACATCCTGGCCACTGATCCGCACGTCGAAGCCTGCAATAAAGCAAGGAGGAAAAAAATCACAAATGTAAAAATGTAGTACGAATGAGTTACGAAGATTCGACTTACGATTGTTCGATCTTACGATGATGATAGAGTTACGACAAAATTGTAAAAATACAGGTAGTTCCCCCGACTTAAGATGGAGACGCGTTTTGTTGACACGGTCAAGACATGGTCCAGCCTAGCTAGAAACTTTAAAAGAATGTATGAGGTACAATACTAGAATTTGTTAATAATTTACAAAGTACATTACATAATTTAGCAAAACAGAGCCATTCACACTACCGTAATGTAGACATTTAACAGTATATATGCATGGGAGCTCACTGTATGCTCGGTTTTAGTGTCTGGCGATGCCGATAAAAAGGAGAGACAACTGTTAAAATGGGCTTTAAAACAAAAAATAGGGGCTCTACACTGAGAATAAGCGCTACAACAATTAATCAATAACTGATAATCGAAAAATCGATTAGTTGGGCTGCTCACGTTACGGGTTTGTGTGCTGGCAAGATAAGTCAGAGAGCACAGGGTCAACCGGCAGCAAGAAAAAAAGTGTGTCCCCAAGTCATCAAAGAGGAGCTTGTTTGGGATGGAAGTACCACAGTAAAGCACGAGCACATGAAAAGAAAACACACTGGTGTGCTCGACGAAGGCGAAACATCAGCACGATGAGCAAAAACTGTAGAATCCTCATCATGTGAACACGGTAGAGTTTAATGAAGCGCTACTGCGTAAACTGTTTGTATCTTCAGGACAGTCGCACTGGATCTGTTGTGTCGTGAATCGCGAGCATCAGGTTGCGCAATCGGCTCGCTCGAGACATCGTGATGGATTCAATTAAACTCTAAATCTAAAAGCAGCAAATAACAGCAGCAGTAAACGATCACGTTTTTAGTCACTGTTGTGGTTTTCAACGAATGATTATGCATTTATTCACCAATGCAATTATTATTATCATTTTTTTTTTAATCAAGCCCTGCTGCGTTTCTCTTTTTTATTGCGCTTGTCTACTACAACTGTTAATTTATCTGTTTTCAAAGGTGATTTACTGCGGCTTTACTACGTTCAAACGCTTGTTTTTAATGTTTGTATATTTAATTTTCGTATATATCATTTAATTACTATACAAAATTAAGTTAATTATATATTCTAGATGTTTATATCTTTACAAAGTATACAAAATGTCTGAATAAAAAATAAATAAATTGGCCAGAACAATATATTATTTTTTAAAGCACGGTTGTCAATTTGCCATCTGCACTTATCATTAAAAACAATGTTGATTTACACAATTTTTTTCTTCTTCTTTACACAGAAAGAAAAAACCAGCATGAGTGTATTTGTTCAAAAGAGAAATCCCCCCCCTTCACTCCTCAACAAGCAGCGACTATAAGCCTTAAAATGTCATATTACATTACAGTTAAATTACATTATAGTTAAACTC
The DNA here is from genome assembly GCF_014805685.1 of Silurus meridionalis. NCBI lineage: Eukaryota > Metazoa > Chordata > Actinopteri > Siluriformes > Siluridae > Silurus > Silurus meridionalis. The sequence goes on along the minus strand of NC_060893.1, from coordinate 5,751,618 downwards.
AATATATAGTTTTTATATAGTTTTAATAAGCAAATGCATCCTATAAGAAGCAAAAACATCCTGTCAGCTTTCCAACATATCGTTTTCCTGCCGCATGAAATTTTAATTATGTCGTATCCCTAAAGTTGTCGCAAGATCGAAAAATTAGTACGGGGACGCTGCCAGGATGTCCATGTGCCCACATACATAAAGTTTATACTGCTAAATTATGTTCTGTAACTTGTTAAATCATTAACTAATGACAGTATACTGTAATACCCCATACTGATCACTATTCTTTAAGACTGGGCCACGTCTCGACATTTGAGTTCTGATGAGGTCATGGCAATGGGAATTCCACAAGTGTGAGAATCCTGGTAATATCTTGTCGATGTTTTCAAGTCGGGGAACTACCTGTATTATTAGGATCGACCCAAGCATTTATCAATGAAAGGATTACTACGCAGTTTGAAAGCGGCTTGGAAATCTGCTTACCCTGAGTGAGAAGAGTGCCGAATGCCAGCGCCTCGGCAGTAGACCAGTCCAGCGCGGTTCCTACTTCAAGTTTTTGCAGTCTCGACTGCGAAGTTCAGTGAGAAAAGATCAGATGCGATCAATTGCCACAAACACCAGAGACACGAACAACTACAGATATGGGTGTCATGGTCGAGTGTTCACATACTTTTAGAAAGGTAATAAAAAGGAAAGGAGAAAATGACATGAACATCGAAGCAGGACACATAGGAGGAAGTGCAAAACCTCTACCTTTATATGCGTCTTCACAAGGTGACTGTGCACCTCGATCTCCTCAGGGATCTCCACCGATTTTGCTCCCACATACTGCAGCAGGGGAACAGTTACACCAGTGTCCCAGGCTGAAACTCTGTTCTGTGGCTCGACCAGATCACCCCAGCGGCCCTGCAGGTTGGTGGGTGGAGGGCTGAAGAAAGTCATGTTAGCCAGACGATCATTGAGAAAAGAGTGGTAGGCTGTTTTAATCTGACCGCGTTCTTCATCAGTCATCAGTCCCTCTGAGATCAGCTGCTCGGTGTAGGAATCGGGGATGCTCTTCCTTGTTCTATAAATCATAGAGTAGTTGGTTTAAATTAGAATGTATTCATGGACCACGTAATGGAAGTCAGAACAGACCGTGAGCTCACCGGATGATTTTATACATGGCAGGGTTTGTGAAAAACGGCTCGTCCAGCTCGTTGTGACCCCACTGACGGTAGCACAGCAGGTCCACTATGATGTCCTTCCTGAAGCGCCTCTGATACTCGACAGCTAACCGTGTGGCTCTGAGGACTTCTTCAACGTCGTCGCCATTTACATGGATCACAGCACAGTCCACCATCTTACCTGAAAGAAACACCAAAAGTCTGTCACATGACATGCATGCGTGTAAAAAATCTCCTTCATCTTCATTCAGTACATTTATTGGCCTGCAGGTGGCAATGTTTCCTTTTTAGTAGTTACTAAAAACAAATACAGGAAGTCCCAGAGTTACTATACACTAAATCATGGGTCTTCAACCTTTATTGCTTGAGGTCCAGTAAATGAACCCTCCTCACCAGCTGAGATTCGGACAATTATATACCTAAAAACTATTATTTTATTTCTAACTGCCCAGAAGCTTTAGCACCCTTCCTTTGCTTAGCCATCTAATATTGGAGTGAAGAAGTAGGCATTCGCATCAACTTCTGCTACAAATTCTCAAAGGCGGCGATGCTGATGTGATAAGAATGCCCTTAAAAAGTTGATTAGCTTCATCACGGTATCCATAACCTCTGCACACTCTTATGACAGACTGGTGGATAATACAGTGATATGAGCAGAGGACTGGATTTTCCTCGTACATCCGAGTCAGTGCTTTTCTTTTCCTAGCATGGATGGTGCTCTATCAGTTGTGACACATTTCAGGCTGATCCTTCTTAGCATTAACATCTCTTTTATGTCCATTATATGTCTTCTCCTATAGTGTGTGTTGTAAGTGCATTAACACCTAAGATGTCCTCAATGAAATCTTCCCTCACTGCATAGTAAAATCTGATGTACACCACAAGCTGAGCATCGTCATTAATATCACTGCCAAAGCTATGCATCCTGTGCTAATATTTCAGCTCTTCTTGTAGCTGGTGCAGCTGAAAAGGGTGTTTGTTGAATTTTTTTTTCAGTTCATGTCTTTGCTTTCCAGTTAAAAGTGTTTCACACGCACCCTCCATGCACTCCTTTACTATTTCCCCCTCTGTAAAACACTTTTCTGAAAATCCACTGTATTCTCAGTAGAACACTCATATTCTGGTTGTTGGGCTGTGTGTAAGAGAGAGAGAGACCGTGTAGATCCTCGCTTTTCCGTGCCCTTACTTCGGACTGCCGAGGGTACGTTTCTTCCAAGCGTCTATGTTTAGTTTCGTAATGGCGTTTCATGTTTCCACTTTGACAACCGCAACAGACTCCGAGCGAGTGAGACACACGGGCCTCGTACAGCTCGATGCAGGAAGGATAAATCCGTATCTCTCCACCCATTCCTCTCTGAAAAACTCGGCTTTCAGCATCAACTTTCCTTATTTTTAAGAAAGCCTTTGTTTTTCACTCGCTGATCGTAGCACCGGTGATCGAAGTAGCGACCCGTGGCGCCGTACGACCCAAACGTCTCTACTGAGCTCACCTTGATGTGTCTGATATCAATGTGATTTTATTATAAATAGCGTTTGCCATATATTTATTTCATTATGTTAAAAGGCTTCGCGGTCCGGCTGGACGCATCTTGTGGACCGGATTCCGCCAGTGGGCGACTCCTGCACTAAATTACATACTGTAACGTAACAAATGACAGTACGCTACCTGATATTGATCACCATTCTTTAAGACTCCTGTGTAGGCTAGGCTTTGTTTTTATCTTATGATAGATGAAGTTACAATGGACACTCGACCATGTGCTATTTGAACATCAAATTCCACATTTAATGCCCATTTGCCGTCATAAGTTCCACTCTTCTAGATTTTGGAGATTTAAACGCATTCGGCCACAAGAGTGTTAAGTTACGTCAGGTACTGATGTAAGGTGAAGAGGCCTGCGGTAGAGTCAGTGTTGCAATTCATCCCAGAAGTGTTTAGTAGGGTTGAGGTCAATGCACTAAAGTACCGTATTTTCCGGACTATAAGCCGCTACTATTTTCCCACGCTTAAACAACGAAGCGGCTAATTTATGGATTTTTCCTGGGTTTTTCCCGGTTTCACAAGCTTCAAGCCAAAAAACTGAGCCTCATAACATTAAACCAATGAAATTGCTGAACGGGTTCAGGTGAACCAATGAAACTCTTTATATTAAATCAGATGCGCTCCCACTGAATCGGGCCGCACCACATCATAAATATGGATGAGGTTCCTCTGACGTTTGACCTGCCGCACACTCAGACTGTCACAGGAAATGCGAATCATTCGTCACGCTGAAAACAACCGGGCATGAAAAAACACACTTCACCTGTGTTCTGAGCTGCACGGCATCGGGAGAAAAGATTCAACGATGGTGATTTTAAACGCAGGACGATGCCAAAAGAAAAACTCCCGAGAGAAATTGTTGTTAAAGGAAGGAGGAAGACAGTGAACAATGTTCAAAGGTCTGGTAGTTTAAGTGAGGAAAGAAATTAAATGCTAATGCATCCAAAAGCCGTGTACCTGTGTGATACGAGTTTGGGGAAGAACTACAAAATTAGAAGGAAATGGTCGGTGTCCCAAAGCTTCCGCATAGTGTAGCTCTGCATTCTTATCACTGCTTTATTTTATTTATTCATTTTAATCCCAATACTTAAAACACATTCCATTTATTTCTGTAAAAAAGATTTTTTAAATGCCTTTCATGTCCTCCTTTAAAATGCATACTTCGGTCTGGTTTCTATGTACTGGACTATATATAGAATTAGTCCTGGAACCTACCAATGTCACTGCAGTACAAGGACGAGCGAGCTCTCTCAGAGGGAGTGGTGTAGCCTACTTGGTTGTTCACAATAAGGTGGATGCTTCCACCAACTCTGAAGTGAGGGAGCTTCGACAGTGTGAAGGTTTCTGGTACGATTCCTTGTCCGGAGAACGAGGCATCACCATGGACCTGAAGACATTGCAAGAAAAATTTCAAAAGCACATTTTTGGTTTCTTAAACCGAAAATAATCATTAGTCAGACAAAGCATCTGTTGTAGAGGAACAAAACTATAGAAATCTTAGGGAGATCAAATCAAAACAAGACTTTTCTTTGGAAACCTCAGTTATTTTTTTCGACATTCTCGCCTGCTATATTTTTCGGGAGAATTTTTTGATTCCTGGATTTGTCGGTATGCCTGAACCATCCTAGGACAGCCTGCTTCATTCAGCATCAGGGAACCACTACGACGGGGATCGTCGTAGTGGTTCTTCGAAACGTTCACACAATTTTCAGCGCTCACACAATGTCTTACTGTGGCTGAGCGTCTCATCACTGTACTGTGAAGTTTTCTCTAGATATCCGCAGGCTTTACGCCTTCATTCACAAGAAACTGCATCACTCTCTCGTCTGCCATCTCGATTGACGATCTCTGGACTGGTCCGCGACATGTGCGCCACCTATCAGTAATGGGACACACTAACCACTCACTACTACATGTAGTACTGCCATGCTAGCTACTTGAACGCCCCTCGTAGATAAGAAGCATAACTATGCTAACAATGTACTATAAGTGGTATTGTGACTAAAAACACAAAGCTGAGTAAATCATTTCACTCATACAGCAAAAACCACAAATCTCCAGAAGGTTTATACACACAGACTAAAATCACAGTATCTGCTTTCTTTATATAATTAGCAGAGGTGGGAAGTAGTGAAGTACAAAATACTTTGTTACTGTACTTAAGTAGATTTTTCTACTATCAGTACTTTACTTCACTGCTTATTTTTCTGACAACTTTTTACTTTCACTTATTTTTATTAATTAGGCGTGTAGCGGTACACGTATTCGTACAGTATTCGTACGTTTTTCAGTAAGTAGACTTTATGTGCGGAACAATCAGAGTTCTCTCAGGAAAGTTTGTTTTGTTTTCTGCAACTCGAAATCGCATTCCAGGTTGCTTCGTTACGCAATAGAAGAAAAGACGATTTACGCTTCTTAATTTAAGTAATTTTCTTCAAATAAATGTTACATATACAAACTAGAGTCTTTTTATCGACATGGAACGCATTATCCTATTTTACATTAATTTATACGGGAAAAATTGTTTCGCATTACGAGTAAGATTCTGGAACAAATTCTGCTCGTTATGGCGAGATGCCACTGTATTAATATATTAACATGATATGAGGTCCAGTTACCAGCGTGACACCAAAACTTGTAGTTGCAAAGCCTGATTTTTTACATTTAGCCCAAACTTCTTTACTTTAACTTGTGAAAAGGTTTAATCAGTACAATGTGTGTACTTTTGCCATATAGCTTTTTTTTTAAAGAAATAAATTAAGAAAGAATTATGTAGTCATCAGATGACCTACACGTTTAAGTTGACGATCTGGAAGATTTTAGATTATGCAGTTGTTATATATATTATAAAAAAAAAAAAAAAAAATTGGGGCGCAGCCAAGAAATCAGCAAAAAAAAATAAATAAATAAATAAAAAGAAAATTAAGCTAAAGCCCTAGGAACCATATCCAAAATTAAATACGACTTGTTTCTGCACAACCACTTGTAAGCAAACACAAATCAACATACAACCTGATTTCATTCGCATAAAGGAGCCGATTCCCTGATAATTGAAAATGTGTTCATTTCAAACTTCAAGTTTTGGAGCAAACAAGCCAAAATGCATTCAGCATCCAAGTGTTTCAGAGTCGACCAATAGATATTGATCTTCGTATTGAATTTAATCAGCGATTGAGACCAGTGCTTACTGAAATATATAGTGAGTGACAGATTTTGCATTGTATATCGCAAACAGGTTTTAGAATAGACAATGATTTTCTTCTATATTTTCTTCAAAGCAAACGCTCTAGAGTCTGGATTTCTCCAAAAACACAACCGTTCCTATTGCGTGTTTGCCATTTGTTGCACTTCTTCATCCAAACGGAAGGTCTTTTTTACCCAGTGCCTCCCCAAAAACAGGATGTTGCTGATTGCTGATGACTCATGTAAAATTACAGCTTTGTAGATTCTGTTTCCCAAATTTCTCTCACGATTTTAAGGTTTTCTTTTGGCTCAGAGTTTTCTGTGCAAAAAAGACAGTACAGAAACGCATGATCACATGACGTATTGTCGGTGGTTGGGACATATTTTAAACATATATCTTAAAATAAAGAATAAAAAAAAATATATAATAATATATGTAGATAGTTGATTGCTGTAACTATTGGCAATCTGCAAAAATACACAGTGTATCCGGCTACCGGTTGGCTGTCATTAGAGAGCGCCCTCTAGAGGTGAATCACTGACGCCATGTGCAATTTCGATCCAACAGAGCTATCGGTCAACCTCTGCTGCATACCAATAAAACGTCTATAAAATGTGACACGTTAGAATGATTAATGCCACCCGCCAATTTTAAATCCATAAAATACAGCGATTCCATACCATAACGGCAGATTTAAAATATAAAACCTTTGTACCTGCACCTAAAACTAATCTAAGAAACAGATGAATGTAGCTGAAGATGGAAAAAGAAAATGCAACCGTGACGAGCTTTCATGCAGAAATTCCAAAAGTACCTGCAAACAGATGACTTTGTCCCCAGGCCGAGCGTGGCTGTCGTTAGAGTAATCCCCATCCTTCCTGATCTGTTGTCGGCCACGCGTTTTGCCCTGAGTAACTGGATTAATGGCCTCTAAATGGGATGGGTTGGGAAGCATCGTCACGTGCAGAGGGTGTTCAGCGCCCACTTCCAAATCCACAGAGGAGGTGAGGTGAGAGAGGACATCTCCGATGGCGGGCGAGTTCTCGGGAAATTCGCTGAGGCCTCTCATTTTACGAAACATCAACTGGATTTTAAAAGAAAGAAAGAAATCTGAATGGGATGATGTGGAAAGTTACCAGAGTCATGTATTATTGACCAAAAGGTCCCCAAAACACATTTATTTATTATTCTATTTAAAAAAAAAAAAAATGTCTGTGATTATAATCCAAAACACATTATCTATCTATCTATCTATCTATCTATCCATCCATCCATCCATCCATCCATCCATCCCCAAATAGTGCATACATTTCTTCAAATTACTTTTCCATTCCTTATGATCTGTGCTTTGAAGAAAAATTGAAATAAGGAAGGATGGGCTTTAGTGCTGATCACCATCCCGGAGACGATCAGAGCAGCTGTGTCTGACATGCCTTCTCTGCTATGTGTATCACTGTAGCCGACCGCCCTTTCTTTTACTCTGTGCACAACATCACTGCTAATTATAGAAGCCAACTAAATAAAGACCAACTAAATTAGTCCTTTTACAATTTGCACAAATAAACCAAGTGTTCATACATTTAAGGCATCCATGTCATTTAAATTTGTGTCTTACATTTAAATTCAATGTAGAAATAATTAAAATGTAAAATAGTACACACACACACACTCACAAAAGTGAGTGCACCCCTCACATTACAACAACCATTGCAGTGTACCTTCGTAAGGGACAAAAACTATAGGGACACTATACAAATTCAACTTGGATATATTTAGGTCAATGGGCAGCTTTTATAGCAGTATAGATTTATTGTCCTCTGAGAATAACCCCCAGTGAGTACACCCTAAATGCACATGTCATAACTGTGTCCAAAGTGTCAACATTTTTCAATATTCCTTGATCCTCCTGGGCATGGAATTCCCCAATGACATCATGAATCTGCTGGATGTCAGACACATGGATGCCCCCACAGGTGCTACCCCCACAGGCATACTTGGCCACTCAATGACCTTTACCAAGCGCAGTTGTCATCTTTTGGGTGTCTTTGAGGTCATGTTGGAAAACTGCTTTTAATCCAGTGGTCAGTATGAGAGAATTGTACTCAAAACACCAAATTGTACCTGATCTTATAGAAGATACACAAATTTGTATGGTCCTGTCAAGCAGACAAAAAAAACATGAACATGATGAATAGGACATGCGGCTTTCCAGGGTTAAGCGACATATAGCTGTTACTTAGGGTGTACTCACTTTTGTTGCCAGTTATTTAGACCAGTAATCCCCAATCCCCGGGCTGCGGACCGACACCGGTCTGTGGGTCAATTGGTACCGGGCCGCACAGAAATACATAACTTACATTTTTTCTGTTTTCTGGACGATGTTTTATTTTGGAAAATTACTCTCCGCCACTAAACTCTCTAAACTCACTCTTGCTGCATGTCATGATGCCTCGGTCACATGTCTTACCTCCATCCTCTACCTTCTTAAAGGGGCTGCTCCGCCGCTAACACATAATACATTACCGCTAAATTGAAACCCCCAAGCGAGCAAAATGAACAAAAAACACAGTGGATTCAAGTTTATTATTATATTTCGAAAATACCAGTTTTGATGCCGGCCGTATCATTTTATTTTGTTGTATTTATCCACCACACCTTAAGACCGGTCTGTGAAAATATTGCCTGACATTAAACCGGTCCGTGGCGCATAAAAAGGTTGGGGACCACCGATTTTGACAATAACGGATATATTTTAGAGTAGTCAATGTGCAGCTTGTATAGCAGTACAGATCTACTGTCCTCTGAAAAATAACTCAACATACAGCCAAGTATCATTTCTGTAGTATTGTCCCGTGAGAAGATATTAAAACAGTTGCTGAAATGTGAGGGGTGCACTCATTTTTGAGAGATACTGTATACATCGGTTTGACATTACATGAGTATGCCAACTCATAATCTGGATTTTCAATTCACACTGAAAAAATACTCGCGAATAATTCGTTTGTTTTCTAGATGCTGTTTTGCAATCGTGTTAGAAAATTTAGCTTCATCATGCCAAGGCAAGATCACAAAGATCGAATATAGAAACATTGCAATACAGCTCCAATTTGGGTTAATTATCAATTTATGGAATGAATCAGTAGAAGATATATGAAGGATTTCAAACTTAACATTAACCGGAGCACTGAAAAAAAACGTTCACAGGAAATACAGTGAAGAGATTTTCCTCAGGAAGTAATCATAACCATTTAGTTGAATGAAAAAATGTGTTCCATCAGGTTTTCCGCCATTTCTTAAGGTTTACTAACATGTTACTACGTGTAGTCTCGCTGTATCTTATTCCTTGTTCCTCAAGGTTGGATAAAACCTGGCTCATGCAGGAATAGCGGAAAATGTGGCGGCAGGCTGTTCCCAAAATACCGCTATGCTCCTAAAGGAAGCGCAACATATTTCACCCGTTACACCGTGTAACAGACACTGTCTTTCACTGAAGCCTGTGTAAAGTTCATTAGTTTCAGTGTAGACACAGTGCGGCTTATTTATGTTCAAAATAAAAATCTTTGTAAAATTTAGTGGGTGCGGCTTTTATTTGGGTGCGCTTAATAGTCCGGAAATTACGGTAATTACATTGTGGTTGGCTAATCCTTCCACAAAATTATTTTTTTTTTTTTTTACTAACCTCTGGTGGGAAGTGCAAAAGTCCGGTAAGCAAGTTGAGGCGTCCGCGGTGAGGCATTCCCATGACCACGTCCGTTACGCCACTCTTCGCAGCCGAACGGAAAAGCTCAGAGAAAAATCCCATCATGCTCTCTGCTCCCTCTCCGCCATACCGCTTCACTGTTGCAAACTTAGTGCCTAGAAAGTGGTCGAATTCCTATAAATCATAAAACAAACAAACGAGATTAGATCAAATTTTTAAAAATCTTTGAGAAACGACTTTCCAAATACGATCGATTCCTAAAATAAAACCAAACGTAACAACATGAGAAAGGTCAGATATTAGAATGCAGGAATATCCCAAATAAAAAAAAAAAAAAAAAAAAAACACCTCCATAGCCATGGAAAATATTGATTTCTGATTGGCTGGATGGTGTTAAAACAGACCTGGACAGACATGTACCTGACTGATACTGTGATGTTCTTTATTGCTGCCTCCTCCTTGTTTAAGCAAACGCTGCCTTGTGTTTTCGTTTGTTTACATCCCTACGTTAGACTGGCTTTAGCAATTTACGTGTAAAGTTTAAGTCATCTTAGGAGCTCACAGAACTGCTACAATGCGAGACCAACGTTTGTGCGTGACACGTTGGCATTTCATATTCTTATAAAATCATAAAATAACTTTTCTTTAGGTACCACTTTATTCATGTCAGATTCAGAGCGGATCCTGAACCAATCCTGGGAACACGTTACACAAAGCAGAATACACTTCGTTTGGGATGCCAGTGCATCACAACGCATTATGCTCACACATTTTAACATAAAGGGGCAATTTTCTGTGTGGACAATCCACCTACTGTCAGGTTAATACAGTATAAAACCACACAACCTCACGCCAGACTCACACAGTATTGATTTAAATGATACAATCTCCCCCTAAGGGCTGAGAGTCACCTGAAAATGGCATTACTGATTATAATAATGATGATATGTCTGTGTACTTCTAAAATTATTCATGAGGCCAAAACACAAGTCGTGCAACGTAAAGACAAGCGTGACTGTCTGGATCCCTACAGTGAAACAGAACACCACACAGCTACGCAGGTTCACTCCAGAGAGTCTAAAAACCTGGATTGCACAAACAGTACAGTGCATGTACATTGGTTTTTCACTTATCGGAGGTCGTAGCTCAGTGGTTAAGGCATTAGACTTTGGATTGGAAGGTCAACCTTACCACCACCAAGCTGGACCCTTGAGCAAGGGGTCACTCTGGGTAAGGGCAACCGCGGAAAAGCCATAAATGTAAATTTCACCCCTTGGCTTTCAGTGGTGTCCTGCCTGCATCAATTCACATCTTAATACCAACATTATGCCACCACCAATATTAACCAAATGAACACAATTCAACAAGTCTCCTTTCACTGTAGCCACAGCTGCAGCTCCCACATACATCTCTAGAAGAAGCATCAATATTAACCTCATAAAATGACCCTGGGTTTTCTGTGTATTAATTACTGTAGTATTGGAGATTTGAAACTAAGGCAAATGGTGTGTTTTTGTGCAAATTCTACAGGAAAGAAAACGCAAAAGTGTAAATGGTTAAAGAAAAAACACTGTAAACACTGTTCTGAACTGTTTTGGCCGATCAAATGTAACTGCAATGGAAACCGGCACTCCTACAGGCTGCACACCTGAGAGAAAAGCTACAAAATAAAGAGAACAGACTACTGGGAATAATTCAATATATTTTCATAAACAGAAAATATATTCAAATGTAAGTCATGGGTTTTGGTAATTTCACAGAGAGGTCTGATCCCTGATCAGGACATGTGAATAAATCTAAAAGGAAAGCAATATATAAATACTAGATTATGTTATAATATATATACCTTTATCAATTTAATATAAATTATATAATTGTATATTAAAATGAAAATATAAATAAATTAGAGATAATAAACACATATACTTAAACACATACGTATATATATATATATATATATATATATATATATATATATATATATATATATATATATATATATATATATAAAACACACACACACACACACACACACACATACATACATATACACACACAGCATTTAGCAGACGCAGCATTTAGCGCACACACACACACACACACACACACACACACACACAGAGATAGATATACAGATAGAGATAGACAGATAGATAGATAGATAGATAGATAGATAGATAGATAGATAGATAGATAGATAGATGTTACTAGATAAACAGTTAGTAGCAATGTTACTCGATAGATAGATAGATAGATAGATAGATAGATAGATAGATAGATAGATAGATAGATAGATAGATAGATAGACAGACAGACTTTTTTTTCTTCACTTTAATGAATCCTGCTCTCCCGGCTCATGTACCTGTGACTCCAGCATGAGTTTCGCCAGCTCCTTCCTCTCTTCAGCAGTAAAGCTCTCCTTCTTCAGCTCCTCAAATCGATCCGTGAGCCAAACGCTCTCCTCCAGACTCTGCAGCTGACTGGTCTCCACAGAGATCCTACCACAATAGGTGGTCTCCAAGTACAAAACCACCTCCTCGGTTCGGGCCTCGGCTTTCCCGAAGTGCCTCAAACCTGCCCGAGGAAACCAGAATAATGCAATGTAGAAAGGATTTTATTAAATTTTTTTATGTAAATTTTTGAAAAACAGTGTGTACCGGATGTCCTGAGGGTTCCTGGGAGGCTGCCATCGAGGAGGCTGATCTCTGGCACTTTGTCCATAAGAGGTGCATTGGGCATTAAAGGGTTAATTCTAGCAGCTTTGTGCCCATGTGTGCGATAGGCCTCAACCAAGCGAGCCAGGCCATGGTCTGGATACACAAAATACAGATTTAGTTACATGTTTTATGTACAGCTTCGAGAAAATCCTGACAATGACGTCCATATGGGGATAAAAAGTAGATGGAATGAATGAAGACGTTGTTAAAGTATGCTGAAATAAGTAGAACAGTTACCTTTAGAAAATTTTATATTAAACCTAAAACACACACACACACACACACACTCCCCAAATGGAATAGAACAAATGCAAATTTTTTAATTTATTTAATCAATTAAATTTGTGCCAATTGAATCTATTACTCAATTGAATGAAAGTGTATTTTACTTGAATAAAATATTATATATTATTTATCATTTTTATTTGTGTATTGTTTTGAGAATGTAAACTGTTGATGTTTCCCAAATGTTAATGAGAATAAATTGCGTTATATATAATTAAAAATAATAATAAAAACGACAATCAATTTGATGTTTTGCATTTCTTCCCCCTAATCGTACCGAAACCGTGTACAGAACCGTGACCTAAAAATCGCGGTACGTACCGGGCCGTGTACCGTTACACCCCTAATGTACTGAAGCTACAACAGGATAATAGAGGATAAAATAGGATAAATTCCAGTATATAAGTAACTGAATATCTAACCTAAGATGTTTATGCAAACAGTAGATGGTGTTAAGTGTGTAGACCAGTGCATTAGGAGCCACACTGACCTTGACTGAGAGAGAAGTGTGTGTTCAGCAGCGCCTGAAGCTCTGAGTCCGGCTCCTCCGAGCTTCCTTTCCGGGGCCTGTAACCAAAAACACCCCTCTCCGTGTGGTAGGAAGCGACTAATTTCACCCTCGACTGGATCAACGAATATCTACTAATTCTGTGCAAACTCTTCAGCATAACCCCGGCAGACATTTTGACACGGAGTCAAAATGCTCTTAATGGAAACGACAGTAAACCGGCTGTGGTCTGTGCACGCTATAGGAAGCGGCCATGAGCAGGTACAAGGGGGCGGCGACAGACTCCTCGCTTCCCATTGGCTGAACAGAGAGGTCGACTGTGCTGACTCGATGCTGATTGGTCCATACATTCCCCTCTGTCTGTGATGATCTATACGTCAGTGTTCTTCTTTACTAATTAAGCATCTAGGAACATGCAAATGAATATCAGAGCCAAATTGTATAAGAGGTTTGTGTAGGTTTTAGGTTTAATATTGTACTTCACTTGGAATAAGTGGTTTGGCCCAAACCTGCTCCTGCATGACCATACAAGGCTGGTGTACTAAAGTTGGTGTGGAGGAACTTGGGCCATGTGGAAGAACTTGGGTGGCTCAAAATCCTGACCTCAACCCACTAATTGGAAACGCAGACTACCCATCTGATAATAAAGAAGAAGAAGAAAAAGAAGAAGAGGATGAGGATGACAGATGGGATAGTCAAGTGGACCACATGTTTTTTCAGCCAACTGGAAGCTTAAAAAATTTGGTGTACAAGATTTTTAACTTATATATAACTTGTATATATACACACACACACACACACACACACACATATATATATATATATATATATATATATATATATATATATATATATATATGTATATATGTATGTATTATATATTATTATTATATATACATGTATATGTATTATATGTATGTATGTATATATATATATATATATATATATATATATATATATATATATAAATAGAGGACATTTAATTAGTTACTTGATGTTAACGAATTACTTGATGTGATGTCGTGCAAATTTTAATGTTTTATTAATATTTAAATAATCTGATAAATAAGTGTTCTAAATCACATATTAAAAGGTTGATTGAGATACTATGTTAATCCTTTTCAGCAATTGTATTGAGAAAAATCTTTGGTTGAAAAAAGTATATATATATATTGATATAATGATATGTTGAACAATTCTTTATTTAATTTGGTCACCCTAAATAATTGATAGATAGCAAATATAGCATTGCTTTTATTCTTAAACTTTTTGAAAAATTCTCCTACTTCTGCTTTCCTTCTAGCCACCAATCATAGTTGAACTTTAGACTGAAGGTACAGTTAAACATTACTCCTCCCACCAGTTGCACAATGTTCGCTCTAATTTTGGACAGTACTACAACTGAAGCAATGTCAGTTCACATATTTAGCAATAGATCACTGCACTGGAGATGCAATAAATGTTTTATTCTTATTCACAGCTCATTACTCCGTGTTAAATCTCCACTTTGTTAAGCATTACATGGTCAGATGTTGTAAAATAGCATAGTAGTAGAAAAAATATTTAGTGGTACATTTAGTACATACATACATACAGCAGGAAAGGTCAGGTTTCAGGTCACATGACCTTTCCTGCTATATGTGGTTCTTTTCCAAACTGTTACCACAAATTTAAAATGAATCTAGTCTTAATTAAGGTCGTAATTAAATTAGTCTTCATTGGACCAAACTCAAATCTCTGAAAATGTCAATTCTCCCAGTGGTAAGCTAGATGTTTTTGATGTTGTTTCACCAAGGACTTTTGAAATTATTCACTGATCTTTAAAAAAATATAGATGTTTGGCCTCAAACCTGCTGCACCATACATGAAGAAGTGGATTTATTTTACAAATACAATGTGGACAATGTTTCATGAAATGGTGCTTCCGAATAAACTTTTCCCTGGAAACAAAGACCTGTAAAGCTTGTGGTGATCATTAATCAAGTGCTTCAAATAGTATGTCATGCCATCTGTTATAACTGGGTATTCAATACAATTAAACAATATTCACAATCTGAATCAATAGGATGAGCATGTTCCAGTAACTGTTACTTCTTTCCACTATATCACCAAAAATAAGCGGAGCATTTCTCACAAGACATCAAAACTCTTCTTCTTCTTTCGGTTTCTCCCATTAGGGGTCGCCACAGCGGATCATCCGTCTCCATTCCCCCCTGTCCTCTACATCTGCCTCTTTCACACCAACTACTTGCATGTCTTCCCTCACCACATCCATAAACCTCCTCCTTGGACTTCCTCTTTTTCTCCTTCCTGGTGGCTCCATCCTCGGCATTCTTCTACCGATATACCCCATGTCCCTCCTCTGCACACCATCTTAATTTCGCCTCCCTCACCTTGTCTCCAAAACTCCAAAAAAAAAAAAAAAAAGCTCCACTTCCTGTCTTTTACTTAATGCCACTGTCTCTAAACCATACTAGCATTTAATCCAAGATCCTTGCTCACATCCATTTTCACCCCACTTGGTCTGTTTTTTCTCTCAGTATAATTGAAACATAGGATCCTCTGTGGCAATGCTTCCAAAGACAGATACGTCTGGTAAACAAGGTATTGAAATACATGTTTCAGTTCATACTGCACTACACCAATCAAGCAAATCGCATTATGTCAACTGCATAGTTATTAGAATTGTGGAAAGATGCAATGTATTGAGCAAGAATGTCTTTTTGACCCCAAATGTTAAATCCAACTTTGGAGTTTTCTACAGAGATGCACAATGCTGTGTATAGATTTCTTTTGTATGAAAAATCATGCCAGGGTCATCTTCAGTGAAGATAGATTGTACCTCATCTTTACTCTACAGCAATATGTACCACTAAAGGACCCAACAAAACCAGTCCATGTAAACCCAGCAAAGGCACTTCAATTCCTTGTGCTTCAAGTGTATTAAAATGATCAATTAGAGGCCTTAGTGTATCATCAAATCCATATTTCTTCATGTCTTTGAGTCTGAATGACTGAAATACAGCTGTTAACTGCCTCTTTTACTTGACAATGAATGTCCTTTACAAGTTCCTCAATGGATTCTATTATTGCTTGAACTGTGCTTTCACCAACACCATGCGCTTGTAGCTGTGCTACAACAGAATAACACATATTTACCACGTGATGATTCTCAACAGACTGTTGGGCGGCAAATGGGGTGTCTATACAGACTGCTTGAGAAGATGAGGGCTCATCAGCTTCATTATGAATGTCCACATTGACAACAGTATTCATTCAAAAAAATTTCCTGTGGAAATTATTAAGGTGTTTCTTGAAAACTGAAAACGTGCAACACCGCAGCTGTCCACATTGCAAACGTAAAATTGTATTTTTCAAGGATATAAACCATGATGTAGCCTTAACTGCTGACTAAGCATATTTATAACCTCAAGTGTTGCTCTGAGCTCCATGACTCTGGGATTTTCTTTGGCACTTCCATCGCAGATGTTGAACACCGTGGTTTGAGTAAATGTGTATAAGTTTTAGATGGATTTGGGGTAGTTGACACTGAAGATGAAGTGTGCTCTGAAGAGCTCATCAAAAGCTGCCACTGATGTTTGCGCTTTGCAAGGAATGGGCTCGTGATCAAGGATGACATAGAACCTTTGGATGTTGTTCCTCTGCCCACCAACACACAGGATAAAGGGCTGTCCTGCACACCTGCATAGAAGGTTTCAACACTGGTTCCAATCTGTAACAAAACAAAGAAATATCTTAAGAAAAAGTGCTTAGCACTACTTAACAACTTTTGTTTTATGAAGCAAGGGTGTCAAAATAATAACGATAAAAAAATTGCATACCCGCAGATGTCTTACAACATGGTCAAAGGCTTGATATGAGATCATTTTGGCACTCTTCTTGTGGCCTTTGGAGGTAGATGGAAGCATGTGAACCAGCAGTACAATACTTGACTGGTCACTGTCCCATCCTAGAAGCAAAGTAGGAGACAAATCATAACTTTTTACATCTGAATTAAACATAGAAAAGAAAATATTGAGCAAAGCTTACCTGTCCCATCAGAGTTTTGCTCTGCACACAAGAGCTCTTCAACATGCTCAGGAAGTCAGGTTCTTGCAGGATCCTGGGTTTAAAATAAGTGGGCTATTTTGCCAAAAGTCTGCCAGACACCTCCTCTCCAAACATCATGGTGAAGTCTTGTTCAATCTGCAGGAGAACACAATCATTTCAGTCTCATACAAATTGAAGTGAATACCTTAAGCAACCATTCACTTGAAAAAACGTGTCTTACCAAACCAGGGTTGTCAAGGAATCATGGGAACACATTCAAGTCTATTGACGACTGTTGCTGATCCTGAACCAGTGACTGACGATATTGAAATGTGGCCCTCATCTTCTCTTTGATAATCGATCAGTTGAATGCTTCATAAAGGATATCGTCCATGACCATCCTCTCCAAGCAGTTGCATGTCAGTCAGAAGAAACTCACTTTACTATCTTGATCGGTTGCGCCGGTAGAGAGTTTCCGGCACGGAAGCAAAATGTTGCACTGGATGGTCTTTAGCCTCCAGGCCAAATAGCCACATCCAATCTGTGGATCATAGAAGTGTTCTTGTAAATTTTAAAGAGAAAAATCTAATAAGTTAAGTTGTACTTCTTCCAAAAAATGTAATATGAGCCAGCCACTAGTGTAAAAACGTACATATCCATTGTCTGAATATGGATCTCTGCGGCTGGGAAATACAGAGACGATGCCAAGATTATATTTCACATGAACAATAGTTGGCAGGATCCTCCTTTAAAGTAGAAATTAATATTTGTATTATTTTTAAACCTCTGAAATGCACACAGATTTGTGTAATTGGCAGTGTAAGTTTAATTCATGATTTTATATCTGAATGTTTTGCTTCTTTTCCTTAGTTTTTGCTATCATCCCTACACTGGGTACCTGTTTCGATTACAAACTATTGCTACTTACCTACAAAGCCCTCAATGGTTTAGCCCCCAGGTATCTCTTGTTACATGCTACAATCCATCATGCTCCTTGAGAGCCCAAAATTATGGACTTCTGGTAGTTCCTAGAATATCAAAGTCCACTAAAGGCGGTAAAAGATTCTTACATTTAGCTCCTAAACTTTGGAATAGTCTTCCTGACAGTGTTCAGGGCTCAAACACACTCTCCCAGTTGTTAATATCATGAACAGCAGCTATGCTAATTCCTCTCCACTGCTTCTCTTTATTTACCAATCTCGAGTCATCCTGAGGTTGCACCAGCTCAGGTTGTGTTCTACCTCATGAAGATTTTGGACCTTTAAAGAAGTAGATGAAGAGCCCACAAACATCCCGAACCATCTAGAGACGTACCAGCACCATATGGATCCCACTTCATGTAAAGTTTGGACATTGGACCTTTTAATGTTTAAAGGCATGGAGAAGCTGGTGTTGGATCTATGATGATCTCAAATGTTAAGCTATTTTATAAGTCGCTCAGAAGCTCCTGGTTCCATAACGTCAACTGACTGTATAAGACTGTAGAAAGGACATTACTCATAATCTCACACTCTGGTGCTCATGGTGGCTCTCTGACCCTCTGGTGTTTCGTATTTTTTAAAATTTATAATCACAATCTTGATATCAGCCAAATGAGGATGGGTTTCCCTTTTAAATCTGGTTCCTCTCAAGGTTTCTTCCTCACAACATCTAAGGGAGTTTTTTCTTTACCCCAGGCTGCTCATCAGGGATAAATACACTTAATTCACTCTAATTCTGTAAAGCTGCTTTAAGACAATGTCTATTGTGAAAAGTGCTATAGAAATAAAACTGACTTGATTTGAGGTAGATTTTGCAAGTTACAAGGTTTTTTTTTTATGTTTTAGCCCTTTAACATTCCTTTTTGTAATAAGATTCCTAAGTAGTAAGATTGCTTTTACTGTTATGCCTCATAATCAGTCTTTAAAAAAATATTTACCTACCAATATTTATAACTACCAATGTGAACACTGAAGTCTTACCCATGAACCTCAATCATGTCAGCCACAAGAAGGTTTACCATCTGTCTCCGTGTTCTATCTGTCAATGTCTTTGTTTTGTCATAATACTCCAAAATATTTAGAGTGGAGAGCATCTCTAACCATCTACAAGAATCGGAAATTTGTGGTTAGCCTTTTCAACAATAAAACCACAACCGATCTGAACAAGATCTTAATGTCTGGAATTCAATAACTCATATCATCCATAACAAAAGCGGTGGTTGCACACATTTTTGTTGATTCCCATTCAGCATGGGTTCTTTTTCCTCTATTTGTCTTAATAATTACTTTTGCATCTGATGAATCAGAGGATTTTAGAAAAGTGGATAAGTTCTCTGACACAGATGAGGATGAAATGTCTGTAACAGTTTAATGAAATAAATACCTGCACAATGACAAAATAAATTGTCCTATATGATCCTATCAAGATCAAGTATTAATAGATCTTATCCATTGATTGTTCAGTAGACAAATGCTCCTCAAACACATCTGCGTGCACTTCTGTCCCTGATTCATATGTCAAGCCCAGCTCTGTTTGAAGTGAAAGACCTAGCTTTTCTATGGCTGAGAAAATAAACATTTCTCAGTTTTCCTCGTTTAATGTTCTTCTTTTTCTTGTTTAAAGTTTTCCTTGTTTAAGTTTTCTTTGTTCAATGTTCCCATTATTAGCTCCACAACATCTTCTCTTTACTACTAAACCCCCCTGCCACACCTGCTCCATCCTCCCTGACTGCTGATGACTTTGCCTTCTATGATGAGAAGATTAAGGAAATCTGCCAGACCTTCACTTTCTCCCCAACAATGACTACACAACACAGCCAGAAATAACTCCTTCACTGTCAAGCTTCTCAATCTTAACAGAAGATGAGATACTGCAAGTTATCCAATCTTGCAATCCCACCACCTGCTCTCTGAATCTAATTACTTCAACTACGCTTCAGACCATCCCACAAGATCTCCTGCCCTTCAATCATCAACGGGTCCTTGACATCTGGCTATGTACCTTCAAGCAAGCAAGGGTAATTCCTCTTTTCTTTCTAAATCTCTGGAACACACTGTTATTAACCAACTGTCTGTCTATCTCTCACAGAACAAACTCCATGATCCAAACCAGCCTGGTTTCAAAGCGGCACATTCCACAGAGATAGCCCTTTTGGCTGTTTCTGAGAAACTCCATGCTGCTTGATCAGCCAAGCTGTCATCTGCACTTATCTTCCTGGACCTTTCAGCAGCATTTGACACAGTCAACCAGAAGCCTATGTATCCATGGAACAGCACTGGAATTGTTTACTTCCTACCTGGAAGGTCACTCATACCAGGTAACATGGAGGGGATCCACATCTGCCTTGTGCAGACTCAAAACTGGTGTCTCACAAGGCTTGGTAATTGGTCCCCTCCTTTTCTCCCTCTATACCCACTTCATTGGTGAAATCATATCCTCGCATGGGTTTTCTTACCACTGCTATGCAGATGAACTCAACTCATCTTTTCTTTCCCTCCCTCAGATACCACAGCTTCCGCTTGGCTCTTGGCATGCTTGACAGACATATCTTCATGGATGAGTGCTCATCAATTAAAACTCAACCCCAACAAAACAGAACTGCTGGTCATTTCAGTTGATTCGTCTCCAGGTCAAGATTTCTGAATAACTCAGCCACTGCTCGCAACCTTGCGGTAACTATGGGCAATCTACTGTCCTTCTCCTCACATGTTACTAATGTGGCTCGTTCTTGTCGATTTCTTCTCTACAACATCTGAAGGATTCGACCATTTCTGTCCACACAGGCTGCCCAGGTGCTTGTTTAGTCTCTTGTCATTTTGAGACTGGACTACTTCAACTCTTTCCTGGCAGGTCTTCCTCTGAACGATATTCGTCCACTGCAAATGATCCAAAAACGCAGCTGCACGACTTGTGTTCAATCTGCCCAAGTTCTCCCACACCATCCCACTGCAGCGCTTCCTCCACTGGCTTCCAGTAGCTGCACGTATCAGATTCAAAACACTGATGCATGCCTTTAAGGCCAAAAATAGACCAGCACCATCTTACCTCAGAGACCTCTTCACACCTCGCACTGCACCACGCTGTCTGAGATCCTCCAGCACTGCTTGACTGGTACCACCTTCTCTCAGAATGATAGGTAAGTACACTTCAAGGCTCTTCTCTGTTCTGGTACAGAGGTGGGGGAATAAACGTCCCCTAGATGTCCATACAGCAGAGTCCCTGATTAACTTCAAGCGACGGCTGAAGACCTACCTCTTCCTAAAACACTTAAATTAGCACTTTCCAAGTTTTCTTTGTAGAAATCAAGAGTTATAGTCTGATTTATATTAAGTTTGTAATCTTGCGTACCAGTGTAGATTTATTCATTGCTAGAGACTAAAAAGCACTTTTGTACGTCGCTCTGGACAAGGGCGTATGCTAAATGTCACAAATGTAAATGTAAATTATTATTACTGTTTTCACAATGAGAGCAACACAATCTTTGTTGTACAATATAAACATATTGAATGGTAATTTTTGTCACTTTCACATACTTCTGACTTTCACTAAAATCTCACCATCACCAACATTTAGCAAAAAAACAAAGAAACATGAAAAGTCAACAATTTTATCTGAAATAATACAGAAAGATTTCAGCATCTCATTCTTAACTTTACAGTCTACAGCAGCCCAGTACACACACGCATCTCATAATCAGCATGCATAATAACAGTGCACCACTAAATCTTAACAATATTAAATCCATTTTAAACACTTTTAGTTAACATTTTTAGTAAATATGTGCAGGTGCAGTTTTTATTCAGAATTTCATTTTAATACACCGTTAGCAATGTTGTGATTGTGTGGCTAGCTTAAAACCCTGAAAATATATGGGTTTCTTGAGGCATTCATCAAGCAAATTGTGTGCATTAATTGGCAGTTCTGTGCAAAAACTGAAAACGTTATAAGTCCTTCAAAAACAAGCGGTGCTTGAAAACTCTACCGATCTTGTGCTGTAATTAGCTAGATTATTGCTAACTAGTTAGCCGGACTAGTCTTAGTTGAATAAACTTGCAACTTGCATTTTGCTACATAAAAAATGTAATTGAATAGACATATTGTCGTTACACGAGAATGCTTCTCACAGGAAGAAAAGAGAGTAACGTTGGGCTTCTCCCGTTTCTTTAGAAATACACAACACATATCTGTTAGAACAACTCTGGTCAGTGTTCATTTTGAATTCAGCACTGACCAGAGTTGTTCTGATTTGACACCCTGAATCAACACTTTTTAAGGAATAACTTTCAGGTAGTTGAAATGGAAAAAACATATCTTTTTAGCAAAGCCTACACATAACACACATCACATCATAACCTTGTGCTCCAGAACATCTGATCACATGCACATTATCAACTTGTGCTGTTAATATCATGAACAGCAGCTACTCTAATTCCTCTCCACTGCTTCTCTTTCTCTCCCCATCCTGAGGCTTCCTGAGGTTTGGCCAGCTCCAGTCACGCCCCACCTCATGAAGATTATGGACTTTAAAGAAGTAGATGCCAAACTCGCAAACATCCTGAACCATCGAGAGACGTACCAGTGCCAATTGGATCCCACTGCATGTTTGGAGTTTGACATTGGACCTCCTAAAGTGTTTAAAGGCTCTGGCATGGAGAAGCTGATGCTGTATCTGTGATGATCACAAGTGTTGAGCTCAGTAGCTCCTACTTTTATACCAAAGACTGTTGAAAGAACATTACGTATAATCTTATACTCCAGTACTCATGTTAGTTCTCACTCTCCAGTGTTCTGTATTGTTGAAAGATTTATGATCAAACTCTTGATGTCACCCAAATGAGGATGGGTTCCCTTTTGAGTCTGGTTCCTCTCAAGGTTTCTTCCTCATAACATCTAAGGGAGTTTTTCCTTGCCACAGTCGCCACTTGCTCATCAGGGATAAATGCACACCATTCACCTTGACTGTTGATTTCTGTAAAGCTGCTTTGAGACAATGTCTGTTGTAAAAAGCGCTATAGAAATAAACTTGACTTGACTTGACTTGAAATAACTAAACAAGTGTTGAAATGACGATGTATTTTCAACACACAACACTAACACTCAAAATGTAACACTTTTGAATTTGCTGTTTAGATCAATAAATTGTGGAGAGATAGGATTCTGGAGACTCCTTCCATAAATGTTAAATAAATGAGAAAAATGAGAAAATTGTGTATATGGTTTTAAATATTGTGGAGTGTAATTGTATAGAACAGAGATTATAGAGAACCTCACACAGATCTTCTGTCTGAGACTGACTGTGAACCTTGCTTTTGTTTTGCACCAAATACTTATTATGTAATATCCAACCTTCTTTACTGTCATAGAAACATTTAGTTTTAGTTATAATGTGTAATATTTGCAAAAAAAAAAAAAGAATGCAAAAGTCATAAAATGTATAAAAGTGGTATTTTAATAAAATAGTGCTAATTCTTTTAGCATGGTCATGTACAGTGTATATACAATATATTATAAAGCCAAAGGTTTGGGGACACCTAACTTTACATCACATTTATATTTGCTTGTTAAGTTTCCCATACCAGATGTACTCCCTTTTTTTGCTGTTATAACTTCCACTCCTCCGGAAAAGCACCTGGTGCAGTTGTTATAATAGAGTGTCAAAATTGTGTAAAGATTTCTTGACACTTTAATATTTATTGCAATGGTGAATGATTGCTTTATAGCCAGTGACTTTTGACATTACAAGAAAGCTTATGCTCCCTGTGCTATTAGGATACACTACTTGGAGGGAATAATGATTTTGTACCCAAAGAAGCTATTTGTGGGCCATTTTCCCAGGTCATCAGGGTGCCACGGTCATCAGCAGCTCAGAAATCACATAGTACTTCATTGTGTTTGTGTTAATGGCACACGGTGTTTCTTATTAAGAGACTCAAATTAACACCATAATAAGTGAACTGTATACACAAAAATAAAAAAAACCTGGTCGGGTTGCATTTCTGCACTCACTTATTTTTGGCCTGTATAGGTTTCATGTATGTATAATCTGGAAGGTTATGTAATGTACAGCATGAAAAAGAGGAAAAAGCATATTAAAGTGATTAATAGACGTGCCTCTATATGTATCTCAGATAGACAAACATTAAACCTATTAAAGAGCAGATTTGTACACCAATATGGTCTTTGTTTCTCCCACAACCATTCCGTTCGTCAATTATTTTTATTGTCCCCAGTTTTGACACTGAAGAGTGATTACCAGTAGCTAAGTCTGCTCTCAGCGGAGAATCTCCACACTAATACCAGGTGGTCCAAAACCAGTACAGACAATACACTAACATTAACTCATATGCCAGAATGAATAAAACTAACTTAATTTTTTGCTTCATGGTTTGGGAATGAAAGTCTATTGAAAGAACCACTGATTTTTTGCATCTTAGCACTAATTAAATCAGTACCATGGACAGCAACATAGCCAAACGCATGATCATCACACACATATGCACTTGTTGATCATCTTCTTAAAGATTTATTCCCAATTTTATGTTAAAATAACCTCAGCTCTTTTATGTACTGTCCACTAAATGTTGGTGTGGGTATTTATTCAATTCAATTCATTTTTATTTGTATAGCGCTTTTAACAATGAACATTGTCTCAAAGCAGCTTTACACAGATAATATGGTGATTAAAAGTGAATATGTTCTTTATAATTAAGTTTGTCTCTGATGAGCAAGCCGGTGGCGACTGTGGCAAGAAAAATCTCCCTGAGATGGCATAAGGAAGAAATCTTGAGAGGAACCAGACTCAAGAGGGAACCCATCCTCATCTGGGTTGCACCGAATGACCGTTTATAGCAGAACATTTATGTTAAATGGTGTTAGGTACTGATGTGTAATGACGACTGGTGTGAACCAGAACAATTTGTGTTTAAAGGGTTTCAATCAGGGTTTCAATTCCATGTCTTCATGGAACTCACTTTGTGCTTGGGGGCATGTCATGCTGGAAAAGGTTTTGGATTCTTAGGTGTAATGAAAGAAATCGTAATACTGCATCATACAGTCCACTTTGTGTTTCTTTACAATTGTGTATTGTCTATGTGGTAACAGCTCGAGGAAAAAAAACACACATAGGTATGATGGACAGAGACAATTTTTTGGCCAGAAGTCAAACATGAGAGTTCCTAAAAAAAAACTATTCAACCATAGCAGTAGTTTGGTTTTGGTCATTACAAGGTCCAAACTTAAATTGTAGTCCTTGTAGGGACATTTGATTTGGTCCTCAAGAAGATAAACACACGCAATTTACACAAAGCGGACTGTTCAGCAGACGAAGGATTTCTCTCTCCAGATTTCTCGCGTCTAGCCTCAAATCCTCGTTCACGTGACTCGCGGCGTTCGACCATGCCGAAGGCGCGTCGGTGCGTGCGTGCGTGCGTGCGCTGTGAACGCGTGAACGCGCCGATGTATTGTTTCACATCAACATTTTCATTATACGTGCTCTTAGGATGAGGAGCGGCTCCTAATCTACTCTCGTTATCGTCGGTGGCCGAGGTACCCCCCCTGCTCTCGCAAAGGAAGAGGAGCACCGCGGCTAACGACAAAGATGAAGGCGCGACGGCAGCGCTGCTCCGGTCACCTTGTGCCGATCCAGTGGGAGCGGGCAGCGATGCGCGGCGCCTGCGAGTAAACGCGCTCTTTGCGCCGCCTCCGTTTACCGAACAACACGGGGCACCACGGGAGAGGTTCTCATTCTCATTGTCAACATCGTCCAGTTAGAATCTGTTCCAGTTAAATTTGCACTTTAGACGCTTTAGTCTTTCTAAGGTTCGTGCGTTTTGTTTGCTTTGGAAAGCTCTGTAGATGCGTGTCTGGCATACGTACGAGCGGCGCTGGGCTGTTGGCATTTCCCCTCACTCCCAGTCCTATTTCCCTCTAGCCATGCCCGAGGTAGGTGGCAGATAATGCCCAGAACGTCGAGATGGGCCATCACGGCGACGAGAAGGACCGTGTTGTGATCAACGTGGGAGGCATCAAGCACCAGACATACCGTGGCACGCTGCGCACGCTGCCCGGCACGCGCCTTTCGTGGCTCGCCGAGCCCGACGCCGCGAGTCACTTCGACTACGACGCGACGGCGGGTGAGTTCTTCTTCGACCGGCACCCGGGCGTCTTCGCGCACATCCTTAACTACTACCGCACGGGCAAACTGCACTGTCCGGCGGATGTGTGCGGTCCGCTGTACGAGGAGGAGCTCGCCTTCTGGGGTATCGACGAGACAGACGTGGAGCCGTGCTGCTGGATGACCTACCGGCAGCACCGCGAGGCTGAGGAGGCGCTGGTCAGTTTCGGCGGTGGCGCGCTGCTCGAAGGCGGCGGCGGCAGCGGCGGCGGCGGCGGCGTCGCGCACGACGACACGGAGGCCGACGGCGGTACGCACGACGCGCCGGCCGAAGGGGACGAGGGGGCGGAAATGACGCGGCGGCTGGCGCACGGAGACTCGCCGGAGAGCCGCTCGGGACGCTGGAGCCGATGGCAGAAGAAGATGTGGGCGCTTTTCGAGGACCCGTATTCGTCCAAATACGCGCGGGTAAGTGAGGACCCAGGCTTGCTCAAGTGCACCTATTATTATTATTATTATTATTATTATTATTATTACTATTATTTATATTATTATTATTATTACGATTGTTGTTGTTGTTGTTGTTGTTGTTGTTATTATTATTATTATTATTATTATTATTATTATTATTATTATTATTAATATTCCAAACACATCAATATATTATATATATAACATGTATATATGCCAACTGAGAAATAAAAAAGCAGTGAAGGACACTACGTGTTCCTCAGAACATCACTAATGCTGTTGCTTAGGCAACTTCTCCAGCTCTCACTTTACCAGCCCACTGAATGACCTTGAAGCAGAAACCATCAATATTCCACCGTTTTGTGCCTACTGAAACCTGAAAAGACCTGGGTGACATCATGTACATATTAAAACACCATAATAATAACTCACGACTGAAAGGTCATCTTCCAATTTACTTCTCAACGAGTTCTTAATGAGCAATTCGGAGTAATTCCCTCCTGCTCGTTCTTGCCTACTGTCAGTCATGTCAGCATTCCTGTTTTCTATGTGCTGTAAAGACACTGCATTTTGCTTAAAACATTGTAAATATGTCCTGCGATGTTTATAATTGTGAAGACGAAACACATTCTTGCTTGTCACAGAGCCTGTGCATTTATTTTGATGTCCTATAAACTTCACCCATGAAGAATTACAAACACACACACACACACACACACACACACACACACACACACACACACAAAAGATAGGACTGGACCTATTCCAACCACTCTTCTTACTATTAACCCAGCAGCACTCTCACTATGTGGCCTGTAAGCTTCTAAATAGGTCTGAATGTGATCACAGCTTTCACACACATTTTGCCAGGTAGGTTAAAACAGGTCGGGTGAAATAGGTTTACTCTGACCTGAAGGTCTGGCACAGAAAGAGCACAAGATGGCAGGTTTCCAGACCCAAAAAATGAGCAGGCTCAATTCTGCATATAGTAAAGCCAGTGTGTGAGCAAAGAAACAAAGGCTTTTTGCATCTGCTCCTGAAAAAGCGCAAGGATGCTAAGCTGAAAGGAGATGTTTTATTAATTTGGCTGTGACCAGGGTTGTCCTGCTCCACTGCTGCGAGTCAGGCTGGACTGTATGTCTGCCATGGCTGAGAGCTGCTGGAGCTGCTGATCCCAGCGCCAAGAATGATGAAGTGCACAATCTAAAGCAACCACTAGTATTCTAATGATACTTCTGATTATGATTTATGACGTCTAGATATAATATGCATCCCTCATCAATGCAAAGCTTTAAATGTATTATTGTATTTTTCACAACACCGCTTACAATTCAGTGATATGGGAGTATAAGGGATGAGCTAGGAACGTCAGAGCTATCAAATGCACAATCATGCTGCTAACATGTTGCTTCTTTTCGTTGGAATCTGCTGTGGGCATCTGTATTATTGCTTTAGGGTCTTTTTTCAGCACAAAGGAACCGGACCGGGTGTGTTTTTCCCAAGCCAATTCAATTGTGTGCCAGTTATTTTTAGTCTCTCTCCATCAAACTGTAGATCTTAATTACATTATCACTTGACAACTCAATTACTTGCTGCAATCACCATCAGTGTATCTTTTTATCTCTACTTAAAGAATGGAAGCCTCAGAGGGACGCCTCCGGTGAGGTGTGAGACTCATTAGGGGCAATCAGGAGATCAGGGAAGAAAAAAAAATGGATTCAGGAGATCCCCTTAAGGCTGCAATGGTGACTGGTGCTATTGTAAATCCACTCAAACCTCTTCTGCCTCAGGCAGGAAGATCTAAGGGAATTATAGAACCTGAAAGAATTCCACCAAGGAACAGGGTATGATCTCCACACAGAGAAGAACCTGAGCTCAGGGTCAAATTGGGGACACTGGAACTGTAAGGCAGCATCGGTAAACCAAGGGTCAGTTTATAAGGTTTTGGTCCATGTTGTACTGATTGCATCAAGTAATTATGAGATTTTTTTACATGTAAGTCATTAGAGATGCCAATGAAGTGCACTGACTTCACAGAAATTTTAATGGAACTAGCTTGAGATGACGTTCTGCTTTGTGACATTGCACATTTTCAATTCAGAATATGTCATTATAAAATGGGTAAATTGTGGCCATATATTTGGGAATGCATTTGGTCAGTAATAGTACATAGATATGCTGTGCTATTCAAAGAATGCTCAGTTGGTTATAGATGCCTAACGTGCACCAAGAAAACATTATCCACACCATTATCCTGTTCTTCCACCACCAGCCTAAATGTTTTGTTCAGTTTAAGTTTATTTCTATAGCACTTTTTACAATGGACATTGTCTCAAAGCAGCTTTACAGAATTTAAGAATTAAGGTGAATGATGTGTATTTATCCCTGACGTGCAGCCTGGGGTGACTGTAGCAAGGAAAAACTCCCTTAGATGTTATGAGGAAGAAACCTTGAGAGGAACCAGACTCAAAAGAGGAACCCATCAAGATTGTGATTATTAATCCTTTCTACAGTCTTATACAGTCAGTTGAGGTTGTGGAACCAGGAGCAACTGAGCAACCTATAAAATAGTTCAACATTTGAGATCATCATAGATCCAACACCAGCTTCTCCATGCCGCAGCCTTTAAACATTCAAAGAGGTCCAATGTTCAAACTCTACAGTCTACATTGGATCCAGATGGCACTGGTACGTCTCTAGTTGGTTCAGGGTGTTTGCGGGCATCTACTTCTTTGAAGATTTATATTATCATGAGGTGGGACACGACTGGAGCTGGCACAACCTCAAGATGCCTCGGGCGAGAGAAAGAGAAAGAGAAGCGGTGAAGAGGAATAGTGTAGCTGCTGTTAATAATATTTACAAGCACAAGTTGATAATGTGCATGTGATCAGATGTACTGGAGCACCAGGTTATGATATGTGATATAAGTTATGTTTAGAACTCACTAAAAAGATACACTTTTTAACCTGCACTTTAACTGGGAAAGTGTGTCTGAGCCCCGAAACATTGACAGGAAGCCTGTTCCAAAGTTTAGGAGTTAAATGTAAGAATGTTCTACCGCCTTTAGTGGACTTTGCTATTCTAGTAACTACTAGAAGTCCAGAGTTTTGAAATCTCAAGGAGCGTGAAGGATTGTAGCATGTTATAAGACTGGAGAGATACATGGGAGCCGAACCATTCAGTAAGTAAGCCTTGTAACTAAGTAGCAAGTTTATAGTCGATTCAAAACTTAACAGGTAGCCAATGTATGGATGATACCATTGGAGTTATATGGTCATATTTTCTCGACCTTGTGAGAACTCTGGCTGCTGCATTCTGGACTAACTGTAGCTTGTTTATTATTGATGCAGGACACCCACCTAGCAATGCATTACAATAGTCCAGTCTGGAGGACATAAATGCATGGACAAGATTCTCTGCATGAGATATAGACCATATGTTTCTTAGCAATATTTCTAAACTGGAAGAAGCCTGTTTTTGATATGATTTTCAAAAGCTGCTGTCTAAAATAACTACCAGATCTTTTACTGTTAAACAAAGAGTTACAGTACAACCAGTTGAATTGCTGGAGCTTCTGTGTATTGGTTTCTGGGCCGATGAACTGTCTTATTAGAATTTAATAATAGAAAATTATGCGTCATCTAATCTTTAAATTCTTTAACACACTCATTTAACTGAGCTGAGATGTTTCGTCTGGTTTTGATGAGATATAGGGCTGGGTGTCATCGGCATGACAATGGAAACTAATACCATGCTAATCATTTGCAAATACTAATCACATTTCCCAAGGGAAGCATGTATACTGTGAAAAGCAGGGGTCCTAGAACTGAACCTTGGGGTACTCCATTATTTACTTGCATTAACCTGGATAGCTCTCCATTTAAATCTAAAAAATGGTAACAAAAGAAAGTTATGATCTATAGTGTTGAATGCAGCACTAAGATATAGCAAAAACTAGCAGAGAGATGTAGCCTTGGTCTGAAGCTAAAAACATGTAATTTGCGATTTTAACTAGCAGAGTGTCTGTGCTATGATAAGGCCTGAAACCTGACCGAAACCCTTCATAGATATTGTTTCGTTGTAAGAAGAAGCATAACTGGGCAGACAAAATATTTTCTAAAATCTTAGACATAAACTGATATCGGTTTGTAATTTGATAGTTTGTTTGGATCCAAATTGGGTTTCTTAATAAGGGGCTTAATAACTTAATAACTTTAGGGGTTTAGGGACATGACCCAAAGGTAGCGAGTTAATAATAATTTATATTGAGAAGAGGCTCACCAGCTGCATGTAATTCTTCTTTCAGTTGTTTAGTTGGAATGGGATCTAACAGACACTTTGATGATTTGGCTGGTGATAATATCATACAGTTCTTCCTGTCCTATACTTGTAAAGCAGTGTATTAGTAATTGTGGAGCTTTGGGTGAGACTGGATCATGAGATGCTGTCAGAGGTTGGACCTGTGTTTCTTATACTTAAATTTTTTTTTTAGTGAAGTAATTCATAAACTCCTCACTACTAAACTGTGATGGAATGCTCTATTCAGATATCTGATTTGTTGTTAATTCAGCCACTGTACTAAAAATGAACCTGGGATTGTTTTGGTTGTTTTCTATAAATTTAGCAGTGTTTAGTGCCAGTCTGTAGCTGAGCATACTGTCTTTGTCTCTGTCTGTTTCCTTCAATTTAGTTTTTCTCTATTTTCTTTTTAGATTACAGACTGCTCTCTTGACCTTTTTTAATCGAATAGGGGCAACGGTGTCTAATGTAAAGATAGTGTCTAGGTTGTTGGCCATTTAATCAAGATCATTGATCACAGATAGGGCAGGTATTTGTGAATCTGTCCTTAGTGGCTGAAACAATACTCCTACCAAGTCAAAAACATTAGTAGGTTTTCTTTGTTTTTCTTAAAAAGTACAACATTAAGAACCAGCACTTCAAATGATTTAAACCCGAATCCTAATCTTTGACTTACAATAAGAAGGACACTATAAATGGTTGCTTACCACCCCCATGACCAGTGTGATGGAGCTCATGCTTATAAACATATCATGACGGTGTGGACTCATTTAGACCCATGTAATCATTTAGTTTACTTATCATTCATCTTGAGTGCATCAGGATTATTTTCTATAATCTTATTTACAATGAGTGCTTTGGATGCAAGTGTTCTAATGTTTAGAAGTCCAAGCTTTAGAACTTTTTTGTGTTTGCTTATTTGACATTTTAACTTTAGAACTTTTTGGTGTTTGCTTATTTGACAGTTTTAACTGCAATAAGATTATTTGTGGATCTTGTGTATTTATTCCTTGATCTTACTACACGAAGAATAGACATGGTTTATAAAGTGTCCTTGTAACTATTTGGTTTGTTGTACAACTGCTATCATAATTGTGTCTTACATGATGTCTTACCAGTCAAATGCTATGCAGCATCCTGGAGATGTCGTCTGATAGGACTGCTGGTTTGGGGGGGTGCAGGACATCAGGACGGACATGACAAGCACATGGCAAGTTAAAGTAGGTTCACAGATTCCTCAGTCCATGGAGACTTGGATTCCTGTTCTTTGCTAACAGCAGTAGAACCTGAAGCACTCTCCTGTCTCAGCTTCTATGCCTCATAGTTGTGTTCTGAAATGCTTTTCTGTTCATCACAGTTGAAATTAGTTACTGCAGGCATCCTGTGAGCCGGAACGTGACCAGTCTGGCCGTTTTCCTCTAAGTTTTCCTGTCAATAAGCATGTCCAGCTGTTGGATTGCCACTGACAGCAAGCCTGGAATTTGATATGTCTGAAGGTTTTCTGATGTCAGCTTTTTTTTGTGACTGAAAGCGATATTCTAACTATTTGTAACACTTCAAGATATTTTTTCAAATGTAAATATAAATATAAAAATCCATTTGGACATGGTTGGGCTAGCTGTAAATGTTTGTGTTGAGAAGATGTTTGATTGAGCTGTAGGCTGAGTTTAGGCCTGTCCAGACTCTCTTTCTCAGTAATTATCCTCCCACATGTCATTTATTAGCCTGCCCTGCTGGTTTGTGTGTGAGGGTGTGTGTTTGTGTGTGCTGAGGGCATAAACAGTATTCAGCATTAACAGCACAAAGTCAGCCCAAGACCTACGCCCCGTTTTTCGAACATCACTGAACAAATGCAAGTTTTGATGACGCATGTGATGGTTACTCATCCTTGGGATTATGTTTTTTTTTTGACCTCAGGTGTGAACAGGACTAGCACACCTGGATTGGGTTTTCTGAGACTTTATAGTTGTTGTCTGGTGGGGCAAAAGTTTTAATAGTCTTTTGATCTATAGATCTTATTTTGCTTTTTACTGAGAGAAACCTCCTCCTGAGATTGGTTGGACTTCCTTCTTTTTAGTACAATGACAAGAAACAAAAAATTAAGCAGTTTTGGTTTTAAAAACAGTTATTTTTAAAGAAAACGACAGACATAACGCTTTGATACAGAATATTTTGATCTTCCAATGATAATAGCAATAGGTTTTGCACTGCAGGCAAATGTCACATCATATGCTCCACCCTCCACTAATGATCCGGGGCTCATCCACTTGCCCACTGCCACATACATATATACGCAATGTATAGTTTATACATTACGGTACTGTGAATTGCTCTGTTTGAACTGCAATTAGGTTACAGCAATTTGTAAAATAATTACCAAATTACAGTAAACTCTAATGGTTCCTGTGTCTTGGATACCACTGAGGACCAATAGAATGCTTTCACACAGTTTTACATTTTACATTACATTTATGCTATGTGTTCAGATGCCTTTATTTAGAGCGACTCACAGTTATCTCAGCTGAGCAATTAGAGGTTAAGGGCCTTGCTTAAGAACCCAGCAGCTTGGTGGTACAGGGATTTGATCCCATGACCTTCCGATCAGAAGTCCAATACAGTACCTTATCCACTGAGCTTGTAGGTGAGCACTTATAGATTACATGTTGGTATGTAATGAACACCAATGGGGACCATCAGAACGTCAGGTCCAGATTTCAGTAGGTTTCTGCAATGATTTGATGATAACTAGCATAACTAACAGCTGATGGATTGTAATAGAATTTGTAGTGGAAACCAATACAATGGCTTTTATTGGTTTTTCAATAGGTATATTAGGCCCATAAACAGCTTTTTGTGCGCCGTTCACCATTTTCACAACCAAGATGTGTATTAGTAATTACTAGGGTGGATAAAAGATTGCTGTTAGTGCTGTTGGAAAATGACAAGATGATCATTTAAAAGAAAAAAACAGTTATCCTATTGTATTTTATTCTATTATAACATTCCATGGTGCCCATCATCAACCAGGGAAGAACGTGTATAGAATAGCCTACTTGTCCCAATAAATTGACTTTGTTTATGCTGAAATGTACAGCAGTGAGCATTTTTTTTCTGTACTTGGATTCATGTATATTGGGTTTCCAAACTGTGAAATATGTACAGTAAAAACAATTCCAAACAAGTCAATATTTCGTTTCTAATAGTGAAAGAAAAAGCCCTACTCTCAGTTTCCTATTTTCATAATGAGAACGAAAGCACTGTACATGGATCGTCATTGTGTCTGTAGCAGAAATTAAGGTAAGCGGGTATGATTGCTTTCGTATTTCGCATCAGTCCATTGGTTGAGTATCTCGGAAACGCCTGAGCGACCGTGCTTTGTAATTCATCAGAGCACAGTGCATTATGGTAACACCTGGTGAGGTCAGTGCTGTGGCACAGCAGGCCAAAGAGCACAGAGAGCTATCACATGGCAGCCCAGACATGGATGATCAAATATTTCGTGTCTCACACTGAGATGAATTAGATTGTGAGGCAAGATTAGGTAAGGTGAGATCACTAAGTGCTTTTAAGACCACACACACACACACACACACACACACACACACACACACACACACACACATTTCAATGCAAGTCCAATTTTGATCTATTACATAACTCAAACACTCACACATGACTGAGCATTGCTTCAGGGGAGTCAAAACTTAAATGCTCAAATGTATATCCAAGCCAAAGATCGTTCTCATTGACTCCTGAGATTGAACGCTGGGCTCTGTTCATTCCCACTGTGATTAAGAGACTTTGTTCTTACGGAAATCAATTATTAAAAGCATTTATATGGTCTGTGTGGTTACTCCGCTATGCTGAGCTCCGGATATCTGCTTGAATATGTGTAAAGGCGATCAATCCTGAGTTTTGTCTTCTGTCTCGGAAATGCTCTCCATTTCTCCATCTTTTAAATCTCCCTCATTAATTCTGCTCCTTTCATTAGTGTTCCCTTCATTGACTTCCAAAGATAGCACAATTCTGCGTTCCATCTTCCATTTTCACAAACCCCTCCCGCTCTGACATATTCAATCACGTGCCATCCTTTGAGGTCCCCAACCCCCAAGCTGATTGCTCCTCCACCTTTTTTTCTCCCCACTTATTAAAAAGCCATCATCTCCCCTGTCCTCCACATCATTTTATTCCCCTCCCCATTCCTCCTGATTTTGGACTCCATGTTTTTTTTTCTCCCCCTCCCCTTTTCAAATCTAATGCAGTTTCCTCTCTGGCTATTCGGTTCCACAGCTGAAAGCACAGTGCCGCCTTACACAGTCGAGCTCATTCGGTCTCGGAGCAAATGCAGGCTTGTCGCACCAGTAAACAGAAGAAGGTGATCCTAATGATTAATGAAAAGGTCCTGTTCATGAATTTGCGTGTGTGTATGCAGGTTTTCTCACCGCCTCAAACAAAGCAGCTCGATGCCCACAAATGACCAACAAAGCACATCCAAGGAATTTTGTCTCTTTGATTAAGTAGCACGTGACCCAGATATAAAGCACCTGTAGAGAGAGAGATAGATAGATACAGAGATAGAGAGAGAGAGAGAGAGATAGAGAGAAACTTGAGTGAGATGCAATATAATATGGAATTGCATTCGAAGAGAGCATTACTTAGCTTTCAGGAAAATCGCTGTGTAAATGTTTGCATGTTCCGTTAAATGTTAATACATAAATAAATAAATATCCAATGCCCGCCTTTTAGTTGGCAATTACGATTTAATAGAATTGACCAATTGCACAACTTTAGTTGCATTTACGAATATAAAGGAATCAATCGAGTGACATGAGCGAATAGCCTGAATGATTTGACCCTAAGGCCCCTAAGGATCGAGCGGCAGGATCTCGGCATTGCGAGGCAGCAGTATTACCGTCTATACCTGTAATGTACTCTAATGGTCAATGTGAGTCTTCTATTGGTGGCATATTATGTCTAGAGTATTCCAATACAGTTTTTCTCAGTTGCTTTGGAGCGTTTCTCAAATAATCCTTAATATTTGCAAACCAGTAAGTGCAGGATTAAGAAGCACAAGACATTGGATTTCTTGCAAAAGCGTGTATTTTTTTTAAAATCCTTAGTTCAACTGTCGAAAAAGTAAGTATTTGTGTCAGATCATTGGCATCAGAATAACAAGTCCTTCTGTCATTGTTCACAAACAAGATCAAAAGTCGTGTTTAGTCTTGTTGTCAGTATGATGGCGCACATTTTCAGTATTTTCTGATATGAATTACGGTTTGGATCACAGTACAATGATTGAAAATGCACAAGGTTTGTGTTTGATGTTTTGGGGGGTTAAAACTAATTTGGTGACACCAGTATAATATATTTTGTTCAACATGAACATTAACAACTGATAATTTAGGAATC
The DNA here is from genome assembly GCF_014805685.1 of Silurus meridionalis. Lineage (NCBI taxonomy): Eukaryota > Metazoa > Chordata > Actinopteri > Siluriformes > Siluridae > Silurus > Silurus meridionalis. The sequence goes on along the minus strand of NC_060893.1, from coordinate 5,715,201 downwards.
ATCAAACAATTTTACACAATCGATTTAATGAATGCACCAAAGAATTCGCAATTTGAGGTTGAACAAGGAGTTTTTAAAGTTTCATTTCTGAGAAATGCTTTAAGGCAACTGAGAAAAACTGTAAGAACAACAGAACACTTTTGGCTTTTACATTTTTTGTTACATTTATGGCATTTGGCAGACACACTTATCCAGTGAGACTTACAGTTATCTCAATTATGACTGAGCTGCAGGATCTTGGCATTGCGAGGCAGTAGCATTACCGGCTGTACCATCATTTCCATACATAGTTTGATCCAGTTCAATTAGAACAACAGTACAGTCATTCCTTCCAGTCACTGGCTGAGATTTTATAACATAATCAGATCATGTTTATTCTGAGTGAATTGATCACACACACACACACACACACAAAAACACACACTACCTCATATTAACAAGTAGATTAGATATGAGTTTAAATCGATTAGTATACACAATGAAATCATGTTTGGAAAATAAATTAAATTCACTTCAGTTTTTCCATGGTTTGTCTAACTCTGATTGGCTGGAAGGTGTGCGTTTAAACCTTTGAATCTGCAGGTAGTATCGATCAGTTTGATCACTGTTCTAAATAAATGCCTAGATTTAATACGTGATTAAATAAATGCCTTATAAACAAGTGTAAGCATATTAACATGCAGTTATATTTTAAACCCCTATTCCAACTCATGAACACCCCTGAAATCATTGTCTGTAAACATATCCACAAATGCGGATTAAATCTCTATCATACAAAGAAGAAGGCATGCTTGAATATGATCCAGAAATGCTGACATCCTCTCTGGACCAAAGCTAATTTAAAATGTTCTGAGGCAAAGTGGAAAACTGTTCTGTGGACACCACATCCTCTGTACTAAAGAGGAGAGGGACCATCTGGCTTGCTCAAAAAGCCACATCTCTGATGGTATAGGAGTGCATTATTGTGGGAAGCTTGCACATTTACAAAGGCTCCATCAATACGAAACGCTAAACACAGGTTTTCAGATCAACATATGCTTCCATACAGAAAACGTCCTTTCAGGGATGGTGTTTCCTATTTGAGGAAGACAATACAAAGTACATACTTCATCAGGCTGCCTGCAATCTAGACCTTTCATCATTTGAAACCATTTGGCGCATGATGAAAATAAAAAACACAACAAAGGACAACCAGAACTGTTGAGCAGCTCTAATCCTGTATTCTGTCTCCTCAGTTCTCAGATGTAAACGGACAGAAGACGTGATGCTACACAGTGGTAAACATGGCCCTGTCCCAACTTTTATTGTGTCGCAGCCTTCAAATTCAAAATGACCTTATTTTTGTCTTAAAATAGTATATATTCAGTTCAGTACAGTTTAAACATTTGATATGGATTTTATTTTTATTATTTATTATTGTGAATAGAATATGGATTTAAGAGATTTGAAAAGCATTGCATTCTTTTCTTACATTTTACACAGTGTCCCAGTTTTTTGGAATCGGGTTTGTATATACAGTGTGACAGCTATTTTATAAAAAAAATTGTTGATGACCTTAATGAGCAAAATATATTTTTACATGTCATGTAACTGAGCAATCTGTAACAGGAAAGTGCACAATGAATTAACACCCACAGGTTATTATTAGAGACTTGACACTGATATACATGACTTCTATCTCTCTTTCTGCAAAGGCAAGGTGGGTTCACCTTGTGAGATGTGCATTCAAATCGAGTAATCTAGCTGTGATGATCCCGTACATAAACTAAAAATAATTATTTCATAAATCTGATTGACTGCATATTCCCTTTTATTTTGAGAAAAGTCTTGTACAAATTGCTACTGGTCTACAACTTCACAACTCTAGGGTCCTGGTTTGACCTTGAACTCGGGTTACTGTCTGTTTAGAGTTTTTTCATGCTCTTTGTGCATCCACAAGTTATCCTTACATTCTCCTGTTTCCACGTCCTGTACCTTCCAAAAACATGTAAAAATTCCTATTGGTTTAACTACATTGCCACTAGGTGTGAAAGAGTGTGATACCGTGTGATGGAGTAACCTACCATACAGGGTGTATTTCCATTTAACACCTAGTGTTCCTGGGATTGGCTCCAGGTCCATTGTGACCCTGGCCAGTATAAAGAATTTAGTTAAGTTGAATGAATGACTAATTAATTATTTAAATGGGATAAATTGAGAAGGGGTTATTGGCATTCTTTGTTAAAGCTCGATAATAGTAATGTGTAAATGTTTCATGCTGCTTTACAAAGAAATGCTTTGTTATTTTGATCTGCCAGGTAAAATAGAAAACACTGGAGATTCAGTAAAGCAACAGAATCATATAATTTAAACTTTTTTAAATCACATTCTTGATTAAATTTTGTCCCGGTAGGTTTAGGGACTTTTTTTTTAGCAATACACATGGCAAATTATTGCTCCAGTAAAAGTGCTCCCTTCAAACTTTCACTTGAGTAAAAGTACAAAAGTATTTGCCAAATGTACTTAAGTATCCAAAGTACTATCATTTATTATGGCTATAATGTTCTTATTATCATTTTTGTCACAAGGCTCTTTACTTAATCAACTCAGTTTACAGAGGTGGGAAGTGACGGAGTATAAATACTTCGTTACTGTACTTAAGTAGATTTTTTTGGTATCAGTACTTTACTCCACTATTTATTTTTCAGACAACTTTTTACTTTTACTCATTACATTTTTACACAAATATCTGGTGTATAAAGTCCTGACTCTCACTCTTTACGAAGATAAGAATCAGCAGGCCGAAGGCAGTAAGAAGTTTGGGGTTAATGTGGATGAGACAGAGGGAGTCAGTGATTAAACATGACTGAGAACAGACACATTCATGATCATCATCATCTTTTCTCTGCTTGTGTTCTATATGTGGATCTTCAGCCTGGACACATTCATTCGGTAACAACATTTTTAATTAGTTTTGTATTAATATATATATATATATATATATATATATATATATATATATATATATATATATATATATATATATATATATTTGGCTGTCAAAATTCAAATTATTGTAAACGGGACTAAATGCTATTAACGCGCCATCAATTCAGCGCGCATTTCTGTTTTTACCATTTTTATTAAAAAAAAAATGTAAATACATAAATAAAGAAATATAAAAGAGGCGAAATTAAAACATCCAGCAAAACATACACTTATTCACGACGTCCCTTCTTTACTTAGATATAAAATAACTAAATAAACTCCACTGAAAAATAATTTTAATCAGTAAACTTTTGTTTTATTTTTGCACAAAGTCTCAAATCAAAGACCAAATCCGCCATGTTTTACACAATTAACCCTCTAGGTGGCTTTTTTGTGGGTTTTTCCCTCATAATGGCGACACGAACTTAAATGACTGTCTTTATTGATCGTACAGATAAAAACAAAACATTATTCAAATCTGTAAAATGTCTATGATTATATATATATATATATATATATATATATATATATATATATATATATATATATATATATATATATATATGAATGAAATTTAGTAGGAGTAAGACAGAGTACATGTGTGTGAATGAGAGGGAGGGCAGTGAAGTGGTGCGGTTGCAGGGAGAAGAGGTGGAGAAGGTGGAGTTCAGGTACCTGCTACCAGTGGCACTGAGTAGAAGACAGGAGGTGGAGCTGGAGGTAGCAGAGCTGAAGATGTTGAGGTTTTCGTTGGGAGTGACGAGGATGGACAAGATTAGAAATGAGTTTATTAGAGGGACAGCGCATGTAGGATGTTTTGGAGACAAGGTGAGGGAGGCGAGATTGAGATGGTTTGGACATGTGCAAATTAGGGGCATGAGTTATATTGGTAGAAGAATGCTGAGGATGGAGCCACCAGGAAGGAGGAAAAGAGGAAGGCAAAGGAGGAGGTTCATGGATGTGGTGAGGGAAGACATGCAGGTAGTTGGTGTAAAAGAGGCAGATGTAGAGGACAGGGGGGTAAGGAGACGGATGATCCGCTGTGGCGCCCCCTAATGAGAGCAGCCGAAAGAAGAAGAAGAAGAGCTGTACATACATTCACATATTTATATCTGCACTTGTTAATTCACACAATGCTAGGGTTTGCAATGGGTGGAGGAATATCTGTCTGTCTGTCTGTCTGTCTGTCTGTCTGTCTGTCTGTCTATCTATCTATCTATCTATCTATCTATCTATCTATCTATCTATCTATCTATCTATCTATCTATCTATCTATCTATCTATCTATCATGATATCAGCATTGAGAACAAACAATAACACATAGCAGGGCTTCTGTACCTCCCAGACACACTTGTAATGCTTAAGTGCCAATATAGCTTTCTTTACAAATGTTGTTTTTTTTTTATTTGTGGCCCTTTTTTACTGCATTCTGTTTTTAATTTAAAATAATAAACGATAAAAAAAAAACGAGTTTTATACACCTGTGTGATGACTTGTCATATATTGATTTTAAATATTTTGACTTCTGAGGTCCACTCTAAAGCATCATCTATTATTTATTGTATTCAGGCCAAAGCATTTTGTTCTCATAATGTGTAACCCACTTTCCTCTTGCTCCTGGCCAGTTGTCCAGCACCTATTTCTGTGTCCTCTACAAAAAAGCTACATCTATCCAAACCTGAACTCCTCTCATGTTTCAGTGTATGAGGGGTTAAAGCCCCACACGGCTGATTATCCATCCTCCAGGAAGAATCAATGTGCCCTTGTTGACCTTGCTTAAGCAGCCTGCAGTCTCTAGTGAGAGGGGCGTACAGATAAAATTAGCCCAGAGAGCTGGACTGGCACCAATTTCTCTGCTGTCCTTGAGCTCGAGTAGTGACCTTGAGCTTCAGCAGCAGCAGTGGAAGGAGGATGGCTTAAGTGACACCCTCCTGTTGACACGGCAGTATTGTGTGACTCATAGAGAAACTGAAGCAGCAACATTATCCTTTTGAACTCCTTCAAATTTTGCTGAAACGGCTGTTTAGTGGCAATTAGTATTGCTATTATGGTGCATTTTGTCCTTTTACTCTATTGACCTCTTTGCAGTTCGCAGAGTATGAAGTGGATTTGAGGACCTGAATGAGAAAGCAAACATTCAACATGCAGCTGATAACCTGTACTCAATGAAATGAGTACAACACAACAGAAAGTGATGTATGAAATAAGCTGGGAATTGTCAGTAAGGAAGCATACTGCAGTGACTCCCTAAATTTTTATGTAATTGATTTCATGGATATTCATTCAGACCTCTGTCCTCTACAAACACACACTCACAGATACAAACACACTTTTGATAATTTCTTCCTTCTCTCTTTCACACAGTGGGTGGCTTTTGCATCACTATTCTTCATCCTGGTGTCCATCACTACATTTTGTCTGGAGACTCACGAGGCCTTTAACCCCATCATCAATCGCACAGAGATCGAAATAGTGAACAATAAAACCGTGGTGCGTGTTTACCCGGAAACCGAGACCATGGTGCAGCTCACATACATCGAGGGTGTTTGTGTGATCTGGTTCACTTTTGAGTTTTTAATACGAATCACTTTCTGTCCAGACAAACTCAAGTTTATCAAAAATGCCCTCAACATCATTGATTTTGTGGCCATCCTGCCTTTCTACCTGGAAGTAGGCCTGAGCGGTTTGTCCTCCAAAGCCGCGAAAGACGTGCTCGGATTCCTTCGCGTTGTGCGATTCGTCCGGATTTTGCGCATCTTCAAACTTACGCGCCACTTCGTCGGCCTGCGAGTGCTGGGCCACACACTTCGTGCCAGCACCAACGAATTCATTCTCCTCATCATCTTCCTGGCCCTCGGCGTCCTCATATTCGCCACCATGATTTACTACGCGGAACGTATCGGAGCCAACCCAAACGATCCCCGGGCCAGCGATCACACGCAGTTCAAGAACATCCCTATTGGTTTCTGGTGGGCTGTGGTCACCATGACGACCCTTGGCTACGGGGACATGTGTCCTCAGACGACGTCGGGGATGTTGGTGGGGGCGCTATGTGCTCTGGCTGGAGTGCTGACCATTGCCATGCCCGTACCGGTGATTGTCAACAACTTCGGCATGTATTATTCTTTGGCGATGGCGAAGCAAAAACTACCGAAAAAAAAGAACAAGCATATCCCACGGGCACCTCAGCTGGGGTCTCCCAACTACTGTAAGTCAGCCATTAACTCACCAAGACCAAGCACTCACAGTGATTCCTGCCCTCTGGCCCAGGAAGAAGTCTCTGAGATCAGATACCAAGGTAGGTACCATTCCTTATTCACAAAAACCACTGAGTTTGCCAGGCAGTGGGTACATTAATAATGATTAAAATAATAATGATAATAATGATTAGTTTTGCACCACATCAAATAAACTGAATTATTACAATTATTTAGATTGTTATTCAAATAGGAAAAAAAAGTTTTGTTTATTATATTTTTAATCATTATAATTAATGAATCATCAGTATAATTAATATTAATAACAATATAATAAAAAAAATTACATTCTGATTACATTTATTACAATTAAACATCGGGTCAACCTGGCTCTATGTGAGCTCTCATGTCATTTTCAGGAATATTTTAGATCATAACCCAGCAATGTAGGATTTGATTTATAAACACTATATGGACAAAAGTATCAGGAAACCTGACATTCTCATCCTTTTGTGGTTCTTCCCTGAACTGTTACTACAAAGTTGGAGGCACACAATTGTATAGGATGTCTGTGGATGTGGAAGCATTACATTTTGCCTTCACTTGAACTAGGAGACCCAAACCTGTTCCAGCATGACAATGTCCCTGTGCACAAAGCAAACTCCATGAACATATGCTTTACAACTTATGCGAAAGTTAGAATGCTGACTGCACCCCAGGCCTCGATGCATCAGTGGAAGAATTGAATAGCCTTAATTTGTCACATGTACATTACAGCACAATGAAATTACTTTCTTCGCATATCCCAGCTTGTTTAGAACCTGAGACCAGAGTGCAGTGTCAGCCATGATACAAAGCCCCTGGAACACAGGCTCGTCTAAGGGCCCAAGAGTGGCAGCTTGGCAAAACCAGGTCTTGAACCTCAAACCTTCCAATCATTATTCCAGCAGCTTAACCACTGAGCTACCACTCCCCAGAAGCACCTAAATTTATTAACACCCTTGAGCACACTCCAAAATCTAGTGAAGCATCTAGTGGAATCTTATGGTCAGGTGTGCACAGACTTTTGTTCATATTGTGTATCCTCATGGATAGCAGGTAAAATTGGTTAGTTAAAGCTTCTGAAAGAAACCAATGTACTCACTTGTATTTCATATTTATATATTATAGGATAACGCAAATATTATAACATTTATTCACCTTAAACTATTCAATTAATTCATTAATGAAAGCCTAAAGTCTATAATTCTTTATTATGACAATTAGTTGTGTCATTAATTTACTAATTTATTAATAACTTTGGCCTATATTTCACTGCATGTATCTCTCCACTTCTGTCAAATCATACTAAACAAATGATGCCTCTGGTGTTAGAGCTTGAAATTGCTATGACTATTTATGTCTTCAAATCATAACCATCTGAGTTTATAACATCCTACAGGCCATACAATTGCAAATTGCAGCAGATCCCTTACTATGGTGAACTCCGAAAGTCTGAGAGTAAATTCTTCTATTTCACTTCAAATTATATTACTGACAACAACTTGAGTGAAAAGAGGAATCTTTTAAATAGTCATATGAATTTCAGAGCTTCTCAGCGTTCAATACGACCCCCTTTTTTGTTTTTGAGCAGAGTTTGTGGAAGGGAAAATTTTTAATGTTCCTCTTATCATTTTTTTCACAACTCTTCAACTCAGTTTGGGTGAAAAGACTTTAATGTTACTCTAAACACACCAATATATATATAAATGAGTAAAACACTGATGGAAATCTATTAAAATGATCATGAGCCTAAAACATCATTTTCAACTACTTGAAAAAAATTAAATCATGCAAATGAGGCCACGGGTGTTGTGGCGAGTTCGAGTCTGAAGTTTCTTCCATTATTTATTCCTCTCAAAATGTTCTGCTTGCTGTTGAACTGATGCTGAACTGTATGTTGGTGATAAGTAGATACACCGAGCGCCAATCAAAACGAGTTCAAAATAGAGCACGTGCTCGACCCTGATTGGTGGATTGTGTGTGTTTGACCGGTTAAGTTTTTATCCGCTGATAATTATAAAGGAACGAGTGATTTCGCAAAATTTAGATGAGTTAAAAGTACGATATTTGACTTTGAAATGTACTGAAGTAATACTTCAGTAAAGTGTAGCTACGCATCCAACACTGACCTTCACATATCATTATATGAGATGTTTAACTTTCAGTGTGGTCTCAGACTGTTGGATCCTACTGTAGGTTCTGAAAAAAACAGACCGGATTTGAAGCAATCAACACCATTTAAAGTTCATCTTCATTTCCACGAAATGTAGAATTGAGTCCTACATTAAGCTTAATTTGAGCTTCTTGTCCGTAAGCCGTACCTTAGATTAAATGAAATGTGTCCATGTCTGACTTGTGAAAGTGTCCTGTGTTTGTACCTGCAGATTTTAAAGTGAACGGAGAGCCGTCTAAAGCGGCCCTGGCCAACGAAGACTGTCCCCATATCGACCAGGCTGTATCACCTGAGGAAGTTTTCAGCCCTGTAGACCGCGAGAGACCCTGTTTCCTGCTCACCTCTGCAGATCGGGGCAATCACATAGGGGCAAGAGTCAGAAAGGGTACGTAACCGGCCTGTCCCTGTTGATCGTGCATAGATTAATAATGAGCATGCAAGGGTGCTTACTGTGAAATGGAGCAACTGTCATTCAAAGACGCCTTTTTTTTTTAACTGCAGTGAGATTAACTAGCTAGTAGTCTCCTTACGGAGTCTATGCCTTCAGATCTTCAGACTTTGCTCAGAGCGTGGGAGTGTGAGGTGTAGTATTAAGAGGAAAGACATAACGATTCTACAAGCACATTTGCATTTCTCTTCTCTGACCTCACATGTATGAGGTGTGGAAAAGACATGGCACAGATTACAGTTCACTCTTATGAACTTCTAGGGTTTTGAATGTATAACACTAACGCTTCAAGGAGGTCCTCATTGTTTATTAGATTCGAAATCACTTCACAACTGGTGGAAATATACTAATGATATAACATTTTTATATATATAAAAAAATGAATTTAAATGAATTACAGGGACCTTATTAGATATTCTTGCCTGGTGATAAATTGATGCATGCAGATTTACTATGGCAAGTTGGACTGGTGATGGTGAACCTTAGAGAGGTCCAGCATGGGGTATGAGGCATGTGGTCACATGATGAGAACACAGCCAGCGCGAGGCACATAATATGCTCGGTTCTGATGTTTTGGCTTTTTTTAAATTATATATATATATATATATATATATATATATATATATATATATATATATATATATATATATATTTGTGATTTTTTAGCCAAATCTGTTCATTCCTTTATTCATTCACTTTATCCTGATCAGCACCGAGGTGAATTCAGTGAGTCTACGCCCCAAAACAAGAAAACACCCAGGCCTGTATCTAATTAGGGGTGAAAAAAAATCTGCCCCAAATGATCAGATCTTGTGAAATTTAGACAGAATATCGGATTTGTATCACTGTAACGCAATGATCCGAGCTCTTAGCCTAAGCGATAATACATAAACTAGCTTTGTTTACAAGCTCCAGCAGCCATACTCCGCATTTCCTGACATCAGGAGTGTGTTTTTTTTTTTTGTTCTGGAGACTCTGAAGATGTGACCAAAATCCGACTCAGACCGCTTCCTGTTGCTCGAACAGGATGACTGTGATTATATTGTACCTCGTTTGATGCCAAGCTGAGATTGTTTTTACTGTGAAACCCAGTCCGCTCAGGCGTTAGGATGTAGTTGGGGCGAGACAGAAGAAAAACTGCACGCAGGACAACTGTGATTTATTTTTTATTTTTGAAAACAAAAATGACACAAGAGAACTCTTTTGCTTTGATTTTTTTTTTTCTCTTGCTGAACTTTAACAGCGTGATAAGTTGGCATGTTGTTGCATCAAGCTGATGTGTCTGGCTGTGTTCTTTGTGTCAATCTCTCTGTCTCGAAAGCTATGTTTGTTATGGTTAGCGCTGTGATACCACCCCCGTGCATGCAGTAGACAGTCTAATGCATAACGCATAACACGCATGGAGGATGACGCGGTTGACTTGGTGAATAATCACTGTCAATCACTGTCAACTGGATCACCATGAGCATTACTACATGACGGGTCTAACACACTAACGCACCCCAAATGCTTAAATATGCTCTTAATATGCACATAGTCATAAATATTGACATGAACATATACATATACACACAGACACTCACATTCACACACATGTCTGGAGTTCGAGACTGCACTTTTGGTGTACTGAAAGCCCTTTTTCTCTTCAAATGAAGGTTATGAAAAGCCATGGAGCCATAGCAGCATGTCTGGAGGCGTGGCCTCAGTGTCGGCCCTCCCCTGCAGCCCGCCCTGTCTCATGCAGCAGGCCCACTCTCCCATCCCATCCATCCTGTAGCATGGACAAGCAAACTAACCAATCAGAGGCTCCGCTCCGCAGCGCTGCGCTGAGACGCCCGCCCACACTGTGTACCATCCGTCTCTCATCAGCCTTCAGTTCTTCAGTTATCACTTTCCCAGCATTCATCATCATCATCATCATCAGTCTTTGTCATCACTCTTCTGGTTTTTTCTCATAGCTTTGGGTCTGTCTTCTCAAACATCTACTGACATAGTGTTATTTTTTGTTTCCATACCATTTCTTTACTTTTTTTTTTTGTCACGTCTTTCCTCCTCTCTCCAGGTCCTGCACTACCATGCGTTCCTTTTTCTCGATCTCACACCATCCTTTCTTTCCCCAACCTTCCTTCCTTCCTTCTTTCCTTTCACTGTTTTTAAAGCTGTGGTTTTTCATCAGGTGCTAACGGACACCATTTTGAAAAAGAAAAAGAAAAGACAATGGCTTTTTCATCTAGTATTTCATAACACATACAGAAAATATTAATTGAAATAATAAGAATAATAAGAATGCATAATCATTTTGAAAAAAACAGTTCGTAACACTAACCATTCATGATTTCTTTAGTGATGCAAACATCACCAAACATAAAACCTATGACTGAAAAAAAATCATTTGCATTGCATGCCTTGCATGGGAAACTGAGAAAACCAATGTAAGTCAAATGGAACCATGTAAGGAAAATATATATATATATACACATCTATATCTATATATTTTATTTTTGACATTCAACATCCAGAGCTTCTCAACCAATCTAATGCAGATACAGTGTTATCATTTAGTATGATCTAAATGCCAATGTAGCAATCGGGCATTTTCTTTTGCGGACATTTATTCATTTATTTATTTATTTATTGCCTTTCCCCAAACCGTGAGCTTGTGTGCATTTGAGCACATGCCATGTCTCTACTAGTAGCGCTGGTCCAGTTTTTGTTCTTGGAAAAATTTATAATGCAAATTGTAAAAAAAAAATGCACTTTAACATCAGATACCATCGTTCTGACGTTTCTCACGTGAGCAGACTTAATTCCGCTTTCCGTCGAAGGAAATTCGAATAAGTTTTTCGGTGGTGTTTGTATTAATTTTTTACTTTTTTTTTTGGGTTCTCATAAATCCATGGTATTCGGAGTACTATCTGTTGTTCTCTGTAGCAAATTGAATATTAAAGTGTATTATGTAAGAATATGTTCACTTCGCCAAAAAAAAAAAAAAAAAAACAACAACAAAAAAAAGTATGTGTAAAGTATTTTTTTGGGGAAAGGTAAATGCATGCACTTTTATGCAAGAACTAATACGTACCCTATGCGAATGAGACTGTAAATAAAAAGAAAACGAACATACATTGCATGAAAATAAATCTTTTTCTATTGAAGCCATGTTCGGACTCTGTTTTTTATTCGACAGAACGCACATACACGTCGGTGTCTCGTTGCTCGGCAACAAGCTCTGCACCTCCATTGCAATGGCTTCTTTTTGACCTTTTCACCTCTTTGTTCCATTGCATTGCAACTCTTTGATGGTGGTGGTGCTGAGGGTGTGTGTATGTGTGTGTATATATATATATATATATATATATATATATATATATATATATATATATATATATATATACACACATACACACACACACACACACACATGTATGTATGTATGTACTGTATAGTTATATAAAATTGAATTGAAGACCTAGTAGTGGTGCGAAAGGTGTGCCATCGGACCCTATGAGTGGTCGCCATGGTCAAAGAGGATGTGACCTCAATGGGGGGGGTCTAAGAAGAGAGAGAAAGCAGGAGCGGTGCTGCCTTTTTGCCCTGCTTCACCTTCACACACTGGCATGACTTTCTTGAGCATGCGAGAATCCAGTGCGTCTAAACCTTCAGTTCATGCAGCATGTCCAGATGTTATGGACTGCCTTCCTGAAAGATATGTGTACGTACACTGCCGGTGTTTGTGGATGCTTTTTTTTTTTTCTTCCAGTAGAGCATGCTGCAGTGCACGATTAAAAACTGACGAGCGCAGTGCAAACTGGCCATTCCATCGCTTCGCCACGTCCTATCCGGCGTCCGCATGCATGCTTCGCTTAACCCCCCTTTTCCCTTCCATCGTCTTCTTCCTTTAATTTTCCCCGTCTGTGCTCGTTTGGTGTATTAATATGATTTTTTCCTTGTTGTTTGTTGTCGTTGTTTTCTCTTTATGTGTTTTTTAGAATCCCAGCGAGCGAGCCGACGCAGACCGCCGACAGAGTCAGTGTGTGTTATGAACCATGGTGTGCCAACCACTATGTGTGTCAACCATAAAGTCACCTCTCCCACCTGATAGTGCTGTAGTGTGCGTGTTCGTGCGGTGTGAGCGTGTCTCTGTACGCATGTGAATGTAAGTCAAATGTAAGAACGTAAGTGAACTCAGCATAGATGTAGCACAGTAGCACAGAGAAGCCGTATATGTTTGTTCAGCCGTAGCTCTGGTTCTCGTGATTGACTATCGTGCTGTTGTATCGTGTGAAAGTGCCTATTGTTTTTTGTGTCCTGTGTGTGTATACGTGTGCAGGCGTATGTGTGTCGCTGTTGTGCTTTGGTGTGCTAATGCATACGATTTTGTGTTTGTTTCTTTTTTTTACTAGCAAATTTTTTTTTGTGTGTGTGTGTGTGTTTCAATGTGAAATGTTGCTCCTGTACTTTTTCAGTGGTTAGGACTTAGGGCTAGTTTGCAGTCATGCCCACTATGAAGGGAAAAAAAGATAATAATAAAAGCTGCTTTGGATCGAGCGATGGATCGAATTGGGCTGACAAAAAACCCCAAGAATCGAAACTTTACATTCGGGGAAAAAAAGGGAAAAAAAAAAGAAACGTCCTGTATTTATGTCACGTGAGCTGTTTGACAAATTCTTAAGAATTTTTCATCTTCTAATTCTTCCTGTGATTCCAACCAAGCTGTAGTGTGTCTGGATCGTTCTCTTTCTCTCTTCTTTTAAAAACCGACAATCCAGCGCAATAAAGCAATGACTGGATTTTTCAAATACACTCGTTTAGCAACGTCAAAAAAAAAAAAAAAAAGTACAGGGTCTTTATCCAGACAGGTGCATAATAGAATGAAACCAATACTGTGGCTTAGGTTCGGTGCAATATTTATCGATTTATTTATTTTTCATATTTGTGGAAATGTACAGTACGCCCAGTTCTTTTGGGACCAACCCGAAACACTGCCAGTCGTAACCATGGCGATGTCGACGTCACACTGTGCTGGACTTATTTGTACACAAGGAACACCACCTAGAGCACCGGTACGTGTCAATGACGAGATATTTTCGGCCGACATAGTGCGTAGTGTGATTTAGTGGTTCAAAAGATGTTTTTTTTTATTGATGGTTTGATTTGTCTAAGCAAATTTGTGTCTTTTTTCCTGAGGAAAAAAAAAATATACAATTAGCGCAAACTAAAGAGTAATAAAAAAATACTAATGAAGTGGGTTTTTTTTGTGTGTCTGTTATGTTTCGGGGAAAATAACAACAAAAACAAAAACAAATTGAACTGTAAGGCTTCTCAGTAAAAAAAAAAAGAAAAAAAGAATGAATTAAGGGTGCAATCAAATATGCAATAAACATTAAATAAATATTAGAAAATGAGATTTGCACAGAAATGTCAAAAAAATAAATCTTTTCTTTTTTTATAAATGTTTGTTTGGTGTTTTTTTATTTATTATTTGTACATTTGATGGCGTGCAATTTAATTTCTGGACCTCTCCCGAGTTTTATCTTGAACAGAAGTCTCTTCATAAGGTCAAAACTATTGGGACACCTGCCTTTTTCAGCCATATGTGGCTCCTTCTCAAACTCCTACCACAAAGTTAGAGGCACGCCATTTTTTCCCGATGCCTTTGAAAGCCTATGAAATTTTCCCTTCACTTAAACTAGGAGACCCAAACCAAACAATACAAAGTGTGCACAAAGCCGGCTTCATGAAGATATGCTTTACAAAGACTAGCGTGGAGGATCTCCTGCTAAAGTGCTGTGAAATTGACCCTACTGAACACTTTGGAGCGCTGACTGCACGCATTTAAAGTTCCTAATATTAAACCTGAAACTAAACCTGAAAATCTCCACAAACACTCCAAAATCTAGTGAAACATCTTCAAGATTGGAGGTCTAAATGGGGACTAAATGTGGAATGGGGTGTTTACGAATCTTCTGAGAAGGCTTTCCACTCTATTTAGAGTGTAGATGTGGGGATTTGTGTTCACGCACCTATAAGATCTCAGGTACTGATTTTGTGTGGGAAGGTCTGGGATTTAAACCTGTGTTTCTTAGGCCAGGTTCTGTGCAGGACACTCAAGTTCTTCCACTCACCCATTGTCAAACATGGAGCTCAATTTATGCACAGGAGCACGGTCAAGCTGTACCAGGTTCTGGATCTTTTGAGTTCCTTTAGTTTGGCACAGACCTACATATGGGTGTGAACTTTCAGGTGTCCACAAACTTTTGGTCATACCATAATGAGTCTGACTAAAGGGAAGAAGGCAGTGACTGTCCGTGTAATGGGCTTCATTTCGGTTAGTGAATCATTTAATACCATGAGGAGCCTGAAAGAGAGGAAAAAAGCTCAGGCACAAACATCGCCCAGCTGAACATTCCAGGATTTCCCTGACAATTTGCGCTTCCCAAGTCACGACATTCACAGCTGTATGCTTTAAATGATTTATAATCCCATTTACAATCTGGTGCAGACGAGCAGAGTTTCGTTCCTTGGTTGTGGTTTTTTACCCACAGGTAGTTTTTTTAGTGATCTCTTGTTAAAAGTTCCATATAAATCAAATCGAACTGATTTAATGCAGAACTAAGCTTTAATAGAGAGTTTCATTCAATTCAGCTACAAAGGCAGATGTTTGAAACACCTTGATATTTGAAAAATTATACTTTGAACATTTTATAAAGTTCAATAAGGTCGAGATCAATACTCGCATATTCGTTCATCTTCATTTAAAACCATAACAAATCCCTTAGCTCACATAGTAACACGTCAAAAGCCCACACCATGGAGTTTAGACTGGTAAGACGCCAATGCTACCTGCTGCACCGCAGTGCCGTGGAGGGAAAAATGGGTTAAGAGTTAAGCTGAAGATGGTTTTGGACTGTAATTAATATAAACAGTTGACTTCGGGCTGCGATTGTCACAAACAGTTTTGCATTCAAGCGTCTATCAGTGAAAAAGTTGATAACATCCAAAATGTTGGAATTGTAATGATTAGACATTCGGTATCACCCAGATGAGAATGGGTTTACCAATGAAGTCTGGTTCCACTCGAGATTTCTTCAAACTTTTTGTCACTGTTACCACTGGCTCGCTCATAAGGAATAAACGTATGTAGGGACTAATATATGACGCTAAATTTATATTTACAATTTATTTCATTCTGTAAAGCTGAGATTTAATCCAACCAATGTGAACTGAACAATGTGTATGAATGTAATTGAATTTAAAGGAATTAAATTTCATTCTGAATAAATTTCATTCTGAAAAGCTGCTTTGAGACAATGTCCAGCACAGTACAAATGGAATGAAATGGAATTGAACTGACCTGAATGGAAAAGAAATGAAAAATCGAATTAAGCTGAACTGATTGAATGCAGAGCTTAGCTTTACTATGGAGTTCATTATTCATACATAGGTTCATGTTATTTCATGGGTTCATGAGTGTTTTAAACTATTTGATTTAAAAAAATATATATATTATGATAATCCTATAAAGCTCAATATGGCCAAGATCAATACAAACTATACATAATATCCAATAATAATCATCATCATCATCATCATCATCAATCATTTATAAAGAAATATATATCAGTGGCTTTAGATCAAACAGATGGCATTTCTAGCTTTCTGAGGAGATCCTGAGCCTCTGTGGTCATATAAATTACAGTGTGGCACGAGATGCGAACATGAGAAAATAATAGCGTTAATAGGAGACACGGCAATTTGAGTGTCGCCACCCCAGTAGTCCAGCAGACGAGAGAGAGCGAGAGAGCAATAGAGAGAGAGAGTGTGTGAGAGATAGATACAGATACGAAAGGAAAGACAGGCAGACAGAGAGAGACAGGC
Organism: Silurus meridionalis; assembly: GCF_014805685.1. Taxonomy (NCBI): domain Eukaryota; kingdom Metazoa; phylum Chordata; class Actinopteri; order Siluriformes; family Siluridae; genus Silurus; species Silurus meridionalis. Next base: position 5,698,498 of record NC_060893.1, on the reverse strand, counting down.
AGTGACACAAATAGACAGACAAAGAAAAAGGAGAAACTGACAGATACAGAGAGAAAGATTGACAGAGTGACACAAATAGACAGACAAAGAAAGGAAAAGACACAGAAAGAGAGAGAAAGACAGGCAGACAGAAAGGTGGTGATATAGACAGACAGAGATGGAAAGAGAGAGACATAGCCATACACAAAGAGAAAGATTCATGGACAGAGAAAGAGACAAAAAGACAAGATAGAGAGAGAAAGAGGTTTATACAAGATCATTAGTATCTGTTTAGAGGCTTCTATTCACATGCAGTGAGAAAACAAACTAAAGGGCACCTGAAGTGGATCCAACACCTTTCTAAATGCTGTTCAGCTTCCAGTATCTTCACTGTTCTTCAAACAACAAAGCACCAAAGAATGTCCTGCTCCACAGCCAATCAGGAGAGCTTTGGCATTTTGCAGGTCAGGGATTGGCTGCGGCTGGATGACATCGCAAACAGAACCATCGCCACACATTCCGTGCTCATTCCAACCCCAGGAAAAGACCTGATCTCCTATAACGACAGAGCAAATAACACCAAACACAATCGGAACGTGTAGATCATCTAGAGCATCCAAAAAAGACTCTCAATTTGTAAGAAATCTTGAAGGTTTCTAACATTAAAATGTGAAACGTTACAGACACTTTCAGGTACCCGTTTTCTTCCACACTCCAAAAAGTACAGTACTTTCCGGACTATAAAGCGCACCCATATATAAGCCACACCCACTGCATTTGACAAAGATTTTTATTTTAAACATAAATAACCCGCACCTGTCTATAAGCCGCAGGTGTCTACACTGAAACTAATGAACTTTACACAGGCTTTAACGAAAGGCAGTGTCTGTTACACGGTGTAACGGGTGAAATATGTTGCGCTACCTTTAGGAGCATAGCGGTATTTTGGGAATAGCCTGCCGCCGCATTTTTCCGGTATTACTGCATGTGTGCAAGACCGAGGAATATGTCCTTATTATTTTCTGATGCTCATTTCTAAGTTTCTTTGACTAACCCGTAACGCTGTTGCCAAGAAAAAAAAAAAAAGCACAAGTTTTGAAAACCTGTCTGTGCTTATATGATTTCTGTTGCAACTGGAGTTAGCGAGCTCTCCCTTCACTCAGACTCAACGCGTTACAACGGCTTGTATCTAAACAGTAGCCTACCAAGAAAGTCATTGTTCACTGTCTTCCTCCTTCCTTCACAACTATTTCTCTCGGGAGTTTATCTTTTGGCATCGTCGACGTTTTTTCTCCCGATGCCGTGCAGCTCAAAACACAGGTGAGGTGCGTTTTTTCGTTTCCGTTCTGAAATTTCATTGGTCTAATGTTCTGGGGCTCAGTTTTTTGGCTTGAAGTTTGTGAAACCGGGACAGACAGGAAAAAATCATAAATAAGCCACTTCGTTGTTTAAGCCACGGGGTTCAAAAGGTGGGAAAAAAGTAGCGGCTTATAGTCCGAAAAATACGGTAGTTACATCAAAACTAATGTAACAGTTGGACTTGATGCACTTACGAACAATTAGGGTATAATGCATTCTATATATTAATGTGTAATATATTGGAATTAGGTAGCTGTTACTGCGTGCTCAGTCCGTACCACAGGTTTTCATTTACTATAAATATACACCAATTTTATTTGTATAACCCTAATTTCATCCTACTCCGTATAATCATGTAAACTGGAACGTAAATTGGTTACGCATTAAAGTTCTTTTAATGTGTTGATTGAGTGCAAACTTCAAAGTGATTTTCACACCTTGCGTATTCTTTTATCTTCGTTCAAATCCATCCAAGTAAAACCTTTAACTCACATAGTAACACGTCAAAAAGTCAGACCCTAGAGTTTAGATTAATGAGAGACCAATGCTACCTGCTTCATAATGATGGCGCTACATCGGTGGAATAGACATTAGGTGTCACCCAGATGAGGATGTGTTCACCATTAAGTCTGTTTCCTCTAAAGGTTTTTTTTCTCAGAACATCTCAGCTCGCTCATTAGGGGGAAAAAAAAAAGATAATAGGAAGTCATTTATGATGCTACAATTGACATTTACGATTTCTATTTTATTCTTTAAAGCTGCTCCGGGACAATGTGTGTGTCCCTGTACAGATGAAATGGTATTAAATGGAATTGAACTAAAATGAATGGTTTGGAACGTAATTAAAAAGAAACGAATTACGTTAAAGGCAAACGGTTAATTTATCCAAATCAAATGATACTTTCGCACCCACCAGAAACACTATGAGCCGCTTTGGTTCAAATGGAAAAAAAAAAAGATTTTTTTTTTTTACATATATGAATATGTAAATATTTATATAAGTAGAGTAAATGCATGTGGATACACTCATATATTTGCTATCTGGTACTTAAATAACTACAACCATCTTCCTGTAATCAAACCTTTAATCCTTAAGCCTACTGGATGTACGGGCTTGGAGTTCATCCAGCTGGTGGGTATGGTCCATCCTACCCAGCATGGAAACACGTGCGGTGGCAACACATGCGGTGGCAACACGTGCCATGGTAACCCTGTTACATAACTGCCTCATTGCCGTGGCAACCTGAAGCGAGCATGTTTTTTTCTCGAGGTGAGACCAGTTTTCTCGGATTTCTCGCTCTTTCTTGTTTATTTTACACGCTTTTGAAATGGCGCATTTCACAACCTGAACTGTGCAACAACCTAGCGACTAATCAACAAAGCCAGCGGGAAAATGGTCGCTCGTGCCTGTCTGTTCCAGTCATAAAGAATATAGCATGGTGGTATTAGTAGTTCAATCTGAAATGTATTTGAAAGCTTATTAGAGAGAAGAAAAATGTCCAATTTTTCTAAACAGAAAGACCAGAACGCAATTAATTCAACAACAGGGCAGTGTTCGGTCATTGAAAGGAAGCCCGCTGCTGTTGCCATGGCAACAAACGTAGCAACATACAGAATAATAAAGCGATCTTGAGAGAAGGAAAAGTTTTTTTTTTCTCTAATCCAGGAACATGAGAGATCTTTTACAGGGTAAACAAGTAAAAACAGCCTTAATCACTGTTTGCTCTGGGGAAAAACTAATTTAGCTCCAAACTGATTCAGTAAAAAGAAAATCTACCTTATATTGTAGTATCTAAACAGCATATGCAATGCACCAAGCTGCCAGTATTGTAATATTGTGATTTTTTTTTACATCCCAGGAGCTTCTTTTGTAATAGCTTCTTGTTCTAGAGGTGGCATCCATGTCCACCTGTCACCTTGTCACACGGTCAAGTGTCCACAAAGTTTAGTGTACCTTTTCATACCTAAATTGCATCACCACTTTCAATGCAAATGTGCTAATACCAATGATTAATCAGGCTTTAGTATGTAATTGATAATTACTGTTACACAGTTTTAAAGCACGACTTAATTGCTTGCCAGCACTGACAAGTTCAAAATGTCATTGATGCTTGCAGTGTAAAACTCACTGAATGGATAAAATTTTCATTTTTTTGGGGTAAAAAAATTCACATTTGAAAGAAAATATGATAGCATCTAAACATAAGGTTACATATATGCAATGCACCATGCTGCCATCTGCTAAACCATGAGCCTAAACCTTTCCTACAAAACCCAGTTGCATTAATGAAACAATTACTGGTTTCCCAGATAACAAGATGACAGGAGACATGAGCACCAGCTCCATAACAAGCTGTTTAGTACAAAAGAATCCCATTAAACAGCAACATGGGATGTCCAAAAATCACATCACGATATACTATATTGACACAAGGTACATATGAATGGTAAAATTCACAGATTCGCATCGGCATAAAAGATAATGACGTGATGCATCTATTTAAAAGAGTGCATCGGATACAAGTTGTCAGGTGTATCATGAAGTAACGTTTTTAACACATTTGCATCAGTAAAAAAACAATTTATCTATATGTAGAAAGTGAAATTTAAGATTATAAATGATTTACTATAACTTTAAATTAGTATTCAATAAAATATGATGCAACGGAAAAATAGAATGTTATGCAATTTAATATGGTACAGATAGTTTGCTTTTATTTGTAAATCATACATTTACTTAACTACCTTCTGACTTTTAACGTCTGGCCCTTTCACAAACAGGCCTTTGTAGTGCAAAAAAATATATATATTTAATAAAACCAGACATTATTTTCCTGTTCTGTCTAAAGGAAGTTACAGCTCTACCTCTGCCATGTTAATCTGTATTGTATGTGACTCTCAGGACACGCCTCTGTCTCTGTAGTGTCGTGACATGCAAATTAACGTGGCAGCAGTGGTGCTTGAGAAACAGTTTAGCGAGAAGAAATCAATCTACATATAAAATAATGGTCACAAATTACTGGTCACTTTCTAAACAATAAAGTAAAGCGCATCTATTGTTTTTAGCGATGCAAATATTAAAAACGAAACATCGCAATACAAATGCTAACTTGCGCATATACATACATACATATATACTTTAATATACACTATATTTCCAAAAGTATTGGGTCACCTTGTCATATGTTTGGTATGTGATTTTTGAGCATTGCATTCCACATTTAGTCCCAATTTGCTCTTATGATTCCCTCCACTCTTCTGGGAAGATGTACCACAAAACTTTGGAGTGTGCTTATAGATATTTGTGTTCATCACAAGGGTTTTATAAAAGGCAGGTACTGATGTAGGTAAGGAGACCTGGGGTGCAGTCAGCGTTTAATTCATCCCAAAGGTGTTCAGTAGAGATGAGATCAGAGCTTTATAAAAGGCCACTCAAGATCTTCCTCTCCAAAGCATGTAAACCAGATCTTCAAGAAGCTCACTTTTTGCACAGGGGCATCACCATGCTGGAACAGGTTTTGGGTTTCCAAGTTCAAGTGAATGCAAAATTGTATTATGGCGCATCTAAAGACAATCCACAATTGTGTGCCTTCAGATTTGTGGTAACAGTTTGGAAAATAACCACATATAGCAGGAAAGGTCAGGTGACCCAATACTTTTGGAGATATAGAGTTCATATATATTTATATATATGTTAATAAGTCGGTTTGTTAAAGAAAATACGAGCAAAACTGTAGTATGGTATTTAAAAAAATCTTAATTAACTTTTTGAAAAAAATAAGTAACCATAAACTGTAAGATTGTAAAAATAAAAAATAAAAACAGTGTAATTCCTACAATATCTTAAAAAAAAAAAGTGTCCAATCAACCAGTTTTAAAAACACAAAATACTTGTGTGCTGTGGACACATCAGCATAATAATATGGTACAATATTGAGGTGTATCATCAAAGCTACTTTGGATGTCTTTTTCTGACACATTTATTATATTTTCTCAGAACTATTTTACAATATACTATACTATTATACTACACCTAACCAGAGCACACACTTCCTGCCATTCGTGCTTAGAGACAGGAAGCGAGTCCCAAGAAGTATGATTTATGCCCGATAAGCAAGAGATCTTTTTTTATATATAAAAATAAAGGTGAAAACTCAACCAGTGGCCGTTTACAGCCGATAGTCCAAATCAGCACTACTCGTTTTGTAATTAATTTGACTTCCTGTTCATCTGTTCGCTCATGTTTAGAGACAAAGGCAACAACAGTGTCCTTCGTCTGACTTTATTTGAAGGCGATAGGAACTGCCTATGCAATTCGAATAAGAAAATTTGATTTATATAAGCTAACCTACTAACGATAATGAGTTGATTTGAAAGATAAGTCAAATTATTAAAAAGAAATACATAAACAAAAGAAACAAATCCAAAAACCATGAGCTCGATCAGGGCGTATACCTTTGAATGCCCACATGCAACCAGAGAGCCTGTACATCAAACCCTACATTCACTTTCAGACTTTCTCAAAAGCCTGTTTAAAAGCTCATATTGATTCTGGGACTGGCTACTTATCTATAGCTCTTTATTTATCCCTAAGGTAATGACAGGAAATTAAAATATTGACCTCTCAAAGTCTGACCCGAAAGCTAAGGTTAAGTTAGTTAATACGCTAGTATAGTACGCTATTTTGCCGCATTCAATTATGGTATGGAACTCATAACTCCTGCCCATCAAGAATTTGAGAACGTTGAGAACTGTTGGAGAACTTGGTATGGTCTCTGCAACTATACTTTCCCCTGAGTTCTGAGGCTGGCAAGCTTGTAGCATCTATATACACTACATGACAAAAGTATTGGGACACCTGAATTTTCCAGCCATATGTGGTTCTTCCCCAAACTGTTACCACAAAGTTTAAGGCACACAATTGTATATGTTACCCTTCACTTGAACCACCACCTGTGCACAAAGCCATCTCTATGAAGATATGATATACAAGGGTTGGAGTGGAAGATCTCCTGCACAAGAGCTTTGGCGTTAAACTCATGGAACACCTGTGGGATGAATTGGAAGACTGACTCCACAAATCTCCACAATCCCAATCCAAAATCTAGTGGAACACCTTCCCAGAAGAATGGAGGTTATTATTACAGCAAATGGGGACAAAATGCGGAATGGGATGTTCAAAAGGCACATGATCACGTGTCCACAAACTTTTGTTCACATAGTAAACGCTTTTATGCCTCCATCACATCATTGCTCAAGTGCTCATTGGCTAATGGCCAATGTTTATTAAGGCTTTAGAAAGTAATTGATAATGAAACAATAAATGTGTTACATGCCGTATAAAACCGTATAATGGAATGCCTCTGTGGAGCGTATTGAAATGGCGTAACACGTCAAGCTATGAATTATTCACTTTTCACAATGATAAGTAAAAAATATCAATAATGTTTGCAGTGGAAAAATGGACTAAATGGATGAAAATAATGTAAAATTTTTTCTAGCTATTTCGGATACGGATCTAGAAATCTGGCTGATGTATGTCATAGACAGAGATAAAGTAGTGCCATAAAAGTACATTTATTTGTACAGGTTCATAAATAGTTATTAGAGCGAGAGTGTGTGTGTGCGAGTTTATGTGTGTGTGAGTGAATGATGTGTGTCTGTGCCGCACGCTTACTAACAATGTAGCTGATTTTGTAAACTCGTTATGCTTTTTTATATTAATTTTTTGGTTAGATTTTAATTGAGTGTGGACCCATTTACCAAAATCACCATATTTACCGTTATGTTAACATGCTACTTTTATGTTCAGGTTGAATGCACACCTTCCAGCCAATCAGAATTGGGTATTCAAATAGACCAAAGTATAAATTTCATTTATGGCAGACATGCTTATTTACTTATATTTATGAATTACATTTATCAAATTCATACAACTGAGCAGCTATTGTGTTAAGAGCCTTGCTTAGAGACCCAGAAGTGGCAGCTTGGTGTGGCCGAGATTTGAACTCACAACCTTCGGATCCAAAATGCGATGCTTTGTGTGCAGGACAAATGAAAACAGCGAGATGAACATGTGACTCACCTACGATGGCAAGGTTGTGCTCCGAGCCACAGGCGATCTGTATTGAGAGAAACACGATTAAAAAACCTTCACAATAATCACATTAGCAGAATCACAGTAAACCACATCACCCCAGTGCTGTAAAGGAGTCATGCTCATGCATCGGTGTCCATCTCACTGAAATTTATGACTTTCTAGTTATTTATTTATGTACACAAAATATGCAATTTTTCAAAGAATAGGGACAACAAGCACAAACTCAATACAGACTGGGCGGAAGTACTGTAAAAGTACAGTCTCTATTTAATAAAAGGAAAACACAGTGTAAATCTACACTTATAAAAATGTAATAAGAAGCGCATCATCTACCGCTGCTGTAAACTGTTTACGTGCGCCTTGCACTGGGAAGCTATTGCCAGAAAATGTGATGGATTTGCAATACATTATTCGGAGTATGAAAAAAAGAAAAAAAAAAATAAGCTCTGTCTTAAAAACTGCTTATACTTATTACCATCACTTACAAAACAGGCTGTCCTTTAGCCAAGCCCACGGCTTAATAAAAAAATGTGTGTGTGAGAAAATAATCCCAGGACATTGAATAGAACATTTAATACAACTGTCAGAACAAGCTGAACTCTGGTTCTGCCAACTTTGTGGAATTCACATTGAGGTTTTTTTGTTTGCAGAATGCACTTTCTCCCTAACCAAGGTTTAAATTCTATTTTATATTATGTATAAAAGTTAATGAATTATGTTTTCCACCCGTGTTTGCGTTTGCTGCACATCCTTTAGCCTTTTGTCTGAGAAAACAAGAATATTTCTTTTCTTTTTTCTATTATTTTTTAAATACGCTCCAAGAGGAAAATCTGGACAAAAAAAAACTTGTTGGTGCTGGGATTCGACCTCACAATTTTTTGATCAAAAGTCTAATGCCTTTACCACCAATCTGCCACTTACAATACAAACCTTTCCCAAGGTGTCATACTGTATGGTGGGTTGTTATCGGGTGATTATTTGCTTCCAAAATTCTCAAATTTGATGTTAAATGGAGTCTATAGAATTCAAGTTTCAGTAAAACCCAAGTTTATGCCTTGACAAGTAAAATGAATAACTCTAAAAAACAGTATGATGATCCGATATGACCCGAAGAAGCCACTTCTTTGCTATCCTAACCCTACTCAATTTCCTGCTACCTCACATAAAAAAAGCTGTTACAAGCTAATGATGAAACGGTAATGAATGAACATCCAGATGTTACCCAGATGAGAATAGTCTTTCTATCTGAATCTGGTTTCTCATGTCGTCTTAGGGAAATTTTCCCTCGACACCATTTCCTCTCGTTCACTCATTGGGGAACTTTTAGAGACAAACTAATATACAGACAAACAAATATTCTTAATCTACTTACATATATAAAGCTGCTCTGGGATCATGTCAATTGCTAAAAGTGCAATACAAATACAATTTTACAGAATTGGGTTAAAATTCAGATCCATATGCAGGTCTTGAGGAATATATATATATATATATATATATATATATATATATATATATATATATATATATATATATATATATATATTTAAAAAAGGTATTTGCTTAGGGTATTTCCGTTATTATAAAATCTTCTTGTATTTTATAAAAAACAAAACAAAAAACAAACATAACCTAACTAACCTAACCCTAACCCTAACCCTAACCCTAGTTCACAGAAGTCAAAAAATTGGGACATCCTCTTCAAAAAAAAAAATAAATTATATCTTTTCAAAGCCAGTGAAATCACTCCCATTAACCAGACCCTCTTATAGTATATACACATATACATATATATACACAGAAAGTGCACCCCTCATACTTCAACAACCATTTCAGTATATCTGAAACTTGAAAATATTTTAGAGTAGCCAATGTGCAGCTTGTATAGCAGGACACATTTACTGTCCTCTGAAAAAGAACTCAACATACAGTCATTATTGTCTATATAACGTTTAACAAAAGTGAGTACACCCTAAGTGAACATGTCAAAACTGTGTCCAACGTGTCAATATTTTGTCTGAGCACCATTGTTATCTAGCACTGCCTTAATCCTCCTGGACATGGAATTCACCAGAGCTGCACAGGTTGTTGCTGGGATCCTCTTCCACTCCTCCATAATGACATCCAGAGCTGCTGGATGTTAGAAACATCGCGCTTCTCCACCCTCCACAGGTGCTCAATTGGGCTCAGGTCTGGAGACATACTTATCCACTCCATCACCTTCACCATCAGCTTCATCAACAAAGCAGTGGGCATCTTGACGATGTGTTTTGGGTCGTTATTATGTTGGAAAACTGCCGTTTGGCCCAGTTTCTGAAAGGACGGCATCATGTCAGAATGTCACCAGTACCAGCAGCACTCATGCAGCACCAGACCATGATGCTGCCACCACCATGCTTGACTGTAGGCAAGACACAATTTTTTTTGGTACCCCTCACCACACATGCTGGACACCATCTGAGTCAAACAAGTATATCTTAATCTCATCAGACCACAGGACATGGTTCCAGTAATTTATGCTCTTAGACAGGTCGTCTTGAGCAAACTGTTTGGGGTTTTTCTTGGGAGCAGCTTCAAAAGAGGCTTCTTTCTGGGACGACTGCCATGCAAACCGACTTGTTGCAGTGTGCGGCGTATGGTGTGAGCACTGACATGCGGACCTTCTGCTCCTGCAGCCTTTAAAGCAATACTGCAATACTCAAGCGTCAGCTCGACCCTTGCGAGGCAACAATTCTAATTCTCAAATCCTCAGAGAGACACGAGGTGCCATGTTGAACATCCAGTGGTCAGAATGAGAGGATTGTACTCAAAGCACCAAACTGTAACTTCTCTAATACAAAATACAAAAATTTGTATGGTCCTGTCAAGCAGACAAAAACATGAACATGTTTTTGTTACCAGCTATTTTGACAATAATGGCTGTATGTTGAGTTATTATATTAAGAGTAAAAGTGAGAATACTCATCAATTTAAAATCTTTAAACCATTTAATCAGATTGCTACATTTACTCAAAGTATGAAAATAAAACTTCATAAAAAACAAGCAAAAAATTGACTAATTTCCTCAACAACAAAAAATGAATACACTTATGTACCAAGGGATGCAAACAAACATCAAGCAAAGCTAACTCATGAAAATAAAAGCTCTGATACCAGACTAACAAACATGCTAACAGCTAGATCTTATAGTATTCATCTAAATGAACACAATAGGTGCATGTTTTTTTTGGTTGTTGTTGAGAAAATGATTTAAAGTTAAGCACTTATGTGAGTGAAATCTGGCCAGGAATAACATCGCTGTATGATTCTAGGTCTTCTCTCAGCAGGCCATCCCTGAAGAATGCAGCTACCTGTTTATTAATAGATTTAGAAAGTAGCTCATTCGGGTTAAGGCCAGTATTTGTAGGTTATGGTGTGGTGTACTGTATGTGAGGCAGCCAAAAAACTGAACGCATTTTAAAGTCTGTTTACCTTCTGAAAATTAAAAGGAGGGATTTAAAGATGTTTTGACTGCAGCATGGAGAATATTTTGACTGCTGGGGTTCACAAACATATATGGCAAATAAAAACAATTTTCTGTGAACCCCAGGCCATGACAACTGTATGATTTAGATTAGGAATGGAACATATGTACGTGTAAAATGAGTGACAATTTCTAACCTCAAAATAAACTGGAATTCTGACTAGAGAAAGGATTAGTGAACATATTCCTCTTATTTGTGGAAACCTGACCATAAGATTTGCTTTTTAAACATCCCATTACACACTTATTCCACATTTGCTGTTATAATACCCTCTACTCTTCTAGGAAGGTGTTCCACTACATTTTGGAGTGTTATTATGGAGATTTGTGCTCATTCAATCACAAGGGTGTTAGTAAAATCAGGTACTGATGTAGGTGATGTGAGGAGCCATGGGGTGCAGTCAGAGCTACAATTCATCCTAAGGTGTTCAATAGAGTTGAGACCAGCGCACTATAGCAGGCCACTCTAGATCTTTCACTCCAATCCATGTAAAGAATATCTTCATGGAGCTGGTTGTGTGCAATGTCTTGCTGGGACAGATTTGGGTCTCGTTGTTAAAGTGAAGGGAAAATTGAATGCTACCACATTCACTAGTTTGTGCCTCTAATTTTGTGGTAACAGTTTGGGGAAGAAGCAGATATGGAAAATTGAGTTTTAGGATGTGTTTCCTTTTGCAATGCATTGAATCTGCCTGTTTTTAACTGTTCATTTTCTTAAAAAGATTTATAAATAAATGCATGTCCTTCTGGTCATTTGCTTAAAACCTCTAGAAACAAAAGCACCTGCCAAATGAATTCACATAAAACACAGAACTGATCCAAACAGATGCAGTAAATTTGCTTTGGATGTCCTTCCAGGAGAGTTATAGATGCAGCTTTACATAAAGCCCAAGGCAAGGACTTTCAGACCGAACGCATTAAGGACAGAAACTGTGTGTTTGAGCACTGTGCTCCCTCACATGACTGTACATGCATCCCCAGGGCCAATGGTGTACTCCTCTGTTCCTTTGCCTCTCGCTTTCATTAAAGATAGAACACTTTTGCAGCACGTTACAGCACGCTCTGCCCTTCCCTGTCGGTTGTCTCAATGGCACACAGCGTACAAGTGAATACCACAACAACAACAACTACAGGGACAATGTGGAATCAGCAGCTTCGGAAGATTAAATAGGATAAGTGATAAAAGCAGACACTTTAAAAAAAAAAAGAAAGAAAGGAAAAAAGTTGTAGCAGAAAAAATCTAGTCATTTCGGGACAGCTGTTTAAAACCCTGAGCGTGAAGGGAATACTGAACTACAGCGACAGGATATGGACAGATCCAACTCTCACCAGGGAATAAATGCAGCATGGCTGCACATGTCATGTCAGGCTTTAACTCACATTGTCTTACTTTTCCCAAAACACAGACACACTCACACACACACACACACACACACACACACACACACACACACTTATTGAAATAGACAGTGTAATATGTCTCTGATTATACACCTTTAATCCACTGTTATTTCAAGACATGAGATTTAAACTTTTCCACTGAAAATTGATTTACTTTCTCTCTCTTAAACACACACACACACACACACACACACACACACACACACACACACACACACATACTGCATCTCCAAGGTTAGTGGTGACCTTGAATGCCTGTGAATGCTCTGTCTCTAGGCAGGATGCAAGAAACAATAAAAAAAAAAAAAGAAATGGTCACAGTGACGTCTCCACCTGCTGGCTCTGATTGCACACTGCATCTCACAATGACATATGGACAAAAGTATTGGGACACCAGACATTTTCAGCCATATGTGGTTCTTCCCCAAACTGTTACACTCTGTACACAAAGCCAGCTTCATGAAAATATGGTTTACATGAGTTGGAGTGGAGATCTTGAGTGCAACCTTGCAGAACACCTTTGGAATAAACTTTAACGCTGACTTTACTAATGCCCTTGTGGCGGAATGAGCACAAATCTCGATAAGCACACTCCAAAATCTAGTGAAGCATCCTCCCAGAAGAGTGGAGGATTTGGCATTCAACCAGAAAATAAAAAAAAAAACGTGAGAAACTCATACCTGAGTGGCTCCATGAAGAGTCCGAACCTCAGAAGGAAGACTTGATTCTGTACTGTCAGTGGTTGTCAATTGTCTCCCAAGCTGTCCATAACTGGCTCTTCCCCATGTAAGGACTCTCTTAGCATCTGGAAGTTACAGAAAGATCTGGGATACAAATCTAATGCTCACAATATAAGCCTTTTCATTACAAACTTATATAAAAGCTTTATTCCTGTGGCTTTAAAGCATTGAGTTGATAATAGATGACATGCAACAAAGATCCTTTTTTAACCATTTGGACAAAAAGAAAAGCATTAAGGACAGGCAGACTTACGAAAGCTTTTCCAGGCAATATCTAGTTCGTAAATCAATTATTCGTATGTTGAGAAGAGACAACGCATGTCTGCCAGGCGTTCTTCTTCTTCTCCCTCTGTTTTGCGGCGTTGTTAAATCCGAATAGCGTGCGGAATTTGAAAGTTTTCTTAAATATATTTAGATTTTTTTTATTATTATTATTATTGTGTATTTTTTCTTCATTTTTTTGTTGCCGTGGCTGTGTTCATATCTCCAAAAATGTGTAAATCGAGCATTGGTAAGTCGGGGGGCTGACTGTACATGCGAAAACCAAGCTAACACCATTTCTACTATAAATGTAGATAGTGGTAGCAGCATGCTCAGCGGTTGCTATTGAACAGGACGATCCGGAAAACTTGTTTCTGGATAAAAAGGGCCAAATACAAGCAAATTCTTGAGAAGAAACCATTCCAGTCAACCGGACGTCTGAGTTTCAAGGGAGAAAAACGTATGTTTCTGATCTGATGGTGGGGCAAATATGGAGGGCAAAATGACAAAAACAATGACTCCATATCATTTGTGATTATTAGGGAAAGATTACCTAAGCTTAAGGCAACTTATATGTAAGACAACACAAAGCAATTAAGTGGTATCCAAATTAAATATATACCTTTTAGCAAGTTTGTACACATAGAAATAATGTTTTTGTGATCCTAATCATTTTTATCCTGTATAATGAATCACATCATGATCCAAATACAAATACACCCTGTGTGTGTTTAATCTTTTACTTCTCGTACCTGTCTGGGCAATTAGATGAGTCCAGCCACTGTGTAAAGCTAAAACTCTTTCTCCATTTAACAGTGATTGATCTAAGGCTGTAGGAAGAGGTAGGAAGGTTTCTTTTCTACACAGCTGGCCGTGTTTATTGCTGCCCCACAGGAACACCTGACCAGACACTAGACAAAACAATGACATCCAAATTACTTTTATATTCAAACTTTAGGAGTATAATCTGCTCAAACAACAAAAGGTTAGCTAGAGAATGCTACTGCTGGTTATACTAATGCTGTAATGAGACTAGCAGTCTGTGTGAACCTAGTAGTCATGGGACCTGTACATGCTCAAGCTTGTAGACAAAACATTTTGAACAGATGTTTTTTCTGATATCTTCAAAGCCTGGTTTAAAGTCAAAAGAGCATTTAATCTGGAATAAGCTCACCTGTTAAACAAGCACAATGTGCAGAACCTGCAGTCACATGCTTGGCAGATACATGGTCCAGCCCTAAATGTGAAGAATCATGCGTTAGGCTGCATCTCAATCAGCTCCCGTAGTGCAGCAGTCAGGGCAGTGATCAGGGAGTCAGTCATTTTAAGTCTGTCTCAAAACCATGAACCTTTTAAAGACTCGCACTGGAACATTTGGCGCCTAAAAGTATTCCCCACAATGCGCCGCAAAAACCAGAAAGAAATCATCAATGTTCTCTATGGTACTTACCAGAAATGATGCCATAATTCCTGAAGGCTCTCAGCCTGTACTCAGCCTGAACTCCAACTTTGTCTCTGAGTAGCTTGGTGTCGTTGTTGTAGCTCTCAAACGTTTTATATATGGTTTTTGATCGTGTCAAATAACAAAATAAAATCAAGCCTTGAATCACTGTGACAGAATTTATATGACTGATAAAACATAGAATATTTGAGTTCTTTGGGGTTTTGCAGTGAAAATTTTCAAATTGAAATTTCCTAATTTACTTGTTCCTGTTGCTGATAAATGCCATTGGTGATGTTTTAAAAGTTACCAGTGATATAAATGGCAATACGTTATGCACACTTGAGGTGTTAAACATGTGTCTTGTAGAATCTGCAAAATGTTAATAAATAAAAAATAGCATGATGTTTAATATTCAGAACGGCCCTGAACATGCTGTGAGGTTTTCTCAAAAAGTTTTGTTTACAAGAAAGTACTTTATTTATCTACGGTAACACACGATCACCTTCAAAATAGCAAACAGCAATACAGCGCCCCCAGAGTTCCTGCCACTTCTGCAATGTGTCCTGGAAGCACCTTCTGCGATTCGCGCTGGATCTCTGCAATGGTGGCAACCTTTGAGCTGCATCTTCATATTCTAGAAGAGGGCAAAGTCCACAGGAGTCCACTGGCGAGTATGGTGGGTGTTAAAGTGAGATCATGCGGATCGTTCTTCGACGACCATCATAAACAAGTTGGCAAACGGTTTCGACTTTTTTGGGGGTTGAGCTTGTTGAAGGCTTTCCTGATCTCTCGCTGTCTTCCAGTGAAGTTCCTCCGCTCTTGAAGCATACGTGCCACGCAAAACACCTTGTACGACTCGCTGCAGCATCGCCGAATGTAAACGTATGTCATATCAAACTCAGAATTTCACGTTTGCTCTTTGTTCTAACTTGCTGTACATGATGAAATCGGACGCTTTAACGCACGTGATGAGCAAAGCACCAGTTAGCACCATTATCATGAAACTTTTGATACCACCTTATATTTCACATAGCAGATGTTTTCATATAATCCGCAAGACACGAGTTTAATCAATTCTTCTGGCAACTGACGGACTCGCACACCTTATAATGTAAGGTGTACACATTCACTGATTCTCAATAGGCAACACGATACATCAGAAGAATGTGATTGCAAGGTTGATCGCGCCTGCGCGAATCCGCCGGTTTGGGTCGTCAACATATACTGATTCACGCCCTTTAACGTGTTTATAAAGTCCACCATAGAGCTTACCTGTAACCAGGCAGGGCTCCTTTGAGCTGAAGTGGCCAGGGATAGGCTGAGGACTCAGTGCTCTCTTCGCTTGACTTAACAGACCAGTACCCCACTGATACACTCCCCCTGAACCTTCACACAAACAAACCAACACATGAAACATGGAGAGTGAATAGAGGAAGGGAGACACAGAAAAAGGAAAACGTGAAGCTTATCGTACATGTACCTGTTACAGCGAGCGTGTGTCTAAGCCCTGCCGCTACACTGATGACAGGTTCCTTTAAAGACTAACAACAAAAGGAGGAAAGACAAAAAACGAATCATTTGATTGGAAGAACAAACTCCATGTCAAGTTCTAGTGCAATACATAACTGGAGAAAAAGCACACGTTCTTACTGTGAGTAGAAGAGGCTCCGGTGTGTGTTGTGTCTCCACGGAGACTCCTAGTTGACCAAAAGAGTTGGAGCCACACGCCAAGACGTGTCCGTCATCTACTAGATAAAGCGCAAGTGTGACGATGAAATTCAATTTTAGGATTTTGGTCATTGTTAGTAGAGATGTATATAGAGCTTCATAATTTTCTAAAAGCCTGCATTGTATCGGCTCAAAGGATATTTTCCAGACTGAATTACAGACATGGGTTATTTCTTGTGTTACAAGCAGCAGCATCTAGTATTCATTGATACTCAGCCCTGTTATTGATACTGTATACAAAAATGGAGAAAGTGGTATTGATGAATCCCTAGAGGTAAGGATTATACTCTACTATACACATTTACAATATTTGGCAGACACCCTTATCCAGACCAGCTTACAATCATCTCATTTATCCAACTGAGCAGTTGAGCGTTAAGGGCCTTGCTCGAGGGCCCAACAGTGGAATCTGGAAGCTGGGATTTGCAGTTACGACCTTCTGATCAGTAGTCCAACATCTTAAACACACAGCTACCTCCTTATGGCCATTTTTCACGAGTTACCATTGATAAAAAATGCAATAAATAACCCAAACTTGAAATAATAATAAATGTACATACACCATATGCCAAATCTGTAAAATGTTAATCATTAAAAATTGTGTGTTGTATTATATGAAGTACTGCCCTGAATCCGCAATTTCACATAGCAGATTCTTATACAGTGGAACCTCGGGTTACGAACGCCCCGGCATACGTATAATTCAGGTTACGAATCGCAGTTCATCAAAATTTTTGCCCCTGGTTACGAACAATATATCGGGATACGAACGTCGCTCACCAAAAAATCGCAGGCAAGTTGGTTGTTTTTGCTCTATCCACGCAGCTCGTCACATCAGTTAGCGTCCTGTGTCCCTAGCGAGAGCATCGTGTTACTTATCCGCTTGAACTTTTCCCGGCAGCAGCGTAACAACTCGTTAGTTGATGCTCGTGGAATGATGAGATGGACAACATTAGCGATGCATAACCACTTTACTTGTTTTTATGAAGATAGATTAGCAGGGTTACAGTCTTTTCCAGTACAATACCCATAATGAATTTCACTCTGGACTTCAATACCAACTGATAGTAGCCTTAAAGAAACAGCTCTCATTTTCCTCTAATGCAACAATTGTCTCAGCGTTAGTGTTAATAACACTGTCTTTAATATTCTATAATATAATATATAATAATATATAATAATATAATATAATAAGATTCTCCTTCAAACAATAACTCTCCCTCCTCCCCTTCTCTGACGTCGTCTCCTGCAGCGAGTCTTCTCAAAGGGAAAGTACCCGGTAAAGATCTTTTCCTCTTTTGTATGTTTTTATGTGGTATGATTTTAATATAACATGTTAAAAGTAAATAATATTAGTGAATATTGGCTTTATTTTTATTTAAGTAATATTTTTGGTTGTCCAGAACGAATTACCAAAGTTTCTGTTCATTATTATGGGGAAATTTGTATCGGGATACGAACTTTTCAGGTTACGAATAAAGTACCGGAACGAATTAAATTCGTAACCCGAGGTTCCACTGTATATGATCCATATGGCACGAGTCCTTGAGTTCCTTCTCCAGGAACTGCACTCTATTAGGATTTCCAGCACCTACTGCATATCTGACAGATTTTGCAGTTCACAGCAGCAACTATATGATTCTGTGATCAATTTGTTTTAGACTCAGGACTCAGGACTCAGATGTGCGACCATCGTCGGCTCTCAAGAAAGTAACACAATACATTAACAGCTGTGTAGTCAGGAACTGCTTGCTGCCAGTGGCAATCAAAAATACAGTGGGTCCAAAAAGTATTGGATTCACTGTCGACTTTTCAAGTGTTCCCACTTACAAAGAACAGAGCAATCTTGGTACACCTCAACTGTGAGAGACAGAACCTAAAATAAAATCCAGAAAATCACATTGTATGTTTTTTAAATAATTAATTTCCATTTTATTGCATGAAATATTTTTTTATGACCTACCAACCAGCAAGAATTCTGTCTCTCACAGACCTGTTAGATGGTCTTTAAGATGCTCTCCTATCCTCCACTTATTACCTGTACAAAAGACACCTGTCCACAAAATCAATCAGACTCCAACCTCTCCACTATGGGCAAGACCAAAGAGCTGTCTAAGGACACTATGAACAAAACTGTAGACCTGCACAAGGCTGGGATGGACTACAGGACAATAGGCAAACAGCTTGGTGAGAAGGCAACAACTGTTGGTGCAATTATTAGAAAAACTTAAGAAATTTAAGATGACTGTCATTCTCCTCAGACTGGGGCTCCATGCAAGATCTCACCTCGTGGAGTATCAATGATCCTGAGAAAGGTGAGGGATCAGCCTAGAACTACATGGAAGGACCTGGTCAATGACCTGAAGAGAACTGGGGCCACATTCTCAACGGTTACCATTAGTAACACACTACACCGTCATGGATTAAAATCCTGCAGCGCACGCAAGGTACCCCTGCTCAAGCCAGCACGTGTCCAGGCCCGTCTGATGTTTGCCAAAGACCATCTGGATGATCCAAAGGAGACATGGGAGAAGGTCATATGGTCAGATGAGACCAAAATATAACTTTTTGGTATAAACTCTACTCGCCGTGTTTGGAGGAAGAAGAAGAATGAGTACAATCCAAAAACACCATCCCAACCGTGAAGCATGGGGGTGGAAAAATCATGCTTTAGGGGGTGCTTTTCTGCAAAGGGGACAGGATGGATGGGGCCATGTATCGCGAGATTTCGGGCAACAACCTCCTTCCCTCAGTAAAAGCATTGCAGAGGGGCCGTGGCTGGGTCTTCCAGCATGACAATGACCCCAAACACGCAGCTCCGAAAGAAGCATTTTAAGGTCCTGGAGTGGCCTAGCCAGTTTCCAAACCTGAACTCAATGGAAAATCTATGGAGGGAGCTGAAACTACATGTTGACCAGCAACAGCCCCAAAACCTGAAAGATCTGGAGAAGACCTTTATGGAGGAGTGGGCCAAAATCCCTGCTGCAGTGTGTGCAAACCTGGTCAAGAACTACAGGAAACGTATCAATATTAAGGTCTATTTTACTATTGTATCAAATACTTATTTCATGCAATAAAATGGAAATGAATTATTTGAAAATCATACAATGTGATTTATTTTTTTCACAGTTTCTCTCACAGTTTGAGGTGTACCTACGATGAAAATCGCAGATCTCTCCGTTTTTGTAAGTGGAACACTTGAAAAATAGGCAGTGTATCAAATTAGATTTTTGCTCACATGGCCCACATTTTTGCAAGATACAAGAACAGGGAACATTACCATTATTTTTAAGTGTGAGATTTTCCATTTCCTAGTGGGTGTATTTAATCTTTAAAGGTGACATTTCTTTTTTTCTTTTCTCTGGCCACATTGTTTGGTTTCATCCCTGATAATAATTAAATACACTGAATCTAATGGTAGTATAATTTCAAATACATTTATAGATTAGTGAATATTTATTATTTCAAAACAAAGATTTATACATTGGCCTATCTTACATTTTATAATGGAGGGGAAAAAAGCTCTTTTGGTATATTTTCTGTGGATAACTCATAGTAATGTACTTAAGTGTTGAACTGCAGAGCTTCCACACAAAATGCATGAAGTTTGACACGTCTGGTAATAAAATAAACCAGTAAACTTTGTATAAGTGTAATATTAAATTGTTATATAGTATCAGTTTTTGTAGTCTTCAACATCACCTGTTAGAATGATGGTAAAGTCCCAGCCACATGACACTTGCTGAACAGTCCTGAGGCCAGGCAACTGGCAAAGCTGAAAGGTCATGACCTCTGATACGTGGCCAAGTCCGAGTTGGCCTTTGTGATTCTGTCCACATACCAGCAACTCACCAGATTCTGCAGTAAAGACAAAAAATATTTTGTCATTTTTAAACCAAGATCCCTGAGACAGGGATAGAGATCCACTTGAATTTAAAACAACTAGACTGAGCTGGGGCTTTATAGACAAGTGAGAAATGGAGCAACATTCTAAATAAAGTTTAAGCTTTCTTGTATTTCTGGCTATAACAACACTTGCTGGTTATAATGTATATGCTAAACAACACATACGAAAAAACAAGAAAACACGATATGACAACATTTAAGCTTATTTGGTTTGAATGCATTTCAAGAATATATTAGCCTATTTATTTTTTAATCTGGAAATGTATCATGTAAATCAGGATCATTCTTTATGCATTAAATAAAAAAATTAAATAGAAAATGTTTTCCACAAAAAAATGTCACTCACCGGTGATGAGCGCCGAATGTCCACCTCCACCTGTGATGGCCCGTAATGTTCTTGCTTCCTGTCTATACTCTGCACACTGTGGTTTCACTTGATCTTCAGCATTCTTTAGTCCCAGCTGACCAAAACTGTTAGCACCCTATTTATATATACAGTAAAGACTTTGGACACACTTTCTCATTCAGTGCTTTTTCCTTATTTGCAACATTGTTCAATAATACTGAGACATCCAAACCATTAGAACAACCCAGAGTATGTTTTATATTTTAGAATGCCAATAGCAGCTACATGTAGCTTTGATTACAGCCTGGCAAACTCATGTGCCTTGTCAAAAGTTCATTTCTTGCCTTCTTATTGTGTTTTAGACAATCAGGTGATGGGGTGTCTAAACTTTTGACTGGTATTGGGTGTTTATCTGTATATATTTCATGTGTGTGTGTGTGTGTGTGTGTGTGTGTGTGTGTGTGTGTGTGTGTCTGTAATATTGTGCCCAGAGCTTCATAACAAGCATATCACAAGTGTCCCTGACGTGCACATGACCAAAAGAAGACCATCATAAAAAAAGAATACGATCCTCTTGTTCTACATCTAACACTCTTATTGGAACAGGGTAAACATGAGCACGAAAGACTTTTAGAAAGGAAAACAGCGTTTTAGTTATTAGTTAATACCCCAATGTGCTTCGTTTTATCTGTAAAGTGATCAGTAGGGGGTCTAAAACTTACCCACGTGTACAATGTATACGTTATCGTGGACGTTTCCATTTGTTTGGGTGGACGCATGTTGATGACGTCACGCGAAGGAAGGTTGGGTTTTTTTCAGATTTGTCACGTGTGTGTGTGTGTGTGTGTGTGTCTTGGGGCTGATGAGTGACAACATAAGATAGCTTTAAATGTCAAAAATGGTTTGAAATACTAAATAAATGTGCTTATATTACTTTTTTGTAATGATGTAATGCCTGTTTGTGCTGTATTCTTGAGATTCACACACACACACACACACACACACACACACACACACACACACAGTGGCATTGTTACAAAAATAAGGAATTTTATTTTTAATAACCTCTTCCACAACCAAACATATCACATTCATCTAGCAGTTAAACCTGTACTGGATTCCACGAGGGCTGTTTTACACAAGTTATTTGGAAGCTATAAGCATTCTTTACAGTCTCTTGTACAAAATGACCATTGACATATTTGCACAAATCATTTTCATTCTAAATGCCCAGGATCCCTGATTGCAAGATAAAAGGTCTATAGACATGATAATGTAGTATATAATCAGAAAATTCAGTTAGGTTCGCAAAAACAAAACACGTGACATGTGACATGTGCAAAAAAAAAAAAACGATATCAAGGTACCAGAAATATAGTAAACCCTGAAAAGAATTGATGAGAAAATCAATACACAGAGGTGCTTTTCAATACGGTGAGTTGAATAGCTTATTTTCACAAAAGCTGAAATCACAAAGACACTGCTCTGACCAAAGCCACCACAGTTACCATAATCCAAGAGAAAAATCACTGCCATGTGCAATGAAAAAGACACAATTTCTTCAATATCCTTGCATAAACCCTCAGATTACACATAATAATATCGAAAGTCCAATTAACAGCAAGGTGTGTCATTTGAGTAGTATATATTTTTTTTTACATACATATTTAACAACAACTCGAAAAATTTCCTGTGATTGCCCTAAAAATGATCTAATAAATCATCGCTGAATCATTTTGTTGATTTGATGGAAACATTTACAGATAATATATATTTCTATAGGAACAGTTATTCAGATGCCTGACTGTTTATTGAGTCTGTTCAGAGCGTCTCCTACAATATCCAGCTCGTGTCTCAGCTCCTCCACCACACAGTTGATGCTAGTTGTGTCCTTCAGCACGTCTACGCTCTGTGTGTACGGGTTGTAACGCACTGTAAATGGACGCTTGATTGTCTTCGCAAACTCCCTAAAAGATGATATAAATTGTAGTCAAGAGTATAATCGAATAACATCGAATCCAATAATAAACGATTAAACAATTCACTGTAACAGAAGACTTCATGTTAAAGGATCTTAGATGTAGTTAAATATATCTAGTATTTGACAGATAATTTCTCTAATATAGGCACAGTAACAACAAAAATATCTTGTAATAAATGTATTGTTATACTGCAATCATATAATAGCATTTTCCTTTCCTTCTTCATTTTACAAACCTCATCTTTTCTTTGGCTTCCT
The DNA here is from genome assembly GCF_014805685.1 of Silurus meridionalis. Classification (NCBI taxonomy): domain Eukaryota; kingdom Metazoa; phylum Chordata; class Actinopteri; order Siluriformes; family Siluridae; genus Silurus; species Silurus meridionalis. Next base: position 5,675,472 of record NC_060893.1, on the reverse strand, counting down.
CAAAGCTCTCTGACATAAAATAGACATCTTGGAAAGTTGTTATAATGCACTCCTGTTTGCATGTGACTTTGGGGTCGAAGGGCATGATGCAGGCGTTCCCTGACAGAGCATGCTTGGAAAGAAATACTCCAATTAGACAAGCTATGCAGGTATTGGAAGATATTTACATCACTGCGGCATATTCTAAGATAAACAGGACGGCACAGGGAAATAGGAAATTTTGAACTAGGAGTTCAGGAGTTGGTCAGAACTAGAGCAAGCTCATTAAGAAGCAAAGAAGAATTTTTAAGAAATGCGTTCAGCCGTAAAAAAAAAAGTCACATGACTTATAACCATTATGACAAGGGTTTCTCGTGTGAATGAGCTCACACTAGTTTCAAACAACTGCCCAACTGCAAATGCCCCAAGGACTCCAACTCCTATTTCCAAAATTTCCCGGTTCCCTGTATAAGAATCAAGACTGTATAACAATCACATCCATGAAGCGTGTGTGGAGAAGGCGTACATTATATCAGTCGATTACCTTCAGCTCGCTGATGGAGGACAGCAGGCCTGCACCGTACGCTCTTAGCTTCCCTTCCTGCTTACAGAGTCCAAACTCCACCGTGAAAAAATAACACTGGATGAAAAAAAGTCAATGTTAATGAAAAAGTTTATTTTTGTTTGCACACATGGAATTATATTTAATTAATTGACGGGATGTGAATAGAAGACAAAAACATAAAGACTTTATACTCACTGTGGCTAGTTTTTGAACTTCCTCGTCGGATACTCCAAGTGAAGCTAGTCCAATCTCCTGACTGAACTGTGCGAAGCTGGGCTCAGCCAAAAGAGGCACATGACCCAGCAATTCATGGCACGTATCCCTAAAAAACACATTTCACTTAGTGGCATTTGGAACCTGCACCTCGCAAACATATTTGGATATGGTTTTAAATATTCTGCCCTCAGTGCTATGCAAACTTTAATTTTAAGGCTTCTACATATCTTTTAACATCTACTTTTGGCTACCTTCTTCCGACCTCTGTCCCTGCCTGTCCCTAATTTTGTAATTTCACTAACACAATAACGTAGTCCAGGAAACTTGAAATCCTGTATATGCATTTTTTCTTTTATATTATTTTATATATATCTGAATATTGCCAAATTTATGACACTATAGTCTTCAATAATGTGCTGGCCAGTGGATCGTGACTAAGTCTAATCTCTGATTTGGCAATTACAGTAAACGTTTCCCCTGCATTTGAATCTAGTTTTACTGCTTTCATGGTCAATATTGACACACGGAGCTATTACATGCTGTGTTATAAATGCTGTGTGTACTCACGGTTCAGGTGTGTAGAGAGGGTCAGATCTATGCCGGACGTACTGCGTGCAGTGGAACACGCGGAAAGCCAGTCCCGCCAGGAAGTCCCTTGGGGAGAGATATCCTGCCACAGGTCTTATAGTGAATCCTGTACGCTCTGAAGATGCAATAAAATGGTCACTATGAATGTCTTTCCATATACACTGTACATGAACTGTGGACAAACTCAAAGTGATAACCTCTGTCTCACCTTTAAGGAAGCGAGAAATGTCCTCCAGCTGTGGGATGTTGTCTTCCAGATAATCACAGTACTTGGTCAGCAGAGGTAAGTTTTTCAGATACTCGCGGCACGCGTGAGTCGGGTAGAGCTTGTTGAGCTCTCGAAATACGACCCCCCATGTCTTCACCTCCTCTTCTGTAAACTCAATCCGGGGAATGGGGTTTCCACTGGTAATTGGAGCAAAAAAATAAGCCCCAGGTTAGAAAATATGCAGTTTTTAGTTTTATATAATCACTGCTACATTCTTTTTCATTCTATTCCTGCAGCTCAGATCACAGGTTTCTATTAACGCTAGTGTGTTTTCTATCTAATAAGATATTGCTACTGACAATTACAGAGACCTTCATAGCAAATTATATGAAACATTGAATGCTTGACTTTTGCTTCAAGAACAATTGACGTAATGGCTTTGATAACCAGAATTGAATAGTTTTACGGACGGGCTACCATCGTAACTGCAAAAATATACAAATTATGATGTGTATTGTTTTAATGATTACCAAAAATAACAATCTCTGGCAATTTGCTTTAATATGACAGGCATAAAATCAAAAATTAATACATATATTATAAAGTTATTATTAGTTGATAGTTAGGTAATTAGTTAATTAATTAGTTAAAAGTTAAGTATAAGATACTTCAAAAAATAAGTTTTATATTAGTAAATTATTACAATACCAAGCATACCAAGGTCTCGTCTTCATCATGGCGCCTGTTATTGGGTGGGATATTATTAGGCAGCAAGTGAACATTTTGTCCTCTATGTTAATGTGTTAGAAGAAAAATGTTTTGCCAGCAAAAGGGAGACCAACACAATATTAGGTGGTAATAATGTTCATCCTGATCTACTGAAATTGGATTCTTCACATTTCCAACTTTTACTTTAAGAACACTTTAAAAACATCTGTTTGACTTCCATAGACACTTACTGCTTGTAGCTCATAGCCAGGTCTGCAAAATATTTTCTCCTCTTGCGGTAGACATTGTCCTTGAATCCCTACAGGACAGAAACACGTTTACCAATAAGAAGAGCAACGCTTTGAGACCAAGGTGTATTTTCTTGTGTAGGTACTACTTAATAATATATCAGGTTTAATTAAAAGAGCAACAGAAAACTGCAGCTACTGTGTTGGCTGGATGATGAAGAATGATTACCGGGTGATCTGCGTCCAGATCCGAGCCGTACATCAGCACGCGGTTTGCACAGTTATCCAGGTCAGAGATCTTCCTTGGAAACCAGGGGACATTTTCCATTTCTGGAAAAAAAAAGTATTTTCTATACAATACAAATGGGTGAGATGGGTAGGAATGACTGTAAATCTGTTTAAAAGACCTGTGACAGTATGTTTTATATTAATTCACCACAATGAGCCGATGTATACTATCAGTCTGTATATTTTAAGACTGATTTAAAGAATAAAAGCTTCATTTGCTCACTTTATTGTTCTTAGTAATAATTAATAAATTAATTTATCAAACATATATTTAGTAAAAAGTCTACACATAAGCCAAAAATGATGTTGATAAATTTAAAAGGAATTCAAATACAAAATATTGTATAAAGAGAGGCCTACAAACTGTCAGTATGACCATCAGGTAAAAAAAAAAAAAAGCTTAAATAGCAAATATTAAGCTTTTAATGGTCTTAACATCAAAGTACTGTGCAATCACTTGTTTAGTTTTGCTCAGTGAAGCGTTTGGGCAAAAGCTCATAATTCAAAGATATTACTATAAAGGTTAAAAATCATGATCATGAATAAAATGTTTGCTATAAAATTCAACAATGTGGATATACAAAGTTTTTCCAACTTCTCATTAATGGTTTGAAGCTTTTTTTCCACTGCATAAACATCATTCCTTAAACCATAAAGCTGTCTGAAGGGAATCAAAGCAAAAAACCCATCGCATCCCAAGGTACTTTAATAATCATTCTTTCATTCTAAGGGTCTTCTTTCAAGAATGTTAGAAGCTTTATTTTTTAGCATTTTGGGCTTTTTTGCCTATAGTCTACTATTTACTCAGAATATTCACTATGATATTGAGTATATAGCTGTAAAATGCCCAGTCCGTACCACTCTCCTCCGGTAGTCGGTTGTCTGGCACGTCCAGCTCGAGCACGTTGACGTGTTTGCGCAGTAGCTGGATGATCTCACTGAGCTGCTCGTGATTGCTGTCGCAGTCCACCAAGATCTCGAACTCTGAGTTGCGCCTCTTGGACTTTCGGGATTCGATGTGCACAAGGTTTACGTGGTTTTCCTGTCGGTAGAAGCATCAAGATTCGAGAACTTCCCAGTTATACGCACAAGTTTAAAATTGACAACGAGATGCTCGTGGATGTTGCAGCAAATAAAAAAAATAATGAACAAATAATAATTTCATAAATAATGTGCAAATTGGAACCCAGGTGCAATATGGAACAATTTGTTTAAACAGTGGGATATATAAAACCTATTCATAAACAACATAATATATGAAAAAACTATACTTTGGTCTCATCTTGCAGAATAGATTTTTTAGTTTATTTTAAGCCAGTCATTAAAATAGACCTATGATCTCTAAAGCCTTTTCCCTTATTTTGAACACTAATGTATAATTAGCTCCTAACTAAATATCTAAACTCTGTCAAAACATGATTACCTGGAACAGTTTCAGGGCTTTGACGAGCCCCCCGACTTCATTCTTCAGAGTGAATGCTATAGCTGCACGACCCTTTTCTCCAGAAACACTCTTGTTATCTTTGTTCTCATCGATCTTAGGAAAGGTCAATTTGTTCATCTGTAAGACACGCCCCCCAAAAGAAAAAGCCTGTCAGTGGCCGCAATAAAAACGATTATCAACTCTTATAAAACACAGCATCAAGGGGTGTGAATTAAATGGCTGTGGATTAAGTGAAGGGTCTGATAAAGTGTACTTAATCACATAGACTATTATGTGTGCACACACACACACACACACACACCACACACACCCTATCCCTCCCAATCTCTCTCGATTTCAATTTCAAAGTACTTTATTGGCATGATTGCATACACACCAAACTGCAAATATAGTGTCTATAAAGTGAGCAGAGAGAGATAAAGTAATAAAACCCACGCTGTATCTATTTCCTTTTTATATACTTATACAACTCTGTGTACTGAATATCTACATATGTATTAACCTATAATTGCTTTAATTATACAGGTTGCTGTCCTTGGTGCTGTAAAATGAAATTAACCTCTGAGATGAATACAAATGAGTTTGCCTGCATGCATGTCTATCTATCTATCTATCTATCTATCTATCTATCTATCTATCTATCTATCTATCTATCTATCTATCCATCCATCCATCCATCCATCCATCCATCCATCCATCCATCCATCCATCCATCCATCCATCTACCTGTTAATCAACAGTGTCATTAATTTAATCTCCAACATTAAATGCATTCTATTTATATTTTTTTACTCCCTATTCATTTTTTATAAGGTTGAGGTTTACTAACCCCCGAGGTGAGCGCGAGCCGAAAGCGAAGCAGCCGCCAGTGCGCGCGCAGTCCCGCCCGCAGCGCCGCCAACATGACGTTTGGGTTGTTGTTTTTTTTGCTCCACCGACCCCGAGTGCACGAGGTTGACTTTCACCTGAGTCCTGATCGCCTCCTCAGTCCCACTTTAATCTCAGCGCCTAATCTTATTTGGGATGTGCAAACGTATCAGCGTGCCGTCGCGCGCACTTGAACTGACGCCACGTGCGCAAGTCTGCGCCAAGTTTTGTAGCATCACTTGCGTGTTTTTTTTGTTGTTGGTTTTTTTTACAAATCCATGTGCACCGTCTCATTATGTCCTTAAATTAGGATCAAGCCTAAACCCCTATATACTAATTGGACATATCAGATAAAATGTGATGAGACATCACTGCTTAAAGCAGGACCTTCTTAACGCATGACGCACGAGCGGTCTCGCCTCGGCTTACCGACTTTATTAAAGCTCACGTCTGCTTAATAAATCGTCCACACACACGCAGCTGTGCGCACGTGAGACGAGCCAGAACCTAGAGGACTGATTTTAAACTTACAGAATATCTAGGTCTAGATGATCAGGATGGGTCAGGATGCCCAAAAAAGCTCAAGATGCCCAAAAAGCTCAAGATGCCATGCTCAGGATGCGCAGAAAGGTTATGATGCAATTCTGCATCTCCTAGCTATCTCTAAGTGCTTCATCATATAGATCAACAAGACCCAAACCCAAAACCCAAAACCGAACCGCGTCGTCTCACCTCATTATTGAGCTGCTTTTCTTCCAAACACAAGGCGAGGTTCATGGAGTCAAATGATCTTCCTCTGCGTGGCCCCTCGCTTTTGCTCGAGTACATTATGATCTATGATCTCTCTCTCTCTCTCTCTCTCTCTCTCTCTCTCTCTCTTTGTTTGGGTTCAGCCTGCTATTCTGCAGGATGGAGTGATGCGCCGGAGCAGTGCGCGATGCTACTTATGGACACCGGTGAGGAGGGACAGGAGGATGGATGATAATCCCCCAACACACACACACACACACACACACACACACACACACAAACACACACAGCGAATGGAAAAACAGCAGCACGCATCACGTCATGGGCAACCAGACCCACGCCTTCTTCTTCTTCTTTTCTTTCCCCTTTCAAATTTTTTTTTTCTCATCATACCTAAAATGCTTAGTGTAAACGCAAAGGACCTCGTCAGCAACCAGGTTTATAAGTCAAATCAAGAAGCAAACAAAATGTCACAAAGACCTTGAAATAATGAACCTTCACACCTCTACTGCATCCATTGAGATACGTTTCCACTCTGCTTCCTACACGCTTACATGTGAACTACACAGTATTTACTATATCTCACTGATACACATAATAGACATAATGATGTATAAATGATAAATGTGTGTGTGTGTCTGTACCAGAGTACAGTAAGAGTGTAGTGGAGGTGAAGAGAGTTTCTGATTGAGTGATAAACGTGAAGCTGGAAGTTGAAGGGGTGATGATAAATGTCATCAGTGCTTATGCTCCTCAAGTGTGTTGTAAGATGGAGGAGAAGGAAAAAGTCTGGAGTGAGTTAGATGAAGTGGTAGAAGGTGTACCTAGGAATGAACGATTAGTGATTGGGGCAGACTTTAATGGGCATGTAGGTGAAGTGAACAGAATTGATGAGGACATGATGGGTAGGTGTGGAAGGGCAGATGGGGGTAGATTTTGCTAAAAGGATGGAAATGGCAGTGGTGAACACTTATTTTAAGAAGAAGGAGAATCATAGTGTGACGTATAAGAGTGGAGGAAGGTGCACACAGGTGGACTATATTCTATGTAGGAGATGCAACCTGAAGGAGATTGGAGACTGTAAGGTATTGTCAGGGGACAGTGTAGCTAGACAGCATCAGATGGTGGTCTGTATGATGGTTTTGAAGGTGAAGAAGAAGAGGAGGAGAGTGAGGACTGAAAGAAGAATAAGATGGTGGAAACTGAAGGAGAAAGACTGTAGTGTGAGGTTCAGGGAAGAGGTCCGACAGGGGCTCGGTGGTGGTGAAGAGGTGCTGGATGATTGGGCAAATACTGCAGGAGTGATAAGGGAGACAGCTGGAAAGATACTTGGTGTGACATCTGGAAATAGAAAGTAAGACAAAGAGACCTGGTAGTGGAAAGAGGAAGTGCAGGAAAGCATAAGGAGAAAGAGGTTCGCAAAACACAATTGGCATCGAAAATAAGAGAGAGAAGGTTGGATGGTGTGGAGATGGTGAAGCAGGAGGTGGATAGGATTAGTAAGGAGGAAGTGAGAGCAGCGATTAAGAGGATGAAGAGTGGAAAGTCGGTTGGACCAGATGACATACTAGTAGAAGCATGGAGATGTTTAGGAGAGATTACAGTGGAGTTTTTTAACAAGATTCTGGAAGGTGAGAGGATGCCTGAGGAATGGAGAAGAAGTTTGCTGGTACGGATCTTTAAGAATAAGGGAGATGTGCAAACCTGCAGTAACTACAGGGGAATAAAGTTGATGTAGATATGAGGATAATCTGTGAATTTATACAATGAATTATACACAGGATAAATGAATGGTATGATTAAAAAGAATAACGCTATTATATGCAGAATAATAGTCTAGAATGATATAGAATGTACAGAGTGGTGCAGAACTGCATGATGATTACTGGCAGTAAAATTAGTAAACAGTAAATAGTATTAGTCAATCCTTAATGAGCGTGCTAGTGACAACTATGGCAAGGGATTACTCTCAGAGGTGGCATGAAGAGGAAAAGTTGATAGGAACCAGGCACAAAATGAAACCCATCCTCATCTGGGTGCCACCGAATCCCTATTCATTACAGTTCCATCATTGTGGTGTGCTGTTAGGCACTTAAATGCAGAACTTTTCATGCAAATTGCAGTCCTATGCCATTGTAGCAAACTGTTCATATTAATTACAGTCCAAATCCATACCTAAAATTCTTGAGTTGCTCACAAACTTCATGGACCTTTATGGATGTGTTCATGCAGATCCATCTTCAGCTGCACAGGGCAGTTTCCAGTTGAAGAAAAAGATGAAAGTACTTGTCACGTGTATTTTTTTTTACAGCACAGTGAAATTCTTTCTTCGCATATCCCAGAGATGTTAGGAAATTGGAAATTCAAACCTGTTACAGCATGAAAATAACCCTTTGCATTATCCGAGCTCCATGAAGATGGTTTACATGGTTTGAAGAGGAAGATCTTAAGTAGCCTGCTATAGAGCTCTGATCTCAACCCTACTAAACAACTTATAGATGAATTGGATGAACACTGACTGCACCCCAGGCCTCCTTAACCTCAGGGTGGACGAAGAACATAAACCATGTACTTGAATAAAAGTAGAGATACACTAAGTAAAATATAACTCCAGTTAAACAAAAAAAGGCTCCCTTTAAACTTTCACTTAGTACTTTCACAAGTAAAAGTATTTAACGCTTTAAATGCACTTAAGTATTCAAAGTACTATCATTTATTACGGCTATAATGTTCTACTATTATTTTTGTCACAAGACTCTTTGCTTAATCACAACAATCTATTCATAGAATGATATTAATGAGTCAAACACTGATTGATATCTATTCAAATTACCATGAGCCCAAATACCTTCTATTTTAACTACCTAAAAAGTCAAAAATCAGGAGAGTCCGAAGTTTCTTCTGTCATTCATTCCTCTCAAAAGTTCTGCTTGCTGTTGAACTGATGCTTAACTGTACGTTGGTGGTAAGTAGATACACCGAGCGCTACTCAAAACGAGTTCAAAATAAAGCGTAGGCTCTACCCTGATTGGTGGATTGCTGCGTGTTTGACCAGTTAAGTTTTTAATCCTAAATAAAAAGGAACGACTGAATTTGCCAGATGTAGTTGAGTATAAAGTCAAAAATTTGACTTCAAAATGTAGTAAAGTTAATGTAAAAAATCTCTTTAAATGCAAATACTTCAGTAAAGTACAGATACGGGAAAAAGCTACTTAAGTACAGTAGCAAATTACATCAACTTCATTACTGTCCATTACTGCTCATACTACATCAGTACCTGACTTTTCTAACACCCTTGTGGCTGATGAACAAAAAAGTCCACAATCACACTCCAAAATCAAAACATCTCTACAGAAGGAAAGGAAATAAAAGAGCAAATTGAGACTTAACATGGAAAGCAATGCTCAAAAAGCACATACTATATTTATGATCAGTTTTTCCCAAACCTTTGGCAGTATAGATCTTAAATATACTGTCTTGAACCTAAAAAAAACTCTGACTGCCTAAAAGTGTGTGACCCATTTGATCCAGCCACCGTGATCCGTCATGCAAATGTGGGTCAGTAATTTATCAGACATGATGCACGTGCAGGGTAAAAGCTAAGAGGATTAGGTCTCATGTTCATTGTGCCTTTGTAGGCACACCTCTCCAAGGCTTTATGTCTTAACAGTCTTATATAAGATGTCGAGACGTTGACACAAGTGATCTTTCCCTCACAAAGTACTTTATAGAAAAAGTATATCTTGCTCACGTTCTGATTTAATGGTTGGGTGTTTCTAAGGGGAGTTAGGATCAGAGCGATACTGTTAACCTTCTATACAGTGTTTGTTTAAGCCACCAGTAGCATCTATATGGAAGTCCATATGAGAAAACTGTCGTGACAGGATATTAGAATTACGTAAGTATGTGTGTGTGTGTGTGTGTGTGTGTGTGTGAGAGAGAGAGAGAGAGAGAGAGAACCTATGTTATAAAAAGGAAGGGTGATAAGTACTCTTAGTAAAAAAACAGAAAAGCACAAAAGAGTGATATAGACTAGCAAAGATTTTCCATTCATTTTCCTCTTTACTGAGACTAATGTTAGTCATTGGTGTTAACCATCAATCATCATGAAGAAAAAAAAAAACATCAGAAGGTAATAAAGTGAAGGACTGCACTTTGCAAAATTTGCATTTTAGAAGTCATTCTTGTCCAATAAAAAAAAGCATGTATTTCCAATGAAAAACAAAACTAAAAAGAATAACATTTAGACATATTTCAGATTTACCTCACAAGCCTCCATTCAAATATCCGTAAAAAATATGGACATGGATAAAATACAGTATATGGACAAAAAGTATTGGGACACATGACCTTTCCTGCTATGTGTGGCTCTTTTCCAAACAGTTACCACAAAGCTGGAGACACATGATTGAATAAGACGTCTTTGGATGCAGTATAATAAAATTTTGTGTTCACTTGAACTTGGAAATTCAAACCTTCCAGCATGGCGTTGCTCCTGTGCACAAAGCAAACTCCATCAAGATCTGGTTTACATGTTTCGAAGAGAAAGATTTTGAGTGGCCTGCTATAGAACTCTGATCTCATCCCTACTGAACAGCTTTGGGATGAACTGGAATGCTGATTTCACCCCAAGCTGACTTTACTAATAGCCTTTTGGCTGATGAACAAAAATGTCCACAAACACACTCCAAAATCTAGTGGAACATCTTCCCAGAAGAGTGAAGTGAATTACAAGAACAAATTGGGATTTAAAGTGGAATGTGATGCGCAAAAAGCACATACCAAACTTATGAAAAGATGTCCGCAAAATTTTGCCAATATAGTATATGAATATTGCTATGAACAAAAGTATTAGGACACCTGCTTTCATGTCTGTAGGTTTCTACCAAATAGCCAGAGGGACATCAATATTAAAAAAAAAAAAAAGAGAAAAAACAACAACTAAATAACTGGCAGATGAAATGCAATGCAAACAAAAACACACCTAGGTATATACTCTATAGACAAAATATACTATATAGACAAAAGTATTTGGTCACCTGAATTTTACATCATAATGTGGTTCTTCCTCAAACTGTTACCACTCACTTGGAGGCACACAACTACTGTATATTGGATGGGGTAGCATTAAATTTTATGTTCACTTGAACTAGAAAAGACCCAAGCCTTGTCCAGCACCACACTGTCCCTGTGCACAAAGTCAGCTCCATGAAGACATGGTTTACATGGGTTTGAGTGGAATATCATTAGTGGCCTGTTCTAAAGCACTGACCTTAACCATAAACATATTTGGAATGAAAGCACTGACTGCACCCCAGGCCTCTTCACCCTATATAAAAAAAAGTGACTTTACGTTTACATTTACAATTATGGCATTTAAAAGATGTCATGGTTCAGAGTGACGAACAAAAGTGCTTTAAATCTCTATCAATGAATAAATGTACACTGGTATGCTAAGGTACAAACTAAAGATAAATCAGTCTACAACTCAGTTGAGAGGATAATTTTAATGTAGAAGACAAAGCAAACCTAAAAAATATATTGTTACAGTTATAGATGTATATCAATATAGATGTATACAACAGTTTTTCAGGGTCAGTCTTTCTTGATGCACATCATTTGCTCACTGTCAATTGTGTTCACATCCTGTATAATTGGGGCATTAATCCCACGACCCGTATGTATGCCCCACCTGTAGGTAAATTTGCTTGATTTCTAAAGCACTTAATTTTCCTCCACACAGAAACCCATTGCAGTGAAAAGATAACACATTCATACACTGATTCATTTTATCTGGTCCCCTGAAACATATCAGCAAACAAACCTGAGCAGTGTAAAGGAACTGGTAAATTTGATCAAACAGAATTATGGCCAAACAAAGGGGTTTTCCTGGGATTGTGTGAGTTAATTACTCTGCTGTGTTTCCTCAAGAGTAGTGTTGGGGGGGGCTTTCATTTGGTTATAAAAGACATTTTCCATATAAGACAATATGTTTAAACTTTGAATCTCTTTTTTTCAGTAAAGGTATTGACTAATATTTTACAGGCTGTTTGGTCATTTTACAGTTTATTATTTTAAACAGTGACCATCCAGTATGTATTCTTGCTGGGGGACTCAAAACCCTGACCAGAATAGAGTATTTACTAAATAGGAGTGAGTGAATGATTATGTTATCAGCCAAAGTAATCCTTTCATTCATTGGACCTCAGTAAGTGTTCTGCCACTTGTTAACACTGGTTATCATGGTCTTGTACTACTTATACAGAAACCTCCATATCTAGAAGGTCTTGGACTCAACATTGAATCTTGTCTTAATCAAGTACACAAGTTTTATAGCAACGGCAAAAATTTGTGGACACCTGACCATTACATCTATACTGTTCTTCCCCAAACTTCCTTTTATATATATATATATATATATATATATATATATATATATATATATATATATATATATATATATAAAGATATATAAAGATTATATAAGATAAATAAACTAAGATCGTCACACAGTGTGGAACATTCTATGTTAAAGCAACAAAGAAAGATGTGCAAATATAAAGTAATGACATAGTACAAATATATTCAGTACATTATATAAATACAAAAAAAAAAAAAAACTATACAGTAGTTACACTTTCAAGCAAATTGCTCAGTTGATGAAGGGTGTCATTGCACAGTTGCTATTGCACAACAATGAAAGGTTTTGTTATTGACAGTAGTAACAGACAGTGTGCATGATGGTGACTGGTTCACTGGGAGCAGTTCAGGTTGTACAGTCACCCCATATACCCACCCACCCACACACACACACACACACACACACACACACATACACACACATCCACAAACACAAATTAAATAAATTAAACACAGTTTTACAGGTGTGTATGGCATGTGTGTGTGTGTGTGTGTGTGTGTGTGTGTGTTGTCAGGGGCAGTGTGCAAACCCTGATGAGACTCACCTGGTGGAAGGCAAACAAACTCACATCAACATCAGAGAGCTATTGAAGGGCATGGATTGGGAAAGAAAAGAGGATCAAAGCTGGGAGCTGGAGAGACGGGATGTACTTTGGTGATGAACCTGATAAACACCAGGCCATATTTTACAGGTACAGAGCTCTGGCCTGTGTTGTCTTTAATGATAGAGTTTGGTGTGTCAGTGGACTACAGATGTTAAGCAGAGCATAAAACCTTTCCCCTCTTTCTATATTAATCTCTTTCATGATCCTGCTTAGCTGGGTCGTGTTTTCGGAAAGACATGAAAGATCTCTTGTAAACACCAGCAGCAGTGTGTATGTAGCGGCCATGTCTTAATCACTTGTAAGACATCACAAATGAGAATAAAAGACACAAACCACTGCTTTTGTTTGCGCTGATTCACACATATTGTTGAACATTAGAAAGGTGTACGTGTCCGCACTCACTGGATGTGTGGATCGCTCTTTCTGGAAACTGAACACCGCTAATTAGGTTAAGATGCTCACCGTTACGTAGCGCTGAAGAATTAGAAATGTCACGTCAGGACACTGTAACATCTCACATCGTTGGGTATCCTTAGGGATAGGATTCATACGCCACCTCACTTGGTCTCGAATACATTTCTGATTGTAGAGACCCCAATTTCTCAGTGCTCAGTATTTCTTCTGGAAATATATAAATGCACAATTGGATGTAAAACATGACTAATTTAAATATGAAGAAATTTGATTATGTAGGATCGATGCAGTAAGTGGGCTAAAAGTAAAATAATTTTTTTTGTATTAGCCCAGAGCTTATTTCTTACAACTGCCCCCTCGTTTTTCCTCCGCAGCACAAAAAGAGCTCAGTGTTAATTAAAGACAGGGGTAGGCTGACATTATGCAGCTTCTAGCCCTTTGTGCTGAAGAGGCTCTCTGCCACTGTAGAGAAAGCGCCCTGTTACCGTGAGCTCAACGGTGCCCACTCATCTCATTACAGACTCGCCTCATTACACAGGCTCATTTGGCAGACAACCAGTAAAAGACACAACAAAGCTCGATTCATCGCTTATCAACCCTTCATTCCAGGTTCAGCTTTAGGTAGGCAGTCCTCGAAACAATTCACCTTCGGTCTTGTGATTTCAGCCAATTTGAAGAATTTTTTTTTTTTTTTTTTTTTTATAAAATCTGATTTCACAAATTGGAACTCTGCATCCGAGTCCATTAAAAGCCTTCGACTACATTCATGCATGCAGTGAATAGAAAACAAGCAAATTGCTTTAAGTGAGATCAAGATTACTGATTATAATTCAATACAATATCATGCTGCATGTATACACCTTTGTGTGTCATTATATGTACTATATGCAGTGTCTGTGCAGTCGACTAAAACCTGAACTACGGCTTGAAAAATGAGAAAATCCTCCCTTGAGTGAGAATTTCTACTCTTGAAATGAGAAATATCCTCAATCTCGAGTGTAGCAAATGATCAACATGGCTGCTCGTAGCATCACCGAGAAACCATACAGCAGTAAACCATCCATAATGGATCTTTTTCTTTAAATACAGAGATTTCAGATATACAGAATTTTAGATAAATCAGAATTTGGACACGATGTCATTCACAATTTATTGTAGTTTGGTGTTTTGAGGAGGTAAATAGACAATACACCTTTTACAGTTAGCATGCTGTTGCTAACAAAGCAAAAGCAATGAATGTTCTGACTTCAAGTTCAGACGGGAAGTTAAATGCAGCATCCAGTCGTATTATTCACTTTTGTAATAATATAAAATCATCGAAGCGAATCATCAATGCAGGCGCATACAAGTGGCAAAAATAATATTGTGAACCAAAACACACACACATACACACCTAACAAGTGAAGGTTAATTATTTCCAACAACAGCTTATTTTTTTATTCCTCCGACGCCACAGCATATGTGAACATTCGAGAATGACATCCATTGTTTTTTAGCTATTTAGATACATTTATTACTATAGCATGTCTACATGACAAGTTAATTTCTGTTAGCAATTGCGGTATAGGTGCTGTACACAGTTATTTCTTCTCTAGCCTTCTTTTCATTTTTTCTTTCCTCTCCTTTTTTTTACTCTCTCTATTTACACACACAAACAAATTTTCAGTCGGTCATGCTAGAGAGAAACCGAGGAAGCTAACAATCAAACCAAAGGAATGTATTGAAACACTTCCTTTATTAAAAAAGGTACTGACTGTCACAAAGCACTCGGTAACAGATTACTTCTGCAAAGTTATATATATTTACGTATAAATATACAGGTATGTCTCGATACAGGAAAGTTAAAACACAGATTAATACCAGTGCAATTAATTTTTATTTGTATAGCACTTTTAACAATGTACATTGTCTCAAAGCAGCTTTACAGAGATTTAGAGGTTATACAATTATATAAAAGACTGTATAAGTTTAGTGCCTATAAGTTTGTCCCGAATGTACAAGTCAGTGGTGACTGTAGTAAGGAAAAACTCCCTGGAATGGTATAAGGAAGAAAGCTTGAGAGGAACCAGATGCAAAAGGGAATCCATCCATCAAGCAATATCAATTCATTACTATCATTCAGTCCATCATTTTCATGCCTAATATGACAGCTAATAGAGTTGGATCAGTTACAGTATGTTAGACAACCACACACACACACACACACACACACACACACACACACACACACACACACACACACACACACACACACATAAACAGATTTTCCCTATTAGTTTTCATTATACAAGTCATTACACCGTATTTAATAAATGGTTGCTTGACCAC
This sequence comes from Silurus meridionalis, assembly GCF_014805685.1. NCBI lineage: Eukaryota > Metazoa > Chordata > Actinopteri > Siluriformes > Siluridae > Silurus > Silurus meridionalis. Next base: position 5,659,844 of record NC_060893.1, on the reverse strand, counting down.
AAAAGAAACAGATTCATCATCTTGGATCTGATTGCATTTTTTTTAACCTAATTCCAATCATGATAAAGGTGGCTTAAAGTCCTAGAAAGTCCTAGAAAACTGATTGTCTCAGTGAACTTTTAGTGTATGATCGAACTGCTTAAATATATGTGCAAGTCTTTGCTTATAGAGACACCGACACACACACACACACACACACACACACACACACACACACACACACACAAACTCAAAACTATAATTCTTGTCAGAAATTTGCAGTTAATCAAAGTACCCATCATAATAAAGAGAACACACACACACATACACAGAAAAAAAACCCATTAAAACCTGTATGAAGGTACAGACAGGAGCAATCAAAGGTGCGATGGCGTCAGCAATCTATTCTGGGCCGACAAAGAGATTCATGCCAGTGACGGCCGAGGGGAAACTTTCATTGTCATACTGTTGACAGGAGATAGAGAAGCGCCCGGCTGCAGGAAATGACAAAGCAACTCTGATTAGACGGACTTACTAACGCTTTAATGAGACAGGTGAGGGGGAAAAAAAAAGGAGAGAACGAGCAAGACACAATTTAAGTGAGTGAGCAGGAGGGAGAGAGGAATGAATGGAACAGTGTACGTGCCAGACAACATACATTTGTCCACACGTATGCCTCTCCAACAGCTCTGTATTGTCGACGCTCATGTATTTTTAATCACGGTATTGTTAGTCTTTTAAAACAGTTCCCAGGTAGTCGTGTATATTTATGTCAGTTCAATACCTTGACTTCCAGAGAGCAGACAGACAAGGGTAGGATCATGTGTTGCACCTTTATATGACCTTTTTTGTGATAAAAAAAGCCTGTGACTAATCCTCTATTACTTTTGCTTCAAACAATAAAATAGTTAACAAGAAGACCAAAATCTAAAGCTATTTTATGATGTTTAACGTCATTTACGTTTATTTAACACAGGATAGGTGTAGTTGAATGTTATGCCTGTATGTTGTTGTTGTGACAGAGGATTGTTCTGCCTGGTTAGAATCTGTTGTTGTGGTTCCTGGCTTAGAAACACTATTCAGCTTTCAATGTTTTTCCAACTACATGACACCAGACACCAGTCACTTTCTATCAGTCTATAAGCTCAGGAAGAATACATGCGCTATTGCAGACTGCTTCATTGGTACAGTAATAAACTCCATAACACGAACAAACCAGGAAACCACGTCCGACTCTAAACCTGAACATCACGCACACCAGGATCAGCCTTAATACTAATATAAGCAGGAAAGCATCATCATTGCGGTTGTGCTAAAATGAAGCCACGTCTTCCTCCTACACTCTGTATTTCCATGATAATCGAGCCGTTTGCTGCTCTGCATATCAATCCCAAGCGTTAATTAAAAATCTGTTATATTCTTGCTGACGTCACTGCCTAGATCTTGTGCGCAACGGTTTCCTATGGAGAAAGGGCTGAATGATGTCAAAAATGTACATTACTCTTGGACATTAACATTTTGCTTTTTTTTTGCAATTGGGCTACATCCTGTTCGGGAGACAACTCGAGAACGGAAAAGATAACGGACTCAGAGAGACCAAGCCGACAAGAAAGAAAGCAAATCACTTTTTATATTATGTCATGAAAACTATCAAACTGAAGGACTGGTTAAATAATAAACACATAAAATTACAGTCTCAAGCCAAAAAATGTTATGAATAATATACACAAGTAATGGATTTGATACACAAAAATAAGAAACACTTGCTATAAAAAAATATTAAATATTTTAAATATATACTTAATGTCCACATTACAGTTTTTTTCCAGTTGCTTTGGAGCATTTACTAAATTATTCTTAATATTTTAATATTAAATTTAATATTTCTTAATAAAATTTAAGTTTAATATTTCTTAAATTTAATATTTCTTAAATTTAAATTTAATATTTCTTAATATTTTTCCAGTTGCTTTGGAGCATTTACTAAATTATTCTTAATATATACAAATCATTGCATTTCTTAGAACAATTTGTACAAACAGCAAAACAAATTGGTAACTTGCCTGTTTTGTTTTCTCAAAATCTATAGTTTCACTCAAAAGTAAGTATTTCTGTCTGTAACATCTCATTGCCATTATTCACAAACAAGATCGTCAAAATCAATAATGTCGTCAGTATGATGGTGCACGGTTTCAGTATTTCCTGATGTAAACTACGGTTTGGATCACTATGATTGAAAATACAGGCTGATTTTCTTCTGTATGACATTTATGAATTTCAACATCACAAATGTACTGTATGTAAGATATTGATTGTAAAAGACTGGACAGGATTTGCACTTTTACTGTACAGTACTAGTATTTATTCGTTTAGATTTTTGATAGAAGAGTATCTGCAAGAGTGAAAGGGAAAGTTTATAGGACTGTGGTGAGACCTGCGATGATGTATGGATTAGAGACAGTGGCAGTGAGTAAAAGACAAGAGGTGGAGCTGGAGGTAGCAGAGATGAAGATGTTGAAGTTTTCGTTGGGAGTGACGAGGATGGACAGGATTAGAAATGAGTTTATTAGAGGGACAGTGCATGTAGGACATTTTGAAGACAAGGTGAGGGAGGCGAGATTGAGATGGTTTGGACATATGCAGAGGAGGGACATGAGATATATTGGTAGAAGAATGCTGAGGATGGAGCCACCAGGAAGGAGGAAAAGAGGAAGGCCAAGGAGGAGGTTTATGGATGTGGTGAGGAAAGACATGCAGGTAGTTGGTGTGAAAGAGGCAGATGTAGAGGACAGGGGGGTATGGAGATGTATGATCCGCTGTGGCGCCCCTAATGGGAGCAACCGAAAGAAGAAGAAGAAGGCTAGTATTCATTCGTTTCCTGGTTGTTCATCCATTTTCAGAAATTGTAATTCTGTGCTTTGCTCTGTCTGTGTATGATCAGCATATTGAAGGTTCACCTTTGACCTATTTTAGAGAACTAGTGGATCATCGGTTGATCTGATGCCTTCATTAGCGACATTCAAGATCACACAAATCATCAATTCAAGACAAAAATATGAAGAAGATAAGCTTGACAGATTATGACAATTTATTTACCCTTTTTGCATTCAATGAATTATGCAATGAACTGATGCGCAGATGTTTTGGGGTTAAAACTATTCAGGTGACAACCATGACATCAACAATTAATAATTTAGGAAACAGCAGACAATTGAACACAATCAATTAAATTAATGTAACAAAGCATACGCAACTGCTTTTATGATGAACAGAAGTGGGAAGAAATAAAGTACAAATACTGGTGTACTTCACTATTTATTTTTTCCGGGCAACATTTTACTTTCTCTCATTATAGTTTTTACACAAATATCTGTACTTTCTACTTCTTACATTTTCAAACTCATTACTTGAGTTTTAATCTATTCGGTGACATGATCGATATTTTTTCTTCTCATTACGCACCGTTTTCAGCCGATCAACCTGTTTCCTGTCATTGCGTGACTTTTTCAACCTTTCACTGGTGTGGAATCATTTCCTGGCTTTCACACACACCACAGATATAGGCTAACATATGATGCTAACAACAAACAAAGCAGAAGGCAACAAGATGTCTAGGGTTAATGTGGATGAGACAGAGGGATTCACCTGATCATTGTCATCTTTTCTCTGCTTGAGTTCTATATGGTGGATGTTCAGCCTGAATATATACATTAGAAAACAATTTTAAAATCTTTTGTATTAATATAGTAATATGATGTGTGGTCCAGGTAGTAGTAATGACTACTTAAGTACAAGTCAGAGCCTAAACTTCTTTAAGTTAATTTGAGTGAAAAAGTGTAGTCTTTTAAAATATAAGAATCTATACTTCTACATGAGTGAAGAATGTGTAATTTTGCCATTTTAATGATTTTGAGAATTTCATTTCTGATCTGAGAAATGCTCCAAAGCAGCTGGGAATAACTTTAACAGTAACATCTGTATACCTTGTGAAAGAGAAAGGTCAAACGCAAATGGCCAGACTGGTCCTTTCGAAAGGTCACAGAAAGGCACTCTTTACAGCCGTGATGTGCAGAAATGCATCTCAGATTGCACGACATAGTCAAACCCTGAGACGGATTAACTACAAGAACAGTAGACCATGTCAGAATCCACTTCTGACAGCCAGGTCTTGAACAGTCCCTTTTAGATGAAACTCTGAGCACTGTAACCTAGCTCAGTGGTTAAGGTGTTGATCTTCAGATCAGAAGGTTGTGGATTTAAATACCAACACCACAAATTGCCACTGCTGGGCCTCTGAACAAGACCATTAATGCTCAACTCCTCAGTGTATGGATAAGATCAATATAACTCTGGAAAAGGGTCTTTCAAATACTACGAATGTAAATGTATCTTCACGATATGCACAGAAATGCAGCCCAATGACAGCTGTAAAAAGTGGAGTGATGTCACCTTTCGAGTCCGGTTCCTCTGAAGGTTTCTTCCTCATGTCATCTCTGGGTGTTTTTCCTTGCCACGGTTGCCTTTCAATTGCAGTACATTTAATCATATCAAATTGAATAAGATTCTGCAATGATGTGTTTCAGTACAGTTCAATTCAATTTGTATAGCACTTTTTACATTGGACATTAAAGCAGCAGTACACAGATAAAGTGATAATCTTCTTCTTCTTCTTTCAGCTGCTCCCATTAGGGGGTCGCCACAGCGGATCATCCGTCTCCATACCCCTGTCCTCTACATCTGCCTCTTTCACACCAACTACCTGCATGTCTTCCCTCACCACATCCATAAACCTCCTCCTTGGCCTTCCTCTTTTTCTCCTACCTGGTGGCTCCATTCTCAGCATTCTTCTACTAATATAACTCAATATATATATAAAAACTACCTGCATGTCTTCCCTCACCACATCCATGAGGTTATATAAAAGAATGTGTAAGTTTATTGCCTATAAGTTAGTTTCTTATAATTGTTTATCCCTGATAAGAAAGCCAGTGGAGACTATGGCAAGAAAAAAAACTCCCTGAGATGGTATGAGGAAGAAACCTTGAGAGGAACCAGACTCAAAAGGGAACCCAAGTGGAACAAACCCAAATCCTATGCAACCTGTGGTCCTGAGAGCCATTGTAGTAGACTGTTGATATTAATTATCATCGTCTCAAACTGCTGTGCCACAATGTCTACTGTTAAAAGCTCGGTACTATTAAAAATGTAATCAGATTGAACATAAGCTCCATCTGCAACCTTGTCAAACATTGGATTTGTAGCAAAACCATTTAGGAAATCTAACTCTGCATAAAAGCATCTTTTAAAAGCTTTAAATGTAAATGTATCTACACGATATGCAGCCGCATGACAGTTTTAGATGTGTTTGGAGTGAAGTGGATGCCACTGAGCTGAGAATGGGATCCCTGTGGAGTCTGGTCCCTCTGGAGAATTTCTTCCTCATGTCTTCTCAGGGAGTTTTTGCTTCCCACAGTTGCCTTTTCACTTGCAATACATTCCTTCATATAGAACTGAATATAATCCTGAATGACAAATATTTATATAAAACTAAATAAAATCCTGGTGCCACAATTTCCATTGTTAAAATCTTTGTACAAATTAAAAACAAAAAAAAAAAAAAAAAGTTAGACTGGACATCAGGTGCTTCATCTCCATCACTGTCAAGCATCAGATCTCATCATTTAGGAAACGTTCCGTTTATTAAATAGGGTGACTATTACTACAAACGCACAAGCGATAATACAAAAAACAAAACAACAAAAATTGTTTTTAAATGTCTGAGTCCAATTTCTGTTTTGGTCCATATCAGAATCAGAGGTCAGTTCTGTGCTGTAAGTATAAAACCTAAATGTGGATGAGAGGATGTTCCTTCATCACTAAGCGCTCCAACAGGCTCACATACACGAAACAAAACCCAAAACCGAAGCATTTAATGTTGGCTCCGGCTAATCTGATTCCAATACGACGGAACACTCCTTCTTTATGACGTCCGCTAGTTCAGGCTTCACGTTGGTCAGCGTGGAAATGAAGCGCAGCACCTGAACGAAGAGAAAGAAGTGTTGAATAACCCAGATACAAAGAGAAGAAAAGAGAGATGGAGGGAGGGAGGGATGGTGTTTTGGACTCACGGATGTGTTGTGTTGCGGACGCAGCACATTTAACGCAGCAACCCAAATCTTCTCTGTAAGATGATCCATTTTCAGCAGCTCGGACACATCGTCCTACAAGATCCCATACTTAGTCTCTCAGAATAATTTTTTTGTATATACACACACACATATGTGATGACAAAGACAAATCTAATCCAATATGCTTAAAGGAAAATGGGTCTAAATTAAACGCATGCAAATGATGATAATTATTTTTAGTTCACTTTTTCCGAAGCTCTAAAATTCTAAAATATCCTTCCACATCATATATCCCTTAAAGCACACAGCAAAGAAGATTCATTGTAAGAATATACATGTTGTGTAGCTGGATTCTGGGTAGACAAAGTAATGCAAAAATGTGGCTGAATATCAGCAATATGGCTGTGCATAAATAACACAGAGAGAGAGCGAGAGAGCGAGAGATAGATAGATAAACAGACAGACAGATAGATAGAGAGGCAGATAGACAGGCAGACAGAGAGACAGACAGATAGATAGAGGGCAGATAGATAGAGAGACAGATAGACAGGCAGACAGAGAGAGAGACAGACAAACAGATAGATAGACAGGCAGACAGATAGACAGACAGACAGACAGAGAGACAGGTAAATAGATAGAGAGACAGGCAGATAGATAGAGGGATACAGAGAGAGAGAGACAGACAGGCAGATAGACAGACAGACAGATAGAGAGACAGACAGACAGATAGATAGATAGATAGATAGATAGATAGATAGATAGATAGATAGATAGATAGATAGATAGATAGATGAATAGATAGATAGATAGATAGATAGATAGATAGATAGATAGATAGATAGGCAGATAGACAGGCAGATAGACAGGCAGATAGACAGATAGACAAGCAGATAGATAGGGAGACAGACAGACAGATAGACAGGCAAATAGATAGAGAGACAGGCAGATAGATAGAGAGAGAGACAGACACAGAGACAGGCAGATAGATAGACAGGCAGATAGATAGACAGGCAGATAGATAGATAGATAGATAGATAGATAGATAGATAGATAGATAGATAGATAGAGAGACGAGCAGATAGAGAGACAGATAGAGACAGATAGATAGATAGATAGATAGATAGATAGATAGATAGATAGATAGATAGATAGATAGATAGATAGATAGAGACAGGCAGACAGAAATATAGAGAGACAGATAGACAGACAGGCAGACAAATAGATAGATAAACAGACAGACAGATAGATAGAGGCAGATAGACAGGCAGACAGAGAGACAGACAGAGATAGAGGGGCAGATAGATAGACAGACAGACAAATAGATAGACAGGCAGACAGAGAGAGAGAGACAGATAGACAGGCAGACAGAGAGAGACAGACAAATAGATAGATAGACAGGCAGACAGATAGACAGAAAGACAGACAGATAGATAGAGAGGCAGATAGATAGAGACAGGCAGATAGATAGAGAGAGACACAGAGAGAGAGACAGACAGGCAGATAGATAGACAGACAGACAGACAGACAGGCAGATAGATAGACAGACAGACAGGCAGATAGATAGAGAGACAGACACAGAGACAGGCAGATAGATAGATAGATAGATAGATAGATAGATAGATAGATAGATAGATAGATAGATAGATAGATAGATAGATAGATAGATAGATAGATAGATAGACAAGCAGATAGATAGGGAGACAGACAGACAGATAGACAGGCAAATAGATAGAGAGACAGGCAGATAGACAGAGAGAGACAGACAGAGATAGAGGGGCAGATAGATAGACAGACAGACAAATAGATCGATAGAGACAGACAGACAGACAGACAGACAGACAGACAGACAGACAGACAGACAGACAGACAGACAGACAGACAGATAGATAGATAGATAGATAGATAGATAGATAGATAGATAGATAGACAGACAGGCAGGCAGATAGATAGAAAGACGGACAGATAGATAGGCAGATAGGCAATCAAGTGTTAGGAATAAACAGTGACTTGAGGTCTGGATCCTAAGCATGCATTGTGTACATCTCACCATGGGCAGATCTGTGAGCAAAGTAGAAAGTAACTCTGCTGCTATTTCAGCCAACACCTGGAGCTGGGGGTCTCTTTCCTTTTCCGCCTTTCCATCTGTTGGTTCGTCTCCTGACTCCTGTGCATGCTCAATTTCATGGTCAAAGTAGAGGATGCGAAGTAGACTCGCAACGGATGCTGAACCTGTATTAATCAATCAATCAAAAGATAAATAAATAATAATATATGTATATTTACAGTATCTCACAAAATTAAGTTGCCTTTCAGCAACTATTGTAGTATATCTTCTCAAGGGACAATACCATAGAAATGAAACTTGGATATATTTGAGAATAGTCAATGTGCAAAATAACAACATACAGCCATTTAAATAACTGCCAACGAAAGTAAGTACACCCTTAGTGATAACATCTGTATGTCGCTTAACCGGCAAAGCCACATGTTCTATTCATCATGTTCATGTTTTTGTCTGTGTGACAGGACCATACAAATTTATGTATCTTCTATTAGAGCAGTTACAATTTGGTGCTTTGAGTACAATTCTCTCACACTGACCACTGGATGTTCAACATGGCACCTCATGGTGAAGACTCTCGAAAGATTTGAGAATTTGAATTGTTGCTCTCCACAAAGACTCCGAGACTATAAGATCGTACACACCCTAAAACTGAGTTACAGTACAGTGGTCAGGGTCATACAGAGGTTTTCCAAGACGGGTTCCACTTTAAAGTCCTCGCAAGGGTCCATCAAAGAAATTGAATCCTTGTGCTGTGTGTCAGGTGCAGAAGCTGCTTCAAAAAACAGACGCATGAGTGCTGCAGCATTGCTTTAGAGGTTGCAGAAGCAGAAGGTCCGCTTGTCAGTGCTCAGACCAAATGCTACAACAAGTCGGTTTGGATGCCCTTCGTCCCAGAAAGAAGCCACTTCTGAAACTGGCTCACAAGAAAACCCCAAACAGTTTGCTGAAGACGACCTGTTTAAGAGCATAAATTACTGGAACTATGTCCTGTGGTCTGATGAGACTGAGATAAACTTGTTTGGCTCAGGTGGTGTCCAGCCACAAGAAAATTGTGTCTTGCCTACAGTTAAGCATGGTGGTGGTATCATCATGGTCTGGGGCTGCATGAGTGGATTCCAACATGTATTATGACATTCTGAAGCAGAACATGATGCCCTCCATTCAGAGACTGGGCCGACCAGCAGTTTTCCAACATCATAATGACCCCAAACACACCGCCAAAAGGACAACTGCCTTGCTGAACCTGACTGAACACTGTGGGGCATCCTCAAGAATTCAGCAGCTCTGTGATCTCATTATGGAGGAGTGGAAGAGGATCCCAGTAACAACCTGTGCAGCTCTTTTAACATGTTCACTTACTTTTGTTGCCAGATAGTTTGACAATAATGGCTGTATGTTGATTTAATTTTAGAGGACAGTAAATTTGTACTGCTATACAAGCTGCACACTGAAATATATCCAAGTCCCTTGAGAAGATATACTACAACTGTTGCTGAAATATGAGGGGTGTACTCACTTTTGTGAGATACGGTATATTTATTAGGGGTTTAATATGTACCTCTGTTTTTAAGTCACAGTTCGGTTCAATTTCAATACGATTCGGGGGAACATTTGTAATCGACCTTTGAACAGTTTACATTTTGAAAACAATTTTAAATAAAATGCCTGCTTGGTTAAAGTGTGTGTGTGTGTATACATTATATATATATATAATGTATATTATATTATATAATGTACATATATATATATATATATATATATATATATATATATATATATAAGATTTTTTTTATCATAATATTTTAGAAAAAAATTAATCCAATTAATGCAATAGACTTTTTATAGAAATGAATACAATAGACTATTATTTTGATTAAACTGCGCAATTAATTAAATTGGCACAAATTTAAACGATTAAATACAAATTCGAGAAATAGAAACTAAATAGTTCAAATTTGTTTAGACCCTATTTGGGCAACACGGATGTGTATGTGTGTTTTACATGTAATAGTTATGGTTCCAAAGATATGATCTACTTAAACTGTTCTACTTATTTCAGCAGACTTTAACAAATGTCTTCAATCGTTTCATCCTTCGTTCGTTCAGTCCCTCGAATGTGTGGAAATGTCAGGATTTTCTCCTTTTAAGAGAAACTATTAAAGCTGGAACGTAAAATGCTAAAGACATTCCGAGAGCTAGCGTTAGCCCTGGTTAGCGGCTAACACTACAGATTCGTATTATTCTGATTGAATTATTAATTTGGATTGTGTAAGTTTAATAATAATAATAATAATAATAATAGAAAAAAACGCTCAAAATGCGAGGTGGAGACTAAACAAATTTGCGTTTGGTACACGTGAAAACCGATCCGAAATCCCAGTATGCAGAAACATGTACGAATACCTGTCTGTCTGTCTGTCTGTCTGTCTGTCTGTCTCTCTCTGTGTGTGTGTGTGTGTGTGTGTGTGTGTGTGTGTGTGTGTGTAGTGTGATCCTCACTCATGTTTGTCTTGAGGTTTGTGTGTAAGGCAGATAGCAGAGCAAGGGCAGGGGCAAGGAGTCCCTTCTGCTCCTGCAGGATGACAGGAGGGTCGTCTGGTTGGCACAGATCCTCACATACCACTTCACACACCATCTTCCATACTGAAGCACCACACCCTTCTTCTGAAACTGCATATACATATAAGAGGGAAGTGGTACAAGAAAAAAAGAAAGTAAGAAAAACATCTACAAATGATATAAAATCCCCACTGCATTGATGTGAGTCAATTCTCCGAGTGGAAAAGACATAAGTTTTTGAAATCAATCTGTAATACGTAGATGTTTTATCTACGTATTACATGTAGTAGTTTACCTATTACATGTCCATGAACTTGCTATACAAAGCTTTTGGCTAATCTTATTAACTGTTGCATATGCTGATACTTGGACTGGATGAAAAGTCGAACTGAGTCTCACCGAGATTCTGTAACCCTTCATCTACTGTAGTTAAGAGCTGAAGAGCATGCAGATATGCTTCAAGGGCTTTCGGACTCTCCTTCCTGAAATGCACAATGATAAACTTCACGTTCTACAATTTACTCGAATATCAAGTGAAGGTTTCAGTAAAATCCCTCCGCCCCCAAGACAAATGTGATTAATTAGTGTCCAACCTAAGCTGTACAGCAGCCTCCAGTAATGCAGAAGCGACATCCCGCTGCGTGTCCTTGTCCTGGTCAGTCTCACTGGGTGTCCCAGACAGCCAGCTCTTCATCAGCTCCTCATCCTCATCAAACAGCTTATCAACAAGCTCTCCTACCTTTATCAACAATTCCACTAATAAAACAAAGAGAATGCGGTGTGCATCAAGCATTCAAATTTTTTTTTAACAACAATACTAAAGTAAATAGATTTACATGAGAAACCTGTAGATGATTACCATTAGTCGAACTGCGCATTATGAAGCAAAGGTTGCTGCATGTTGACGTCTCCTGCAGTATCCTCTGTAGCCACAAGGGGGCGACATCGGGTTGAGAGACACAGGTCAGGAGAAGTCTGAAAGAAATATAAACTAATAACAATGAAAAACGGTGCCCAAGAAAAACAAAAGAAATGTAGAACCTCTACTAGAGCGGGTGGATGACGATAAAAAAACCACAAAACTGTGACATGCATTGACGTATTTTTTTTAGGAACAGTATTGGACAATGCGAGAGGCGAGTCTAAAACCTTCCTGGAGCTGGCTTTCGAAGACGTTCTAAACAACTGTGTGCCTCCAACTTGGTTGTAACAATTTGGTGAAGAACCACATATGGGTGAAAAAGTCAGGTGTCCCAATACTTTTGCCCCTATAGTGTATATGCTGAAAGCATTTTTCAGCTTAAATGAATATCAGTCCAGCGAACGGATAACACAATAAAAACTACTTTCATGGTGTTGTTGTGGCATGCATACTTTTAAAAGTGAGTATGATTTTCTGATTAAATTCTGCTGTGCTTGCATTTTTTGCAACGTTTGATATCCATGAAAACTAAGTATTAATGTGACTTTTTGAAAAGAAAAAAAAAAGGGTGCCAATATTTTTCTTATTATATAATAAAACAGGTTAATCCCTTCCTTCTTCTCTGTTAATACCGAGTCTCACGTGAGTATTTTACCTGCATGTTTCTAACAGCGTCGGAGGATCTGCGTCTCCCAATAGTAATAGCAGCACAGCCCTGATGGGGTGGGCGGGGGGTGGGGGGGGGGGGGACACAGGCATTACATTATCACATTCAGGAAATATACAAATATCCTGTGTATTATGAGTTGAAGCAGACAATGAAAAAAATTATAAAAAAGGATGTTTACATACGCTAGTTCATCGTTCTGGCTAATAAACACACGTGTATCAGGAAAACAGGCCATATTTCCCAGAATTCCTACACAGATTTCCTGCAACAGAGAATGTGGTTTATATTTCAAAGAAAGAACGATAAAGAAAACGAGCACGACGCCAACTGGGTTTAAATGGGATTAGAAAATAAAACCTTCTTCTGATATTATTATAGTAATACTGTATATTATATACTCGTATTATAATATTCTTGTTTTTCATTATCACCAGCTCATTTCTTCTTCTTTCGGCTGCTCCCATTAGGGGTCGCGCCACAGCGGATCATCCGTCTCCATACCCCCTGTCCTCTACATCTGCCTCTTTCACACCAACTACCTGCATGTCTTCCCTCACCACATCCATAAACCTCCTCCTTGGCCTTCCTCTTTTCCTCCTTCCTGGTGGCTCCATCCTCAGCATTCTCCTACCGATATACCCCATGTCCCTCCTCTGCACATGTCCAAACCATCTCAATCACACCTCCCTCACCTTGTCTCCAAAACGTTATCGCTAGCTCATTTCATGAGGGGGGGGAATGTGCGTTATATTATCATTGCTGCTTAATTAAAAGGAGAATTACTCCATAAAAGCACGTCTGGATTTTGCCACGTTCAGTAACAACAAAGCAGATCGAGATATTATACATAGTAAATGCACTATATTACAAGATACACTATTTCCAAAAGTATTGGGTCACCTGCTCATAAGTACGGTATGTGATTTTTGAGCATCGCATTCCACATTTAGTCCCGATTCACTCTTGATTCCCTCCACTCTTCTGGGAAGATGTTCCACTAGATTTTGGAGTGTGCTTATGGATATTTGTGTTCAAACAAGGGTTTTATGAAAAGCAGGTACTGATGTAGGTGAGGAGACCTGGGGTGCAGTCAACGTTCACATTCATCCCAAAGGTGTTCAGTAGGGATGAGATCAGAGCTCTAGGAGATCCACCACTCCATCTCACGAATAGCATATCTTCATGGATGGAACAGGTTTTGGATCTTCTAGCTCAAGTGAGGTAAAAAATGTTATTCCACCACTTCCAAAGATGTCCTGTACAACTGTGTGCCTTCGACTTGACAGTAACAGTTTGGTAAAGAACCAATAATGGCATATGGAAAAGTCAGGTGTCTCAGTACCTTTCAACAAATTATTTTGACTATTTGAGTCACGCTAATAACAACTAACATTTCCTTGTTTGCTCCGAGCACACCAATTACACACTCGGTTGGCTGGTTATGAAAACACACTACTAATTCCAAACCCTAATATATAGAACAGTACGAAATGTTGTTTATATACAGTGGTACCTTGACCTACGAGTGCATTAATGTACGAGCTTTCCGAGGTACGAGCGGTCACTCGGTTGAATTTTTTGCTTTGTTACGCGAGCAAAAAATTGAGGTACGAGCTCAAGACGCCGCTGCTAGATGGCGAAGCGAAGCCAGAAAGCGAAGATTGTGTCGAAAATTAAGATAAGCAAAGAAGAAAAAGTAAAAAAAAATTAAAAGTTTAGGGATACGTCGTGTACGGGAGTGATAGTAAAAAACGAGTTTTCCCTCCGCTTATCGCCTCTACCCCCCCCTTCACACACACACACACACACACACACACACACACACACACACACACAGGTCAAGGTACCACTGTACATGCACACGATAACAAAAACCGGATCCACGATCCATTTCATTCGTGATGCGACAAACATCGATGTCTCCGAATCTGTTTAATTTCATTTACAGTGTGCACAGAGTGTTAGGGTTCACGGTCTACTTACTGTAAGGCGTGGATTACGAGACTTAGCGATTACACCCAGCAGGATATCTGGGGTTTTGAACTCCTGTAGAAAGCCAGCCACGTCCTGGAGATAAGAACGGAACAAATAATGGTACGTGTTTGAATTGTACTGAATGAGTGGTATCAGTGTTGTGCTAGTTACTGAGAAATAGTAACTAGTTACAGTTACTTCATTCAAAAAGTAACTCAATTAGTTTGTTGATTACTTACACCAAAAAGTAACGCGTTACTGTTAAAAGTAACTTTTACTTACTGACTTAAACACAAAGTCATTTTTAAACACTATTTTATTAAAGTCAGAGCAGCACACACTGAATATATCACAAGGATTTCTGAAATAAAGAACAAAACAAGCTGAATAATATATTCACAATCAAAAACTAAAGTGGCTTCTGCTGTTGTGTTGAGCTCTTAAACATGTTCCTTTCACAGCTGAAGTATGAAAACTATCAACAATGTACAACATAACACCGAGTTAGCTTCTAGCTACTAGCTCCTCAGGCATGGAGGTCTTGGAGGAGCTTCGACAGATTGGAGTTGCTGTTTATCACAGTAGATAAAGACTTTTATTGATTAAAATAATACAAACTGGCTCCTCTTTGGTCCCCCGCATTCAGATGCGCATAAAATCTATCTATAAGATCTAATATTGAACATATACCTAACGTAAAAGAGTGATGAGGTGTGTTTTACCTTATCCATGGCCATATCCCAGACTTTACACAGCTCCTCCTCAAGCTCCTCAGACAGTTCGGTCAGACCCTCGCCTTGGTCCGAGTCCTTATTGGTCACCATCTAAAAGGGATACTATCATCACTACATGCATCTTCTATGCAATACCTGAGCATGCAGCATTATTTCTCTCATATTCTCTCATTTCGATTCATTTGTAGGCTTTTCGTCCTTAAAATGCGCCATTCTAGATCTAGATTTCAAGATTAAAAACACAGAAAAATGGTGATTTATACTCGTCACATGTACTTCTACAGCACAGTGAAATTCTTCCTTCGCATCTCCCAGTAATGTTAGGAAGCAGAACGCAGGGTCAGCAGTGATACAGCGCCCCTGGAGGTCAGAAGGTTAAGGGGCCTTGCTCAAGGGCCCCGAGAGTGGCAGAGTGATACCGGGGTTTGAACCCCTGACCTTGCGTTCAGTAACCCAAAACCTTAACCAGAAAGAAGAACGAAAGAACGTATGATGTGAGACAAAACGCAGAGGAACGATTATCGATACTTATTTATGCGTTCACTAATTCATATTCGTATTAGATTTACATTACAGTTTCTTCATGATTGGTTGAACTTCGGCGGAGTGATATGTTGACCGTAACGCGGTCAGAACCTGCCTGCCCACCTTCGAACATCTGTCACCCAATCGGAGCGAAGTAATAAATATTGATGTGGTATAAATTTATGCAAAAATTATTCGGAATAAATGACTGAATACCTGTATAAGGCGAGTTAAGGTGCTAAAAAGCCAGTGCTTGCTGTACACGGTGTCCCCGATAGCGTCGTCCTCTTCGCCGGTCTCGTCATCTCTGCCGGGAGGTGGCGAAGGGTTACGATCCATCCGTGGTGAGTCTTAAAGAGAAGATTGTCATGTTAATCATTCAGCTGTTCAGTGCAAACCGATTACGATTATCTCATTTATACAACAGTGCAGGTGAGGGTTTGTTTAAAGGCCTAGCAGTGGCAACTCACAATTAGAGGCACATTGTAGAAGTGCATTGGTCAACTGAAAAATATTCAGGATAAATAAAGTGCAATACAGAACAGGTATTGTGAACCATCTGGCAAGACCCCTTTCTTTATCCATTTCTTCTTGCTTCTGTATTCAAACAACGTTGCTGCTGCATTGCTTCCTAACTTGACTTCCCAAACTACAAGGCGGGCCGAAGATCAAATCAAAGAACGTGCATGCTTAATCACACGTTAGAAGGAATTTGCGATAACTAACTTCGAAAGCCTTTATATTATATATATATATATATATATATATATATATATATATATATATATATATATATATATACACACACACACTTACATTTATTTTCTTTTAGTTTTACTTACTTTACTGTGAGCAACAACAACAATTGCCATAATGGGATCAATAAAGCATTCCTAAAGATTGGTTCTGATTCTGACAATAGTCCAACCTGGTCTTAGTCCTAGTCCTGCTCCTTTAAATCCTATCCTATCTATTCCTAAGTGATTGAAAAATCAGGAACCAATGGGAGTATAACTGCTGCTTAATTACAATATATGCACATGTTTACACTCATTCATTAATTCATGCATTCGTTCATTCATACATGCATGCAATTATACATGTATTCATACATTCATGCAATCATTCATTCATGCAAGCATTCATTCATACATACATGCATGCATTTATACATGTATTCATACATTCATGCAATCATTCATTCATGCAAGCATTCATTCATTCATACATGCATGCATGCATTTATACATGTATTCATTCATTTATGCAATCATTGATGTTTTTACACGAGCTATTTTAATTCTCGAATTCCTATTGGTTCCTGACATTAAGAGTTAATAAAGAAGATGCATCTAAATCTGAGGCCATCATTTAATCGTCTTTTCTTTCTGAGAAACTTTCACGTCACTACATTTCAGAAAAGAATTCAGCAGCAGTCACTAGAACTCGAGAAAGCATTTAACAGCACACCACTACTACTACTACTACTACTGTTATTATTACTATTATTATTATTATTATTATTATTATAGGCAACACCTCACCCATTCTGGAGTAAAAATGGCTTCCAAAAATAAACAAACAAATACTAGGGTTAATTCACATCTTCAGATTTCACTCGTACACATTTCCCCGCCATGCTTTCCTCATCCTGGCTGCTGCTGTTTCTTCTTCCGGTTCGGAATTGGAAGAAATAAAGAGCGCCATCTACCGTAGGGATGTGTACTTTTCAGTAGGGGTGAGCGATATCATTTTTAATACCGGTGTCTTCGATATCGATATTAAAACCGTCTTTTTAAAAAAGCCTTGATTATCGATATTAAATAAATTGCAATGGATAATTGTTATATCTATTTAAAAGCATTTTAAATCAAGCCAAAATTCAGAAAATACAATCCTACAAATCCTATTCAATTTTCATATTTTCCACATTTATTTCATTTTTGTAAAGGAACAAAAATTTTAAAAAAAAATATGTTCCTTCTTGAACCTGATATTTATACTGACTTAAATTTTTTAATTTTTTTTGAAAGGCAGGATTTTATATATATTATATAAATTACAATGGACAATTGTTACATTCATTTAAAAACGTTATAAATCAAGCAAACCTTATAAACTATATATAATATATAATATATTTAATAAAATACAATCCTACAAATCCTATTCAATTTCCATATTTCCTACATTCCTTTGTTTTTGTAAAGAAACAGGAAAATGTTTACATCCTCCTTGAACCTGTTTCTTTTTTTTTGACTGATCAAATCTCCTGCTTTGATGATGAAGGTACAGATGATGCAGCGATCCGAAGATATAAGACAGAAGTGACAAAATGCTGAATTGCCTGATGATGAACGGAGGCTACTTTCTATTCGCATTCCAATAAAACTCACTTGATTAAAAATCCCAGATTGGATCGATATATTTTAATGTGAAAGTCAATTTTAAAAGTATTGATCATTTTGGATCAATCTGCACAATCTCTTCGTAGTTTATGTGACATGAGGGGGTAAAAATGTCTCTATATTAATTCTAAATTATCGTTCTTTACTACAGTATATACCTGCTCTTTAAAATTTACGGTTTAATGCCAGAATCTGATTGGTCAGAAAAATGTGTATGGTATTCATTTAATAGCACACCTCAGAAAGTAGCGTTTACATACATCAGGTTTACATACGCCTTGTTAATGTGTATAATTTAAACCATATTAGGGATTATAACAATTTCTATTAAGTTATTATTATATACTACTTCCCTTAATGAGCTCTATCTTTTATATAGACAATGTTAAAGTGATTGAAGTTATTGAAACTCAATATTAAATAGTCAAACTGATCTGGTTAACAGTTTACATATGCTTGATTAATCCTGAGGTAAGAACACCGTATTTTTTATGTTTTGGAATAGAAGTCAAGTCAAGTTTATTTGTATAGCGCTTTTCACAACAGACATTGTCTCAAAGCAGCTTTACAGAAATCAACAGTCAAGGTGAATGGTGTGTATTTATTTCTGATGAGCAGCCATGGCGACTGAGGCAAGGAAAAACTCCCTTAGATGTTATGAGGAAGAAACCTTGAGAGGAACCAGACTCAAAAGGGGAACCCATCCTCATTTGGGTGACATCAAGAGTTTGATCATAAATCTTTCAACAGTACAGAACACTGGAGAGTGAGAACTAACATGATTACTGGAGTATAAGATTATAAGTAATGTTCTTTCTACAGTCTTCTACAGTCTATATGGTCAGTAGCTCCTAGTTTTATGAGCTTAACATTTGTGATCATTACAGATACAGCATCAGCTTCTCCACGCCAGAGCCTTTAAACACTCCAGGAGGTCCAATGTCAAACTCCACACATGAAGTGGGATCCAACTGGCACTGGTACATCTCTAGATGGTTCGGGATGTTTGCGAGTTCGGCATCTACTTCTTCAATGGTCCATAATCTTCATGAGGTGGGACGTGACTGGAGCTGGCCAAACCTCAGGATGCCTCGGGATGGGGAGAGAAAGAGAAGCAGTGGAGAGGAATTAGCGTAGCTGCTGTTTATGATATTAACAGCACAAGTTGATAATGTGCATGTGATCAGATGTTCTGGAGCACAAGGTTATGATGTGAGACGTATGTTATGTGTAGGCTTTGCTAAAAAGATATGTTTTTAATCTACACTTAAACTGGGAGAGTGTGTCTGAACCCCGAACACTGTCAGGAAGACTGTTCCAGAGTTTAGGAGCTAAACTAAAGGAGTGAGAATGATCTACCGCCTTTAGTGGACTTTGCTATTCTAGGAACTACAAGAAGCCCAGAGTTTTGAGATCTCAGTGAGCGTGACGGATTGTAGAAGTGTCCTATGAAGTCCTTAGAAGTTCAAAAGTCCACTCATGTAAAGTAAAAATCGACAGAACTGCTCATGATTTGGTTTTCCAGTATCTTCAACAGGTTTGACCGCCTTTCAACAGCATCCAAATTATTTTTTAGATCCACACTTAAGACAACTGAGGGATTTGAACACAACTGAACTGTGTAAATGTTGTTTTCTGGGAAATTTCATATGTACAACCCCAATTACAAAGAAGTTGGGACACTGTGCCAATCTCAAATCTCTTGAAATTAATATTCTATTCACAATAAAACAAACTTTTCATATGTTTTTGAATTTGATGGCTGCAAAACGTCTCAGAAAAGTTGGGACAGGACCTGATGTGTAGCATCACATCTTCTGTGTACATTTCTGGAGGTGTTAATGAACTCATGCAGTGATTTCCATTACAGAATCATGTCTGCTTTAAACGCAGTGCCTCCTGAGGCCCCGATGATCATCCAATTTAGATTTTCGCCCTTGTCCCATGTCCCAATCTTTTGTTGATATTATTTACTGTAAATGATGGGATATAACACTGTTTTTCCAATTGTTGAGGAACATTATTCTGAAATTGTTCCACAATTTGTAGACACACTCTTTCACAGATTTCTGAATCAAAATTTTATTAACCTAATTTTAATAACACTTAATTTTTCCTGCTTTTTTTTTGCCCCTGTTGCATAGAGACAATGTGGATGTGGAAAAAAGTGCAATAACATGACAATTCTCTTCTTTCTTTTACAAGATATTTTTAGTTGTGTCGATTTGTAATTTACATTTTAGGGTTCTATGCCATTAATAGAGTAGATCATAAAGAAATGAGGATTGTATTTTAATATTTAAGTCAAGTTTATTTCTATAGCGCTTTTCACAACAGACATTGTCTCAAAGCAGCTTTACAGAATTTAAACAGTTAATGGTGTGCATTTATCCCTGATGAGCAGCCATGGAGACTGTGGCAAGGAAAAACTCCCTTAGATGTTATGAGGAAGAAACCTGGAGAGGAACCAGACTCAAAAGGGGAACCCATCCTCATCTGGGGGACATCAAGAGTTTGATCATAAATCTTTCAACAATACAGAACACTGGAGAGTGAGAACTAACATGAGCAATAGAATGTAAGATTATGAGTAATGTTCTTTCTACAGTCTTATACAGTCATTGTGGTTATAAAACTAGGAGCTACTGAGCAACTCATAAAATAGATCAACATTTGCAATCATCACAGATCCAACAACAGCTTCTCCATGCCAGAATCCTTAAACACTCAAAGAGGTCCAATGTCCAAACTCCACATGAAGTTGGATCCAATTGGCACTGGTACGTCTCCAGATGGTTCTGGAAGTTTGCGAGTTCAGCATCTACTTCTTTAAAGGACTGGAGCAACCTCAGAATACCTCGGGATTGGTAGAGAAAGACACACACACACACACACACACACACACACACACACAGACACACACACATATGTACACAAACACAAATAATTGCGTGTACATATGATTTTGAAGGTACACAGACTATATTTGAGTGCTTATATGTTCTGGAAAAATGTTCAAACACTAACAAGTATACACTCAACAAACATTCAGCCTTTTTTATTACGGTACAATGACTTCCAGACTTTTATTTCCTCAGTCAGAAGAGGCTACACGGAAGAGATGCCCAAACTAGGGCACACAGGCGAAAGTTGGCCCATGATGACCTTTGATTTGGCCGTGCCATACAGAATATGAAAACTGTAAAAAATGCCTTTTAGAAAATTAAGGCCATAATTCATGTCTCTAATTACAGGTCCCTGAACAGCTGTATTAGACATAATAATGAATACAAAATGACAATAAATTATACAATAAGTTTCACTGAACTAATACTTTGAATGTTAAAGTGCTAATGTTAAACTGATTACAAAGTAATATTACTTATTTTTTTGTTTATTTAGTTAGTTAGTTATAAAATTAAAAAGTATTGGTATACTGCAGCAATTGCTTTCAAACCACAACCCTCAATCATGATTTTTGTCCCGTCATAGAAAAAGATTTAAGCACCTCCGCTATAAGGTTTACAAAAAAAATGCGATATTGAATTTTTCACATCTTATGTTGTGCTTTTCAAACAAATATACCCAATGATTGAAGTGTGATAAACCCTAGAATCAGTGTATCTAAGGCACAAGTGATAATTACATTGTATACACATTGTTTGAATGTTATGAACACCCTAGATATATAGACACACACTGAGCACAATGAGATATACACTAAACACACACATTCAAAAAACAAAGTAAAACGAGACAGTTTTGGATGGTTCAGAATAAGGCTTTGTGCTAAATGCATTTTTTTTAAACAAAATAATTTCACTGTAATGTTGCAGAAGCAGAACACTTTTAGAAATGGTAGTAAAAAACAAAGTGTTAACAAATAAAAAGTGGGTGTTGTAAAGGGTATAAAGTACAATGATCTGTGTTTTTGTGGTGCTTTCTAGAAATTGACTTTATTTGCTGAATAAAAAAGTCTAATTTTTGGCTATACAACCCTGTATTCTAAATGTAGTCTTTTTCTTCTGCTTGGCGTTTTAACGTCTTTACTGCATTTGTTGCATAGTAAACATATTAGTACATTGTTCATAGTAAAATGCGTCTTCCTCTTACCTGTTACTTTTTATGCTACTAGTTAACTAGTGAACAGCTTTTTATTGTATCAGGCAAAGTGTCTGATTGGAGCATGTGAATAAAGACTCAGTATTTACATTTAATTATTGTACTTTTATAATATCAAATGTTTCGATTAATTAAACGTGGAAACTGGATACCCATTTCTTGTGCTGATTTCTTCCATATTAAAATGCATGACGATAAAATAAATCACTATATTGTATTGAATCTGAGTGATGTGTATCGTTATACTTCTATTATTACAACACCTTGTTGATGAGAAGTCACAGGAAGATGGTCACCAATTGCCTGGTATTTCATCCCAAACTTAAAACAGTTTTAGTAATTCTGTGCCAACTTTGACCTTAGATTTCTGTTCTGGGTGGACAGGAGTGAGTTCTATAGTGGTCTTCGCCTGTTGTAGCTCATTAACCTTAAACAGTTGTTTTTGTTTATTTAAATGAGTAGAGATATCCAAGAACCAGTCTAGCCATTCTTTCTGAACAGTCACCGAGATATTGTTTATCCAGTGTGACTTACTTATCAAGTGCTTTGAAGTCTTCACTAAAGGAGAAAAATGGGGTATGCAGTAAATGCAGTGCATGAGGCATCGCACATGAAGGGTAGGAGCTGCCACACATGATCTTACATACCCTTCGGGAAGATGTGCAGTTTATTGATTGAGTTTATTTATTGATGGAGACCAGGGATGCAATTGCACATTTCCTGAAGAGTTTCCAAACGAGGTGCAAAAGTGGGGTATGCAGTATATGCAGTGCATGAGTTCTCACACATTGAGGGCAATGTATTTATTCTTGTATTTATTCTTTACCCCTCTTTTTTGGAAGTGGGAGTGGGCACCAACCATCTTGCATACCCTTGGTCTTCATCAATAAATACATTGTAATGGTAGTTCATTGAATCATAGACTAAGAATACCATCAGTCTAAAACTCTGTAGGGTGAGAATATAGTTAGAAATGTTCTATTTTAATTATTGATTGAAGAGGTATTTAAAGACTGCTCCTGATTCAACTGTTGGCATCAAGTGGAAATTTGTTCTTCCACCCAGGTGCCAGAACAGAGAAATGTCTTTAAACATGTCTTACTTGGACTCATTCAATCAAAAGTGGCTGAGGCTTGGAAAGAGAATGGTGGAGTGTGAGGTAAGATAAGTGCTGGACCCTTAGTAGCGTCGTAGGCAAGCATCATTATAGCTTGGGGCGGTTTAAGAGAACTTGGGAAGGTTGAAAACAAGTCGAGCAGCTTCATTCTGGATCCGCATTGCACTGCTGCAACCTGATGGGCTGTTTAGATACAACTTTATTGTCATTTCATTGTACAGGTACACAGCAATAAAATGCAGTTTGGCATCCACCAGAAGTGCAAAAAGTAGCAATCGTGCAAATAGTGCAGATAAATATGTAGCATATTGACAGCATGTAATATATGTAAACATATGTACAGTAAATAAATATAAAGGCTATAACAGTGCAGAGATGTGTGGATGTAGAAGGTTATAAGATTATGGCTGAGTAATAATAAGCTGAATAAACAAGCCTAATATATATATATATATATATATATATATATATATATATATATATATATATATATATAATATTGGGCAGAATGTACAGTAATGTACAATGTTCAAGTCAAGTCAAGTTTATTTGTATAGCGCTTCACAACAAACATTGTCTCAAAGCAGCTTTACAGAAATCAACAGTCAAGGTGAAAGTTGTGCATTCATCCCTGATGAGCAAGCAAGGAAAAACTCCCTTAGATGTCATGAGGAAGAAACCTTGAGAGGAACCAGAATCAAAAGAGGAACCCATCGTCATTTGAGTGACATCAATGTTCATTATATATTTGATACAATTAAATAATCTATAATTTTATACAGATACAATGTAATTATAATGCTATTTTAATGGAACTCCAATGATATTACAATGTAATAAAATAAAATAATAAACACGCAGAAGTGGTTGTTAGGTTGTTAAGTGTGCAAACACATGCCGGCACCTTCAGCAGGGTCAATAGACTTTTGGTTGACGTCTCTCATGATATTAATGGTATTTGTTTACCTTGTCGTTTGCACTTATGGGGCATCCTCCCTTTGAAAATAGAACGCTACAGAGAAACTCTGGGCCTGGACACTATGGATGTTCTTCCTGTTTAAATATAAACTTATTGCCAAGGGAAGGTTAAAGCCGATACCTTTGCTAAGATAAATCCGATATGCAATGTTTGTCCTTGGAGTGGCATCAAGCAACAGCAGGGAATCATGAAGCCTATGATCAACATCTTAAAAGTACATGGAGGGAAACAAGTCTGGAGATCCTGTGTAAGCTAATCTTTGTGGCAAAAAAAAAGCATGTGGAAAACAAATGAGTCATTTGAGACCTTTTTACATTCCTATTCCACCCTACCTTCCAACCTATTCCAGATTTAGATCCACCATGTTTTTCTTTTTATAATAACCACCATTCTACTGGGAAAAGCTTTGAACTGTATTTTAGAGCATGGCTATAGGGAATTGTGTTCAATCAGCCACAATAGCGTTATTGTGATGAGGTACTGATGTCAGATGAGAAGGTTTGGGGCGCAGTCAGTGTTCCAGTTCAAACACTGGGGTGTAGGCTACTTGAGATCTTTCACTCCAGCTTTGGCCAACGATGTCTTAATGGAGCTTACTTTGGGCACATTTGCCTGCCATCATGGAATAGGTTTGGGTCTTTGCTTTTAGTGAAGAGAAATTCGTGATTCTACAATATACCAAATTATTGTAGGCAGACTTTCAGACTTTGTAAATGTGTTTTGTATTGAATAAAATGTCCCTTTGGCTTTCTGACAATTTATCATAATTCATTATTTTATATTGTATCAGGCTCTATAAGACTGTGAACCTCTAAAAGTAATACCCAATAATACCCAATAATGTACCCAAAAAGTAACAAGTTGCTCATATAAATAAATGATAGTAATCTTGTATAAGTACACTATATGGAAAAAGGTTTGTGGACACTTAATTATAAGATTCTTATGTGCTTTTTGAACATTTTGTTTAACAATTATTCCCCATTTGCTATTACAATAACTTCCACTCTTCTGGGAAGATGTCAGAATCAGAATCAGAATCAGAATCAGAATCAGGTTTATTGGCCAAGTGTGTTGACACACACAAGGAATTTGGTTCCAGCTGTTTGTTACTCTCAAAAGTACATACATAAATAAAAACCTATACATGACAAGACAGACACAACAAGACAAAAACAGACTATACAAGACAATACAGACAATATGAGACAGTATAGACAGTGTGGGTAATAAATAGGGATACAGACCAGTAATGTACATAAAGTGTGGGAGTGCATGGTAGTGCAAATGACAGTATTGTGTGCCAGTATGACGAGAGAGGTTACTATAAAACTTTGTACAGTATATAGAAGCAATAGTGTGTGTAACATATACAGATAATGTGATGAGTGACAGTTCTGTGCAGTACTCATAGATATGAGCATGGAATTTAATTATGGTCAGTTGTTAGTGAGGGTGATTGCTTGGGGAAAGAAACTGTTCCTGTGTCTGGCAGTCTTAGTGAACAAAGTTCTGTAGCGCCTGCCAGAAGGGAGGAGCTGAAAGATGTTGTGTCCAGGGTGTGAAGGGTCATTAATGATTTTTCCTGCCCGGTTTCTGGTTCTTGTATGGTACAAGTCCTGGAGGGTGGGCAGGGGGGCACCAATGATTTTTTCAGCTGTTTTAACAGTTTTCTGCAGTCTGTTTCTGTCCTGTTTTGTTGCTGCTCCAAACCAGATGGTGATTGATGAGCACAGGACAGATTCAATGACTGCAGTGTAGAACTGTATCAACAGCTCCTGTGGCAGACTGTACTTCCTTAATTGCCTTAGAAAGTACATCCTCTGCTGGGCCTTTTTCAGAATTGAGTTTATGTTTGATTCCCATCAAAATCAATGTTCCACTTGATTTTGGAGTGAGACTGTGGACATTTGTGCTCATTCAACAACGAGCGTGTTAGTAAAGTCAGGTATAGGATAGGAAAGCCAGGCTACAATATCCATAGACTTTGTGGTACAATTTGGGGGAAAAACACATATCTGGTGCCCCAAGGGTTTTGTTTATGTAGTGTATATGTTACGTGTTTTTGATAAAAACTATATAGTTAAAGTTTTAATTTTATGTTTATTTCTGTAAAGGTTTTCACAATGGACATTGTCTCAAAGAGTTTTAGAACAAAATTTACATACATTTAAATTGATGTTTATTCATCCACTGTGCGCAAACTGTGGCGACTGTGGCAAGAAAAACCTCTGTTAGATGGTAGGGGAAAGAAACCTTGAGAGGAACAAGACTCAAAGGAAAACCCATCAATGGGCGTAAATTTTATTTAACAGTAGGGGACAATGAATATAAAATTTCTCATGAGCAATATTTCTAAGGTGAAAGAAGGCGATCCTGGTGATATTATTCACGTGAGACTCAAAGGAAAGACTCGGGTCAATAATCACACCAAGGTCTTTGACAGCCGTACATGCTGAAACAGAAACACCATCCAGAGATGCTACGTAATCGGAAAGTTTACTTCTAGCTGCATGTGGTCCTAGTAAAAGTACTTCCGTCTTATCTGAGTTGAGCAGAAGAAAGTTATTAAGCATCCACTGTCTAATGTCCTTTACACACTTCTCAACATTGTTAAGCTGATCTCTCATCTGGCTTTGCTGAAATATACAGCTGTGTGTCATCAGCATAGCAATGGAAGCGAATCCCATGTTTATGAATGATTTCACCAAGAGGCAGCATATATAAAGAGAAAAGCAGTGGGCCTAAGACAGATCCTTGAGGAACACCAAACTTTACCTCATAGAGTGTGGAGAACTCACCATTTACATCAACAAACTGATAGCGATCAGTCAAATAAGACCTGAGCCAAGAGAGAGCTGTTCCCTTTATTCCAACAACGTTCTCAAGTCTAGCAAGTAGTATAGTGTGATCAGTGGTGTCAAAAGCTGCACTAAGGTCGAGCAAAACAAGTAAGGAGACAAAACCCTGATCAGAGGCCAATAACAGGTCATTTACCACCTTAACTAGTGCCGTCTCTGCGCTATGATGAGGCCAAAATCCTGACTGATACATTTCAAAAATGTTATTCATAAGTAGCTGTGCGCATAACTGCTGTGCTACAACCTTTTCTAAAATTTTGGATATAAAGGGGAGATTTGATATTGGTCTGTAGTTGGAGCGTTAGTGTGATGAGGTACTGTGTCAGATGAGAAGTTTGAGGCGTAGTCAGTGTTCCAGTTCAAACACTGGGGTGTAGGCTACTCGAGATCTTTCACTCCAGCTTTGTCCAACGATGTCTTAATGGAGCTCACTTTGGGCACATTTGCCTGCCATCATGGAATAGGTTTGGGTCTTTGCTTTTAGTGAAGAGAAATTCGTGATTCTACAATATACTAAATTATTGTAGGCAGACTTTCAGACTTTGTAAATGTGTTTTGTATTAAATAAAATGTCCCTTTGGCTTTCTGACAATTTATCATTATTCATTATTTTATATTGTATCAGGCACTATAAGACTGTGAACCTCTAAAAGTAATACACAATAATACCCAATAATGTACCCAAAAAGTAACAAGTTGCTCATAATAAATGATAGTAATCTTGTATAAGTACACTATATGGAAAAAGGTTTGTGGACACTTAATTATAAGAGTCTTATGTGCTTTTTGAACATTTCATTCAACAATAATTTGCTATTACGATAACTTCCACTCTTCTGGAAAGATGTTCCGCTTGATTTTGAAGTGAGATTGTGGACATTTGTGCTTCAACAACAAGCGTGTTAGTAAAGTCAGGTATAGGATAGGAAGGCCAGGCTACAATATCCATAGACTTTGTGGTACAATTTGGGGGAAAAACACATATCTGGTGCCCCAAGGGTTTTGTTTATGTAGTGTATATGTTACGTGTTTTTGATAAAAACTATATAGTTAAAGTTTTCATTTTAAGTTTATTATTGTAAAGGTTTTCACAATGGACATTGTCTGAAAGAGTTTTAGAACAAAATTTACTTACATTTAAATTGATGTTTATTCATCCACTGTGTGCAAACTGTAGCAACTGAGGCAAGAAAAACCTTTGTTAGATGGTAGGAGGAAGAAACCTTGAGAGGAACAAGAAAAACCCATCCTTGTTTGAGTGACACCAAGAGTGTCATTATAAATAATTAGCAGCGGAGTGTGTGATTATGAGTAATGTCCTTTCTACAGTCTTATACAGTAGGTTGGAGTTGCGGCATTAGGTGATCCTGAGCAATTCATAAATTAGCTCAACATCTGAGATCATTATAGATTGAAAACCAACTCTTCCATGCCATAGCCTTAAAAATTTTATTAATAGAGGAACAGCATATGTAAAATGTTTTATATTTAATATACCATTATTTGTGCAGCATGGAATTATATGTATTTAATAATTAATTTTATATTTTTATATATTATATAATTAATATATATGTATAAATTAGACTAATTAAAGAAAAATATGAATATAAATAATTGTATATAATATAATATAATTATTTATATAATTAATAAAGCACAAATGCTACATGTTACATTTTGGCTTAATTAAGGGTGTAAAATTAATAATAATAATATAGATGTGCTGACATTCTGGTTTAGTGCAAAGTCTTTCGAAACTCATTTGTCAATTATTTGGCTCAACATACTTTCAAGCTTTAGAGGAAGCAAGAATGACAGAGCATGGTTTTGGGTGCTTTCCCTTATTTCTCATTTTGTACCTCTTTTGTATTTTGTATTATTATACCATTCATTTAAAGAGCATCCAAGTCTACAAAATAGGGGTGAAATTGTACTAGTGCAACTAGTGTAACTAGTGCCTAAATGAATGAATGTTGTGAAGATGGATAAATATTTGGCTTAATGCCTGAGGTAATTTTGACACCAGGCTCTGTTAAGTAACATGTTAGCAGTGTTTGCTTAGCTTAGTGGTTGAGCTTTAGTTCCAGCTAACTCCAGTATTGCACTTGGGATCTGTGGGCAAAGTTTCTGTCTAAGGTTGGGTCGAGACAGTTTATGTAAATGCACCAAGACAAGGACATTGACAGGATGTGATGTCTTTTAGGTGCCTAAATTAGCCCTAAATTGGTGCCTGGTCTGACAGATGGCATCCAGAGTAGTGACACACCTGCACGATTATCAGCATTTTGATGTCATTCCAAGTACAGAATAAGGATAGAATCTCAGTCACAAGAATAAAGTATCCAGGAAATCATACTCAGAGAAGTCTAATTTAAATGGTATATAGATAAGAGTCTCGTCTTACTAAACACATTTAAGCAAGATATATGTTTGCGTACATTGCTAGGTTTCATGTTTCGCACAAGAGAACAAAGGCTTTGTGGTGAAGGGCGTGTGCAGACGTGTACACATTGATTATTACACACATCCTTGACACACATCCTTCATATTCTCAAATCAGTCAATCGTAAATGATCAAATGAAATGGAATCTAATTGGATAACACATTCTAATTGATTACAAGAAGTTACCATACACACATTGTTTCATTTGTGTGCTTATTAGACTCATTGTCAATGTTGACCTCCTCAGTATTATTCTTTCAAAATTCTGTTCTTCCGTGTATACATTTTGTCTGAACGTGACATTTTGATCTTACACCTGCCTTAAAAAAACACTTTTTTGTTTGCAAATGGATT
The DNA here is from genome assembly GCF_014805685.1 of Silurus meridionalis. Taxonomy (NCBI): domain Eukaryota; kingdom Metazoa; phylum Chordata; class Actinopteri; order Siluriformes; family Siluridae; genus Silurus; species Silurus meridionalis. The sequence goes on along the minus strand of NC_060893.1, from coordinate 5,630,000 downwards.
TATATTTTTACTCAGCCAGACAGTAAAAAACACGTTTACCTTGACGTCATTGTAATCATTTTCTATCAATTTCTTCTTATAGTCAATCAACCAAAGTCCAAAGATGCCCAAACTTCTCATGCTATAATATAATTGAAACTTAAAGCTGCCAGTTTTGTATTGTGTAAACTACTGACCTGAACCATTACATGCTTGTTTCAAGAGACGTTATTACATAACTCTATATTTCTTACGACATTTCATGATAAACATCGTTTTTATATATATATATATATATATATATATATATATATATATATATATATATATATATATATATATATATATATATTTATAAGAAAACAGCCATGAAACCTTTCTCCCTACCTTTTCTGGCCTGGGTAGTTAATTAGTGAGTATATTAAATTGTATATTTATATTATATTGTTTTTTTTCCTTAACCATTTTTTTTTACCATATGTGAAGCACTCACATTATCTTCTGAAATCTGATCCGCATATCTGATTTGGCACATGTTTTACGCTTGATGCACTTCCTTATGCAAACCTCCCCATTTATCCGGGCTTGGGACCGGCACTAAGAGTGCACTGTTCAGCCCTAATGGCTGGGTTGTAAAGCACTCCATTATGGCAGTTTTAATTCATAATAGTAATTCAACATTTTCAAAAATCATATTTTTCTAAATTCAAAGTTCTCAGGGGAAAAAAGAAAAAATAAGACAAAAGAATTGTCTGCTTCCTCTCAAGGTTTCTTCCTTATGCCATCTCAGGGAGTTTTTCCTTGCCATACTTGCTCATCAGGGACAATATATATAATATATATAAAACATATATATATATATATATATATATATATATATATATATATATATATATATATATATATATATATATTGTTGGTGTATGGTTGTAAATAAACATTACATAAATATAAACACAGGAAAGAAAACCGTGATAATAATAATAATAATAATAATAATAATAATAATAATAATAATAATAATAATAATAATAATAATGGTATGGGCTATTGATTTTTTTCTTTGATTACATGAATGAATTTAATTTACCCAACATTACATTGCTGTGGAGGGGTAAAGGGTGAAGGAGGAGGTCAAGGAGACCTCCCATTCCTAAAATAATTGACTGTTTGCATCTCTTTCATCATGAAAACACTAGAGAAGAAAACATTGCTGCACAAAAGTACAAAACAGCTTTTTCATTTCTTGCACTTTATTGTAATGAAAATTTTTATACAGATATGTATATTAGATTGAATATTAGAATATATTAAATAAGACTTCTTTCTTTCTTTCTTTCTTTCTTTCTTTCTTTCTTTCTTTCTTTCTTTCTGTCTTTCTGTCTTTCTTTCTGGAAAACTGCCACCCAAGTTGTAACCTGTGTGATGATTAAAGAACACATATTTGCACATTAACTTCTACTGTATGTATAATATTTATCATATTGCATGCATCGTACTGTTACCTACCGCACCATTCTTATTTATTTAATTTAACTTCACATAATCATTGCACTGTAAACTTATTATTTAATTGTATTTATTTGCTATTTGCACTACTGCCTTAATGCTAACTGTCTCTCATTGCCTCTGTACTTGTCCTTTGGTAATGATCTGAGCTTATTTTTACAGGAACGACCAAAATCTAAAAATAATATCCCTTATTATAGGGCATAACCTGAGTTACAAATTGTATATGTTATAAAATTAACGTTTTAATCAAATCATTGGCCTTAAGTTCAAATCCAGAATGTTTCAGCAAAACTAAAGGCATCCTGCTACACTTAAGATATTTATGTAGCGTATGTTCATGCTCAGGACAGTGGTGTAAAGTTGTCATTTTTGACTACTTTCTAGTTTTACTCAGTATCAAAACAGAAGCAAATTTTACTCTCAACTCAACTACACTTATGATTCAACATATGTACTTTTTACTCCACTATATTTTCATTAAAGATCACTTTTCCCGATTACTTTTTTACTTTGCAGCTTTATGTGCCGTGTCTTATTTATTCTGCAAAGGAGTTTATTCTCCATCGCCATCTTATTTGTCTAATGAATACTAATAGTTTTTCTACTTTGTGACATGATCTGTAATTGTATTTGTTAATTGAAGATACTACTTTGTCTTTATTTTTTGTACTGACTTGTTCAGTCTTTGTTTCATTCTGGCATGTTGAAGGGATTGTTGTGTTGATGGTTACTGCAGTGTTGAGGTGTACAATTCAGTTATATTTTATTTTCACAAATCAACTGGTTTTGGCTTCACTAACGTGTCTTGGTGTTGAGGACTAGTGCATCTTTGAGCATACGTTTAATATGAGTCAAATACTCAAGTACTATTCAAATCAGACTTTCACTCAAGTCATATTGGAATTGGTTACTTTTATTTACGTTTTGAAGTAAAGCATCTATCATTTTACTCAAGTATGATTTTCAGGTTTCACCTCTGGCACAGAACTTGGACACACACACACACACACACACGTACACACACAGCAGGCCATTAAAGATATCAGAATGGCCTTTTATTTGTCACATCTCAATAAAAGTGATGTAGAATGAGGGTTCCTCCCAGAGAGGGAGGGTGGCATTTAGTGCTCACTAAAAGCGATATAAGGGGTCTGAGAGTTGACAGAAGTAGCAGAAGACCTGCAGAGTGTGTACAGACTCACCCTGAAGCCCACCATGGCATGGAGTATATCCACACTCTGTGTTCTGGCTCTGGCTTTGACCTGGTGCCTCCAAGTGACTGCTGTTAGGGGTAAGAAATGATCAAACACTGTTGTAGCATTGTATTGTGCTGATGTCTGAATATATATATAATATACAGTATAATCATATAATCATATAATAATATATATATATATATATATATATATATATATATATATATATATATATATATATATATATATATATATATATATATATAATCATTATAATCAACAGGAAGTAGTTTTTGTAAATGTAATATGAAAAGCCAGGGTTTTAGAGGTATATAAGCAATATTATATTGAACAAGGCATTTCATTACAAAGTGCAGTGTTTCACTCATTTGACATACCTGTAAAAAACAAAACAAACTAAAAAAACAAGGTGTATGATGTAAATTAAATATGCTGAATATTCCAATTTCGTCTCACCACCGGGGGCGAAAAAATCAAATAAAATCTGAGAAACAAAGCAAAAGAAAAAAGTTCATACCATTGACCTCAAAGACACGAAAGGGAACTACACATTAGTGTCATTAGATAGGAAACAGCTGGTAATTGATAGGATCGTTCTTGTGCCACTGCGCATCCTGTTCACGGTTGTAAAAGTTGATGTCTCATCTTCGGTGACTCTGCACGTGAAGGTAACTGGGGGAAATCTTGTTCTGCACATGAGCCAAATGAACAAATAACTGATGAACTCTAAAGTAAATCGTTTTGTCCTGCTTCTTCCACTTTCAGTGCGCCGGAGCAACCATGTCAGCAACATCTGTAGCATGTGGGGAAAATTCCACTTTAAAACCTTTGATGGAGATTTCTACCAGTTCCCAGGCATGTGTGAATATAACCTAGTCTCTGAATGTCATGGTCCAGTGCAGGGTTTCTCTGTGCATGTGAAAAGAGCAGAGAGCACTGGGAACCCCCAAATCACCAGAGTGCTGGTCACAATCGGAGACATGGTCATTGGTCTCACCAAGAATCTGGTTATGGTCAACAATGATATGTAAGATTCCTTATTTCCTAAAGAGAAGCGTGAATTATTGTGTGTGTGTGTGTGTGTGTGTGTGTGTGTGTGTGTGTGTGTGTGTGCGCGTGTGTTTTATTACAGTTCAATAATTACTCTTACTGAATTTAATAACAATTATATTTCTTTCTTTCTTTCTTTCTTTCTTTCTTTCTTTCTTTCTTTCTTTCTTTCTTTCTTTCTTTCTTTCTTTCTTTCTTTCTTTCTTTCACATCAGAGTAAAACTGCCACACTATGTAGCAGGGGTGATGCTTGAAGAGAACCCGATCTACATTAAACTTTACGCCAAACTGGGCCTCAGCGTCACGTGGAACAGAGATGAAGCTATCATGGTAAGATTTCACTATTAAAGTGTAACATGAACTCTTTGCTAGGAAAAAAACGCTTGCACAACACATAAATAAAGGACATGTAAAGGAAAAGATTGCACAGTGCATGAAAAGGTTGCTGAGTGATTTGGCATATTGCATTGACCCGTGTGTGATCCGACGATATCGCCTTGTAAAAGCAAGAATATTTTTAATCATCACTTTTCACAACAAAATTGGCTGATGTATATCAGCAGTGTATTATTCATACAACATGTGCGTAAACAGAAATATGTGTAAATGTGTAAATTCATCTTAGGCACTTCTTAGGCCCCTCAAGCATAGATATATCTGACTTTTATTTTTTACTTTGTGAGGACATCGATTGGTCAAACTACTTTTCCCAAATCATAAATAAATAAAAAAACAAATAAACAAATACAATTAATTAATTAATACATTAATAAATGACCTGAAACTGTAAAAAAAAAAAAAAAAGGCATAGTGTTAAATAGCTGGATTTATAAATATGTTAATGGATCGTCCTTACAATGATAGTAAGGCAAACCACGTGTGTGCCATGTGAAGCCATGTGAATTGTTTTAAGTTTAAAAGGAATTATTGCATTAATCATGTACCTTTCTGTTCTTTCTGTTACAAATAAGGTGGAATTGGATATTAAATATTCCAACCGAACCTGTGGACTTTGTGGAGATTTCAACGGGGTTCCAGTTTTTAATGAGTTTCTAAGTGACTGTGAGTTCCACTAAGCAAGCAATATATATATACACACACACATATGTACATACAAAATACAGTGAGATGACTAAACATATACTTATATCATTTTGTCTCACACAGCTCGTGTAATTGGCTTCACTGAGTTCGGCAACAAGCACAGAATCCACAACCCCAATGATTTCTGTGAAGACCCTTATGAGGAATTTGACGCTGAAACAAACATTGTTGAAAAGTGCCAATCATTTGTAAGATCTTTAAAATTCTTCCTGCTAAATGAAAATGTGTTAAATGTTTTAAAATTCTTAATTATTTGATATGGGCAAAGGTTTTGGGATGAATTTACCCTTCACTTGCGCTAGAAGACCAAAACCTGCTCCAGCACTCCAGCAAAGCCGGCTTCATTAAGATATGCCTTACATGGGCTGGAGTGGAAGATCGTGAGATTCCTGCTATAGGGCTCTGCTATAGAGCTTTAACCTCAACCCTAGTACACACCTTTAGAATGAATTGGAATACTTACTACACATCAGGTCTCCTCACCCCAGGTCTCCTCACCTCACCTACATCGGAACCTAACGTTTCTAACAACCTTGTGGCCCCGATATCCAAAAGCAAACCCCAGTATATAGTGGAACATCTTCCCAGAAGAACAGAAAATTAAATGGGGACTAAACGTGAAATGCAAAAAAATTCGTCGGACTCATATTCATGTACAAAATATGATTACAACTTAATTTTTTTCCATTCATTTGTTTATAACATACTAGTTACAGTACTTTATACAGTGATGTATATTTAAAAAATCAATGCACACTTGTATTTACCATTAATGCAGCAAGAAGAATGTTCCGAGCTTCTCGAGGATATTTCCTGGTCTTCCTGTAGGAATTTTTTGAGTCCCGAGCCTTATATTCAATCCTGCATGAGGGATAGGTGCAGCAGTCGCCCAGGGGACATTGAGGACACTATGTCTTTCTGCAACACTCTGTCTGAGTACTCGCGCCAGTGCTCTCATGCTGGAGGAAGCCCACCCAACTGGAGAACACCAACCTTTTGTGGTAATAACCTACTACCACCTACTAGCAGAATGCAATCCTTTGAATGATCATTGTTCAGCTAGTTCCAATACACTCCTTACCCACACCATAATGTTGTTGTTTTTTTTTAGCCGTGACCTGCCCATTTAACATGGAGTACTCTGAGAGTGGTTCTCCTTGTTTGGACACCTGCACGCACACAGAAACCAGCTCACTGTGTGATGAACATAAAATGGATGGCTGCTTCTGCCCACCTGGTCAGTCATAGGACATACAGTATAATGAGACCCCAGATCACAGACAAATAGTCACATGACAGAAAATATCAAAAATTCTGTTATGGGCTAAAATGTGATTTTGATGTGGCTGCTATAGGAACGGTGTTTGATGATATCTCTGAGAGAGGCTGTATCCATCAGGAGCAGTGCCAGTGTAAGCACAACAATGTGTATAACCCAGGAGAGTTTCTGCTCAAGGACGATGAAGAATGGTAACTGTGTTTTCGATTTGGAAAAGCAAAATCGTTTCTATTTTATTCGAATTTTCAAGCTTGCTAAAATACACAGAGATTACATGTACATTGTTCAGGTTGTAAGTGTGTTGGTTTGTTGAAGTACTACAAACTGATAGAGTGTTGGGTGTTTCAGTGTGTGTGAACAGGGACAGTGGATCTGTGAAAGTTTGTCTACTTCCTCTGTATGTGCTATGGAAGAGGGTTCCCATTTCAGTACTTTTGATGGAAAAGAATTCACCTTCCATGGGAACTGCTATTACGTCCTTTCCAAGGTAGGCGAATCAACCTAAATTCATAATATATATAATTAACATTGGTGTTAGCTTTGAATCGTGGAAGATATTGATCTTGGTCATCAGGGATGTTCATACTTGATACGAAAAAAACAAACAGAAACCACCATACTACTTTGCTAAAATGGATTCCTGAATACAATCCCCAATGACAATGGCTGCCTGTGCTACATTTCACAAGGCTGGTTGAGCTACTAATCAATGCATTCATCCAGTGTTCTAAACCTTTTTTCCAATGTCTTTCGTCATCTAATTTGTTTCTTTTTTTTTCTCTAGGACTGTGTGGACTCAAAATTTGTTATTCTGGGACAGCTTGTTCCTTGCATTGCCCAACATACAGACACTTGCCTGAAATCACTCGTATTACTGATCAACAATGACAAGAGTAATGTGAGCATCATTTTTTTAAACTTTTAACCATGATGCATTGCATCACACCCACAAAATGTGTAAAACGTACTGTTCCAATTCAATTCATCTTTTTTTTCATATACTAATTCTTGCTAAAATGTTTAAAAATGATGATGCTAACTGTACTGATGGTGAATCCATCTTCTCCAGGCCTTGGTCATCAAAGATGATGGGATAATAAGGCACAATGGAGATATAGCACTTCCTTATACCACCGGTAAGAAGGATTTATTGCAGTAATTTTAGCTCTAAAGGGAAGTTACTTTAAGGTAGTGCTGTTAAAAAACATGCAGAATAATATTTTGAGCAAATTTTATATGTACATAGTAAAATTGTGACATTAGTTGCTATAGTAGCTGTTTTGTTTACTACTAGTGTTCATGTGTCTGTTATAACTAATTTTTTCATTTGACTGTAATCCAAACACAGTACTTTTTGACCCGTGTGCAAAATTCTAATGCTGGTGTATCGAGCTTGAAGCTTAAAATATGATATATAGCATCATTGCTTAGCAGCTAGGCTTTTTGTTTTACTGTAAGGCATTTGATACAAAACCCAAACTTCATCCCAGACCTTTCTAAGAAGTTTTGTTTGTTTTCCAGCTGAATTCACCGTATTCAAACCATCATCCTTCCACATCATGCTGCAGACCACTTTTGGGCTCCAGATCCAGGTACAGTTGGTTCCACTCATGCAGCTCTACATCACCTTGAATCAGGATTTCCAGGCTAAGACATGTGGTGAGTGTTTAGTTCTATTTCATTACTGCATGAACAATCAAGAACATGTCAAACAAGCAGAAATAAGACCTCATGATTGTCTAATTGAACATTAAATACTTTGATATCACTGTCAGCAAAAAAAACGTAGCCTGAACTATTTTTTTGCACTCATCCATCACACGCCCCTCTTTCAATGCTGTGTTCTGGTGCAGGTCTGTGTGGTAACTTCAACATGGTGCTGTTTGATGAACTGACGACCCCACAAGGTGTCATAGAAGGTACAGCCACATCCTTTGCGAATTCCTGGAAGGTTCAGTCCAATTGTCCTGACCAAACTGAGAGTCTTGATGACCCCTGCAGCTATAGCATAGACAGCGGTAAAAGATTTACCCGAACATTCTGCTTTATAGAATACAAAAAAAAGTTACTATATTCATAGACAAATCAATCCTTTAAGACCTTTATTGTGGTATTTAATGATCTTTAGAGAGCTATGCAGAACACTGGTGCTCAAAACTGAAACAGAAGGAAGGGGCTTTTGCCAAATGCCATTCTACTGTTAACCCAGAAAACTACTACAAGGTAACCTAAGCATTTTGGAATATTATGTGTTAATCAGATATCTCATTTTAGTACACATCTCAATGCAAATATTTTGTCCCTGACCATATACAGAGGTGTAAATATTCAAGCTGCGTGTGTGAAAAGAGCGAGGACTGTTTGTGTGCTGTTGTCTCCTCGTACGTTCGGGCATGTGCAGCAAAGGGGGTGTTTCTGCAAGCTTGGAGAGACACAGTGTGTGGTGAGAATAAAGCTCTTAAATCATTGTGGCCCAACATTACAGAGTATATGTTAATGCTTTAAAATACTGCTTAATAAGGGATCAAGCAAGCAATATTAATAATATTTTTTAATATTATACTTTATACTTTTTAATTAGTTATATTAATAAATTATAATATTAATTTATATATATAATTATATATTTATATGGCATTTCTGTTTGACGATTTTTATTTAGAAAAAAATATTCAAAATTATATTTAAAAGAGGGAGATTAAAACATCATAGTTCTCACCTTGTGATTATCTAAAAGTTTAGAAAGTTATAAAAGTTTAGAAAAATTGTACCCATTATTTTCTATTTAAAATGTTCTTTGTGTCTTTGCAACTACAGAGAAATACAGTAAAAGCTGCCCTGCTACCCAGACTTTCACTTACAAGGTTCAGCAATGCCAGCGCACATGCGATTCCCTTAGCTTGGAACGTCAAGGCTGCAGCACTGACTATGTGCCCGTGGATGGGTGTTCTTGTCCAGAAGGGCTCTATGAGAGTGAGAATGGTGTGTGTGTGCCCATGGACAAATGCCCCTGCTATTACAATGGAGAGCACATTAAACCTGGCAAGTCAATCAACATCAAAAATGATCACTGGTAAGCAGTTAACAGTCAGTCAGAAACATAAAGAGTGTAAAATACATCACAGTTAATGCAAATACTTCACACTGCAATGTCTCTGCTCTCTTAGTATTTGTACAAACGGAAAGCTTAACTGCCACTCCTGGAGGGAACGTATTCAAGGTTAGTGAATTCACTTCACCCTTGCGCAACAATGAGTTGACAGAATTTCACTGAACATGTTTATACAGAATCCTTTTTTCCCTGTTGGTTTTAAATAGAGCTAATAAAATATTTGACAAGTTTTTTTCTATGAGTAACTTTTGCACATTTCTCAATCCCCTCTGTATCCTTCAGACTGTCCTGCTTCAAAAGTCTTCTTTAACTGCAGTACAGCAGGACCGGATGAACATGGGTTGGAATGTGCACAAACATGTGCACAAAAGAATGTCGATTGTGTGAGTATTACAGTATGCTGTGCTTGTAGTTTCTTCGCATTATTTCGTAATATGTTACAGAAAACCTATACCCCATTCTGTAATGCAGTAAAGGATAATTATATCAGAGCATCTTGGAATTCTTTACAGTGGTGTGCAATGTAATGTAACAGCATGGTTTAGATAATATATTCCTTCTAATCTTTCATCGCTTCTACAGTAACAGCTTAAACACAGGGACTTGCATGGTGGACAGTCCACATATACAAAGACTAATAATAAATGGAATAATAAAATAGTTGTTTAAGAGGTAAAACATTTTTTTATGTGTACAGCAGGTGATTATATATACTGTATATAATATAAAAATTATATTTAATATTAATTATATATATATATATATATTTATTCTTAGTTAGTCTCTTGTGATTTAAAATAAAACCATTCCACAACATACAATGTATCTATCATTTAATATCTACAATTACTACATGAAATCCAAAAAGAAATGTACAAAAAATACTGAATTTTTTAGATTTTTTAGATTTTTTAGAATTTTATTAGAATTTTTTAGAATTGAAATTTTTTGTGATGTCACAAAAGGAGTAACACATGACACATTGGATACTCACTGGCTCATAGTTGGAACCCCTTCAAAAAAAAAGGATATAATACAAAAATAAATACACGTGTTCCATGTACTGTAGTGGAAAGCAGTTCACTACATGTTGAACTCTGTATGAATGTGAAAATGGTTTTGATATTAATTTGATATGTAATGTGTCTTTTACAATGTAATGTACAATGTATACTTTAATTTTATATGCAGATTACTTAGTGTACTTCTAAACATTACAAATGAATCTCTCTTTCTCTCTTTATAAATAGATAGATAGATAGATAGATAGATAGATAGATAGATAGATAGATAGATAGATAGATAGATAGATAGATAGATAGATAGATAGATAGATAGATACTTTTTCTTAAAAGAATTGCAGTTTGAAATTTGTTTCTCATTTCTGATTTCAGTATCTAGCAGATTGTGAGTCAGGATGTCAGTGTCCAGCAGGGCTACTCGACGACGGTCGCGGTTACTGTGTGAAAGAGCACGAGTGCCCTTGCAAACACGACAATAGCTTTTATGCTCCAGGTTCTCAAATAAAAGACCAGTGTAACAAATGGTACGTTTGTAATGCTTTAGAACTGCTGTGTAACAATGAACTGCAGTAGTACTGTGTGATTGTATAACCCTGCATGAGTCTGCTTTGTTTCGCTTGTTCAACATTTCAGTAAAAGTTAGTAAAATTAAATCAGTTTAAACAATTGTACTAATATATGTAAGTTGATTAAATTGTCTATTTTTTATTTCCCAGCACTTGTAAGCGTGGCGAGTGGGAATGCACCAAGAATAAATGCCCTGGAACTTGTACTATATATGGCAGTGGACATTACAACACTTTCGACAAGCAAAGATTTGGATTTAGTGGAGATTGTAGTTACATGGCTCTCCAGGTTTCTAATGTTGCATTCTGATTTTCTTTTAATTGATTGACTAGAAATACTGACTACAAAGCCATACCCCTACTGTGTCATAGCCAAATAGCACACATGGATAAGTTTATTTCATATAAAAATCATATGGACTCTTTTTTTCTAATAATTTTTTTCCCATTGCTTTAAAGAACAAGTGTGGAAATAAGACGGGGACATTTCATGTGATCACAGAAACGTGCCATGTGGGACGACAGGGACAACTTGTTCCAAAGCTGTTCGGATTCTATTGGGAGTAAGAACATCTTATTACATTTGTTCATTTGTTACAACATAAAACTTTTTGTAGGGTCCCTGGTGGTCTAGTGGTTAGGATGCGGCGCTCTCACCGCTGCGGCCAGGGTTCGATCCCTGGTCAGGGAATCAACCCCAGCCACTCTTAGCGCCGGTCCCAAGCCCGGATAAATGGGGAGGGTTGCGTTAGGAAGGGCATCCAGCGTAAAAACATGCCAAATCAAACATGTGGATGATCCACTGTGGCGACCCCTAATGGGAGAAGCAGAAAAGAAAGTTTATAAAGCTTTTTGTAATGCCAATGTAACTGTATATTTTAATTTTGATATATAAATATAATTTTATATATTTATAATATAATTTAATTGTATATGTGTATCAGATTGTTTTTACAGTAAAACATTTTGTTTATTCTTTTTTTTACAAAAATATTTTGGATTTCCAAACATTTTATTTCCAGGAAAAAATAATGTCACAGAAGTCAGTAAGATTTTTCATAAAACCCTCAAAAATTCTTACACCACAAAAGCCGCCCTCAAAAATTCTTACACCACAAACCGAAAAAGAAATGTTTGACTTTTATATATGCATCCACAATTGGAAGTGGTGGTGCATGCATCTCAAATGTGTTCCTTTTTTTATTTTTGTTTGCTGTATCTTTTATTTAATACATTCTTCTTTAATCAAATACATTCTTATTGTTTTTTTTTTTTAAATGCTTTTGTTGTCAATCTCACACAGAGCACAGAACTGGAGTTAAGAGATGGTGAATTAACAGAAAGTGAAGCTACAAGTGGTGAATCTATTAAGTACAATGTGAGAAATGTGGGTCTTTACCTGGTCATAGAGGCTGACATTGGCCTAACAGTTTTGTGGGACCGTAAAACCACTGTCCGCATTATTCTTCAACCCCAGCATATGGTGAGTCAAAAATCCTGAATCAGAATGAATTGTTATGATTCTGGTTATTCTGACCATCAATTTTGAAACTGGGTATACATAATTGCTTCCAGGGAGAGGTTTGCGGTTTGTGCGGGAACTACAATGGAAATGGGAAAGATGACTTCACTACTCAAGGCTTGCTGCATGTTTCCGATGTTCTGGAGTTTGTAAACAGCTGGAAATTACAAAGCCAGTGCCCAGATGCTAAGCCAGACTTTGATCCGTGTTTTGGAACACCTAACCGGCACACTTGGGCAAAACTGCAGTGCAGCATCATTAAATCAGTCACTTTCAAAGACTGCCACAATAAGGTACAGACAAGCGAAGCTTACTTTTGTAATGCCATTTTTTTCTTTTTTGATTGGAAGTTGTGGAGAATTCTAGATATTATGGAGACATTTGGTTAAATGTACAATGTACAACACAGGTGGAGTGGACACCATATTTTGAGAACTGTGTAAAAGACTCATGTTCATGTGACACTGGCGGGGACTGTGAGTGTTTCTGCACTGCTGTGGCAGCTTATGCCCAAGCCTGTAATGAAGCAGGAGTCTGTGTGGCCTGGAGAACACCAGAGATCTGTCGTAAGTATCCTATAATAAGCAATTCCTATTGTACTGTATGTATCCAGCAATAATGGTCATATTTATAAATGATTGCTATTTGTGACCTAATACTGTAGAAAGGTCACAAGGGTCACTGGTGGTCTAGTGATTAGACCACCAGGATGCGGCGCTCTCACCGCTGCGGCCCGGGTTCGATCCCAGTCAGGGAACCAACCCCAGCGACTCTCAGTGCCGGTCCCAACCCCGGATAAATGGGGAGGGTTGCATTAGGAAGGGCATCCAGCGTAAAAACATGTGCCAAATCAAATATTCGGATGGTCCGCTGTGGTAACCGCTAATGGGAGAAGCTGAAAGAAAGTTTTTTACTGTAGAAAGGTCACAGTGAGGTTTTCAATAGATATTATACATAAAAAACCTATTTATCTATTATGATAGGTGTAAAGTAGTTTACATACCTTTATATTAACTTTACATACTTTTCATACTCAACCTTTGCACATTGTTATAAAAAATATAAACCTTGATATAAAAATGATAAGCCTTAATGTAAACCTAAAACATAATAGAGTTTATATACATTTGTTAATAAATCTGTTGCAATATACACCATAATTAAGATGTTCACAGATTAAGCTTTATAAAATTACTACTGGGTGGCTGAGTTGATTTGTATGTGTGTAATTTTCCACCACAAAAGCTGTGTTCTGTGATTACTACAATAACCGCAATGAATGCACATGGCACTACAGTCCTTGTCATACACCATGCTACAAAACCTGCCTCAACCCTGGTGGCATCTGTACCAACCCTATACCTCACATGGAGGGTAAGTCCAAATCTGATTGTTTTGCTCTCTCTCTTTTTGTCTGTATTATTTGCTTTTTAAACAGTAATGCTCAGTAACAATTCCAATATTAATCCTGAACAGTAGAGTGGACAGTAGAGAAGTAAATGTATTTCGTTGAAATGTATTTGGGGAGACTTTTACTTTAACTTTCCTACATTTAAATGTCAAATATCGTACTCTTTATTCAACTATGTTTAGCAAAATCAATCGTTCTTTATTATTTATAAGTGGATAAAAACGTAATTGTCAAACACGCAGCAATCCACCAATCAGGGTCGAGCACGCGCTCTGTTTTTAACTTGTTTTGATTGGAGCTTGGTGGTCTCTACGTATCGCCAACATACAGTTCAGCGTCAGTTCAACAGCAAGCAGAACATTTTGAGAGGAATAAATGATGGAAGAAACTCCTGACTCGAACTCGCCACAACACCCGTGGCCTCATTTGCATGATTTCTTTTAACTAATTGAAAAGAAAAATGAGTCCTATATTTTTAAGTGCTTTCTCTGCCTGCCTCGACCCTGTAAGATTTCTTCTTACAAGAATTCTCCTTAAATACTTTTTTATTTTTATTTAATTGAAAGTTTAAAGGGAGCACTTTTACTTTTATTGCTGTAATATTTTACCTAAAATATCTCTACTTTAACTGAAGCACATGGTTTGTGTACTTCAACGACCACTGATGCTGAAATTTGTTTTTTTCCCCAGTTCTAACTAACTAACTAACTTCTTCTAAGAGAAGACGAATAACATGATTCTTTAGCAAAAAATTGTTTGTGTTAAAGCAAGGAAAGAGCAGTGTGTCAAACACTATGCTGAATGTCTTTCCTTTTCTACAGGATGCTATCCCAAATGTCCAGTTGACAAGCCTATTTACGATGAGAAGAATGAGGTTTGCGTTGAAAAATGTAACGGATGCTACATCAATGGAACAGAGTATAACCCTGGGGACAAAATACCAACTAAAATACCATGCCATTCATGGTATGACTGATCATTACCATTTATTTCTGAATTAGAATTCAATCATACCCACATCTTCAAAAAAACAAACATCCTTGTATTTTATTTTTTTCAGTTTCTGTAATACAAATGGAAAAGAAGAATGCGTTCCCAAACCTGGTAAGCACATATGGCAAAATATATATGGCCCTATCTTTGATTGTCAGTCAGGTTTTTGAGTTCAGCCAACATTTTAGCAGAAGTGGCAAGTAGGGGAATAATATCCTTTGAATCCATTTTTAGCAAAATAAATAAATAAATAAATAAATAATTTTATATATATATATATATATATATATATATATATATATATATATATATATATATATATATATATATACCGTATGTACACATACGGTATATACTCACTTTAATGGATTTCATTATACACAAATATAAATATTTAAATATATGTGTACTATGGAATACAAGTACAGTACAGTGAACTACGGATTTTTTTCCCCCCACATACGCTAGATTGTTTGACACCTCGGGTCAGAGGGTAGGGTTAGTCTTTATATATACAGTCAGAAGTTGGAATTAATATCCTTCTGGTCAGTAGCCTAGAGCTTTATCTACTCAGCCAAGACTGCCCCTTGGTCACTACTGCTGGATTTATGCTACTTGAACTCACTTAACTTTGGAATACTGAATAAATCAAATGTAAATGTATCTCCGCATTTCACAACTGATGCCTAACCTCAAACCTATTTTATTACTGAATGCAAATTAAATGAAATTTTGCTGTGCCAATTATCAGAGTGAGGTGTGTATAGTACCTGATTGCATGCACCAAAGCCAAGAAAAATTTGTTAAAATGCTGCACAAAATAGTCTCTGTTCATCCAAGGAGATAGGACACTTACTTATACAGTGCATTGTTTAAATGAGATCGTTTATTAAGTTCACTCATATTATCAATGGTAATACGTAATAAAACCACTCTGTTTTTTAAAGGGTGCTGCTTTTACAATGGAAAAGAATATAATGACCATGATGTCATATACAATGTAACGGACAACATGGGAATGTGCTACTATGCTATATGCATAAATAGCACTGTCATCAATGGAAGCCATCCCTGCCCAGAAACCACCACATTACCACCAACTATGTCAACATCAGCCTCATCTACATCCACACAAATCAGTACAACACATATAACTGAGCCAACATCTACAACTGGAAGAACTACCATAACAACAACTACTCCAGTATCAACTTCCACAGGTACTACAGTCATGGAATCTACTACAACTCCATGTATAGTATGTGAATGGACTGACTGGATCAATGTGTATGACCCAGTAAAAGGAGGTGGGGATGATTTAGAAACATATGAAAATATCAAGAATGGTGGAATCAAGATATGCGAACATCCAATAGATATTGAGTGCAGAAGTGTACAGAATCCTCATATGTCACTGGAGGAGTTTGTACAAAGTACAGGCCAAGTTGTGCATTGCAATGTTTCATTGGGTTTAGAGTGTGAAAAGATGGAACAGACATTTCGCCCCTACAAATGTTTTGATTATGAAATTAGAGTACGCTGTTGTAGAGAATGTGATTCAACTACACCTCCAATTCCAAGTACAACAGTTGAAACTGAGCCGACAACTACAACTGGTACAACTACCGAAGCAACAACTACTACAGTAGTGCCAACAACTACAACTACAATTTCAAGTACAACAGTTGAAACTGAGCCAACTTCTACAACTGGTACAACTACCGAAGCAACATCTACTACAGTGGTGCCAACAACTACAACTCCAATTTCAAGTACAACAGTTGAAATTAAACCAACATCTACAACTGGTACAACTACCGAAGCAACAACTACAACTACAATTCCAAGTACAACAGTTAAAACTGAGCCAACATCTACATCTGGTACAACTACCGAAGCAACAACTACTACAGTGGTGCCAACAACTACAACTCCAATTCCAAGTACAACAGTTGAAACTGAGCCAACATCTACAACTGGTACAACTACCAAAGCAACAACTACTACAGTGGTGCCAACAACTACAACTCCAATTCCAAGTACAACAGTTGAAACTGAGCCAACGTCTACAACTGGTACAACTACCAAAGCAACAACTACTACAGTGGTGCCAACAACTACAACTCCAATTCCAAGTACAACACATATAACTGAGCCAACATCTACAACTGGAAGAACTAGCATAGCAACAACTACTACAGTGGTGCCAACAACTACACCTCCAATTCCAAGTACAACAGTTAAAACTGAGCCAACTTCTACAACTGGTACAACTACCAAAGCAACAACTACTACAGTGGGGCCAACAACTACACCTCCAATTCCAAGTACAACAGTTGAAAGTAGCACAACATCCAAAACTGGACCAACATCTACCACTAAAACAACCACCAAATCAACAACTACTACAGTAGTGCCAACAACTACAACTCCTATACCAAGTACAACAGGTAAAACTGAGCCAACTTCTACAACTGGTACAACTACAAGCAACAACTACTACAGTGGTGCCAACAACTACAACTGGTACAACTACCAAGCAACAACTACAACTCAATTCCAAGTACAACAGTTAAAACTGAGCCAACGTCTACAACTGGTACAACTACAAGCAACAACTACTACAGTAGTGCCAACAACTACAACTGGTACAACTACAAGCAACAACTACAACTCCTATACCAAGTACAACAGTTAAAACTGAGCCAACATCTACAACTGGTACAACTACAAGCAACAACTACTACACTGGTGCCAACAACTACACCTCCAATTCCAAGTACAACAGTTGAAACTGAGCCAACATCTACAACTGGAAGAACTACCATAACAACAACTACTACAGTGGGGCCAACAACTACAACTCCAATTCCAAGTACAACAGTTGAAACTGAGCCAACATCTACAACTGGTACAACTACCAAAGCAACAACTACTACACTGGTGCCAACAACTACAACTCCAATTTCAAGTACAACAGTTGAAACTGAGCCAACGTCTACAACTGGTACAACTACCAAAGCAACAACTACTACAGTGGTGCCAACAACTACAACTCAATTCCAAGTACAACACATATAACTGAGCCAACATCTACAACTGGAAGAACTAGCATAGCAACAACTACTCCAATAGTGCCAACAACTACACCTCCAATTCCAAGTACAACAGGTAAAACTGAGCCAACCACAACTCCAATTGAAAGTAGTACAACAACTGAAACTAAGCCAACATCTACCACTAAAACAACAAAAGCAACAAGTTCTCCATTGGAAAGTACAACAAATACTACAGTAGTGCCAAAAACTACAACTCCTATACCAAGTACAACAGTTGAAAGTAGCACAACATCCAAAACTGGACCAACATCTACCACTAAAACAACCACCAAATCAACAACTACTACAGTAGTGCCAACAACTACAACTCCGATACCAAGTACATTTACCAAAGTAACAACTACACCAGTGGTGACAACAGAAACAAATGTACCAATTATTACAAGGACAACAGCTAAAATAACAGGTGTCCCTCAAGTAAATAACACAACTCCAGTAGTTCCAACATCTACAACTGGACAAACTACTATAATTGAAATTGATACGGTATCAACAACGCAACAAACACTGACTCCACCTCCATCAAAAACAACAACTGAAACTGAGTCAACAACTACCACTGGAACAACCACTAAAGCAACAACTACTACAGTGGGGCCAACAACTACAACTCCAATTCCAAGTACAACAGTTGAAACTGAGCCAACATCTACAACTGGTACAACTACCAAAGCAACAACTACTACACTGGTGCCAACAACTACAACTCCAATTCCAAGTACAACAGTTGAAACTGAGCCAACGTCTACAACTGGTACAACTACCAAAGCAACAACTACTACAGTGGTGCCAACAACTACAACTCCAATTCCAAGTACAACACATATAACTGAGCCAACATCTACAACTGGAAGAACTAGCATAGCAACAACTACTCCAGTATCAACTACCACAGGTACTACAGTCATGGAATCTACTTCAACTCCATGTGTTATATGTGAATGGACTGACTGGATCAATGTGTATGACCCAGTAAAAGGAGGTGGAGATGATTTTGAAACATATGAAAATATCAAGAATGGTGGAATCAACATATGCAAACATCCAATAGATATCGAGTGCAGAAGTGTACAGAATCCTCATCTGTCATTGGAGGAATTTGTACAAAGTACAGGCCAAGTTGTGCAGTGCAATGTTTCACTAGGTTTAGAGTGTGACAAGAGGAACAGACATTTCGCCCCTACAAATGTTTTGATTATGAAATTAGAGTACTCTGTTGTAGAGAATGTGGTTCAACTCCACCTCCAATTCCAAGTACAACAGTTGAAACTGAGCCGACAACTACAACTGGTACAACTACAAGCAACAACTACTACAGTGGGGCCAACAACTACAACTCCAATTCCAAGTACAACAGTTGAAACTGAGCCAACATCTACAACTGGTACAACTACAAGCAACAACTACTACAATAGTGCCAACAACTACAACTGGTACAACTACAAGCAACAACTACTACACTGGTGCCAACAACTACAACTCCGATACCAAGTACAACATTTGAAAGTGGCACAACACCTGAAACTGGGCCAACATCAACCACTGGAACAACCACCAAATCAACAACTACTACAGTGGTGCCAACAACTACAACTCAATTCCAAGTACAACACATATAACTGAGCCAACATCTACAACTGGAAGAACTAGCATAGCAACAACTACTCCAGTATCAACTACCACAGGTACTACAGTCATGGAATCTACTTCAACTCCATGTGTTATATGTGAATGGACTGACTGGATCAATGTGTATGACCCAGTAAAAGGAGGTGGAGATGATTTTGAAACATATGAAAATATCAAGAATGGTGGAATCAACATATGCAAACATCCAATAGATATCGAGTGCAGAAGTGTACAGAATCCTCATCTGTCATTGGAGGAATTTGTACAAAGTACAGGCCAAGTTGTGCAGTGCAATGTTTCACTAGGTTTAGAGTGTGACAAGAGGGAACAGACATTTCGCCCCTACAAATGTTTTGATTATGAAATTAGAGTACTCTGTTGTAGAGAATGTGGTTCAACTCCACCTCCAATTCCAAGTACAACAGTTGAAACTGAGCCGACAACTACAACTGGTACAACTACCGAAGCAACAACTACTACAATAGTGCCAACAACTACACCTCCAATTCCAAGTACAACAGGTAAAACTGAGCCAACCACAACTCCAATTGAAAGTAGTACAACAACTGAAACTAAGCCAACATCTACCACTGAAACAACAAAAGCAACAAGTTCTCCATTGGAAAGTACAACAAATACTACAGTAGTGCCAACAACTACAACTCCTATACCAAGTACAACAGTTGAAAGTAGCACAACACCCAAAACTGGACCAACATCTACCACTGAAACAACCACCAAATCAACAACTACTACAGTAGTGCCAACAACTACAACTCCGATACCAAGTACATTTACCAAAGTAACAACTACTCCAGTGGTGACAACAGAAACAAATGTACCAATTATTACAGGGACAACAGCTAAAATAACAGGTGTCCCTCAAGTAAGTGAAACAAACACTTCTCCAGTAGTTCCAACATCTACAACTGGACAAACTACTATAATTGAAATTGATACGGTATCAACAACGCAACAAACACTGACTCCACCTCCATCAAAAACAACAACTGAAACTGAGTCAACAACTACCACTGGAACAACCACTAAAGCAACAACTACTAAAGAAGTACCAACAACTACATCTCCTATACCAAGTACAACAATTGAAAGTAGCACAACACCTGAAACTAGGCCAACATCTACCACTGGAACAACTACCAAATCAACAACTACTACAGTAGTGCCAACAACTACAACTCCTATACCAAGTACAACAGTTGAAAGTAGCACAACACCTGAAACTGGGCCAACATCAACCACTGGAACAACCACCAAATCAACAACTACTACAGTAGTACCAACAACTACAACTCCATACCAAGTACAACAGTTGAAAGTAGCACAACAAATGAAACTGGGCCAACATCTACCACTGGAACAACCACCAAATCAACAACTACTACAGTATCACCAACAACTACAACTCCTATACCAAGTACAACAGTTGAAAGTAGCACAACACCTGAAACTGGGCCAACATCTACCACTGGAACAACCACCAAATTAACAACTACTACAGTAGTGCCAACAACTACAACTCTATACCAAGTACAACACTTGAAAGTAGCACAACACCTCAAACTGGGTCAACATCTACCACTGAACAACCACCAAATCAACAACTACTACAGTAGTACCAACAACTACAACTCCTATACCAAGTACAACACTTGAAAGTAGCACAACACCTGAAACTGGGCCAACATCTACCACTGGAACAACCACCAAATCAACAACTACTACAGTAGTACCAACAACTACAACTCCATACCAAGTACAACAGTTGAAAGTAGCACAACAAATGAAACTGGGCCAACATCTACCACTGGAACAACCACCAAATCAACAACTACTACAGTATCACCAACAACTACAACTCCTATACCAAGTACAACAGTTGAAAGTAGCACAACACCTGAAACTGGGCCAACATCTACCACTGGAACAACCACCAAATTAACAACTACTACAGTAGTGCCAACAACTACAACTTCTATACCAAGTACAACACTTGAAAGTAGCACAACACCTCAAACTGGGTCAACATCTACCACTGAACAACCACCAAATCAACAACTACTACAGTAGTACCAACAACTACAACTCCTATACCAAGTACAACACTTGAAAGTAGCACAACACCTGAAACTGGGCCAACATCTACCACTGGAACAACCACCAAGTCAACATCTACAACTCCTATACCAAGTACAACAGTTGAAAGTAGCAAAACACCTGAAACTGGGCCAACATCTACCACTGGAACAACCACCAAATCAACAACTACTACAGTAGCCAACAACTACAACTCCTATACCAAGTACAACACTTGAAAGTAGCACAACACCTGAAGCTGGGCCAACATCTACCACTGGAACAACCACCAAGTCAACATCTACAACTCCTATACCAAGTACAACAGTTGAAAGTAGCAAAACACCTGAAACTGGGCCAACATCTACCATTGGAACAACCACCAAATCAACAACTACTACAGTAGTGCCAACAACTACAACTCCTATACCAAGTACAACACTTGAAAGTAGCACAACACCTGAAGCTGGGCCAACATCTACCACTGGAACAACCACCAAATCAACAACTACTACAGTAGTACCAACAACTACAACTCCTATACCAAGTACAACAGTTGAAAGTAGCACAACAAATGAAACTGGGCCAACATCTACCACTGGAACAACCACCAAATCAACAACTACTACAGTATCACCAACAACTACAACTCCTGTACCAAGTACAACAGTTGAAAGTAGCACAACACCTGAAACTGGGCCAACATCTACCACTGGAACAACCACCAAATTAACAACTACTACAATAGTGCCAACAACTACAACTCCTATACCAAGTACAACACTTGAAAGTAGCACAACACCTGAAACTGGGTCAACATCTACCACTGGAACAACCACCAAATCAACAACTACTACAGTAGTGCCAACAACTACAACTCCTATACCAAGTACAACACTTGAAAGTAGCACAACACCTGAAGCTGGGCCAACATCTACCACTGGAACAACCACCAAGCCAACAACTACAACTCCTATACCAAGTACAACAGTTGAAAGTAGCACAACACCTGAAACTGGGCCAACATCTACCACTGGAACAACCACCAAATCAACAACTACAGTAGTGCCAACAACTACAACTCCTATACCAAGTACAACAGTTGAAAGTAGCACAACACCTGAAACTGGGCCAACATCTACCACTGGAACAACCACCAAATCAACAACTACTACAGTAGTGCCAACAACTACAACTCCTATACCAAGTACAACAGTTGAAAGTAGCACAACACCTGAAACTGGGCCAACATCTTCCACTGGAACAACTACCAAACCAACAACTACTACAGTAGTGCCAACAACTACAACTCCTATACCAAGTACAACACTTGAAAGTAGCACAACACCTGAAACTGGGCCAACATCTTCCACTGGAATAACTACCAAATCAACAACTACTACAGTAGTACTTACAACTACAACTACTATACTAAGTACAACAGTTGAAAGTAGCACAACACCTGAAACTGGGCCAACATCTACCACTGGAACAACTACCAAATCAACAACTACCACAGTAGTGCCAAAAACTACAACTACTATACCAAGTACAACAGTCGAAAGTAGCACAACACCTGAAGCTGGGCCAACATCTACCACTGGAACAACCACCAAATCAACAACTACTACAGTAGTGCCAACAACTACAACTCCTATACCAAGTACAACAGTTGAAAGTAGCACAACACCTGAAACTGGGCCAACATCTACCGCTGGAACAACTACCAAATCAACAACTACTACAGTAGTGCCAACAACGACAACTCCTATACCAAGTACAACAATTGAAAGTAGCACAACACCTGAAGCTGGGCCAACATCTACCACTGGAACAACCACCAAGCCAACAACTACAACTCCTATAACAAGTACAACAGTTGAAAGTAGCACAACACCTGAAACTGGGACAACATCTACCACTGGAAGAACTTCCAAATCAACAACTACTACAGTAGTGCCAACAACTACAACTCCAATACCAAGTACAACAGTTGAAAGTCGCACAACACCTACGGTATCAACAACGCAACAAACACCGACTCCACCTTCAGGAAGTACAACAACTGAAACTGAGTCAACAACTACCACTGGAACAACCACCAAACCAACAACTACTCCATTCGTTACAACACCGACCCCATCTACTGAAAGTTCAACAACAGAGTGTTTCTGCATAATAAATGGAAAGCAATATAAACCAGGTAAGTTATTTCCCTACTTATTCAGGTATTTTTCAGTATGTACCTTTAAAGGTCAAGCAAAAATGTCTCGACTTTTTAACAGCATTATGTGACACAATATGTCATGGCATTTACCTCTTTTTTTTCTTTATTGCTTTTTATCTTTACAGGAGAAAAAATATTTGAAAATTTTGACCTTGGCTCAGGTATATGTTTGACCATGATTTGTTCTAATAGTTGTGTAATATTTAACACAACAACAATATGTCCTACAACACCACCACCACCACCACCTCCAGAAAAGAATTGCACCGAATGGGGAGTATCTGTACGTATTACCCAGTAGCACACATACAGAATGCAGTGCAGGATAGAACATTTTCAACTGATCTTTTTTTTACCATAAATAAAAGAAGACGTACTATTTGAAATTTGGAAAATGTGTCAGACTTGCCAGAGATTTCATCAATAGAAAAATGTTCAGCTTGCTCTGTATCTTTTACTAACTGTAATGGCACTAGATATGAATTGGGAAATAAAAGCAGAATGTAATTCAATTTGATCAAATATTATTCGACTGATCAAATTTATTCGATTATACGGTCTGGATTATAGCTTGAACTTGAAAGCATTACTGATTTAATGTGTATATTATTTAGACTATGTTAACATTAGACATTCATCCTTATAGTCTACGTTAACATTCAACTGAGAACAGCAATTACATTTATAATATTCTGAAAATACTCACATTTCCGTGCCGTAAAACTATGTTGTACACTATACTGATGCAGAGACCAGGATAAAAATGTAATTTTTTCTGCTGATAGGAAAATCAGACGTTCGAACTCTGTAACTGCACAATAGCCAGGTGCATTGAAAACAATACTATTGAGATCCTCCCATACGAATGTCCACCTCTTCAAAACATCACTTGTTCAAATGGAAAAACACCCATCTTGACGTCTGATGAATATCACTGCTGCCATCAACGTGTTTGTGACTGTGAGTAAAAGCGCCCATTTAAAGTCCAAACAAATGAATAATACACATTAATGAATTATTTAGACTTGTTTTATATGTTTTTTTCCAAATACGCAAATCTTTAAAAAATTGTGACTAAAAAAGGCCAATGCTGAAGCGCTTTTGTACAATAAAAAAGGAAATCATTAGAATAAAAATGAATTGAATTATAATATTTTCTCCATATTCTCCAGGTTTTTGTGAAGGCTGGGGTGATCCTCACTATAGAACATTTGATGGACTGTTCTATAGTTATCAAGGAGAATGCACGTATGTTTTAATGGAAGAAATCTCTGCTAAGCACAATTTAAAAATTTACATCGATAATGTCAATTGCGACCCGGTTGAAGCTGTGTCCTGCCCGAGAGCTATCATTGTGTCCTACAATGGTCTGGTGTTCACGCTGAAAAACCACAACCTTATTGGAGCTGCGAAGCTAGAGGTGAGATTTAACACTGAAACATCACCAATGTGTATTATTAATGTTCTTGCAGCTTGGATTAAATTGGGTTTGCTAAAACAATAACTGCTTAACTGTTGTCCATTTATCCTCTTTTTATCAATGCAGGCTTTACTTGGGCGGACTACTCTGAAATTACCATTTGAGAAAAGGGGTGTGAGGGTGGTGAGCTCAGGATTGAATTTGATCCTGGAGATTTCACGTCTGAACGTTGTGGTGATGTTTGGAGTCACTGGTTTTAGCGTTAACTTGCCATTCCATCATTTTGGAAACAACACTCAAGGACACTGTGGTATGGAAAAAAAATACACACAACTATTTTGTTATATGTGCAAGGCCATTGTGAAGTCATGAGGCATTAAAACATTTCATTAGGAATACAAAAAAATGAAACTAAAGCCAAAACCAAATCACCAAACAAATCAATAGCTATTCATGATTATTTTATTTTACTGTTAATCTTCATATCAAATCATTACATACTGTTTAAAGAACAACGTCCAAATCTTGTACTTTTAATTCTCTCAGGTACCTGCAACAACAACCAGGCTGATGACTGCATGCTACCAGGAGGA
This sequence comes from Silurus meridionalis, assembly GCF_014805685.1. NCBI lineage: Eukaryota > Metazoa > Chordata > Actinopteri > Siluriformes > Siluridae > Silurus > Silurus meridionalis. The sequence goes on along the minus strand of NC_060893.1, from coordinate 5,604,148 downwards.
AAGCTTGTAAAAGACTGTGCAGTAATGGCAAACCATTGGCAAGCTAAGGACCTGTTCAACCTTGAATGCAAACCGCCACCAGTGGTTCCAGAAACAGCTGTACCAACAAAACCTCCTTGTCCAATCAACACAGTGTGTGAGCTTATGAAAAGCGAGTAAGTATTACATCCGTTATCATCTTTGAAATTTTCACTCTCAGTGAACAGTGACTTGATTTTGTAAAAATCACATTGGAATGTTGGATTCATAAAAGATTTTATGACATCAAATACATATTAGGGCTGTCAATCGAGTAAAATATTTAATTTGATCGTCATGAGTTAATTAATCGCAACCTAATCACACATTTTTATCTGTTCTAAATGCACCTTAAGTTCATACTTTTCAATTTTCAATGGCCATGGATAAATATGGATGCTTTATGCAAATGTATGTTTATTATTGGTGAAACCAAACTCAACATAAAGCATGAAGACAAAATATTTTTGGAAATGTTTTAAAGTAATTATGGTGTTTTAAATTGCGTAAATCATCAGGACACCAAACGGAACTCTTGATATGTATAACACAATTGTATAGTTTCATTCATTTGAACTAGGAGACTCAAACTTCTCTAGCATGACAATGTCCCTGCGCACCACGAGAGCTCCATGAACACATGATTTACATGGCTTAGAGTGAAAGATCATGAATGATCTACTATAGAGCTCTGACCTCAACCCTATTAAACACCTTTGGGGTGAATTGCAAATAATTGCAACTAAATGCACTCCATGTCTCCTCCACATACATCAGTCTCCGACTTTACTAACACCCTTTAGCTGAATGGAGGTTAACAGCAATATAAGGCCTAAATGTGTAATGGGAAGCTCTAAAAGCACATATAAATCTTATAGTCAGGTGTTCAAAAACTTAGTCTAACTCTAGTCTAACATGCTAGCAGTCAGTCACTTTTTATATATCTCACCACTTTTTCCCCAGTTTGTTTAAGAAATGTCATGCCCACCTCTCCCCTGAAAACTACATCACTGGCTGCCAGTTTGACAGTTGTCATATGAGCAACCCAGCTGTAGTCTGCACCAGCCTTCAGACCTACGCAATCGCTTGCTCACAACTTGGTATCTGCATCAACTGGAGGAACCACACTGATCAATGCAGTAAGCCACCTTTGGAACATTTTCACAGTACAAATCCTCCCAACCATACAAGAACATAGTGACAGGAAACAAATACAAGAACAATCATGTTCACTTGTATACCATGTTCATGGATAATTGCACTTGTGGCTGGAGAATGAGCAGTTTGTTTTTAACAACACTGTATGTTAATTCCCCAGCTGTGACCTGTCCACCAGACAAAGTATACCAACCTTGCGGACCTGCCGACCCCCCGACCTGCAAGGACAGGTGTGCATTTGTCTAATTAATCACTAAGTCTAATCACTACATAATAATGTGCTTCAACCACAACCTACTATCCAATTTTAATGGTTCCAATTGAGGTAGAAATCATTGTGTAGTAAAAGTGACTGGTTTGCATATTTAGTACCCAAATGAGTATAAAATCACTAAAGCATATATATATATTTTATTATTTCTATTATAAGGCCTGAAGACCATTTCCTGAATGTGACTACTGAGGGTTGTTTCTGTCCTGATGGCATGCACCTCTTTAGTAAAGAGTCAGGGGTGTGCGTTAAAAAGTGTGGTAAGTGATTAGCATGCTTTATAACTCGATCTACTGGGATCCAGAAAGACAGATTTCAGGAGAACATGAAATTAACCATGGATGCCTTTATCAGAACACTCAAATCCAAATATCAAATAAGATTAAGTATGTTCTAAGAAAAGCTCTGTTATAACAAATCTAAAACTCTTGCCAGAGAGTTTGCTACAGGTATATATTGATACTCGGCAGAATTATTGCTAATTAGGATGCGGCGCTCTCACCGCTGCGGCCCGGGTTCGATCCCCAGTCAGGGAACCAGCCCCAGCCATTAGGGTTGCACAAGCCAGTGCACTTTTAGTGCCGGTCCCAAGCCCGTATAAATGGGGAGGGTTGCGTAAGGAAGGGCATCCAGCGTAAAAACGTGCCAAATCAAACATGCGGATGATCCGCTGTGGCGACCCCTAATGGGAGAAGCCGAAAGAAAGTTTTTCTTTGTAGGAGCTGCTGGACCACCTGCTACAAAATAGTCCCATTGATCATTGTCTACTACTGTATTGCAAACTGTGCATATAGAGGGTCCATGTTTTATTGAGATGATGTTGATGAACAACAATTTTGTTAAATGTTAAAAAACTTTTAATTTAACTGTAATTTAACAGAGTATACAAATGTGCATCAGATATTACAATATAGTTCTTACAAATCAGTACTTTTACTTTTTAAAAAGGTAGAAATACTTTCGCTTGAGTCAAATCTAAACCAAAGAAGTACAGGGATAAAGTACACCATCCAATAAATGGTGCATTTTGTGGATTCCCCAAGGAAGGGCTTCATTTGTACAACCTTCTCAAATAGTTTTATGTTATAGTGGCGGCATCTAATGATTAATTTTGTAACTTGAAACAGAATTGTTAGTTTAAACTAATTAATTACACTGAATAAACAACATAATAATACTCTCCAAACACAACCTCCTCCCTAAGTTTCACTTTTCTTTTCACTTTTAGAGACAAAACAAATGTTTAAGACTGGTGTCCACCAAATTAATTCAATTAATAATAATATCCACAATAATAATAATAATAATAATAATAATAATAATAATAATAATAAAAGTTTGATGTGCTTCTGTTTTTGTAGGATGCTTGGACCCCTCAGGTGAAGGACGAGAGGTAATTTCTGGTCAACCTTTTTAAAAAATTTTATTCAATAGGATATTTATGTAAAGATATTTCTATATAACTTTCATACAAATTCAAAATGATGTCTTGCACATAATCAACAACCAAATAATTCCATGGCATCATCTCTAAGTTTGGAGAAGAGTTCCAGTACGGTTGTCAGGTCTGCGTCTGTGACGAGGTGTCTGAGTCCGTCATCTGTAAACCAAAGCAGTGCAATACCAACCAAGTGATTTGCAACGAACCGGGAATGATTGTGGTCAACGTCACAGATCCGACAGATTCCTGTTGCACTATTCTTACCTGCCGTAAGACAGTTTTTGCTTTATTATGTTTTTTTTATGATTTTGGAGAATACAATTCATTATACGTGGACATGATTCACAAAGGAAACATTAGCTCTGCTTTTTTTAAAGTTTTGTTGAATTCTAATGATGGTTTGGTGTAAATTTCATGTTTTACTTGACTCCATGTTTTTCTTGCGCTTGTTTCAGACTGTGACAGCAGCACCTGTCCCAGCGTGAACGATCAGTGTCCAATCGGATACATTCCTGTTCTGAAAGTGCCTGAAGGGAAATGCTGCCCTGAATTCACATGTGGTATTAAAGCTAATAACAAATATCAATATTATTCTGAGTGATTTATTATAATCTCATAAATGCATTCCAGTATTTGTTTACAATGGCATGGTTTGATTTTTACAGAGCCAAAGAAAGTTTGTGTCCATAAAGGACTGGAATATGAGGTATACTAACTGCTTTGCTATAATGTTACACGCAAATGTGTGCTGCATGATTTCGAAGTTAGAAGAACCATGTACTGTATAAAAAAATACAATTGTTAAACTCTCCATTCCAGCCTGGTACTTCAATCCCGGTAGTTGATTGCCAGGAGTGTACGTGCACCTGGACTGTGGATTCGAAAACACAACTCTACAAAGTCCAGTGTGGATTCGTGACTTGCAATGAGATATGTGAACCAGTAAGTGTTGGTTAACCTTTTCCACAGGTCATATAACAGTTTAAACAAATGTGTTACTTCATTGATAAACTACCCATGTACATTTTGTAACCTCAGTTAGCTACAGAACACTAGGTCCCCTGGTGGTCTAGTGGTTAGGATGCGGCGCTCTCACCGCTGCGGTCCGGGTTCGATCCCCGGTCAGGGAACCAACCCCTGCCACTCTTAGTGCTAGTCCCAAGCCAGGATAAATGGAGAGGGTTGCGTTAGGAAAGACATCCAGTGTAAAAACATGTGCAAAATCAAACATGTGGATGATCCACTGTGGTGACCCCTAATGGGAGAAGCCCATACAGAACAATATCTGTTTGAGGAAACACAGAAAATGGGTTTTTTACTTTTACATATACACTGATCAGGCATAACTTTATGGCAACTGATCAGGGATAACATTACGACCACCTACTATTTTGTGGGTCCCTCTTTTGCTGCTAAACTCGTTCATTAACAGCATTAACTTCTTCAGCATTTTGAGATACAGTAGCTTTTCTGTTGGATTGGACCACACGGGCATCATTGAGCCTTGGCTGTCTGATTGCTCACGTGCTGCCTAATATATCCATCCCACTAACAGGTGCCATGATATATATAGGACTTCGTTTCAGGCATTTATGGTCCTCTGGTGGTCTAGTGGTTAGGATGTGGCACTCTCACCCCTGCGGCCCGGGTTGGATCCCCGGTCAGGGAACCAACCCCAGCCATTAGGGTTGCACAAGCCTTAGTGCCGGTCCCAAGCCGGGATAAATGGGGAGGGTTGTGTTAGGAAGGGCATCCAGCGTAAAAACATGTGCCATCAAACATGCAGATGGACCGCTGTGGCGACCCCTAATGGGAGAAGCCGAAAGAAAGTTTATGTTAAAGGATAATTAGCATGAGGTTTTAAGTTTGAATCTTAAGCCCTATAGCAAAGGCCTGAGGGGAATTTCTTGCTCACGCAAAATAACTAATTCTCAAGAGGATTGTATTATGCCTTGATTGAAAGTGACACCGAGTTAAAGCAGCTTCAGTATGTATAAATATACAAACTGAACGTACATCATACATTTGCAATTTAATTTATCTCTCAATCCTTGTGCTTGCTACACATTTGCCAGGTCTAATATTGACCTCATCTGGTAAACACATAATTACTGTATTAAAAAAAATTGCTTCCATAGTTAGTAACAACAACATATTGTTTGTGTTTACTATCCCTGTGATCACTTCCATGGTGTTCCCCACCTTATGAGTTCCCTTAGTACAGAAAAAGCAGCATAGAAAATCAATGGATGGAGGTCAGGGATTGAATCCTGCCTCCATTTTGTGTATGTGGAGTGTTCATGTTCATCAGGTACTCTGGTTTCTCTTTCCAGTCCAAAGAAATTGATCTGCATGAGTTCCCTAGGGTATACTTCACAGTGACCCCATGTAGGAAAAGCGGAATAGAAAATGGATAGACGGATGAGTTTGGTATCTTGTTTTTAAAAACTAAAGAGAAATTTTTTTCGATGAAAAATGAATGATGACTAGAATTTGGCAGTGCATAAATAAAGATACGAATAAGATTATAAGAATAGTATAGTCATATTAAATTAATGTTCCAATATTAAGAACAGTTCCCAAAAAGTGTATGTAGCTGACACATATTAGCAAATGTTTCTCTCTGTCTCAGGGATACACGTATGTCGAATCAAACACCGAATGCTGTGGAAAATGCGTAAAGACCAAATGCATCCTCAACCACAATGGGACACTACACACATTGAAGGTAATGATTAGACAACAATTGAGATGTAGGAACTAAATTATACGCAAATATTTGGAAAGTGTAACTGCTTGCTACTTCTTTATCTATTCATTTACAAGTACAATATTGTAAAATAGTGCAAGATTTGCTTTTGTTTGAAAATAGTTTCAAAATAGTTTGTTTAAAAATAGAGCGAGATTTCATGTGTACTGGTTTGTGTGCAGAGTGGAGCAGAATGGAGTCCTCCAAATGATTCTTGTAACAAGTACATCTGCACATTGATTGATGGAGAATATGTTGCCACTAGCTACACGATCCAGTGCCCACCATTCAATATCGCCAACTGCCAGGCTGTAAGCAACACACACGCAAAACTAAAAAAGTTATACTGCTGGGTTGTTAAACGGATTTGACAAATGATACATTTATACTCAGATTGCTGATCAAAATTGAAATCTATTATACCAAAATGTTTCAGATCATTATTGGAATTTATAATAATAATATTAGGACAAATAAAACAATTTGTTAAGTGCTACCTTTGGATAAACATGCACAAATATTCTGGTCTTATCTTTTATCTGCAGGGTACCTTGCAGCTTTCTGCTAATCGCTGCTGCCCAGTGTGTGAGTAGCACTATACAATACTGCATCTTATAAATATACATAAATATTTAGGAATCAGACAACACCCAATAATTAAACACAAACAGTGTGTTTTAAGAGATTTAACAAAATCTTTTGTGTGTGTGTGTGTGTGTGTGTGTGTGTGTGTGTGTGTGTGTGTGTGTGTGTTTAGGTGTGGAGAAGGACAAGGGATGTAAAGTACAGACCACTATTGATTACATCAGTCACAACAACTGCCGCTCAAAGACCACAGTGCCTCAAACACACTGTCAGGGACATTGTAACAGCTACAGCCAGTGAGTATACACAAACACAAAAACACACACAATCATATATATATATATAAATATTCAAAATATTCCTGGAAATGTTTTAAAGTAATTATGATGTTTTAATTGTTGTAAATTATCAGGACACCAAACAGAACTTTGGCTGTGTTTCCACATAGACGATTTTAATTGCCGGATGTGTGCGTCATGGCGGATTTTATTGCTTGATTTGAGACTGGTGCATCAGGAAAACAAATATTTAGTGATTAAAAAGAATTTTTCTGTGGAGTAATTTTTATTTTTTTTGTATCTAAATAAAGAAAGGACACGATGAATAAATATATATTTTTATATATATATTTATTCATCGTGTCCTTTCTTTACTCAGATATAAAAAAATTCAAATTCAAATCGTCTATGTGGAAACACAGCCAAAGTTCTGTTTGGTGTCCTGATAATTTACACCAATTAAGACATCATAATTACTTTAAAACATTTCCAAGAATATTTTGTCTTCATGCTCTATGTTGAGTTTGGTTTTACTAATAATAAACATACATTTACATAGAACATCTATATCTGTCCATGCCCATGTTGATTATAGGCTTTGAAAAACTTGAAAATTATTAATTTAAGGTGCATTTAGAACAGATTCAAATGTAGGATTAAGTTACGATTAATCACGAATAGAGGTGAATCAGTAGCTGCTTCATAAGTACCCTGAATGTATCATTTCTTATCATGGCTATGCATTGAATCACATCGGCCTATGATATGGAGATGCACATCCCATAAAATTTTAATATATCTATATATGTGCTACAGGACAGGAATACAAGTACATTGAATCTAATATATTATCTGTTTGTCCGTCCGTCTTTTTCAGGTACACGGAGTTTGGCTCTTCGTCCTGTAGCTGTTGCCAAGCGAGCCGTACCAGTAACCGCACAGTGAGTCTGGACTGCCTAAATGGAGATTCAATATCCCACACCTACTTCCAGGTGGAGGCATGCAGCTGTGGCCAGACTAAGTGTCTGTCAAGCACCCAGGACACACAGCCTTACATAGTAGATACTCGCCGGAAACGCAGCTCCAGGATCCCCTAAAGATGTCCTGTGACAACTATAACATAAAAACACAAGTCACAAAGAACTCCTTATTTAACAATTTTTCTCAAAGATAGTCAGAAAAGCTTTTAAGTGCTTCATGATGATTGTTTTCCAATGATTGCTTTACTTCTATTTTAAGTATATATTTAGCTTTTAAATAAAGTGCAATTTCAAAAGACACTGGCTTGTATTCGCTCATTTTGTGTTTGATTGGTAAAATTTTTAATATGAAGTAATAGCATAAAAACGAGGTATTGTCTAATACCATGTTGCATCTTATCATGCACAAAGCACTCAAACTTTAGTGAGGTCTGAGTTTTTAAATGTGTTTACTGTGTGATGTACTAAACTGTATAGACCAGGGGTCACCAACCTTTTTGAAACTGAGAGCTACTTCTTGGGTACTGATTAGTGTGAAGGGCTACCAGTTTGATACACACAGTTTTCAGTTTGATCTGAAATAACAAATTTGCTCAATTTATCTTTTATTATATGTTATTATTAATAATGAATGATATTCATCTATGTGAAGACGCTGATCATGTTAATGATTTCTCATAATAATTATCAACAATGATTTAACAAAGTAGGAAACATCTATTTTTAGAAAACCACCACGTTGGTGACCCCTGGTATAGACAATGGTATTGGGATGCCTGACTTTTCCAGTCATATGTGGGAGTCATACAGTGAGGAAAATAAGTATTTGAACACCCTGCTATTTTGCAAGTTCTCCCACTTAGAAATCATGGAGGGGTCTGAAATTGTCATCGTAGGTGCATGTCCACTGTGAGAGACATAATCTAAAAACAAAAATCCAGAAATCACAATATATGATTTTTAAACTATTTATTTGTATGACACAGTTGCAAATAAGTATTTAAACACCTGTCTGTCAGCTAGAATTTTGACCCTCAAAGACCTGTTAGTCTGCCTTTAAAATGTCCACCTCCACTACATTTATTATCCTAAATTTGATGCACCTGTTTGAGGTCGTTAGCTGCATAAAGACACCTGTCCACCGCATACAATCAGTAAGAATCCAACTACTAACATGGCCAAGACCAAAGAGCTGTCCAAAGACACTAGAGACAAAATTGTACACCTCCACAAGGCTGGAAAGGGCTACGGGGAAATTGCCAAGCAGCTTGGTGAAAAAAAGTCCACTGTTGGAGCAATCATTAGAAAATGGAAGAAGCTAAACATGACTGTCAATCTCCCTCGGACTGGGCAAGATCTCACATCGTTGGGTCTCAATGATCCTAAGGAAGGTGAGAAATCAGCCCAGGACTACACGGGAGGAGCTGGTCAATGACCTGAAAAGAGCTGGGACCACCATTTCCAAGGTTACAGTTGGTAATACACTAAGACGTCATGGTTTGAAATCATGCATGGCACGGAAGGTTCCCCTGCTTAAACCAGCACATGTCCAGGCACGTCTTAAGTTTGCCAATGACCATTTGGATGATCCAGAGGAGTCATGGGAGAAAGTCATGTGGTCAGATGAGACCAAAATAGATCTTTTGGGTCATAATTCCACTAAACGTGTTTGGATGAAGAAGAATGATGAGTACCCTCCCAAGAACACCATCCCTACTGTGAAGCATGGGGTGGTAGCATCATGCTTTGGGGTGTTTTTCTGCACATGGGACAGGGCTACTGCACAGTATTAAGGAGAGGATGACCGGGGCCATGTATTGCGAGATTTTGGGGAACAACCTCCTTCCCTCAGTTAGAGCATTGAAGATGGGTCGAGGCTGGGTCTTCCAACATGACAATGACCCGAAGCACACAGCCAGGATAACCAAGGAGTGGCTCTGTAAGAAGCATATCAAGGTTCTGGCATGGCCTAGCCAGTCTCAGACCTAAACCCAATAGAGAATCTTTGGAGGAGCTCAAACTCCGTGTTTCTCAGCGACAGGCCAGAAACCTGACTGATCTAGAGAAGATCTGTGTGGAGGTGGGCCAAAATCCCTCCTGCAGTGTGTGCAAACCTGGTGAAAAACTACAGGAAACATTTGACCTCTGTAATTGCAAACAAAGGCTACTGTACCAAATATTAACATTGACTTTCTCAGGTGTTTAAATACTTATTTGCAGCTGTATCATACAAATAAATAGTTAAAAAATCATACATTGTGATTTCTGGATTTTTTTTTAGATTATGTCTCTCACAGTGGACATGCACCTACGATGACAATTTCAGACCCCTCCATGATTTCTAAGTGGGAGAACTTGCAAAATAGCAGGGTGTTCAAATACTTATTTTCCTCACTGTATGTAGATTTAAGCTAAGAGAGCCATTCCTGTTCCAACATGTTAATGCGCCTCTGCACAAAGATAGTTGGCATGGAAGATCATGAGTGGCCTGCTGTAGAGCTCTGACCTCAACCTTATTGAATACCATTGGAATGAACTGGAATTCTGACAGCACCCCAGGCCGTCTCACATCACCTGAGTTTAAAACACCAGTGTGGCTGAGTGAGCACAAATCTCCAGAAGCACAATCCAAAATCGTGTGGAACATCTTCCCAGAATAGTTGAGGTATTAAAACACCTATAATTATAGGGGTTACTAGAGGTGTAATGGGATGTTCAAAAAGAACATCTTAAGGTCAGGTGTCCACAAACATTTATTCAAACAAATGTACTTAATTATAATAGTAAAAAGTGTAAATCATTCATCCACCAATATTTGTGTCATGGAACAGAAGGATAAATGTGGAAACAAAAGGATAAATGATCTCTTGTTGTAACAGAGATCCCGTGCCACAGCTCCCAGCTCCACATCTTTGCAATTTCAAGCTCAGGCTACTGTATGTATTGATGAAACTCAGTAGTTAAGACTTTGGACTTCTATTCGGAAGGTTGTGAGTTCAAATCCTAAGCTGCCACTGATAACCTTTGAATAAAGCAATTAACCATCGACTTCAGTTAAGCTCAGTTACATTAATTAAATAAATATAAGTCGCTCTTAATAAGGGCAACTGCCAAATGTCATACATGTAAATATAGTGAGATTTAAAGTTTCTCCAGTTTCCTCCATTTCACAAAAACATTCTGGTCACACCAAATTGCCCTTGTGTGTTTGGTGTCCTGTGATGGACTTACTGTCCATTGATTTCAGTCAGAATCAGCATTAAAGCATGAAATACTATCCACTCGTAAAAAATATATATTAATAATTACGAATTTAATAAGACTCCAGTATGCCAAATGATGACCCCTGATTTTATGTGTTGAGCAATAACATCTTTGAGAGGCCTATAAACTACCTCTCTATATTCAAACTTTAACAAGAGAGGGGAGAGCTCTATTGTTGAGGTGTTTGACAGCTTCTCAGAAGGCAATTAGTTCAAATCCCATCAGACTGGATGCCATCAGACTAAATAACACACCTTATTTTAAACAAAGAGATAAAACAAACAGGGAAAGGTGTTACTGTAATCGTTTCAGGAAGAGGAAGGTCCTTACCTTGTTTGAAGGTCGGCAGTAAATAATCTGTTCAGACATCTAGGGGACGTTCGTTCCACCACCTCCATGCATGAACAGAGAAGAGCCTTGACATATAACCACATCCGGCTGGAAAAGTCAGGTGTCCCAATACCTTTGTCAAATATGTAATAATAGTAAAAATATAGTAACACAAAACAATTTATTCTTTACATACTTCCGGTATACTAATTATGCCCATATCCTTTTTTATTACAACTTGCTTCAAATTACATTATATGGACAAAAGTATTGGCACACCTGACTTTTCCAGCCAGCTGTGGTTCTTCCCCAAGCTGTTACCGCAAAGTTGTTCCACACAATTGTATTAAATGTCTTTGGGTATAGTAACATTAAATTTCCCCCTTACTACAAGACCCAAACCTGTTCCAGCATGACAATGCCCCTGTGCACAAACAAAAGAACTGAATTGCTGACTGCACAACATACCTCCTCAACCTACATCAGTACCTGGCTTTACTAATGCCCTTCTGGTTGAATAGTCACAAATCTATACAAGCACACTCCAAAATCTAGTGGAACATCTTTTTAGAAGAGTGGAGGTTATTATAACAGAAAATTGGGACTAGATATACATTTATGTCATTTGGCAGACACCCTTATCCAGAGCAACTTACATTTATCTTATTTATACAGGAGCGGCTGCTTCATGTGGCTGGGACTTGATCTAAGCTACCACAAAGTTACCACCTCCCCACCTTTTGTCATGTAGCCAGGAACGTTCTGAAAAAGACATCTTTTAGTTTCTTGTCTTTAAATATTCAGCTAATTAAAGAGTCTAATTTTAGATCAGTAATACCCCGTTGGAAAGAGACTTGCTAGTGTTAACATAAGAGAATGTTTGTTACACACCTTTACCTTTGCGTTAAGCAGAACGTGTTTACTCACACACAGTGTGACGAAAGTTTGCTTTACACCCTGTTGGATATCAAACACAAACTTCTATAAGCTTTCAAATAATTATATTTATATAGTGACCAAACAACTATTAACAGTGTAAGCTGAGCTAAAGCTACGCCCATATAAGCAATCAACCAGAATAGAAAAGTGTATAAAAGCCATTTTTCTTGTAGTAGTTGGATAGAGACGGGATCAAGCAGCTGTTACTGCAGTGTCCTGGCATCCATGGGAGGTGCAAAGATGTCCCAAATATGGGTCTTGAGTTGGCTTACGATATTGAGTGGACTGCAATCATCGCAACAATCAGGTTGGTGAAAATACTTGAAATTATAACTATTCTAATGCTATTAGTTTTAGTGTAATTAAACATTATTCATTATAAAATAAACATTAATGTCTTACTTTAAGATTTACTACTGTAAGATTTGAAAATATTGTTGTAATCAGCACTACAATATGTACTATAGTATAAAATTCACATATTTTCTATCTATCTATCTATCTATCTATCTATCTATCTATCTATCTATCTATCTATCTATACAGTATATAATTTATAGCAGAAATTTATAGCCTAGTTCTACAGCTATTATTATATGTTTATAATTACATGTTTTAATGTATTTTATATTTGTTTGATATGTAACTTAACTATAACATATATATATTGATACTTGTCTAAAATTTTAAAAGTAAGAATATTGAACCAAAGCCTGTCAAAAGTTTGGAAACTTTTTTTGTGTTTTTTGAGACAACGATATTTCTTTAGATTCTTTACAACAAATTACATTCATAAAGATTTACTTTAAACCAACTAAAATAAGAATGTACAGATGTTAAACTTTATTTTTTATTGAAAAACCTTCCTTTTTTGGCTTACTGTTCATTTCTCCAAAAATTCAGCTGAAGTTATGCCTTTTGTAAAACGTGCTAGAGAAAAAGTGTCTTTTGCCCTTGCGATCCAGTTCATCCCAGAGCAGTTCAACAGGATTTAAGTGTGGTGACTGGGCAGGACATTCCATGATAGATAACAATCTATTTGACACTCTAAATAACGCTTACAGAGCTTGTATGTACACTTTAGGTCCTTGTATGGTGAAGATGGTTCCAAATAGCTGCAGTCCAGATGGAATTGCATGCCATTAAAGTATGGATCAATTATTAATCCTACTTTGAAAAGAAACCTACCTGTGAACCTGTGTTAGCATAAGAGAGTGTTTGCTTGTTACACACCTTTGCATTAAGTAAAACTTGTTTCACCTACACACAGTGTATAGAATGTTTACATAACCATGTTTGATATCAAACACATGCTTTTATGTGATTTTAGTTATATTTCTATAGTGACTAAACATTTATTAACACTGTTAGCAAAGCTAAAACTCCACCCTTGTCAGCATTTAACGAGATCAGTATAGTGTACAGTGCATTATCTTGTTTAATAGTGAAGCTGGTTACAGTTAGCTGCAGTCCAGAATGAATGAAGTATGGAATGGTTGCCATGTTGGTTTAGTTTTTCTTTTTCTTTCCTGGAATAAGCCTCCAACCTTCTCTGCTCCAAAACAACCCCAAACCAAACCAAGTTTTCACCTTAATGTTTGACTGTGGGGGTGAGGAAGTCTGCTAACATCTTCTCTCATGTTCTCCATCTTACATAAGCTCTTTTTTTAGAGCCCAAAATGTCCCAGTTTGACTCATCTGTCCACAGAACTTTCTTTCAGTCATTCACAGTCCAATTCTTGTGTGTTTCTTGTGCATGTACATGATAAAAGATGATAAAAGATCAAGATTTTCCAAACTTTTGACAGGCACTATAATGATTAATTTATTGTCATTATAAAATGAGCCATGCGTCATAATCATTGCTTCCTTATTTTGGGTTGAAAAGGATCCTAAACATCTAAAAGCAAAAGAAATCAATTGTATAGGAATTGTTTATATATTTATACTGAATTATACATAAACTGTACATATATTTCATGTTGAATTGCTTTTTCTTTTATCTGTATGCCGAGGTATTTGTTGTGAACAAATCAGTAATTGGAAAAACAGATTTATTTGAATTATTTAGTCATTTGTGATTGATGATTTCTTGTTTTTTTTTTTGTCATTCGTAGAAATGATGGAGCCGACAATTATACCAGGTATACAGCTTAATGTATATCAGTAGCTAAGGTTGATTTTATAACTTAAGTCTTGGTAAACTGTGTTTAATTGTATGTGGGGTGGGGTGGGGTTAGAAAATATAGACTCAAAATGCAGATCGTGTTTTTCTTTTTGACGAGGTAACATACAAATACATAATTAAATATAAGAATTACAATAATAAAACAAAAAAGTTTAAATATAATGTATATTATTTATATAACTAAAACTGAAAGCAACTGGAAGCATCAATAGATGCATCTTACAACAATTACAGTTTTACATTTTATCAACATAAAATTCCTTTCAAATTAAAGCTAACATTCTCCTCTGATCTCCTGAATGGTGAAAATAAATTTTACATGGATGTTAAATAGGCAACAACATAAGATAATGAATGGTAGCATACTATTGTATATACTATATACTATATATACTATGTATTGTATATAAACTGTCTTTTTTATGTGTGTGTGGGGTGGAGGTAGAAAATATAGACTTAAAATGCAGATCATATTTTTTTCTTTTTGACAAGGTAAAATACAAGGACATAATTATACATGGAGAATTTCAATAATAAAACAAAATGCAAATATACTGATCAATATACTGAGGCATAAACAAATGCAGATTACAATTACAGTTCTGAATTTAATCAACATAAAAATTTCTCCTCTGACCTCCTGAATCGTGAAAAAAATGTTTTATGGCGGTTCAATTAGTAACACTATAATTAAAAAAAGTATTATACTTATGTATGTAATGTTGCTGTCCATTTTTTGCCTCCAATGTCACTCTGGAGTGCACATACAACACAAATCATGAAATTCAGAACGCCATACTGTAGTTGCACTGTTGTCAGTTGCACTGGACTTCCAGAATAATATTACTCCAGAATAATGTAATTCAATACCGAAAATTCTGTGTTCTACAGTAAACGTGACACATTCAAATCCAGAGCAGCGTGTCATTAATGTCTGAATAATGTTGAGGGTATTAATTTGTCACATGGCAACTGTGAATCATCTTTTTATTTTGTTTTCCACCTAAGTGACCATGCAGACCACAATGCCGGTGATTGCTAGAGTGCCACAGGTAAACATTTCTGTTTCTTTCAAAACATTACAAATAAATCACAAATGCAATGCCATACTTAACCCAGAGAAAATGTGGACAGGTTCTGGTCATAATGGACAGGTCTGCAGTACTTGGGGAAACTTCCACTTCTCCACGTATGATGGTGATTTCTTCCAGCTGCCATACCAGTGTAACTACATCCTTACCACCATGTGTGACAGCTCCCAGTCTGATTTTAACATCCAAATGAGAAGGACACTGGTGAATAACCTTCCTGTAATTAGCTCTTTCACCATAAAGCTGGAAGGAATTATAGTTATCCTGCTCAGAGGAAACATCACTGTGAACAATAAACCGTGAGTATTGTGTGTGTGTAGGTGTGTGTGTGTGTGTGTGTGTGTGTGTGTGTGGGGGCAATATGATGTTTTGACATTTTCCTAACCATTTTTTGTTGTTTTTAGATTGACCATTCCAGGGTATTTTAGTGGACTTCGGATTGAGAAAATGACCAATTACATTAAAATCACCTCCAAGTTAGGAGTGACAGTGTACTGGGATGAAGACAACTCTCTCTCGGTACAGTTTGACTTTTATTTCCAGTACAATATATCCATGGGACACATATTTACAAAAGCTGGGGTAGTATTTGATACAAAACAACTTGAGCAAATGTGCTAAAGGCAGGAGCGGCAGCTTAATTCCTGATCGGCTTAACTATCCAAACTGACTTTGCAGATGACTTAACATTTCATCTCAGTTTGCCAGTGGTATTAAAAGAATTATCAAACCATGTCAAACAGTGTTTGTTCATGTAACACATGTTGTACATAAAAAGAAGAGAAAACATGAAACAGGATGTCAAACTAAAACAACAATCAAATCAAACAGAGTTTTTATCTAAATATGGAAAACTTAAAAACCCAAACCATAATAGTCAACATGTTTTGAGCTGGTTTAACCTGCAAATTTAAGGCATTGTACCACTGGAATGTAGGATACTTAAAAATACATTTGTTCTCTTTGTTTCTTTTGTTGTTTTTCTGATATTACAAATTAAACACATTATATTGTCACATATTATAAAGAGGAAAGATCTTTTTCACTTGTTTTGTTATCATTTTAAATATACTAATAATACATTTCTTATATTACTAATGCATATGCAATAGTATATTAAATGTATCTAAGCTTTACCTTTCTTTATGTTACCAGATTGAGATGTCCAAAAACTATATGAATAAAACATGTGGACTCTGTGGAGACTTCAACGGTATCACAAAGAACGAGTTCACTGAAAATGGTGAGCCAAATAAGTTGATTCATTCATTTATTCATTCAGTCACTCACTCACACACTCACTCACTCATTTACTTATTTGCTTATTCACACACATACTCAATCATTTACTTACTCACTCACTCACTCACTCACTCATTTACTTATTTGCTTATTCACACACACACACTCATTCATTTACTCACTCACTCACTCACTCATTCACTTATTCACTTATTTCCTTACTCACCCACTCATTCATTTACTTTCTCACTCACTCATTCATTTACTCATTCACTTACTCACTCAATCAGTCACTCATTCACCTATTTACTTATTCACACACTCATTCACTTACACCCTCACTCATTTACTCCTCTCTCACTCATACACTAACGTGTCTATTTACTCATTCCTTTACTCACTCACTCACTCACTCACTCACTCATTTACTCACTTGTATACTGTATATGCACTGAATCTTTGACCTTCTCATTAGGTCACTCATTTATTCATACACTCACTCACTCACTCACTCACTCTCACTCACTTATTTACTCATGGACACTTACTAATTCACTCACACGTTCAAATCGAGACGGGGATCAAACTTTTTGCCATTTCCATGAAGATGGTGATAACAATTAATGCCGAAAACTAGGACATAAAAGTCACCCGATTTTACATTTAATTTCTTTACTTCTCAAGTCCCTGACTACGAATAAAGGAAATGATTTTATCTTATTCTGAAGAAGCCAAGCTTTTGTCAATTGTAAACTGTAATTGTAAATTGCAAAAGTAATCTGTGATTACAATAAATTATAATTCAAATTTGTCTTTGCGATACATTTGTGATTCATTTGAATCGAAATGTCATCTTAGCCAATGAAAGAATGTTTTGGATGAAATACATGTAGCTTTGTCACGTTCCACTTTACAAAGTATAGTATAGTCATATGTATAGTTTTTACATTCTTTCAATAGGTCAACAATTAAATGCAGAGGATTTAGGCTTGAAATGGAAAATGGATTTACCCACTGAAAAATGTGACCAGACTAATCCCAAGGTCCAGGGCCAGTGCCAGATTAAGGTATAAACCATCATTAAATTTCAAGAGTTTTGCATGCAATTTTTCTGTTGTAAAATAAATGTTTAATCAAGTAATCTGTTTGACAGTTTGTAGGCTCTGAGAGTGTAACATGTTTGTATTTCTCCATAGACAGACCAATGCCACAGTCTGCTGTACCACCCTGCATTTGCAAGCTGCCATGACCTGTTGCCCACAATTGTGTATTTAGAAGCATGCGTTCAAGACTTGTGTCAGTGCAACAGCAGTGAGAGTAATTGCCTGTGCGACACTATATCAGAGTTCTCACGTCAGTGTGCACACGCTGGCGGCAAACCGGGGAAATGGAGATCAAAAACTTCTGTGGTATGTTACTATACATACTGACAATGTATGATTGTAGGTGTCATATACAGCGGAGTAGTGGAAAGATCTAGGAGAACTTAAATAGCTCCATTTGCACAGTAAGAGATAAATGCAAAGAAAACAGTAAGCAGGAAACCAAGAGGTTTTGAGAATTACTCTCATTAAACTGACTTTAAATGTCTTTAAAGTCTTGGAGAATGAAACCGAAGCCAGAAAGATTTTACCAGAGACCATTACAAGTTCTGTTTGTAGTTACAAACTCTTACTTATTACTTAATATATTATACACATATGTATAAATTGATATCAGTGTTACATGATGTGATTTCTAAGCACATGAAGGTATCCAGGTGAAGCTCACTGCTGCTAGTGTCAAGGAGTGGTGAGATAATATTGGTCTTTTACTGTTGGTGGTAATGCTGCCTGGTTGTTTTTTTTTTTGTCCTGGTTAGAAATGAAGTGTTCCTTGAACATGGTGCACAGTGAATGTGGGAGTCCCTGTACAGACACCTGCTCTAATCAAGAGGGGACCCAACTCTGTGCAGATCACTGTGTGGATGGATGCATCTGTCCACCTGGTAAGACTTAATAATCAATCTCTGTCATCTTTCTTTGGGTCTCACATGCACACACTTCAAACAGGCAAAATTTTATTCAGCCTTTTGTTGTGGCCATGAACCCAATTTCCATTGTTAGTGAACAGATATTGGTTTTGGGTTTATAACTTTATTCTAAAAGATGTTTTAGTCACATGACCAGAAACCATGCACTCTTGGCGCAGAAAATGCTGAACATGTGGTAAAACCAATTTTGCTTGTCAAAATATTTCATTTCATGGCCCCTGCAATATTCCAAACAGAAAATGTCTTTGTTATGTGTTTTGTAGGGAATCAGCCAAAAAAAAAAAAAAAAAAAATTATTCAACTTAATCGCAATTCATATTTATTATTATTATTATTATTATTATTATTATTATTATTATTATTATTATTTATTTATTTTTATTATTTGTTTTTTAATGAAATGGTTTTATATATAAAAAATTCATCACAAAAAATTATTAGGGTAATATATTATGGGACACATATATACATATACATATACATTTGCATATACATTTACATATATGGGTTGAACTGTTTAGCAATTATAATTGAGAAAATGGACTTATGGTGCACTTATAGTATTGGGAGAGAAATCGACTGTGCTATCATGCATTAAAAATAGGACTGAATGCTAAGATCATCCTATTTTATTAGCATTTACACTGGTATAACTTGTGATTATATAAAAGTGTATATTTTGATAATGCTTCTCACTACCAAAGCCAGTTCAGTATAAAGTCATACTTTTTCATATAATATTGCAATCTTTAAAATTGCAGTTATTTTCTTTGTGTAGGAACTGTGCTAGATGATATTGAGAATAAAGGATGCATCCCTGTGGATAAATGCTCCTGCACCCACAATGGCAAAACCTATCAAGCGGGAGATTCATTCACGAGGACTTGTCAAGAATGGTAAAGTCATGTGAACTCACGCAGACACACACTGCTGCACCAGTTTGCTTCAACTTGTCCCCTTAGAGTGAAAAATCAATTAAAATCTGACTAATTTTACCCATTTTAATAAATATAAGTAAATCTGATAAAGTAGTTTGTTCCCAACTTCTATGGCAAATGTTAAGGAACAGCAGATATGCAAATATGCAAAACATATATATGTGTGATGTGTCTACTTTATACAAAATATACACTTCATACACTTTTAATGTCTCTCTTTATTGTAATATCTGCTTCATGTGTTACAGCCTGTGTTCACAAGGACGGTGGAATTGCATTAATAAGGACTGCCCTGGAACCTGCTCTTTGCTGGGAGGGTCTCACATAATCACTTATGATGGCAAAGCTTACAGCTTCCATGGAAACTGTGATTATATTCTTTCCAAGGTCATTAATTTACCAGAAAGCTTATGGTTCATATATTGCTACTTCGCTGCTGTAGTTATACAAGATGTAAAAACACTGCGATAGCATTTGCATAATTTTTTTCTTTCTTTACAGGATAACAGTAGTGATGTGACAGTGGTGGTGCATCTGGCACAGTGTGGTACATCAGATACTGAAACATGCCTGACGTCTGTGAAGGTCATCAACTCAAAATATCCTGTAAGCACTTTAAATATTCGAAAAGATTTTATGGTCAACTGTTATGTTTGTTATTATCAATATATCTTAAATCTGTGAGCTTGGAATGCTGTTTACACATTCACATGATACATAAGAAAATTGTAATTTTATGCCATTTAAAGACGTCCAATACAAATGAGTGTCCCCAACTAAGTGGTAACTGTTTGAACCAAATATACCTTTATAAAAGCAGAAAAGTCAATTAAGCAGAAAATGGCATTATATAATCCAATGAAATCAGCAAGAACTGAGCTGAAAAAGAGAGTTTGATCATAAAAGTTTAAAATGTGAGCATAAACGCACCTTCAAATTTGACCCAATGGTGACACTTGTGGCAATAAGGGGCAGAGCCAAAAATTGGTGCTGTCACTATTGGCAATATGCCTAATTACTGTGTCAAATTTCATAACTTTTAAGTATATGGTTCTGGGAAATGTCATAGACTTCCATAATAAGAGATGAAGAAGACAAAGAGGAAGAAGAAGAATAAACACAATAGATGCCCAAATACCTTTGTTGTTTGACCCTTTAATAATATTTACAATTAAAAGAAGAAGAAAAAGGAAAATACTAAGAAACACAGTGGTGGACGAACTACACAAATCTTGTACTTGTATTCAAGTTACAATGGAGATACACTCACTAAAATTTTACTCTAGTAAAAGTAAAAGATTTACTTGAGTAAAAGTACAAAAGTATTTGCCTTCAAATGTAATTTAGTATCCAAAGTACTATGATTTATTATAGCTATAATGTTACTCTCAACACAACAGTCAATTAATAGAATGATATTTATGAGTCAAATACTGATTGATATTTATTGAAATGTTCATGAGCCCAAAAACAACTTTTTAACCACTTAAAAAAAATTTGAAAATAAGGTTCAAATGGAAATATTTCAGTAAAGCGCAGATACGCCAAAAAGCTACTTAAGTACAGTAACGAATTACATTTACTTTGTCACTGTCACCACTGGAAATACAGTAGGTGCTTATCCACCTTCAGTGCTTGGTCCCTTCAGGTAACTGAGTATCCAGTTTTAAAAAAGCAGTTGTAAATTATGTGTTTTTAATCTGTAATATGATTCAGACAAAAATTTTCGTATTTGTATAGAATGGCATATATATTTTATGGCTAAATGTATAGATCTGTATATGTATGGTTTATGTATATTTTGTTTATATATATATATATATATATATATATATATATATATATATATATATATATATATATATATATATATATATATATTACTACTATTATGAAATATTTTTTGTTTATATAGCCACATACATATATAATGATAATAATGTTTTTTCATTTCCAATATACAGGTTATAGTCACAACCACTGGCAACGTACTTATAAACAATGTGGCAACCAAGCTTCCAGTTTTTAACGGTGGGTTATTAGAAAGTCATTGTATCATATTATGGTAGAAACTGTGTATTTTAACTCGCCTGTGCTTATTGTTACAATCGAAATTGTGTTTTTTAACCTTTCTTCAGATCAATTTCAAATCTTCAAGCCTTCTACATTCTACTTAATGGTGCAGACACCCAGCCTTCAAGTCATCATTCAGCTCGTTCCAATTATGCAGGTGTACCTGATAGCTAACGTGAATCAAAAGGCAACACTGAGCGGCCTGTGTGGCAACTTCAATGACATCCAAGGAGATGATTTCAAGACGCAATCGGGTCTCATCGAGGGGACAGCCACGACTTTCGCCAGCACATGGAAGGTCACAATGTGTCAAGATTTCAGTACCAATCTCATTGACCCCTGTACTATGAGTGTGGAAAAAGGTACACATCTTTAAACCGCAGGAAGATATTACTGTGGAAAAAAATTAAAAATAAAAAGTTTCTATTGTCCCATTATATGGTTTTAAACCTTTAAACTTCTCTTACAGAAAATTATGCCAAGGTGTGGTGTGAGATGCTCAGTAATCCACAAGGACCTTTTTCGCCCTGTCATTTTGAAGTCAACCCGAAGGATTATGTACAGGTGTGTTTTGAACTTTTTTTTTTTGACCAGGTATGGTTGGATCTCCAAGTAATATCAATGCCAAATAAAGTCTGATAGAGCTCCACATAGCCAAACTAATGTCTAGAAAAAAAGCACAAAAGTGCAAAAAGACTTCTCAGGAGACTTGCCAAATGGCACACATACACAAACATCATATTCAAATGATCAGCTTTCTTTTTAGTATGATTTAAAACCAAGTATGCTGTATATATACCACACTGGTCAACATTGTGTGAAAAAATGTGTCGATTCATGATTGTTTGGCAGAGATGTAAAAGTACCTAAAAATCATACTTGAGTAATAGTATAGCTTCCTTACTGCTAAACTTCAGTTAAAAGTCACCAATTTCAATATGACTTAAGTAAAAGTCTTTCAGTATCTGATTTGAACATTACTTTTATTCATATTTTACTCATATTTAAAATTCAGGCAAAAACAGTAAATACAAATCAAATTGTACACCACAACACTGCATTAACCATCAACACAAGAGCATCTTCGACAACATCAATTCTTTTGCAGAATAAATAAACAAGCCACGGCAGCTTTATCAGCAAAATGTAATTGGAAATATTCATTGGCAATGAAAATATAGTAGAGTAAAAAGTACATATGATGAATAATAATTGGTTGAGTGGTGAGTAGAGAGTAAACATTGCTTATATCTTTGATACTCAGTAGAAAGTAACCTAAAAATCCTTTAGTACAGTAACAAAGTACATTTTCTTAAATACTTTACACTCCTGTTGGTTGAGAAAAAATAGTAAGAAAAGCAAAAATGAATAATGCAGACAAACAACTATGAGAGCAACAGGAAGTTACATGTTTTTTAAAAACCAAACCTCTACGAGACAGAGTGTGTATGAGAGAAAGATCAGTGTGTTTTTAGTAAAACCAGCTGTCCTTTATGTTACCCCTAGAGATGCAAGTATGATGCATGTGCCTGTGCCCAAAGTGAAGAGTGCATGTGCGGTGCCGTGTCTTCCTACGTCTATGCGTGCTCTGCCAGAGGTGTAATGCTGAACGGCTGGAGAAATAGCATATGCAGTAAGTGTCTTTTTAATAAGTAAGTAAACATATAAAGCATTTGCAACACTGAATCTTGCTAAAAGCATTTACACTAGATAAGAGATCCCCAAACATTTTTCTATGAAAGGCCAAATAAATCATTACATCATACAAAATCGAAATATCAAAAATGTAAGTTTCCATGGTTCCTCAAATTTCTTTATTAATATCTAAAAATAAATGAATAAATAGACCCTACTATGTAATCTGTAAGTTCTGTAAACTTATAGTAGAATGAGTCTAATTTATTGCATAAATACAGCTGTTCACTGACTTCTGATGAAAATATGAAGTTCTTATTTTTTATTTAAGTTTTTTTTTTTCACCTTTTCTCATATATGGCATGACATGTCAAAGTTGGCCCATGGTGACCTTTAAATTTACCAATGCTCCCAGTTTGGGCATCTTTGTATTAGACAAAAACTGACTGAAAGCCTGAAAGTCAAATACAATAAAGATGTTAGATGCCTCCAGATACTTTCAGATATCTTTAGATGTCTTCATCAGTTTCTTGTAATGCTTTAAAAATATATATACAAACTGTCCATTTTTACCATGGTCTATGCCATAATTTTTTTGTGTTTATTTTAGTAGTGTATTTTTTTATCTAGAACTCTTCCTGAATTTGAACAACAATCACATTTAACAGAAAGATGACATTTTAGTTTCTCTTTCAAAGAACAGTTCTAACATGATTATGCTTTGCGCAGACACATTTACAACAAACTGTCCAGGCAAAATGGAGTACTCCTATAACCAGACCAGCTGTAAGAAGACCTGCCGCTCTCTCAGCGAAAGCGACCACACCTGCCATTTGTCCTACACGCCCGTGGATGGTTGTGCCTGTCCTGAGAATACTTACTTAAATGACATGAGCAACTGTGTGTCTTCGTCCGAGTGCCCTTGTTACGTTGACAATGAGATTGTGGCCCCCATGCAGGTCATCAGCAAGGAGGGATCTACATGGTAAAAATCTTACGTTACATTGAATTAAGAGTTAATTAAGAGTTCAAGGAATGCAGTCAGGATTGAATATGACTTCATTCTGTTTCTCCACAGCACTTGCAGAGATGGCATTCTAAAATGCACTGGACGACAGGAAGTTACTAGTGAGCTCTTCAATTCAAATATTTGATGCTTTTTACTAATCCAAAACCTGTTTTTTTGTATTTTTGGTGGGAGGAATTGAAATGGTTTTGTTGTGTGTTCAATTTGGTAATAGACTGTACAGCTCCTATGGTGTATGTGAACTGTGCAAGCTAAACCTGGACAAACAGGAACAGAGTGCCAGAAAAGCTGCCATACTGTGAATTTAAATCAATGTGTAAGTAATTTAACAGAATTTTTCTCTATATATATATATATAGTTATTATTATTGAGATGTTCTGCTAGTTTTTGAAGTGTGCTTGCGGAGATTTGTGAATATTCAGTTCACAAATCTCACACTTCCACTTCACAAAGGTTTTAGTGAATTCAGGTACTAATGAAGGTAAGGTGAAGAGGTCTAGGTTACATTTGTTGTTCCAATTCTTTCCAAAGATATTCAGTAGGGTTGAGGTCAGAGCTCTATAACTCTATAGGTCACTCAAGATCTTCCACTCCAACCTGGAGTGTTGAAATGCTGGAACAAGTTGTGTTGTTTCCTGGATTAAGTGAAGGGAAAATGTGATATAATTATTGTGGTTTAAAGAACTACAAAAGCTGTGTGTGTGTGTGTGTGTGTGTGTGTGTGTGTGCTTTTTGGGTGGCTGTGTAACAGTGCAATACATATTTTAATTGCCTACTGTGTGCTTTGGGTGTTTTGGTCCACAGATGAATACACAGTGTAAATCAGGATGTGTCTGTCCTGATGGTCTACTCGCTGATGGGCGAGGTGGGTGTGTGAAAGAAGAGCAATGTCCATGCGTTCACAACGGAGACTTTTTCCAACCTGGACAGACAGTAAAAGCAGACTGCAACAACTGGTAAGAAAAACGAATGATTTTCTTCATAATGATGAGAGAAGATGAATGCTAAGTAGATGCACCAACAAAGGTGCCAACACATTTCTTTTCATGGATTATGATCATGTGATTAACCAAAACACATTTAATGGCCATTTCAGCACCTGCCAGAATAGAAGGTGGGAATGCACCAAAAAGGAATGCCACAGTATGTGTACGATTTACGGTGACAGTCATTACATCAGTTTTGATGGCAAGAGATATACTTTTAACGGCAACTGTGAATACATGCTGGCCCAGGTATGTCTAAATAAATTCTTTAGCAATTAAGTCTGTCCATCTTAAGATGTTCAATAATTCTTACAAATCATATATAATCATAAAACAGATCAGTACAAGAGGATGTAACAAATACCAAAGAGACTTTAGCTTACATCATGAGAAATATTTGTAACTTTAACAAATCCTATTTTAATCCGACATTAGTAAACGATTGAAGACCAAAAACTGTAGAAGTAAATGTTATTAATTAGAATACACTTAAATGAATATAGCGTGGTGATTGGAAAAAATTCATTTGAGTTGTCTTTTTTCTTCAAATGCTTCATTATCAATAGATTTGTTCGTCTTGTTTAATTGCAATTATTGACTTGTTACATAGGCATACCAGTGACAGAACAATTGATGTCATTGATTAATTAAATTCTATATCAGTATGTTCTATATCAAACTATTACATCTAACAAAGGTTAAACTTTACAGGACTACTGCGACAACAGCAACACCGGTTCATTCCGTATCATCACTGAGAATATCCCCTGCGGCACCACTGGAACCACCTGCTCCAAAGCTATTAAAATATTTTTGGGGGTGAGGTTATCATATAAAATAATTTTATAGTATGATTTTTATCTATATATATATATATATATATATATATATATATATATATATATATATATATATATATATATTGAATGTCTTCGCTCAATTGTATTAACCCTGAAATGGCCTTTTGTCATTGAATTCATACAGAACAATCAGCTACTACTGTCAGAGGAGAATATAAAATCTGTGCAGCAAAATGGCAGCCAAGACATTCCTTATAAAGTCCATACTGTGGGAATATACTTGGTTATTGAGGCCCAAAATAGTCTCACCGTGTTCTGGGATAGGAAGAC
Source organism: Silurus meridionalis (assembly GCF_014805685.1). NCBI lineage: Eukaryota > Metazoa > Chordata > Actinopteri > Siluriformes > Siluridae > Silurus > Silurus meridionalis. The sequence continues at coordinate 5,577,792 of NC_060893.1, read as the reverse complement.
AAGTCTAATGGTCAAACTCGGACCCAAATTTAAGGCAAGTGAAACTGTCAATTCTTATGCAATGATTTGCTGTTCTGTTTCCAATGTGTTCTCTAATTCATTTATTTTCATCTCATTAATAATATCTACTTTGCTCATTCTGTTTATTTATTTATTTTTTTGTATTACTTCTCATCCATCGTTTTACCATGTTAGGGTCAAGTGTGTGGACTTTGCGGCAATTATGATGGAGATTGGAATAATGATTTTATGACCCGTGGCGGTGAGAAAGTGGCTGAGCCAAATGAATTTGGAAACAGCTGGAGAGTTTCTCCTAACTGTCCCGAATCCAGTGGTCCTCTCAGCCCCTGCAGTATGAGACCTTACCGCCAGGCCTGGGCGACAAAACAGTGCAGCATTCTCAAAAGTGATGTCTTCAGCTCCTGTCTCTCAGTAGTAAGTAATGTGATAAAACAAAGAAAGAGAAAGGAATGAAATGAATGATTGTAAGGGTTTCCCTATCGATTTTGAATCCTAGGAGACCCCTATGTTTAAAAGTATATACATAAGGATATTTTACTGGTCCAACAAAAGTGTAGAGTTTTTAGGTTGCAGGTTTTTTTATTATATATTAAGCAACAATTAAATATAATTAGCTGAAATACATATATTATGTGTAAGCAATAGGAATAAACTATAAGGAATGATATTGAGTTAAACAAAATGACTTTTGTTTGACTCAATTCTGCACCTGCCTTTGTCCATCTGTGTCAGTGTGAATTACTAAGTCATATTAATATTCATTTTTTGGGGATCTCTGCATAGACAGATATCAGTATCTTTGTGTGTCCTTCTGTTAAATAAAATCCAATTCACTAAAATTAGTTTTTTTTTTCCCTTTACGATAGCTTTTCCAAATTCTGTACAATGAAAATGCTGTTTCAGATGATTATGAATGTGAACAACATTCTCTAATGCATTTTACTTTTAAAAATAATCCACCCAGGTGGATCCATCTCCATATTACGATGCCTGTGTGCAAGACACGTGCGCCTGTGACGCTGGTGGAGACTGTGAGTGTTTCTGCACTTCAGTGGCAGCCTATGCAGCAGCATGCAGCAGGCAAGGAGTCTGTGTAATGTGGAGAAGCCCGACGATTTGCCGTGAGTTTGCCGATAATCTTTATCTTTGTGACAGAACTGTCCTTTTTTATAACTTATTATGATTGTATATGGATAGAAAATTACTCAAAGAAATCCTAAAGCCTGCACTGGCACAATCATTGCCCTTGACCTGCTTAGTTGTTGACTAATCTACTCCATACCCACAGCATTGTTCTGTGACTACTATAACTCAAATGAGGGCTGTGAGTGGCACTACAAACCTTGTGGACAGCCCTGCATGAAAACCTGCAAGAATCTTGAGGGAGTCTGCTACAATGAAATGCCTCAGTTAGAAGGTAAGGGTTTCCTGCATAGTAATTATTCAAGTTTGCGTTCTACTACTAAAGTACACTTTAAATTTTGGAAGTGGAGTTGCTCAGTGCTCAGGCTAAACGCTGACAGACAGACAGACAGACAGACAGACAGACAGACAGACAGACAGACAGACAGACAGATAGATAGATAGATAGAATGGCACGCAATTGTATGTATAATTAAATGTAATTCACATTTAAAAATGGAAAATGGAAAAAAGAAAAGAAATATAAGGAAAAAACAGTGGATACTGATGAAAATATTGGATGACTAAGAACCTAGATCATACTAATCACTATCGTATTGCAGGCAAAGCTATTTTATATAAACATTATGACCTTTATAAACCTCATATACCATTTAATTTTCTTGCATAGGAACAGAATCTGTTCAGAATAATTTCTACTATATTTCTACTATATTCTTCAGCTTTACATTATATGATAAATATTCAGATAAAGTCACAAAGCTGACAATTAAATACCACAGCAATATTATATTTTTGAATATCTGAATTTTTGTTCTCACTAGATTGGTTCATTGAATTTTTTCAAGCAAACTTTTGTTTGTTCATACTGGGTTCTCAAACATTGTTGATTCTTTTGATAGGATGCTTTCCCCAGTGCCCTTCAGACAGGCCATACCTGGAGGAGGCAACAATGAAGTGTGTTGCAAGAGAGAAATGTGGCTGTTATGATAAAGAAACACACTACAGTGTGGGAGATAAAATTCCTTCAAACAAGTCATGCACAGAATGGTATTTTTTCTTTTTTGGCACTTTATATATAAATTGGCCTATAATCAATACTGGTGTAGGTTTATATATACTAATTAATCTTTATTTTTACTAGTGTTCACAGTTTAAAAAGTTAGTGAACATATAAAATACATAACAACTTCTTCAGAATGCTGTGATTTCAGCTCTGTATCTGTAATTTGGCCTTTTCTTAAGAAACTGTTTCTGGATCATTTTCTTATAGTATTAAAAAAAAGTCTTCTTAATGAAATATATTTTAATGAAATATATATTATCATTTTTGGGCTTTGTCTATGATTTAAAATGCATTAAGGAAACAAATAACTGTAAATAGTGTGTGTTGTCTGCTAAATTAAATGTTCTATTTAGAAAGGTTAATGACAGAGATTTAAGATATGAACATTGACATAATATTGTATAGTGCCCATTATGTATTATCACATTTTGGCATTTATCGATGACCTATAACCTTATCTAAAAACATACTTTTTTAAAGCAACTGTACGGCTCAAGGTGTTTCTTGTTACAACAGCAGTACAGGTCAGTATAATTTTTCTTTTTCCATTATTATACTAATCACCAATTTTGCTAATCATAAATAAAACATATGAACAAATGAAGATACACAAATGATACACAAATGAAGATACACATTTGAGTCTAATCAATATCAACATTTGCTGAATTTAGCTTGCTACTGTGAATATTTGGGAAAGAGATATGAAGTTGGAGAAGTCATATATGACACAACAGATGGAGATGGAGTATGTATCAAAGCTACATGTCAGAAAGATGGAACAATTATCAGGATAATGGACTTTTGCACTACTACTACTACTACTACTCCTACTTCTACACCTTCTACTCCTACTTCTACACCTTCTACTCCCACACCTACCACAGTTTTTGATTTCACATCCTCCAGTAAGTAAAAAATAAAACAAATATGCTTTGAACAGATTTAATTAAGAATGCTGATGTTAATCATCTCTGATACAAAAATGTAATATAATCTGGTTCTGCCTCACTTACACCAGAAACTACAACTCATTCAACAACAAAGGAAACTGAATCAACATCAGTAACAACAAGAATAACAACTGCATCAACACCACAAAGTTCTACTACAGCATCTGTGTATTCCACTAGAGAAACAACAAGTCCAGAGTCCCATGTAACAACTCCAACTTCATTTTCACCACCAACCCAAACTACAACCACTATAGAAACAGTTCCTACAACAACAGTGGAAACAGTAACAATGAGTACACCTCCAACTTCATCAGCTACAACACCATATCCATGCCAGCCTTGTGACTGGTCAGAGTGGTTCGATAATGACTATCCTCCCAGTACACGAGATGGAGAAGAAATTGAATCTATATATAAATTGTGGAAATCAGGAAACATTAGCTGTGAGAAACCACAACAAATTGAGTGCAGGGCTACAGATTATAAAGATATGCCTTTATCTGACTTGAATCAGATTGTGACATGTGATGCTACATTTGGTCTGATTTGTATTAACAATTATCAAGATGACGGCAAGTGTTTAAATTATGAAATACGGGTGAAATGCTGTGATGAAAGCTGTACTTCCACAACAACTCCTGTAATTACAACAACTGCAACAGAAACTATTTCCACAACCACAGAAACATCTGTTTCTTCGTCAACACCACAAACCCAAACTACAACCACTAACGAAACAGTTCCTACAACAACAGCGGAAACAGTAACAATAAGTACAACTCCAACTTCATCAGCTACAACACCATATCCATGCCAGCCTTGTGACTGGTCAGAGTGGTTCGATAATGACTATCCTCCCAGTACACCAGATGGAAAAGAAATTGAATCTATATCTGAATTGTGGAAATCAGGAAACATTAGCTGTGAGAAACCGAAACAAATTGAGTGCAGGGCTACAGATTATAAAGATATGCCTTTATCTGACTTGAATCAGTTTGTGAAATGTGATGCTACAGTTGGTCTGATTTGTATTAACAATTATCAAGATGACGGCAAGTGTTTAAATTATGAAATACGGGTGAAATGCTGTGATGAAAGCTGTACTTCCACAGAACCATCTGTTTCTTCATCAACACCACCAACTGAAACCACTATAATAACTACTGTAGTTTCACCAACCACTACAGAAACAATTCCTACACCAACAGAAGAAATTCCAGGGACAACTACTGGACCATCTGTTTCTTCAACAACACCATCCACTGAAAAAACTACTGTGATTCTACCAACCACAACAGAAACATCATCCCCAACAACAGAGGAAATATCAGGCACAACCACAGGCCCATCTGGTTCAACAATCCCCAACCCAAACTACAACATCTATTGTAGTTCCACCAACCACTACAGAAACAATTCCTACAACAACAGAAGAAATTTCAGGGACAACTACTGGACCATCTGTTTCTTCAACAACACCATCCACTGAAAAAACTACTGTGATTCTACCAACCACAACAGAAACAGTTTCCTCAACAACAGAGGAACTATCAGGCACAACCACAGGACCATCTGGTTCTTCAACACCACCACCAACCCAAACTACAACAACTATTGTGGTTCCACCAACCACTACAGAAACAATTCCTACAACAACAGAGAAAATATCAGGGTCGACTACAGAACCATCTGTTTATTCAACAACACCACCAACCGAAACCACTACAATAACTACTGTAGTTTCATCAACCACTACAGAAACAATTCCTACACCAACAGAAGAAATTTCAGGGACAACTACTGGACCATCTGGTTCTTCAACAACACCAACCCAAACTACAACAACTATTGTGGTTCCACCAACCACTACAGAAACAATTCCTACACCAACAGAAGAAACTTCAGGGACAACTACTGGATCATCTGTTTTTTCAACAACACCATCCACTGAAAAAACTACTGTGATTCTACCAACCACAACAGAAACAGTTTCCCCAACAACAGAGGGAATATCAGGCACAACCACAGGCCCATCTGGTTTTTCAACAACACCACAAACCCAAACTACAACCACTAAAGAAACAGTTCCTACAACAACAGCGGAAACAGTAACAATAAGTACAACTCCAACTTCATCAGCTACAACACCATATCCATGCCAGCCTTGTGACTGGTCAGAGTGGTTCGATAATGACTATCCTCCCAGTACACCAGATGGAAAAGAAATTGAATCTATATCTGAATTGTGGAAATTAGGAAACATTAGCTGTGAGAAACCACAACAAATTGAGTGCAGGGCTACAGAATATAAAGATATGCCTTTATCTGACTTGAATCAGTTTGTGAAATGTGATGCTACAGTTGGTCTGATTTGTATTAACAATTATCAAGATGACGGCAAGTGTTTAAATTATGAAATACGGGTGAAATGCTGTGATGAAAGCTGTACTTCCACAGAACCATCTGTTTCTTCATCAACACCACCAACTGAAACCACTATAATAACTACTGTAGTTTCACCAACCACTACAGAAACAATTCCTACACCAACAGAAGAAATTTCAGGGACAACTACTGGACCATCTGTTTCTTCAACAACACCATCCACTGAAAAAACTACTGTGATTCTACCAACCACAACAGAAACATCTTCCCCAACAACAGAGGAAATATCAGGCACAACCACCGGCCCATCTGGTTCTTCAACAACACCAACCCAAACTACAACTATTGTAGTTCCACCAACCACTACAGAAACAATTCCTACAACAACAGAGAAAATATCAGGGTCGACTACAGAACCATCTGTTTATTCAACAACACCAACCGAAACCACTACAATAACTACTGTAGTTTCATCAACCACTACAGAAACAATTCCTACTCCAACAAAAGAAATTTCAGGGACAACTACTGGACCATCTGTTTCTTCAACAACTCCACCAACCCAAACTACAACAACTATTGTGGTTCCACCAACCACTACAGAAACAAATCCTACAACAACAGCGGAAACAGTAACAATAAGTACAACTCCAACTTCATCAGCTACAACACCATATCCATGCCAGCCTTGTGACTGGTCAGAGTGGTTCGATAATGACTATCCTCCCAGTACACGAGATGGAGAAGAAATTGAATCTATATCTAAATTGTGGAAATCAGGAAACATTAGCTGTAAGAACCCGAAACAAATTGAGTGCAGGGCTACAGAATATAAAGATATGCCTTTATTTGACTTGAATCAGATTGTGATATGTGATGCTACAGTTGGCCTGATTTGTATTAACGAAAATCAAGATGACGGCAAGTGTTTAAATTATGAAATACGAGTGAAATGCTGTGATGAAAGCTGTACTTCCACAGAACCATCTGTTTTTTCATCAACACCACCAACTGAAACCACTATAATAACTACTGTAGTTTCACCAACCACTACAGAAACAATTCCTACACCAACAAAAGAAATTCCAGGGACAACTACTGGACCATCTGTTTCTTCAACAACACCATCCACTGAAAAAACTACTGTGATTCTACCAACCACAACAGAAACATCATCCCCAACAACAGAGAAAATATCAGGCACAACCACAGGCCCATCTGGTTCTTCAACAACACCAACCCAAACTACAACATCTATTGTAGTTCCACCAACCACTACAGAAACAATTCCTACAACAACAGAAGAAATTTCAGGGACAACTACTGGACTATCTGTTTCTTCAACAACACCATCCACTGAAAAAACTACTGTGATTCTACCAACCACAACAGAAACAGTTTCCTCAACAACAGAGGAACTATCAGGCACAACCACAGGACCATCTGGTTCTTCAACACCACCACCAACCCAAACTACAACAACTATTGTGGTTCCACCAACCACTACAGAAACAATTCCTACAACAACAGAGAAAATTTCAGGGACAACTACAGAACCATCTGTTTATTCAACAACACCACCAACTGAAACCACTACAATAACTACTGTAGTTTCATCAACCACGACAGAAACAATTCCTACTCCAACAAAAGAAATTTCAGGGACAACTACTGGACCATCTGTTTCTTCAACAACTCCACCAACCCAAACTACAACAACTATTGTGGTTCCACCAACCACTACAGAAACAAATCCTACAACAACAGAAGAAAGTTCAGGGACAACTACTGGATCATCTGTTTTTTCAACAACACCATCCACTGAAAAAACTACTGTGATTCTACCAACCACAACAGAAACAGTTTCCCCAACAACAGAGGAACTATCAGGCACAACCACAGGCCCATCTGGTTTTTCAACAACACCACAAACCCAAACTACAACCACTAAAGAAACAGTTCCTACAACAACAGCGGAAACAGTAATAATAAGTACAACTCCAACTTCATCAGCTACAACACCATATCCATGCCAGCCTTGTGACTGGTCAGAGTGGTTCGATAATGACTATCCTCCCAGTACACCAGATGGAAAAGAAATTGAATCTATATCTGAATTGTGGAAATCAGGAAACATTAGCTGTGAGAAACCGAAACAAATTGAGTGCAGGGCTACAGATTATAAAGATATGCCTTTATCTGACTTGAATCAGTTTGTGAAATGTGATGCTACAGTTGGTCTGATTTGTATTAACAATTATCAAGATGACGGCAAGTGTTTAAATTATGAAATACGGGTGAAATGCTGTGAGGAAAGCTGTACTTCCACAGAACCATCTGTTTCTTCATCAACACCACCAACTGAAACCACTATAATAACTACTGTAGTTTCACCAACCACTACAGAAACAGTTCCTACACCAACAGAAGAAATTCCAGGGACAACTACTGGAACATCTGTTTCTTCAACAACACCATCCACTGAAAAAACTACTGTGATTCTACCAACCACAACAGAAACAACTTCCCCAACAACAGAGGAAATATCAAGCACAACCACAGGCCCATCTGGTTCTTCAACAACACCAACCCAAACTACAACAACTATTGTAGTTCCACCAACCACTACAGAAACAATTCCTACAACAACAGAGAAAATTTCAGGGACAACTACTGGACCACCTGTTTCTTCAACAACACCATCCACTAAAAAAACTACTGTGATTCTACCAACCACAACAGAAACAGTTTCCTCAACAACAGAGGAACTATCAGGCACAACCACAGGACCATCTGGTTCTTCAACAACACCACCAACCCAAACTACAACAACTATTGTAGTTTCACCAACCACTACAGAAACAATTCCTACAACAACAGAGAAAATATCAGGGTCGACTACAGAACCATCTGTTTATTCAACAACACCAACCGAAACCACTACAATAACTACTGTAGTTTCATCAACCACTACAGAAACAATTTCTACATCAACAAAAGAAATTTCAGGGACAACTACTGGACCATCTGTTTCTTCAACAACTCCACCAACCCAAACTACAACCACTACAGAAACAGTTCCTACAACGACAGCGGAAACAGTAACAATAATGACAAGCTCAACTTCTTCAGCTACAACACCATATTCATGCCAACCTTGTTACTGGTCAGAGTGGTTGGATGATAACTATCCTCCTAGTACACCAGATGGAAAAGAGATTGAATCTATATTTAAATTGTGGAAATCAGGAAACATTAGCTGTGAGAAACCGAGACAAATTGAATGCAGGGCTACAGATTATAAAGATGTGCCTTTATCTGACTTGGGTCAGGTGGTGACATGTAATGCTACATTTGGTCTGATTTGTAATAACAATGAACAAAGTGACCGCAAGTGTTTTAATTATGAAATACGAGTGAAATGCTGTGATGACCTCTGTACTTCCACAGCACCACTAACCCAAACTACAACAACTACTGTAGTATCTTCAACAACACCATCCACTGAAAAAACTACTTTGATTTTACCAACCACAACAGAAACAGTTTCCCCAACAACAAAGGAAATATCAGGCACAACCACAGGCCCATCTGGTTCTTCAACAACACCAACCCAAACTACAACAACTATTGTAGTTCCACCAACCACTACAGAAACAATTCCTACACCAACAGAAGAAACTTCAGGGACAACTACTGGACCATCTGTTTCTTTAACAACACCATCCACTACAAAAACTACTGTGATTCTACCAACCACGACAGAAACAGTTTCATCAACAACAGAGGAAATATCAGGCACAACCACAGGCCCATCTGGTTCTTCAACACCAACCCAAACTACAACAACTATTGTAGTTCCACCAACCACTACAGAAACAATTCCTACAACAACAGAGAAAATATCAAGGTCGACTACAGAATCATCTGTTTCTTCAACAACACCACCAACCGAAACCACTACAATAACTACTGTAGTTTCACCAACCACTACAGAAACAATTCCTACACCAACAGAAGAAATTTCAGGGACAACTACTGGACCATCTGTTTCTTCAACAACACCATCCACTGAAAAAACTACTGTGATTCTACCAACCACAACAGAAACATCTTCCCCAACAACAGAGGAAATATCAGGCACAACCACAGGCCCATCTGGTTCTTCAACAACACCAACCCAAACTACAACAACTATTGTAGTTCCACCAACCACCGCAGAAACAATTCCTACACCAACAGAAGAAACTTCAGGGACAACTACTGTACCATCTGTTTCTTCAACAACACCATCCACTGAAAAAACTACTTTGATTTTACCAACCACAACAGAAACAGTTTCCCCAACAACAGAGGAAATATCAGGCACAACCACAGGCCCATCTGGTTCTTCAACAACAACCAAACCACTACAACAACTATTGTAGTTCCACCAACCACTACAGAAACAATTCCTACAACAACAGAGAAAATATCAGGGTCGACTACAGAACCATCTGTTTCTTCAACAACAACAACCGAAACCACTACAATAACTACTGTAGTTTCACCAACCACTACAGAAACAATTCCTACACCAACAAAAGAAATTTCAGGGACAACTACTGGACCATCTGTTTCTTCAACAACACCATCCACTGAAAAAACTACTGTGATTCTACCAACCACAACAGAAACATCTTCCCCAACAACAGAGGAAATATCAGGCACAACCACAGGTCCATCTGGTTCTTCAACAACACCACTAACCCAAACTACAACAACTATTGTAGTTCCACCAACCACCGCAGAAACAATTCCTACACCAACAGAAGAAACTTCAGGACAACTACTGTACCATCTGTTTCTTCAACAACACCATCCACTGAAAAAACTACTTTGATTTTACCAACCACAACAGAAACAGTTTCCCCAACAACAGAGGAAATATCAGGCACAACCACAGGCCCATCTGGTTCTTCAACAACACCAACCCAAACTACAACAACTATTGTAGTTCCACCAACCACTACAGAAACAATTCCTACACCAACAGAAGAAACTTCAGGGACAACTACTGGACCATCTGTTTCTTCATCAACACCATCCACTGAAAAAACTACTGTGATTCTACCAACCACAACAGAAACAGTTTCCCCAACAACAGAGGAAATATCAGGCACAACCACAGGCCCATCTGGTTCTTCAACAACACCAACCCAAACTACAACAACTATTGTAGTTCCACCAACCACTACAGAAACAATTCCTACAACAACAGAGAAAATATCAAGGTCGACTACAGAATCATCTGTTTCTTCAACAACACCACCAACCGAAACCACTACAATAACTACTGTAGTTTCACCAACCACTACAGAAACAATTCCTACACCAACAGAAGAAATTCCAGGGACAACTACTGGACCATCTGTTTCTTCAACAACACCATCCACTGAAAAAACTACTGTGATTCTACCAACCACAACAGAAACAACTTCCCCAACAACAGAGGAAATATCAGGCACAACCACAGGTCCATCTGGTTCTTCAACAACACCAACCCAAACTACAACAACTATTGTAGTTCCACCAACCACCGCAGAAACAATTCCTACACCAACAGAAGAAACTTCAGGGACAACTACTGTACCATCTGTTTCTTCAACAACACCATCCACTGAAAAAACTACTTTGATTTTACCAACCACAACAGAAACAGTTTCCCCAACAACAGAGGAAATATCAGGCACAACCACAGGCCCATCTGGTTCTTCAACAACACCAACCCAAACTACAACAACTATTGTAGTTCCACCAACCACTACAGAAACAATTCCTACACCAACAGAAGAAACTTCAGGGACAACTACTGGACCATCTGTTTCTTCAACAACACCATCCACTGAAAAAACTACTGTGATTCTACCAACCACAACAGAAACAGTTTCCCCAACAACAGAGGAAATATCAGGCACAACCACAGGCCCATCTGGTTCTTCAACAACACCAACCCAAACTACAACAACTATTGTAGTTCCACCAACCACTACAGAAACAATTCCTACAACAACAGAGAAAATATCAAGGTCTACTACAGAATCATCTGTTTCTTCAACAACACCACCAACCGAAACCACTACAATAACTACTGTAGTTTCACCAACCACTACAGAAACAATTCCTACACCAACAGAAGAAATTCCAGGGACAACTACTGGACCATCTGTTTCTTCAACAATACCATCCACTGAAAAAACTACTGTGATTCTACCAACCACAACAGAAACAGTTTCCCCAACAACAGAGGAAATATCAGGCACAACCACAGGCCCATCTGGTTCTTCAACAACACCACTAACCCAAACTACAACAACTATTGTAGTTCCACCAACCACTACAGAAACAATTCCTACAACAACAGAGAAAATATCAGGGTCAACTACAGAATCATCTGTTTCTTCAACAACACCACCAACCGAAACCACTACAATAACTACTGTAGTTTCACCAACCATTACAGAAACAATTCCTACAACAACAGAGAAAATATCAGGGACAACTACAGGACCATCTGTTTCTTCTACAACACCACCAACCCATACTACTTCAATAACTACTGTAGTTCCACCAACCACTACAGAAACAATTCCTACACCAACAGAAGAAATTCCAGGGACAACTACTGGACCATCTGTTTCTTCAACAACACCATCCACTGAAAAAACTACTGTGATTCTACCAACCACAACAGAAACAACTTCCCCAACAACAGAGGAAATATCAGGCACAACCACAGGCCCATCTGGTTCCCCAACAACAGAGGAAACTACTGTAGTTCCACCAACCACTACAGAAACCGCTACTACACCAACAGTTTATTCACCAAGCACAACAACAAAACCATTTGTTTCTTCAACAACACCATCGACTCAAACCACTACGATAACTTTAATTCCACAAACCACTTTAACTTCAAATGGAACAACCTTCTCTGTGAAAACAGGGCCAACCTCTACAGTGACTATCCCTACAAACAGTCAAATCATTGTCACTTCACCTTGCCCCTGCAATTACAGTGGCCAGTATTTTCAACCAGGCAAGTTTAATTTAAATTCAAATATGTTTTTAGCAAATAATACATTCTTACTTTTTAATGAAATTTTTAGCTTTTGTCCACATTTTTATTTCATGACATAGTTTTTAAACCTCAAATCAGGGGTTTCCCACCACTTATCATGCTCTCCCCTTTTACACAACAGCAACCCTGCTCCAAAATCTATGTAGATACTGTCTTTCTCGAACTGCTCATGTAATGTCAAAAAGCAACAAGATGTACATGATTTTTGCATGCTCATGGATTCACAGACATCTATGATTGGTTAGTGTGGGCTAGATTGACAGAGGAGAGAGATATGCCTGCACAAATGACTGTGGAATCAGATTTAGCCTTACAATCAGATCTCCTTTCTCATAATCTCCTGACAACAAGGCAAATGCTTTTCTGTAATGCCATTAGAGCAGTGACTGAATGATTATCAAAACCAAACAGCACAGTTTTTTCCTCGTCACGACCAGTTCCTTTTCACTTATTCTATTTTCTGAATTTTGACTTTACTGCAATTCAGTGGTTCTCAAAGTGTAGGGCACATCACTCTAGTAAAGAATAAAGACGTGACAGGTGGGGTGCAATAAACGATCATTTTTTGTTCTTTATTTATCTTCATTTATGATTTTGAGTGTATTATACATACACTCAAAGTGCATACACTCAAAGCAAACACAAACAAACAACTAGGCCATTAATGCAAGTAAATTAAAATAACATCAGTTGGAGTCCCTAACACAACTACACTTTTATTTTTTCTATTTTTGAACTTGATATTTTAAGATCTTTTGTGTTGATGGACGACAGGTTGGGCTTAAAAGATCTACCACTCTAAAGTAAGGAATGGCAGAAAAAGTTTGAGAACCACTGCTGTAATTGTTTGCTTGTATGGTTACTATAATAGCTTTTGAATTCAATCTTCTCTACTTACTGTATATGTTAAAACATAGAGTATAAAGATATTTCTAAAGGCTTGGCTGTGTAGTTTTGTGGTAATTAGCTATGTGCATTAAACTTTAGTAATAATTTACATCCTACCTTTCAGTAGACAAAATAGAAGCACATTTATATCTGTTTTAAGTGTATAGTTAATCATCAATTTATTTTTTTTAACCTCTCTAGGGTCTGTCATATATAACACCACTGATGGGACTGGATGGTGTTTTCTTCTTACTGTGATTCCACATGTAATGTTCAAAAGTATTCAACACCATGCTTATCTAGTCCTACGCCTCCTACTATTAGTCCAAAACCACCAACAACACCAACCACAAGACCACCCTCAACAACAACTCCTCCAACTGTTATTCGAAATTGCACATACCTTGAACCACCAAGACAGGTAAGCTCGATACATCCAAACATAACACCATTCATTGTTTTATGCAAAAAAAATAGATTTATATTTGTAGATATCAATATGCTTTATGTATCATTTCCTTTCAATTAAAGTGAAATTACCATTCGCACATTCCCACATCAAATACACATCCAAATACGCTTTAAAAGTATATGGTAATTATACAAACAAAAATGTACTAAACCTGTCTGACACAATCTCCTTTACAATGATTAAAACGCATGCGCTGTAGTCACACTTTAATCAGCTAATAAAAAGAGTTCTTATTGGATCTACTGTATGTGATTAGTTTCTTCTTCTTTTCTTTTTCTTCCTACTCAATTTTAGAACGGAGAAACCTGGACAGATGGCTGCTCTGAAAAAGCATGTAAAGATGGCTCTGTTATCTCAACACCTGTACAATGTGGCAACTCAGAGCCTGTTATGCCAAATTGTGTAAATGGGGTCCCTCCTGTTAAGGTTTATGATAAGAGTGGATGTTGCTATCACTATGAATGTCAATGTAAGTGTCTATTTTTTCATATTTTTCTTTCATCCTTGTGCATTAAGCCTGAAACTCTGCAACTTCAGTTCTGAAAAATCTATATGCATTATTTACCCTGTGAATGGATATTTAAAAAAAAGTAAGCTTGTACACTGATTGCATTGTATCTTGTATTCTTTGAAATTGCAGGCAAATGTTACGGTTGGGGAGATCCACATTATGTCACTTTCGATGGGGAGTACTATGCTTTCCAAGGAAACTGTACATACGTTTTGGTGCAAGAAATCATCAAAAAGTACAATTTCTCTGTCCACATCAAAAACTACATGTGCGACACTGTCCAAGGATTGGCTTGTCCTGACTATTTGACTATATACTATAAATCCTATAAAATTGATCTGCGACAGACAAGAAACCCAACTGTGAATAAAGTGAGTGCATTGCATTTAAAGCGTAAATAATAAACAGGTTAGATGTGCCCTAAGTATAGTAACGTGCAATGAGCTTTAGAAATAAAGCGGTCATGTATGTTGAATGGATATATTTGAAGGAGATAAAATAGGATGAAACTTAAGAAATATAAAAATACATTTATTGCTTGTTTTATTTAGAATTTTAGAAGTTTTGAACATTTTGAAATGTTACAAGCAGAGAAGTTGTAGTTCAGTAGTTAAGATTCTGATTGGAAGGTTGGAGGTCCAAGCCCCTTCCTTTTTCCCCTTGTTTTCCCTTGTCCCCATAACAAACTATTGTTCCTCAGCTTCCAAGCTACTACTGTTTGGGAGTTGATCATAAAACAAAAGACCACAAAATAATGAATATTTGAAGAATTCATATTAAAATTGTCTAAGCTCATTGCTGAATATAATGATAGCTCCACTTTTTTATTGGATGAAGATAAAATGGAATGGGTCTTTTCAATTCAGTTTTGTACTTCCAAATATGGAAATTGTGACAAAACAATTAGTGACCTAGTCTCTAGAAGCATCTTCTGCCAGATACTTTATGAATGACACATGCTTTTTGTCAGTATTGTAGACAAAGCCCTTTATAATCAATTTCTTTGTGCCAGGTATTTGTCAACAACGAACAGAAGACCCCAGTTTACTACACTCCAGACTTTACTATTACCACAACGGGTATTGCGATGACTCTCGATATTCCTGCTATCCAAGCTCAGGTGACCTTCAAAGGCATGAACTTTGTAATCAACCTTCCATTTTCACTCTTCCACAACAACACAGTAGGACAGTGTGGTAAGTGAAACTACACCTCTACAATTCAACATACTCTGCACAATATGATTAGCATTAGTACATTTTAGTGATGTGATGTACAGTAATTCGATTATAATAATAAATTGATTATTTTTTACTATGTTTCCCAAAGGCAAATGTGACAACAACACTATAACTGACTGCGTAATGCCTGATGGAAAACTCAGTAACTCATGTACAGACATGGCTCCTAAGTGGCAAGTGAATGACACACTTTGCCCCAATCCTCCCCCAACTCCATCACCACCAACTACACCCCCACCTACGTGCAAACCGCCCATCTGTGATGTCATCTTTAGCAAGTAAATCACATTTTCTTTTATGTACAGCACTGTTGAAAAAGTTCAATACAAATGCAGCGCTTTATCATTTATTGTTTAATATTTACTGATCAGATTTGATTTTAATGCTACTTATTCGTCATTTCATGCCATGATGCCATTTAATGGTTTAAAGTATGTGAATGCCATGTTTCAGAAGATTTTATTGTGAAAGGTTTGTGAGTCTAGAGACAGCAAAGGCCATAGAATTATAATTTAATTACTCGTTTTAATTAGTAATCTTCCTATCCAGGGTAGGTGACATTGTCAACCTGAAAGAGTGCTCAAAGTCGGTTAGATAGTCGGTGGAAAATGGCTACAAAAGCAGTGTACTTTGTCAGTCTAGGTTCTGTTATCCTAATTCTGATTCTTCATTTGTGTTTGTTTTGACAGAGTGTTTGAAAACTGCCACAAAGTCATCAACCCGAAAGTCTTCTACGAAGCATGTGTATATGATGTGTGCCTCATGAGGAACTCAACTGGGTGCTTCAGTCTGCAGAGTTATGCTCAAATGTGTGCATCAGAAAATATATGTGTGGATTGGAGGGGCTCAACTAATGGACAGTGCGGTAAGAAACTTAAAAATGTCATTAATGGTCAAAGAAGTCATTCAAAATAGACATGCTGATTGTTTTCATTTCCTTTGTTAGCACCCAACTGTCCTCCAAATAAAGTTTACAACGCATGTGGACCAAAGATGGAAAAAACCTGCAATTCAATGTAATGAACTAAAACCAATGTTCAGATCATTTCACTCATGTTCATTTCAGTTCGCCTTTGACTTTACCAACTTTTCTTTCCTATGAAACTTTTCCAGGGTCAATGATAAGCTTATAAACTGCAACTCAAGCGTATGTCAAGACAGTTTCCGAGAAGGATGTTTCTGCCCTAACGGCACCACCCTCTTTAGCACTTCTACAGATGTATGCACAGCGTTCTGTGGTAGGCAAATTTTATTTATTAAATTGTGTTTTAATGCCATACCACTCAGTGTCTACCAGTTTTTTACTTGAAATATGTTTTGTGGCCAAAAGTTAAACATTCAATAGAAAAAAACTTACATGTAACATTTCTGTGTCTTAGGTTGTACAGGTCCTGATGGAAAGCCTAAGCAGGTGAGACAGTTACTGTACACAGTTTGAACTTTTTGGGGGAAAGATTTGGCTTACGAATCACTTTAAACTCTTTCAATGTACACAATTTCCTGGAGTTTGGATAATATAATAATAATAGTAAAAACAATGCAACATTTGCCATTTAAAAGCACATTTTGTGCAGATCATTGAACTTCTACCTAAAACAAATACTTAAAATTAGAAAATAATACCTGCCAATAGAGCTGTATATGAGCTATATAAGTCTAATAATTTTATTACTATTAGCTAGCAATTAAAATGTATTAAGTAGTAGTAATAGTAGTAATGCTAATGCCAATGCTAATAATTATAATTATTTTCAGCGTGGCTGGTGGGTTTCACAAGTGTAACCATGCCAATAAAAAAAAATCTATTTTGCATTTTCTCATCTTTCTTGTTCTTCTGCAGCCTGGAGAGAAATGGGTCTCAGAATGTAATGAATGCACATGCAGTCAAACGTCCATGGGTCCAGTGTGCACAGCAGTTAAATGTTCAAGCCCAGAGGTCTGTACAAAAGTGGGCTACAAACTTCAGACTGTGGACTGCTGTCCGAAATGCGGTACAAGATTTCTGCAATTGTTTTTCATCATTTATTTATTTAAATCTCCAAGAAGTTTTGAAAAGCAATTTGCTTCATACATCATCTCTTTCCTCCTCTCTCTCAGTGTGCAACACTAGCATGTGCCCCACAACCATACCACAATGCTCACCTGGATATGAGCTAGTACAAAACAAGACAGATAGTGACTGTTGTGTCAGTTTCTCTTGTAGTAAGTTTCAATATTGCAACTTCTTTCTTTATGTACTAAATTGAATTCTTTTGTATGTCCAAAAATATTTAATCAGATTGCTAATACTTACAATCTTTGTAACCTTTCTTTCAATTCAACAGAACCCAAGCAAGTGTGTGTCTATGGTGGAAAAGAGTATATGGTGAGGTTTATTTTCCCATTGTACTGTTTTAATATGGGACAAATTATACAGTACAATATCCATGAGCTGTGCTTTTATATTGAGAATAATTCACTGCAATTAAGTTACACAGTTTCTTTGTCAATTTTGACAAGAAGTTTAAACCAATGTAACACGATTGCAAAGATAGTAGACATAATGTGGATCATGTTCCTGTTTCACAGCCTGGTGAGAAGGTGAAGAAAGACTCCTGTGAAGACTGTGTTTGTGGACCTACTATGAACCAAGACTCTAAACTCCTTGATGTGAAATGCACTCCTATGCACTGCAACACTACCTGCTCTAAGGTAAGGCCTTTAATTCACACGAAATCGAAACCTAATAAATACTGCATCGTGAAATTCACTAGAACATCAAGTGCAACCTTCTGTTAAACATACATGCAGACTTCAAAACTGCAATGTATTCATTGATCGAATGTTAATTCATTGTCAAAAAAAAATTTGAATCATAAAAAAACTATGATAATGATTTATATTGTTATTATTAGCGATATATTATGATGTATTGTTTTACAGTTATTATTTAATTGACCATGAATTGTACATTTTGTGATGTTTGCTTAGTGTTCAGGCCAAAAATTCTAGAAATATTTATTCACTATTGATGTACAGAGTAAAAATCCATAATTGTATATTCACTCAATAATTGCCTAATAATCATAATGATAAAATAAAGAATTAAATATTATTTCAAATATTTTTAGGGCTTTTCCTATGAAGCTGTGCCAGGGCAATGCTGTGGAAAATGTGTACAGAGGCAATGTATATATGACAACGGAGACAACGGAGACAAGAACGCTACCACAGTTGAGGTAGGACCAAAAGGCTGCGATTTGTATTTGAATTCTCATAATCTATAGTTCATGGATTGGGTTTCTGTGTGTCTGTTTGACATGCTTTTCGAATATCATTATCAGGTTGGACAAAGCTGGACTCATCCAAAAGAACCCTGTGTGACCTACAATTGCACTAAAGTCAACAACATGTTTATGATGATGAAGATCCAGCCGTCATGTCCTAATTATAATCCAGAAGACTGCATTCCTGTACGTATATTACTTGCTCTTATATCTAGGTTTAGTTTTGCTTAATTAAATACATTTTCAGAACTGTATTAAAAAAATGGTGTGTCCTTTTTTTAGGGCACGGAGCAAACCACATCAGATGGATGTTGCAAGACATGTAAGATGAGCAACTTCATTTCTCTTTATTTTTCAATAACCAACATTACACTATTTGGAGAAACGATTTGTGGACACCTGATAAGATTTGTGTGTGCTTTTTATACATCTCATTCCACATTTAGTCTTTATTTGGTGTTATAATAACCTCCACTTATCTGGGATGATGCTCCTCTAGAGTTTGGAGTGTGCTTGTGGAGACCAGAAGGCTGTTAGTAAGGTCAGGTACTGATGTAGGTGAGGTGAGGAGGCCTGGGGTGCAATCAGCGCTCCAATTAATCTCATTAGGCTGAGGTTAGAGCTCTACAGAAGGCCACTCAAGATCTTTCACTCCAAACCATATCTTCATGGATTTGACTTTGTGCATAGGGCAGTTGTCATGCAGGCTTGTGTCTCCATGTTTTAAGCATCAAAAGTCATCCAAAACAGTTTGTGCCTCCAAATCTTTGATAACAATTTAAAGAAGAACCATATATGGCTGAAAAAGTCAGATGTCTATTCATAAAAGTGTACTTTAACACACTTTAACACACAAATATATATTCAACATCCATTCCGAAAAAGCCCATTTTCTCCTGTTTCTTCTGCATTATTTGTTTAATAATTCCTAACACATCATACTTTTAATATAAATATTAATATAATACTTAATACTATAATGTTTATACTAATAATTTATTAATACGTAACACATCATACACATAATAACCGTTATATATAATATTGTTGTATCTGACATGTAGGGTCCATCATGCAATTAAGTTTCTTTTAAGACTTACAAGTATCAAGAATCATAATACCATTAAAACAGTTGTGCTTCGTTTTTCTTTATCTTGAAGTTAATATGACAAATATTCAGCTTGTAATGTTACAGATAAACCAGAAAACCCAAAACCCTTGTACCTAAAGGCATATACTTCATTGTACAATGCACTTATTACAATGCAACGATCTCATTTATTAGTAGTGTTAGAGTATGCAGATCGTCTTCCATATAAGTCTCGGTGATCATTTGTTACTGGAGAAACAATAAGGTTTTAGTTAAATTATCAGTGTACACGAAGCGTTTTTCTGAACGTTCTATCAAATAAATGGCTGGAAACATCATACAGAAATACACCAATCCAATACTATGTTTACTATGAAATTATATACAGAACCTTTATGTCTACCTTGTTCGATATGTATCTTAAAATGCATGTATGTATTTGATTAACTATCAACTTTATTATATACAAGTACGTTTCTCTGTATTTGACATTTAGGCCAGCGGATAAACTGCCGTGTGCTGAAGAACACCACCAACCTGGTGGTTGACAACTGTATCTCTGTTGAGCCTGTGGAAGTAGCCTCCTGTTCGGGAGCCTGTGACACCAGCTCAATGTGAGTTTGCTCACAATGCATTATACATATACACACACACAGAGCTAAACATAGAGCACTGCAGAATCTCTAGTTTAATCAAGACAAGAAACAGGAAGTGGAGTCTGCATTTTTGATGCAGTCAATTTCAGGAAGTGAAGAATGACCTTTCAGTGACACCCAAAAACAGACATTTTCAGGAATATTCTTTCTTCTGTCCATTTTCCTAACGCTCTCTCCTCCTTTCCTTGTGCAGGTATTCGACGGCGGCAAACTCCATGATGCACCACTGCTCTTGTTGTCAGGAGAAGCGCACCAGCATCAAGGAAGTGCAGCTGAAGTGTGCCGACAATACAAACAAATCATACCAATACACTTATGTGGAAGATTGTGGTTGCCATGTTACAGAGTGCACAGACTCGAAAAAAGATTAACATTAAGAGAAATTGCTATGATTAATTAACATGAGTTTGCTAAGATTGGGCAACTTGGACGAAGCTCATGAATGAATACTATTTCAACATCTTAGTAATTCAAACTGAAGTAATTCATTTGATTTCATATATTATTCTAAAGCATTTCATACTAACTAGCTTACAGAACTTTACTAAATTATGATATAATCAAAATGTCGTTTTTTTGCATAATACTTTTGAGAAATGTTTCCTTACAAACACACTATATGATCTTGTTTGTATGAGAACAGCGGTCTCTGTTTTGCTATCCAACACATAACATATGGCATAAACACTTTCCTTTCCTGCATGCTTTGTATTCTTCCGTGTTAACCGTTCTAGATTCTGTTCTTGTTTTTTTTTTTTTTTTATATATATGATTATTGACCATAATAAATTTAAATCAAACTGCAAGCAAAAAAAGGTGTAATGTTTTTTTTTTTTAAGTTCAACCCCAGTTCCAAAAAAGTTGGGACACTATGTAAAATGTAAAACAGAATGCAATGATTTGCAAATCTTAAAAACCTGTATTCTATTCCCAAAAGAACATAGAAAACATTATCAAATTGATAAATGAATAAAAAAAATTAATAAGGTGATCTTAAAATTGATGGCAATTATACGTTTTAAATCATTTTGACAGAGGCAAAAAAAAAAAACCTGGAAACATAAGCGGTACTAATAAGGAAGAGCTTGATGAAATTTTTGCAACTAATAAGGTTAATTAGAAACCGCCAGTAAAGCGATTGGGTACAAAAAATGAACATCTTGCAGAGTCAGAATCTCACAAAAGTAAAGATGGGCAGAGTTGTACCAATCTGCAAAAGCCGTGTCTACAAATAATCGAACAATTTCAGAATAATGTCGAAATTATGAAATTTAATCGGTACCAGGCTCCTGCCTTTTGGGACTTTACAGCTTAAAATAACCTACCACATTGTGCTACACACACAGTTTAGGTATCTACGGAAAGAAGGCACTTTGAGCTTCACTATCCATCATCCAGAGTTCATAATGCACAAAAAGATAATACATTTTGTACACTGAAGTGCCTTGACTTAAAACTTCCTGCATTGAATGTTTATTTCATATATAAATTTATGAAATCCATCATGAAGCAATCTAAAAAAAAGTAATTGTTTGAAAGCCACATGTGTCATGGGTTTATATTTAAAATATAATTAGGATATAATGAACAATTTGATTCCTACAAACATTTACTTGAGACTATGTCTGGTCTTTTTCGCCCCCCTCCTGTTTGAGAGCCACCTGCTATACTCAGGTGACAGGACACACACATATACACTATACAATATATACACACACCAGTGGCGGGCCGTGCATTTGGTACCTGGGCCTTCGGTGAGGATTTACCCAACGTAATCCACTTCTTAATACCACCACTATCACATCGCAATTATAGAAACCATCGCTACAATACAAAAACGCAATATAACAAGGCGTGGCATTACAGAGAGAAAGACATTTCACATATGGAGGGTGAACATCATTTTACTAAAGCAAGAAACCCAGTTAAGACTCCAAACCTCTACACTACAACCACAACTGTGCACCTACATCATTTGAAGCAGTTCAGAATCAATATTTGTCTAATAACATGACAAAAACATTACAAATTTAAATAAAATTCACCCTATTCACAAGAGATGCAGACTCATAATTTGCAGCGCTCCTCAGAGGCTGTAATCCAGTGGTACCGCTTGTATTCCTTGGTCTGGAAGCAACGAACAAACTCTTTCCCGGGCTGAGACACTCTAGCTAGCTTCGGGGTTGGCCGACCTCCTCACGATGTCTAGCTTTTCTTTAAAATGTATTTTTAAATATTTCCAAAACCAAATAAATTTCTCTTCCTCTGTAGGCATAAAAAAGTCTAACTCAGATGTATTCATGTGTGCAGAGCTACACATGTTTTTTTACCAGTCGAACTTGGCTGTAACAGTTTCCCTCTGACCAACCAATCAGAGAATTAAATAAAATGCTGACGCTAAATGAAATCTGATTGGTTAAAGAAACAGACCCGTTAGTAATATTCTCTATGATCGAAGAGCCAGCACTACTGATTGTAAAGGCCCTGGGCAGGCTGAAATCTGATTGGACAAAAAATCTAACGTCCGTATACACCTACTGGAAGCACTGCAGCCAAGAGAACCGCTATGAAAGGAATAAACTGTTGGGAATAAATTAATAGAATTTCATCCAACAAATATTAGAATTTAGATTGTAAATGTGGTCAGTGCTTCTGATAGTGTTTAGGCAGGCAGATAAAACTTTTACAAATACTTTGTTACTTTACTCAAGTAGATTTTTCTGGTATCAGGATTTTACTTCAATGTTTATTTTTCAGACAAATTTTTACTTTTACTCATTACATTTTGGCACAAATATCTGTACTTTCTGCTTCTTACATTTATAAAAACAGGCTCGTTACTTTAGTTTTGATCTATTGATTTGGTGAAATATCAATATATTGAAAAAAATCATATTTTTTATTCTCACTGGGTGCCAATTTCAGCCCATCAACCGATTTCCTAACGTGGCTGAGACAGAGGGAGTCAGTGATGTAAACATGACTAAGAACAGAGACATTCCTGATCACCTGATCATCATCATCTTTTCTCTGCTTGCGTTCTTTATGGTGGATGTTCAGCCTGGACAACATTTTTTTTAATTTGTTTTGTATATATATATATATATATATATATATATATATATATATATATATATATATATATATATATATATATTAGGGCTGTCAAAATTCAAACGCAAATTCTTTTTAACAGTACTAAATTTTATTAACGCGATATCAATGCAGCACGTTACATTTTTATACAAACAAATTTTTTTATACATAAATAAATAGCACAACATACATGTTTGTCACGACATTATACTTAGATATAAAATAAATAAATAAACTCCACCGAAAAATATTTGTAATCAATACACATTTGTTTTATTTATGCGCCAGGTCTCAAATTAAATGGCAAATCCGCCATGATTAACTCAATTAATCCTCTGGGTGGCGTTTTGTGTTTTTTTTCCCCATATAATGGTGAAACGAACTTACTGTCTTTTTTGATCAGACAGATAAGAACAATACATCATTAGAATCTGTAAAATGCCTACTTTCATTTGTATACACTCATAAAAATCAGTAAACCAACAACGTAACCACTGAGCTACCAGCCCCCTATGTAATTCTGTCTGGACAAACTTCACCACAACCTGTGCTGTAAAGACTTCCTGACAATCCTACTTGTGTAAAAGTATTGATAGCTTACTGAAAAACTTACTCCATTACAAGTTATAAGTCACCAATTCCAGTATCACTTGAGTAAAAAGTAAAGTATGCGATTTGAACAGTACTTGAGAATTTAACTCATATTAAACGTAGGTCAAACAAGTCTTTCAAAAACGACAAGTAATAAGGCAATATTTTAAACAGGTCTTTTTCATTAACAAATAGATGTACAGTTTAATGACACAAAGTAGACAAACTTTTAGATTTTAAAAGAGAAATACAAATTCTACCTTGGTGATGACAGGGATTGAGCCACTGACCTTGTGGGGACCAGCTGAACAGTAAACCAACACCGTAACTACTGAGCTACCACTACACCCCTGTGCAAACAGTCAATGGACCTAATGGACCAACATGGCCTCCATTACATACTTCAACACCATGTAAAAAGTAGAGTATGTGATTTGAACAGTACTAGAGTATTTAACTCATATTAAAACGTATGCCAATCAAGTCTTTAAAAAAAGACAAAGTAATGAAGCAAACTTTTAAACAGGTCTCTTTAATTAACAAATAAATGGACACTTTAATGTCACAAAGTAGATTTAGATTTCAAAAGAGAAATTTAAAAATTGACCCTGGTGATGGGAGGGCTTGAACTCCCAACCTTGTGGGGACCTACTGGTCTGTAAACCAACACCTTAACCACTAAGCTACCAATTTCAAAGCTAAACAAAACAGGCAAGTAAGTTACAGTAGATCTTCACCCAGGAGGTGGCCCCCTTTCTATTATAAAGAAAGGATCTTTCTGTGGGCTCTTAACTGTTTCAGCCCTGAGTACTCACTTAGGTAGGGTTCTTAGGCCAACAGACCAATTAGTGCACAGATTAAGAGGGTGCTGTTTTGATCCTGCTTGCGTGTATCCACTGTGGCTGATAATCAGTCAGAACTTCAGTTCTGGTTACAGCTAGAACAGTCGCTGGACCCAGATACTTCAGCTCACCGACCTTGGTAGGCTTCAGACTTTGTATCAGGCATTAGATTAGGCACAAAAAAGGTGTGTTGGCTTATATGTGGGCAGAGGAAGAGTTAGTGAGACATCAGCCCTGATAGAATTCAATTTTCCAAACAGGCCAGAAACATAGTCATCCACCATCACTTCCAGGTTACCTAAAGGAAGAAATGCCAGTGCGTCGCCTGACCCATGGGGTCGGGAAAGGCCGGCCCATTAGAATTTCAAAAGGTGAAAGTTTAGTAGTTGAAGATGGGGTCATTCTCATTTCTGTAAGTACTGCCGGGAGAACAACAGTCCATTTTCTGTCGCTCATGCAAATACCTCTGGCCACTTACTGAATCTGTCGACTATAACCAACAGGTATCTCAAATTTCCTACAGGTGGCGTATGTGTAAAATCTATCTGTAGGTGTTGGAAAGGGGTTTCAGGAAAAGTACTTAAAAAGACCTACTTCATGAGTTTTGTGCTGAGGCTGGAATGCACCACTTCCTGTTGCAGTGAATAGCATAACAGTTTAACAAAACCTGGAGCATAGTAGAAACCTCTAGCAGCATCTAAATCTCTAGGATCTAGATATGATACAATCTCACTCCATCATGCCAAATGATCTAAATAACGATTAGTCCAGTAACCAGCACTTTTCCTTTACATCCAATCTTTGGGATTTTCTTCCAGCGAAGGGCAATAGATGTCATGACCCTCATGGTACTGATGTAGGTAAGGTGAGGAGGCCTGGGGTCTGGTCAGTGTTCCAATTCATCCCAAAGCTTTCAATAGGGTTGAGGTCAAATGTAGGACGGTGAGTTTGATAGCTATTAGGCTACTATAAGGTTACTTCGAGGGAAGATATAGTTCAGTGGTTAAGATGTTGGAGTTCTGATCACTTGTATCACTGCCTGGTTTGGGGACTGCACCGTCTCGGATCGCAAGACCCTACATTGGATAGTGAGGACGGCTGAAAAGACCATTGGAGTCTCTCTCCCCTCTATCATGGACATTTACACCACACGCTGCATCCATCCGCAAAGCAAACAGCATTGTGGACGACCCCACACACCCCTCACACACACTTTTCACTCTCCTTCCATCAGGGAAGCGGTTCCGAAGCATTCGGGCCTTACATCCAGACTGTGCAATAGTCTCTTTCCTCAAGCCATCAGACTTCTCAACAAAGAACTGAACTGAACTCACACACACACACACACACACACACACACACACACACATACACACAACTGTGTGACTGATCTGTACAAACCGGATTCAACACACATCATACACTTCGCAAAAGCATGATTCAGTACCACTTTATCTCGGTCCGACAGGTTTACTGGCTATTTTGTGTTTTGTATATTTTGTATTGTCTTACACTGTCCTGTGTTGTCTTTTGCACTGTTTGCACCAGGTTGCACACATGCACTTTATGTGGCAAGGATTTTTCTTACTAGTCTTTGGCCCTGTGTTCTCTGTTTCTGTGATTGTAGTTTTTTGTTGTTTTATTTTTTTTTATTAGGGTTCTGGAGGAACGTTGTTTTATTTTACTGTGTACTGCATCAGCTATATATGGTTGAAATGACAATAAAAAGCTTCTTGACTCTTGACTTGACACATTGTTAACTCTTATGCAAGTAAATTTTTACCATCCGTGAAATGTAAGACATCAGAGAAGACCTTGCTGGCGATGACTGTTAAGACTGTGTTTTGGGGTTCTACCATGAAACTGCCTGGCTTCATTTCTGCTGAATAAAATCCTCATCTTTGACACCACAACCCTGTCCAGAAATCCTAAGAGGCCACCTATCTTTCTTCTAATTTTCTCATGATCACGACTTCATTTTCTCGTGAACAATCTGCCTGATATAATGTATAGCTCTCTGAAATTCTGCTAAAGAACTCAAGCCAGAAGATGGGGGGTCGTGTCTGTGGGACCTTCTCTGCTCTACCCAGCTGTACTCAGTCGTGCTCTATAGGGTGTTTTTACTTTTAGATGCTTTGTTTGTGGTATCGATACAGTATTGTTTTATTGGCATGTCACGTGAAGCTTCATCATTGTTAACTGGAGTGAAATAACTCCAAATTGTGCTTCTTTTTCCTTTCAGTCAGGATCGCAGCAATGCACTGGAATCCCGTTTTAAACAGCGGAAGAAGATATAGTTCCCATTGACATTCCTATTTGAGAATTATAAATGTTTACATACTAAACGGCGTATTAATATTATTAAAATATTCTAAAATCTTTTTTGTAACTGATAGGATTGATTATTTTATTTGAGAATCGATCCTTTTTGATGCATTGCCAGTATCGAAAATATCGCTATTTTAAGATCGAACCGCTCGTCCATGATGAGTGAGAATACCGAGAGACCCACAGAGAGACGCGGACTTTAATTTTGACGTGCCTACAGGACAGACGCTCTTCAGCGGTCACAATGGCTGGGAGATGGAAGAGAAGTTGTGGAGTGCAGGAGCTGAGTCGTTAAGCGCCGCTGGTTCTCGGCAGAAAGAACCTGTCCATAGCGAGATTTCACTTTTGTCAGTGCTCGCGGTATTAACGCTGAACTGAAGGCTGTGTTGACGGTGAAGCCACAGGCGAGTATCAGAACCTCTCAGCCGCACACCGCTTTCTGTCTGCACTCTCCTCTCCACCTCTTCCCTGCTAGCATGCTAACTACTTCATCTCCAAGGCGCTAGCTTGATACCAGGATGCTAATTTGGTTAGAACCTGGTGGTTTTGTTGTAAAGTGGCCATGTTGGATTACTAGTGCATGGGTTCTTCAATTCCATGGTGTTCCGCACGCTTCAGGAAATTCGCTCTCTCTCCTGTTTGAGGTTGCTAGCTACTTAACTAGCATAGAGGAGGGTCTGTCTGGAAGAGTTGGGGGCTCCTGTCAGGTGCATGTGCTTCCTGTTTGTTTGTTTGTCATTTCTTTCTCCTATGTATGAGATGAATGAGCTCAGCGACCACCTGTTTACTTAAGCTTGTATTTGTGTTTATTTTATACTGGGGTTCTATTTAACTATTTATTACAGTATGTATCTGTATTTACTACAGTTCGTGTCTGTGCAGTGATATGTCCTTCCTTATTCACTATCTTATTACAGTAAGGGATTCACTATTTGGCAACTAATTACTACAGTAAGAGATTCACTTTGGCAACTAAGTAATTACTACAGTAGGATATTCACTATTTGGCAACTAATTATCACAGTAAGGGAATCACTATTTGGCAACTAATTACTACAGAAATAGATTCACTATTTGGCAACTAAGTAATAACTACAGTAGGATATTCACTATATGGCAACTAAGTAATTACTTCAGTAAGATATTCACTATTTGGCAACAAATTACTACAGTAAGGGATTCACTATTTGGCAACTAATTACTACAGTAAGGGATTCACTATTTGGCAACAAATTTTCACAGTAAGGGATTCACTATTTGGCAACAAATTTTCACAGTAAGGGATTCACTTTTTGGCAACTAATTACTACAGTAAGGGATTGACTATTTGGCAACTAAGTAATAACTACAGTAAGGGATTGACTATTTGGCAACTGATTACTACAGAAATAGATTCACTATTTGGCAACTAAGTAATTACTACAGTAGGATATTCACTATTTGCCAACAAATTACTACAGTAAGGGATTCACTATTTGCCAACTAAGTAATTACTACAGTAAGGGATTTATCTGTATTTACTACAGTTCTTGCCTGTTCATTATTATGTCATGTCTTATTCACTATTTAACTACAGTAAGGTTCATTTATATATAACTAGATGACGAAGGAAAGTGACATTATATAGGATAATGGTTGTCCAGTTAGTGAAAGAAGCATGTGAAGTGGCAGCTAAGTGGTTACTTTTTATCAGAAGTTTTTAGAGTTCGAATCCCAGCACCACCAAGCCACCTTTCGGCCTATTCAAATGTATTCAAATGTATCCACTTTGGAGGGCATTTTGCAGAAAGCTTTTAGTGTGGACATGGGCAAAATGTGTTTTTGTTAATGGATTTTAGATCTGTTTTGTAGTTTCTTGGTGAATTGCACAACATTGGACTGTTTCAGAATTGCAGTTTTAATAAAACCCTCTGAATCGAACGTGGTTTGGTGTCTTCTAATATAGTCTTAAAGATCTTTAGGGAATTCTGCATGTTTGCGTCTGGAAAAGTATGGAATTTTTAAATGAAAAATGTATAGGAGACTTCATTTCACCATAGTGCGCACACACTTCTTATTTGCAGGAAATGCAATGCGCCTTTCAAAGAAATGGGTTCTGTACATCATTAATACACGGCCTGCATTGACCTGTTGATTGCAGAATATTATTTAAATTAGCCAGATTGAAAAACCTTTCAAACTTTCTTTTTCAGTCACAAATGCACAAGAACACTCTTTTCTATTTTATTGCACCATTTATTTATTTATTTATTTTTTACATGCAGTCATGGCAGCCCTATCGGAGGAGGTGCTGCTGGTGGTGAAGAAGGTCCGGCAGAGAAAGCAGGACGGTACGCTGTACCTGATGACAGAGCGCATAGCCTGGGGCCCAGAAGGAAAGGATCGCTTCACAGTCAGCCACCCATACGGCGACATCCGCTGTGAGTAGTGCTGCACGATTAATCGCATCGCCATAGCGATGTCAGCTTGCGTGATTATATGACGCCGAATGTTGCAATTGAATTAAATAAATGAGTGCTTGTGTGGACGCATACTTTCTGAGGACAGTTCGCTGGTTTTCCACACTGCTAACAAAACAAAAAAAGACCCGATAGTCACAGTTTGGGCAGCGCACGTGTGGCATGTGTGGTCACGTGACTTTCCGGGGTGCAGCACGGAGGTCGAGTGAAGGTTGATGCCGAGCTACTTCTGTTATATGGTGATATTTTAGCTTTAAGAACACGAGCAGAGAGAAACTGTGCAAGATTCGCTAAATTAAATACATTTTTCCTTCACCTGGCAACCTCCGCTTTCCACACACATCCCCATGCACTCAGCTCTCTCTCTCTCTCTCTCTCTCTCTCTCTCTCTCTCTCTCTCTCTCTCTCTGGATAAACAGGGCCGTTTCTAGCCTTTAGGAACCCCCCAAAATGCCTTTTGAGGGTTTCTTCCCCCAAACCCTGAAGCCTATATTTTATTTTTTAAACCTATCATCGGATGCAGGGCTGGTGCTTGTAGTTGTCTAAAAATTATATATAAAATTTTTTTTTTTTTTTTTTGCCTTGAACACTCAGGTCAGAAGATCAGTCCAGATGGCAAATCTAAGATCCAGCTTCAGTTGGTGTT